>NC_089815.1:10561125-11253478 GCF_029633855.1 Hoplias malabaricus | reverse complement strand
TATTCAGCAAATTACCTCACAACTGAGATCCCTACACTGACTGCCTGTCAGTTACAGAATTGATTTTAAAGTGGTGCCTTCTCTATAAATCACATGATCTACTTACTGGAGGAAAACTAACCAAAAAAGGCCTTATCATGAATGGTTAACTAGCAGCCCTTAGAACCAAGCCTGGTGAGGCAGCATTTAGCTGTAATAAAGCCCAAAAATGTCAGAGGAGCTCAGATATGCCCCGGATTTGCCATCTATAAGTCCTTTACGTTACATGAAACAACATTTGGCAGACACTCTTATCCAGAGTGACTTACAATGATAACCAGACGACAGATGTAGGCTGATGCAGTGTTAGGAGTTTAATGCAAAGACTCTTACTGTTAGAGTATGGTGTTCCTGCATCAGCTGATACTCAAATCGTTTAAAGGAACACTGTGTAGTATTTTTTTACTTAAATTAATTACAGCTTCAAAACAGCTTGTGATGCTGACCTGTAAAAAACAATTAGAGCCTCTGTTATTGCTACTCTGGGCTCACCACTGTGGAATCTGTAAAATTTTGTATAGAAGGGTAGGGAACCACCACCCACTGTACCTTTAGTACAGTGCTATAAAAGTGAATTACATTCTGCAGCTGTAGGGGGAGCCTACCTCGTGTTCCTTCAAGCAGTTACATTTATTCATTCGTTCATTATCTGTAACCATTTATCCAGTTCATGGTCGCGGTGGGTCCAGAGCCTATCCAGAATCACTAAGCGCAAGGCAGGAGCACACCCTGGAGAGGGAGCCAGTCCTTCACAGAGCGAAAAGCATCTACATCTTGTCTTTTTACTTTGTTATTTTTCTATTTATTTTTTATTATTGTTTTTCGTATAGGATTTCATACATTTTGTTGACTTCCTTCTGATGATTTTATTCAGTTTAAGACTAATTTAATCGCCTTTACATTTGAAATGTGGTATACCAATTATATATAAGGAGCAAGCAATCCTAGTTCCACTGTACTTCTGCAATCACAATGAAGACAGTGTTTTATTCTTTTCAGATCTAAGTAGTCTTTCAGAACCTTAAAAATGATGGATGAGCAGTCAACAAGTCAAGGGAAAGCAAGATTCTCAGAGAAGAGAGAGAGAGAAAGACAAAGAGAGAGAGAGGTTTTTAGACCCATTTTAAGATAACTTTTTTTGTATTGTATACCAGGCCTATATGGTATTCTCTGTATTAGCCTATCTGGAATATGGACAAACGATTAAAATGTTGCATCAACTGCAGCACAATTATATGAGACCCATAATCATTTTAATGGTCTCAGTCTCATAGGAGCGAACTGAAGCTAATTACTGGCCTTGGCCATTTATTCACCATGACCAAATTCCTTTAGGTCAGATACAGTTTTGTGACAGACTGGAGGTTAATACGTGTCACTGTGCGTACACGCGTTTTTACTGATGATAATAACGACTTCATATTTTGTTTATGTTGCAGCCCACTGACTAACCATGGTTGTCGTTTAACCACCACATCTCCATCAGGAAAATGTATTACCCGCGTGCAGGAGCTGTTTATGGTTGGAGAGATAAGAGCAGGCGGCGTTTCATTAGTCGAGGTGGAAAGGCGCTCGTTTATCAGCGAGGACACAAACACCAGAACGGCGTTTCGTTTTTAATTAACCCTCAGAGAAAAAAAAACCTGAAAGAAGACAATACTCCTTTGTCGTGTTTTATGTAGGAGTTTACAGACATCCTGTAACCGACCACTGAGTTAGGAGCGGTCATTCATTTAAGCTACATAAAAGTCGTAAAGTTAATTGTGTGAGCACGTGATCTACCGCTTTCAGAAAGACATATCACCTCATACGAACGCTGAGGAGAAGAAGCGTCGCGCGCACAGGTGTGTCATGTCGACGGCGACTACCTGTCTGTGCTTCTTTTCTTCTTTTCCATCTGACAGAAACCAGAAGGACAACAGTCTTAGCCTTAATACTGACAAACTGCTCATATTAGCCTACAAAGCGAATAACGGCCGAACATTTTGAAGTGTACCACTGTATCTCTAATGTAGATAGCCTATCGCTAAATTAACATGCTTTATATATGATGTTGTACCTAAGAAACTTTACCCAGACATTCCGTTTCAAACGCGTTGGACGGAAGATAAGTTCAGTATAAGTCTAAGTTCATACGAAGCCTCACATTCATAAAATAAAACCCTATTCAAATGAATCTCTGAATCAATAGGTTGATTCGCAGCTCTGTTACACATCGTACGATGGCAGACGTTGAATGGTAGAAATAAAAGACATATTAAGAACAAAAACACCAGGACATTGGAACTCATATGAAGGATATGAACCTATTTTCTTACCTAGATCATGCGTGATGAGTGTCGTTCCAATGAAAAGCCAAACAGCCGCGGAGAAAACGGTCTCTCCGACGCAAGGAGAAATATAAATAAACTCTTTGTTGGCGACCTTACAGAGTGATGGCCAACAAGTGGTGCCAAAAGACACAGAAACGCATGTTAATCCGAGTGATTCTAATGGTAGGTAGGTGAGGTTCCGTTTCGCTCCGTTTGTGGGAGGTTTCTGAGATGTTGGCTCCAATCTGAGCAGCTTCCACATAAACCAGACACATCAGTTCTGCCCTTACCGTAATATCTGGAGTATGAGCGCACGAACATCAACCGTGTCTACCCCATACTCGCCATATGAGTGACCTGGGTGACCCATAAATTGCGCATTTTTAAATTGATTAGCACTTTTATCATCAAAACTTCTGTATATTTTCAACTTATTCACACGCTAGACATGGGCTTCCTGAATAAAACCTAACATAAATATCCTATAAGCATCATCATCATTATGCACACCTTAAAGGAGCAGTCTGTCATCTGTACAAAAATTAAATAAAATAAATAAGATATCCAAAATGACCCAGACACCTCATAATTAGTAAAATCAACTGGTTTAAAGGTGTACCTTTAGTCATGCAGGTGTCCAGTGGTACACAAACAGTTTCTATTGTCTCCATAGAAAAACGCAGATAGATAGAATGGGATGTTTTGAAGCAGCCACACATAGGCCTAAGCTCACCATACAAAGTGCAAAGCATGGGCTAAAGAGGTATAAAGTCCCACAGGTCTGGGCTATGCAGCAGTGGAATGGCTTCCTCCAAAGTGATGGATTTCTATTCTATAAATCTGAGACCAGCTGGAGTAGCCTTTGTGATCCAGAACCAATCATTCAGCACCATCACATTATACTTTTACTTCTTTTCAAGTGTATTAGTGTGTAAAGGAATCTGGAACCATCTGGTTCGACTGTAGATTAAAGATCTAATTTAAAACATTAATTAATTTACATTTGCTTTATTTAATATTCCATTGACAATGAGGACAAATTAATCAAAAATAACAAAAGATAATAACTATTAGCTTTAACTAGTATCATGATTGGATAATTAATATTTAGTGTATAAGTATTATTAATATTGGAAAACATGTTATTGTGGCATTTATTGTGTCATTAAAACCATAATAATTGTCATGTTTTTCACAAAAATAAATAAATAAATTAGCAAAATAATTATGTGGCAATATGTCCAATATATTATTTTTATTGATTTCCCCTGCAAATGTTGCAGTAGAAAATGTAAAAGGTGCTGATTGATTTCTGGCAACGAGCGAGGGTCCTTTCTACACTGATTATTACTAGGAGGTTGAAATGCAGGGAATTTGAAAAGCAACTTGGCAGAACTCTGGGATGACAACACAGCATGTATCGTTTAAAGCACACTCCAAAGACTCTTCTTTCTACATCAGCTTAATATGTTTGCAGTCCAGGACAGGTCTCTGATGTTGTATATACTTTAATAGAAAGTGTGCTTGCATTGTGTGTGCATAAAGAACTTCAGAGAATTGTTTATACAGCTTCAAACACCTAGGCTGTGAGCCATTTAGAATCTACTGTAGGGATGCCCTGAAATTTTAGCAACACAAAATCTTAAATAAACATGTTTCTGTGCAAAAATAATATGGATTAAATAGGTCTGAACAGGGATTATAAATGCTGTGTATTTGTGCCTGTGGTGCTCAGTGGAGACCTGCAACACTGTGAACTCTTCCAGATTTGAAAGCACTGTTTATGGTATTACCAAGAGTACAACAACTAAGAACTTCTCTACTGTGGGTTTGATATAAATTTTAAAACACTACAACACTACATTCTGCTCTGTGTAAATTTAAAACTCGATAGCCCACTCAGTAAGCATAACACACAGCACAACAAAATAACAGAAGCCAAAATGAAAGGTGTTATTTATGCTTTTTGTAATGGCAACGAATAAAAAGAACAGCCAAAGTACAAAATACAACCTAAATAAAAGATGGAGTCATCTCCAGCTTTTTTATTGTTTATATTCAAAAACTTTCATTACACTTAAAATGGTTAATTGTTGTATTCTTGTTTCATTTTTGGTCCCCACAACTTTTTTGATTTTATTTCAGGTGAGAGTATATTTACTTTCCTTTCAGAGCACCACTTAGTAATTATGAGAGCTGCATTTAGCAGCGGATATTTTAGGACCTTAAACATCAGAACAGTGGGGTAGTGTAACACAGACACCCTCCACACAACAGATGAGTGTTTGTTTCCCGGCCTTGTCAGGAAAACTATACTATTCTAATAATAGTCCCAATACTACACTAGACAACATCCGAAACCGGATAAAAAATGTTCTGGATAAGGGAATACAAGCATCTGCTCAGTTATACAGATGTAAAGGTAAAAACAATCTGTGATTATTATACTTACAGTAACATTTTTAATAATATCCCTATGAAAATATCTTAGAAAGCATATGTTTATATTAATTACACATTTTAAATATAAATATTAAGCTACACATTGAAAAGTATCCTGAGGTCTGGCTTTTTAGAAAGGCATATGCGAGAAAATGTTATAAAATGTTTTAATAAAAGTGTAAAGCAGCAATAAAATACAACAACTTACAAAAAATAATGATTAAAAGGTATAAATGTTCAGTTGATTATTAAAAGCAGAAATGAATAAAAAAAGAAATAAAACATTGAATTAAAATATAAAATGCCATTATAGGAAAAAAGAGCATTAGGGTAATAGAGCTAAAGTTCAGATTTTAAAAGGCACAGAAGGTCTTCTATAACAATATTTTTTGTTTTGATTTTCAGTAAAGTGTCTAACACTGGGCTCTTGTAATGTTCTTGGTTAGATAATTGAATTTCAGAGCAGTGCAGAAGTCAAACAGTGCTTCTCCTTGCTTAGTCTATAACTCAGGCAGGACTAAATAACTAGTTCCTAACGATCTGAGGCTCAGCCCATATCAGATAAATACACATGTTCTGCACCATACAGCAAAGAATACACACGTTCATAAGCTCTCAGAAGGTCTGGCAATAAATATTATATATGGATGTAAAAGTGTTGATATCTAAGACACTAAAACTACATAATCCAATTAGAAAGTGAAAAGTAAAGGTTACGAGCTTGGGGAAGACCAAGAGCCTTGTATGACTTTTCATCACATTGCTGTGAAATAGTGTGTTAGCAAACATCAGTTAGCAATATCCATAGGATTAACTGACTTATGGCTATATTGAATACCCCATGATTATTCAAATTATTATTATATTTGTATATATTTTAGGAGGACGTACAGTACTGTGAAAAAGTTTTATGCACCATAGATTAAGAGCTTTAAAAAGCTATCTATCTAAGCAGTAAATGTTTATTTGCTAAAAACAAACAAACAACAAATAATGCCCAACATTAGAATAAATCCTAATACCATTATTCCAGTAAGTGTGATATTCTGTGTGTGAATGTGTTGGTTTAACTTTTACCAAATCTCTCTTCGTGGAGTCCATATTATTTAAGGTTATCATCCAATACCTACTTTTACTGGTTAATAAATAAGGATTTTAAATAACGTGTGCTGTTGATTTAACAAATTCATGCAATCAAGGAGAATCTGAACAAAACATTGTTCTTCAAACTCACTCACAACTACCATTTTACAGAAAAAAAACGTTCTCATATTTCTACTATTATTATTAGGTACCTATACTATTATACTATTACTATTATTATTAGGTGCCTAAGACCTGTGCTTTTTCTAGTTCCCAGTTTCTAGTTATGTTATTATTTAGTTTATGAACTAAACTATTATTTAGTCTTGTTTTATTTGCTGATAATTTTACCCCATGGAGATAATTTTGTTCATCATTTTCCCACAACAATGTCAATATGCAAAATATTAGTTCAATCATCCAGGGCAATAGCTGAGTTGTCCAATGATATTGTGCTGGTAGGTTTCCAAAAAGAAGTAGAGTATATATAAGCAACATGCAATATGGAAATCATACAATGTAGCATAAAGCATAAACACAGAGAGAAAAATTATATTATGTAAAATCACATCCACACAATCAATTTTCGTGAGTTTCCATGCACTATATCTTCTTATAATCCTGGCTACCACTGCTCCACTGCAATAGCTTATGCAAAAATTTTTAAAGTTGAAAATCATTGAAAGCAAGGTCAACTTAGCAAGTGCAATCATCTTAAATCTAGTGAATATATCTAATATTTCTCACTAGGAGATCATTCTAAGTGTAATGTAAGATTCATTCATTCATTGATTATCTGTAACCGCTTATCCAGTTCAGGGTCACGGTGTGACCCGGAATCGTTGGACGCAAGGCAGAAATACACCCTGGAGGTGGTGCCAGTCCTTCACAGGGCAACACACACACAGTCACACACACTCACACCTACGGACACTTTTGAGTCACCAATTCACCTACCAACGTGTGTTTTTGGACTGTGGGAGGAAACCGGAGCACCCGGAGGAGAACACACCAAACTCCTCACAGACAGTCACCCGGAGCGGGACTCGAACCCACAACCTACAGGTCTCTGGAGCTGTTTGACTGTGATATATATGTAGATTTTTTTTTATGTGTGCATTATGTAATATCATCTTTTTTCATTTGCAGATGATCTGCTTCATGAAATAGTTCTGGAAACATGCAAAATGCATATATACAGCTAACCAAATTTAAAAAAGTGTCTAGATACATTTCTTATAACTAGAACAATTGTCCATAAATAGGTTAAATCATTTTCTAATAGGGTGGCACAGTGGTGCAGCAGGTAGTGTCGCAGTCACACAGCTCCAGAGACCTGGAGGTTGTGGATTCGAGTCCGCTCCGGGTGACTGTCTGTGAGGAGTTTGGTTTGTTCTCCTCTGGGTGCTCCGGTTTCCTCCCACGGTCCAAAACACATGTTGGTAGGTGGATTGGCGACTCAAAAATGTCCCTAGGTGTGAATATGTGAGTGGGTGTTGCCCTGCGAAGGACTGGCGCCCCCTCCAGGGTGTGTTCCTGCCTTGCGCCCAGTATTTCCGGGTAGGCTCCGGACCCACCGCGACCATGAACTGGATAAGCGGTTACATACAATAAATGAATTAATGCATCTTTCAATATGATGACATAATGAGAAGTATTAGATGCATTGAACAGATTTAAAATGCTTTTTTCTTAAAGGGGATCAAACATCACAGCACATTTCTCACCCTGTCTAAACAGCCCTGTTCAGGTTGACTGGTTTCCGCACCTGTACCTTAAAGTGAAAAAGAGCTACAGTTTACTTTAACATAAGCACACAGAAGTGAGGAGCAAAAGCCATTTTTTAGCCATTTTTATGTGGTTTGTTTTCTTCTCTGTTCTGATTTTTTGTGATATTTAATCAGTATTTCTCAGTGCTTGTTGTATCTTTTTTTTCTTTTAGCTCGGTTTAACCTTGTCTTTGCACTTTCACATTCAGCACACAAGTTCAGCACTGTAACTGGAGAAACTCAGCTGAAGAGGCAGGACAGTACTAAAGTTTCTGCATCTACTGTAAAAGCACACAAAAAAGTAATATGCCATGTTTTCTGACTTAGGTAGCCCACAAAAAAATGACCGGGATTTTTTCTTATTTCAGTTTGTGGGTTGGTAGACAAATACAAAATGTCATAATAGTTATTTAACTATAAATATATATATATATATATATCATCAATGCTGCATAAATGAATTTGGATATAAAACAGAAAGTCATGCAAAAAGTTTGTACTCTGTGTAGATCCACAGCCACTGGATGATTTCAGATGGGTTTAGTGTGGTGCATGAATCCCTGGAGAGCCACAGGAAGTGATGGATCATTGGAGTGCTAAGCTGACTTTGCTACTGCTGATGCTGGAGTTTTCCGGCTTGGTGCGACTGGATCAAACAAGGCCACGTCCTTCTCATCAATCACAATGAGGGCTCATCATCAGTCTTCTGCTGGATGAGGTGAATAATAGAGAACAAAACACAGGATGTTGTTTAGGGCCCCAGGGCCCCAAACAACAATGTATTGCTTAGACGTTAATGAAGGTTGAGACGAGAATGAAGGTTGTTCACCTACCTCACACAGTTCTTTTCTGAATATACTCATATAATATGTCTAATAGAAGTCAATGGTGTAATGAACAATTTATTCTCATTCTTACTCTCATAGGTCTATTTCAGTGGTCACTGGGTAATAAAAATTCTATTCACTTGTTGTATAGTCATGGTAAATCCATACATTTCATTTATTCCATTTAAGTTCCCAGCGAAGGATGAATTCTTCTTAAAAATCTTGGCTCCTCTTAGTGTTTCTTCTCATGTTCTTGCTCACTTGGGCCTAGAACCAATATTTGTGTTAAAATGCATTGAGACAACGTTAAAAAAAAAAAAAAATAAATAAATAAAAAAAATAAATTGAAAGAAAATTGAATTGTAGGTTGTGGATATAGGCCAGTGGGCGGTTCATTACAGTTTGAACGTTATGGTAGAAATGTGATGACAGTGAAAGCTTCTGCTTGTCTGATAATGGAAAGAAGGGAAGCTATGTGAGGTCAAGCGATACAAAGTAGTGGTAGTCATGGCTAGAAGCTTGAAAGTGGACTGTAGTTCCATTAGCAGTTCATCAAAGCTCGGAGATGACAGCTTGCATTACCATCCATCAACCCAGCAGGCCAAGCCTATGGACTTTCAATACAAGACTAGGAGCACTGCACAACACAAACAACTTAGGAGGTACCCAATTGTACCACAGTTAACCTAACCTAATGTGTAAATTATTAACTAGAGAATAAAAAAGTGATAAACATTAGAAATGGAGATTTTCGCAGATCACCAACTGTCAGATGAACCAGAAGACTATGGTCTCATTCCCAGCTGAAGAATCATAATGCAGTATCAGTATGGATGTCACGTTTATGTTGGGGTCTTGTGTTTAAAAAAAGAAATCAAGTTCTCCTCATCAATTTGCATTCAATATCCCATAGTAAGAAAGTGAACATTTATTATAAAGGAAAAACTAAATTTTCACATGGAGGTAAGCATTCAGACCCGATGCTATGACAATTCCAATTTAGCTCTGGGGACCTCTCAATTCTCTCATCATCTCTGAAATGTTTCTACGTGTTGATTGAAGTCCACCTGTGGTAAATTCAGTCGATTGGACATCATTTGGAAACAGAAACGTCGTCTATATATAAGGTTTCATAGCTAACAATGTGTGAGAATGAAACTGCATGTGGAGCTCAGAGACAATATTATGTGGAGGCACAGATCTGGAGAAGGCTACAAAAACATTTCTGATTCTGAAAATTCCCAAGAGCCCAGGGGTTACCATAATTATTTAAAGGAAGAAGTTTGGAACAACCAGGACCTTTCCTAGGGGTGATTGCCCAAACTTAAGTGAACAGGGGAGAAGGGTCTTGGTAAGAGAGGTGATCTAGAACACAATGGTCACTCTGGCTGAGCTCCAAAGATCCTGTGTGCAGATGAGAAAGACTTCCTGAAGGTCAACCATCACTGCCTCTTCTCAGTTAAAGACATATAAAAACCCTTCTGGAAAAAAAAAAAAAAGCACTCTCCTACTGTGAGAAACAAAATTCTCTGGTCTGATGTAACCAGAGAAAACATGATGAAAACTTTTTCACATCAAATATAGGCATCATGTCTGGAGGAAACCAGACACTGCTCATCACCTGCCCAGTACCATCTCTACAGTGAAGCATGGTGGTAGCAGCATCATGCTGTGAGGGTGCTGGGTAACTGGGACAGGGAGACATGGGAAGGTTTGAGGGAAAAGGAGCAAAGTACATAGATATTCTTAATGAACACCTGATCCAGACTGCTCTGACTGGGGCGAAGATTCACATTACAACAAGAAAATGACCCTAAGCCAAAAAAACCCCCAAAAATACAAAAAACAACAACCAGGAGCAGCTAGGGACAACTCTGTGAATGTCTTTTAGTGGCTCCGTTTTAAACTGTTATTGAACACCACTTTAAAACTGAAACTACCTGGTCTGTAATTACAGCAGCGAAGCTCCTGAAGAGATTGTACAACACGCTCACGAGTCAAAACAGTGTCAGATACCTGAGTAGAACAACTGTTTAGGCATAGACCTTATAATCAGGAGATTTTAGTCCCCACTGATGTCTCAGCTGTCCATGGCCGGGAGTTCACTCTCTGGATGTGGGATAGCCCTCCCTCTCCCACTTCACTATAATTGTGCTAGTCAGTGCTTTCTGTAAGCAAACATGACAAAACTGGGCTGTTAGTGTCCTCCTCCCAGCTTGGTGGCATTTTGTGATGGAGGATTTTGCAAAGACAACACAACCTGGGGGAAAATGGATTAAAAAAAGATATTTGATTTTATTAGACATGTTTGGTCCATTTAGTTGATCATATTTCAAAAGAATTTCACGAGAGTTCATTTTGAAACAGGCTTCTCAGAAATTCTGTTTTGTTTGGTCCAGGGATTCAATGTCAGCATTCATATTTATTTTAAAAGCACACTAAATGAGCAACCAAGATTCATTTTAATCAGATCACAACTGCCAAATGTAAATAAATCTTCAAATTCCTTGTGCAAACACCCCTAAGTCTCTATCAGTTCACCTCTGTTGGTGCATATGCTTACAATCGTATGCATCTGCCAAATGCTGTAATTGTAAATTTCCACTCTAAAAGAAATGCTCATGTACAATGTGTTTGTAATGGTTCTATAGTATGAAAAGAGAAGAGAGGGAAGATGATAAGGCGGAGAGGGAGGGGGAGGGGGAATGCAGGAAGGAATGTGTCTGGGGGGAGAGTGGAGCCGTCGTACTGATAAGAGCATGTGATAATGCTGACAGGGAGACAGCAAGGGACAAGAGACAGACACGAGGGCAAGTGATGACAGGCAGTGGCTCATACCCGTACACACACACACACACACACGCACGCAAACTTATTCAAAGTGTGCACACTAGATATTGGCTTTATGTCTACATGCATATGTATCATATTGCATATATTTATATATTTAGCATATATATGCATATATTTAAATGTATTTAGTAGCCTGTCAACCCCATATCCCCAACCCTGCCATAAACACACACACACACATACACTCAGAGTTCTCTGTACAGATGGCAGAGAAACATTTTACAACAGACAGAAAAAGCATTTCTTCTACACATCATTATTGTCAGAATATCTCAGAAATTGTAAATCTGCAGAAAAAAAAAGGTATTCTTAAGAATTGAAACTCAATGGAACAAAATAAGTAATTCAACTAGAATTTCTATAACAGGAGTAATGGAGAAATCAAATATGATTAAAGATACAAAGAAAATGGGATACCTAATCACTGTGAGTTGAAGGGATGGGAAGCTGTCAGGAAGCTTTTATTGAGAAAAGAATATAGACACAACATAAAAACATCTGTAAATAAAACCAGAGAATCGACTGATTTTTGAACTATTAACTGGTCACTCATATCTCATTGTCAACTTCTAAGATTGAACTTTGAAGCAGAGGAAATAATCCCTGCGGATTTATCTGAAAACTAAAAGCATTCATTAATTAATTAATTATCTGTAACTGCTTATCCAGTCCAGGGTCGCGATGGGTCCAGAGCCTACCTGGAATCATTGGGCAAAAGGCGGGAATACATCCTGGAGGGGGCGCCAGTCCTTCACAGGGCAACACACACATTCACCCACACCTACGGACACTTTTGAGTCACCAATCCATCTACCAACGTGTGTTTTTGGACCGTGGGAGGAAACCGGAGCACCCGGAGGAAACCCACGCGGACACGGGGAGAACACATCAAACCCCTCACAGACAGTCACACGGAGTGGGAATTAATCCCACATCCTCCAGGTCCCTGGAGCTGTGTGCTGCGCCACCGTGCCACCATGTAAAATAATTAAAGACACCAAAATATTAAAGAAATGTCACAGGCCTCAATGTAATTGCTTGGTCAATTTTTTCCCTGAACATGGAAAATGAAAAAGTTGTACACAGTGGATGTTTTGACTGAAAAGTAAATAAATTAACTTTTATATTGAAAGTAATTTCTGTTAAATTTGTTACAATATATTCACATAATTTGAAGAGCAACTTCTGCATGTACTATTAAATTATGGAGCCATATGTTTCATGTTGGATCAGTGACAGATTGGTATATTATCTGTAGCTGAGAACTGGTGATGTTTGTGAGTAAATATAGGCGCAGTCATGAATAATATGAAGGCTGATTTTTTTGGAACCAACTTTTGTTTATTCACATTGCGCAGAAGGAAATATAATTTCAATTTAAAAAAGGGCAAAGTGATTTTCTAGTGAAATAAGACAAGGTACAGTGTGTTAAAGGAAGTAAACATACATACATACACTAAATGGACAAAAGTATTAGGACACCTGCAGGAATTTTTGATGTCCGGTTCTAAATCCATAGACGTTAATATGAAGCTGGGCCCTGTTTGCAGCTGTAATAGCGTCCACTTTCTGGGAAGAATTTCTATAATATTTTGGAAGGTCTTCATGGCTGAGTTGCTGCAGTTCCTAAATGCTTCCACTATTCAGTAATACCACATGCCGTTGATCATAGATTTTCCAGGAGGGAAGAAATTTCTATTACAATAGAACACTCAAATTCAGTGAGCTCTTTATATTGGCTCTTTATCCTTCTTTCACACATATTTTTAAAGGCAGAATGTAGGGATAGGTGCTTGATTTTATACACCTTTTGCAATGGGACTGAATTGTGACACCTGATTTAAATTTTTAGGAGATGTGTCCCAGTACTTTTGTCCATATGAGTGTATATTGCTGTCCATATAGTGTTTATTTCACAAAAATTGTAGCTGGTTACATTTGTTTTCATATTGATCATGGGTTACATTATTGATATGAGTAAGTTAAGAAGCTAAAGACTATCTGTATACAATACAGGAATATGGTTAACCCCTCCCCCCCATTATCTGTAGTTTTCTCTCTATCTCTCTTTCTCTCTCTCACACACACACCACTCCCTCACTGGTTTAATTGAGTGCAGAGGACAAACACTTAGGAGACACAGCAGCAGTCTAAAAGCATCCACTATGAGACTTTTCATAAATGAGTGTAATCGAGGCCATATGGCAGCTTCTAAGAGCCTGTGCAGCATTTCTGAGAGTAAAAAGAAGTATCACAGACTACTCCACTTTTCACAAGCCACTGCTTCACCAACCAGTCCCAAGCCTCTTCTCTGTTCTAGCCCCATCACCCCCCACCCAAGCCACACCGTTAAAGTACTTTTTCCTGTTACCAGGTTGTTGTTGTTTTTTTTTTGGGTGGGGGGGGGGTGGTTGCACAGTGTTTATGTTAATGAAAACATTCACAGTGCAGCCAGTCATTCGGCACAACACACCACACAGCATTGTTTATAAGAATAATCTTTCTTCCTTCACAGCAGGGTTTTTTTTTTCTTTATTTTGTGCCAAACAATTCGAAGTGGGGTGCTGGTTCTTGTGTAAATAAATAAATAAATATATAAATGAAAAGATAAAGAGTCCTCAGGAAAACAATGCATATTTTTCATCTCTATCGCTATGTCTCAACCCATGGAGGCTAGTCGATGAAGTGCATTAAGTTACTGTATAGCTAGCTATAAGGCATGTGATGTAAGGAGTATTTTGCATTCATAAATCTCATGTAAAAGTTTGTGGACACCCCTTACAAGAGTGAGATTCTGAACTGTACACTACATTTGGGACGAGTTAGAATGGTGTTTGGATTCTGGAACTGATCACTCACTGTTCTAAAGGAGCCAAATATCTCTTAAATATCACTTCTAAAGCACAAATTTTTTGGTAACTTTTATATTGAAAAGGCTATTAATATGGAGTCTGCCCCTTCCCCCATTCCCAGCAACAGCATCTACTCCTCAGGGAAATTTTTTTTAGCAGATTTTGGAAGGAGTCTATGTGGATCTGCTTGCATTGGGCCATTAGTAGGGTCAGGTACAGATGGTGAATTATTAGTTCTTGATCATAAACACCACTCCAGCTGATTCCAGAGGTCCTGAATTGAGTGTGGACACTCCAAAGAACACAATTCCTCTGCTCCACAGCCCAGGGCTTTAATCCCTACTAGTTTTTCCATGCTCTTAATCTCATTTAAATTTGCTTAAAGGATCCAATTATTATTATTATTGTAAGTTTTTAGGGACCTAACATGCTCTGCAGTTGGTATAGCATAGTGGATAACACTGCCCTCTTCACAGCAGTCTGGTTCAATTTCCTGCTCAGGCTGGAAGATCTCAATGTTGCCCATGGAATAGGGAGTACACAGGAGACAATAATGTCCTTTAGGGGGGTTAGTATTTGCTTAGTATTTTTTCGTTGAAATTTTTATTTATTTATTTATTTTTGGCTAACGTATTCTCTTATTTGTGGCTTTGCTCAATTTGGATCAAATTTCAAACTTTTTTCTTTTTTTAATCTCAGTTACTTCAGAGACTCTTTTTTCTTCCGTTGCAGTTCAGATATTCTTCTCAGAGCCAGATGTTTTTCACCATTCACAACATGCTGCATGCAAGCTACTTGTGAAGAAACACATAAGAGGTTAGAGTTTTGCATGTGTGAATGCAAACATACACAACATTTATCCCAGACTTTACGCAGACTTTATCCAGCTAGTGCCCTAGTAGAATGTAGTTGAATCTTGAATTAGTAGAAAGTCCAAGTCAATGCATGTGTGAACACAGAGGGCCGCTTCATGCCTAAAGCACACACAGAGCATTTTACTTAACCCCCCTTGCAGTTGCAGAGTGTAATTCACTTTTATAACACTGTCCTGAAATCAAAGGGGATTTGGGAGGGCGAGGTGGTTTTTGGTCCTCCAAAAGTTACATGTGCAGTTTCCACAGTGCTGTACCCAGAGTAGCAAAGACAGAGGCTCAGATCTCCTTATAGCAGGTCAGTGAAGCATCACAATGATTTTGTATCTATAATTATAAGGTAAAAAAAATACTACCTAGTGTTCCTTTAATTTAACAATGTGAAAATAGAAAGGATGCTTATAACAGCTTTTTCATTTTTTGACCAGAGAGTTCATGATATAATGATAATAATAATAATAATTTTATTTTCCACCTGGCTACATTAAATAACAGTTTTTGGGCTACATCTGAAACATTTATTATATAGCTCTGGATGAGAATGCCTTTCAAGTGCTTTATGCTTTTCTGTTTAAGAGTATATATGTCAAAGTGTCAGTCATCTCCACCAGCTCTTCTAAAAACTGTTTACTGGCTCTTACACAGTGTTTACCCAAGCTGCTGAACCTGATATTTTGGTGGTTGTTTTTATTCCATGGCCCATGTGCTATCAAGTATGAAATAAAGCCCAAATACCAGCATCCAGAATTGAAATAATAATCACTATAAAACCAAAACGCCTCGCAATCTGTGACCTCATTTAAAAGCAACCGCCCATTAGGGGAGCAATTTTCATATAAGAATTCTTTATTTAATCTGTGGTCAGGAACAAAAGTAGCTATTCAGCTGTGGGTACTGCAACAACAGCAAAGTAATTTCATCTGAGCAGCAGCACAGGGGGTCTCTCTCACTCTCTCTCTCCCCTTCGCTCCACTTGAAAAAAAAGGCAAGAGAATTTTTAAAGCTAGGGTTTTTAGGTATTCATAGCTTTTATCAGATGCCTGTGGAGCATTTGATATGACATGCAGATGGAGAGAAGAAAGAAAAGCACTGGACCAGCACTGTGTTATCATTGTTCATGAGGATTTTTTTGGTACTCAATTAAAAATAAATTGCATTTTCTTTACCCCGATTTCAACCACACACTTTGTATCTTGTGTTCTCACACTTTACGCATTCCCTACACGATAATCTATATCTTTGTGATCTTAAGTTCACAACTTATTCCTTTAGTATAGTTCCATCAACCTCCTGATGACCTGCCCAGTATCTCCTCAGTCGTCTGTTTACCAGTAATCTCCATTTTCCCTCTGACCGAAGACCAAGAAACTACTTCACTACAGTACATTGCGTTGATCCTTCTGTCCAATGTTCTGAATACATGAAAAAATTAAAACACACCATAAAGTAAATTAATGTTTAATCCCATCAGTGCTTCTAATATTTCTCATTAGATGATTTTTATCAAAATAATATATGAATATCGTGGTGATGCAGAATAGAGGGGGGAGCTCCCAGCATGCTCTGCGACCACCTATTCTTTTGTTTAGGGGGTTCAAATATTGTTGCTTGGGAGGGTTGTGTGTTTGTGGGTGTTGTATGTGTGTGTGTGTTCATTGTGTGCAATGATTATCCTTTGTAAAAGTGCTAAATAAAGTTTGCTTGATTTTATTTTCCCACCTCCCAACATATAAGATATTTTTAGAGAAAATAAAAATTACAAAACACAAAAAATGTGCCCTTGAATTTGCCAGTTCCTATCTGCGAACCTGCATCTCTGATTCTTTAAAGACATTTTAGTAAAGAAATTTCAACACCCAATCTATCAGTGGTGTCACCATGCAGCCTCGTTAGACTGCTTCAAGTGATTTTAGAGCTAAGTGGATCTGTTGCTGTATGTAAATACTTACTGCTACTAGTCTGCACAATAAGGGAATAAGGGCTGTAACAAATAACAGTTTAGTCTTCAAATTTTGATAATTCCAAATGTTTTTTTCAAATTTATCCAATTTTAGAAATACAGACATTGCTATTATCTCCTTCTTTTATGATAAAATATTACCAGTGATGTCATCATGCAGCCTCATTAGAGTGCCTCTTTAAATGACCACTACACTACTGAGGAGGAGCCTTAGGAGGACAGTACTACCAAGGATATATGTTTAGAATATACAGTGAACGATCACTGGATTCAATGTTTAGAGTTCTAGAGTTCTTAAAGCCCTCAGTGTCACTGCTGGACGGAGAAGAGTCCACAAACCTGTGGGCAGCATCCTATTACCACTGACAAAGGACAACACAAACTGTGCAGCAACAGCTGAGCTACTCTCTCTGACATTACATCTACAAGACGGACCAACGAGGTAGGTGTGTCTAACAGAGTGGACAGCAAGTGGACACATTGTTTAAAAACTCCAGCAGCACTGCTGTGTCTGAACCATTCGTACCAGTTCAACACTGCACCACCACATCAGTGTAACTACAGCACACAAATCAGGTTCAACCTTGCTCTGTGGTGGGTCTTGACCAATGAAGAGCAGGGTGATTAGAAAATATGCAGAGCAACATGTGGACTGCAGTCTATAGAATTACAAAGTGTCGTGGTACAGTCAGCGGTAAAATGGACAGTAAAATGGACATGATAAAATGGACAGTGAGTCCATAGATACAGGGCAGTGCTTTACAATTGGGGCGGCCACCTTGACAACGTCGTCCACCCCTCCCCCCACAATTCATTTCGTGCAATTCGTTCAGTTTCTTATCATGGCTTCCGATGTGTTTGTGCGTGGCTTTCTGCTATGTCCAGTGATCCGTGATTAATCAGTCCATTGTAGAAAAGACTCAAAAATAAGAGACCCTTCAAAGTTCCAAAGTACATTCTGTGACTCATTTAATGCGTTATTCATCAGTTTTCAGTCATAAACACATGTTCTGAAGTATAATCCAGAATTTATGACGAGCTGTGTGTCGTCTCTGAGTTTCCTGAGGCTCTGTGTGCACGAGGCCAGAGCATGTGCAGCCCATGCTTGTAAACCATGTTTTGAATCATCGATTTGAATTTGCACTCGATTCGTGAACTGAGTCGACTCTATGCCGATTTACCGATTTTCTGCGGGAAACCCTGAATCCAGTGATCGTTCAATGTGGGAATAACCTGTGATTATGTAATTTGACTCTAGTCTTGGTAAAGGGTATTGTTCGTAATGTGTTTGATGTATTAATTATGCATTTGCCTGATGGTGTTGCAAGCATCTTTTCTCTTTTGAGAGCAATGCATTTTGCTGATAAATCCATCCATCCATTATCTGTAACCGCTTATCCAATTTAGGGTCGCGGGGGGTCCAGAGCCTACCTGGAATCATCGGGCGCAAGGTGGGAATACACCCTGGAGGGGGCGCCAATCCTTCACAGGGCAACACAGACACACTCACATTCACTCACACACTCACACCTACGGACACTTTCGAGTCGCCAATCCACCTGCAACGTGTGTTTTTGGACTGTGGGAGGAAACCGGAGCACCCGGACACGGGGAGAACACACCAACTCCTCACAGACAGTCACCCGGAGCGGGAATCGAACCCACAACCTCCAGGCCCCTGGAGCTGTGTGACTGCGACACTACCTGCTGCGCCACCGTGCCGCCCTTGCTGATAAATAAATAACCTTAATAAGATTGATAGGACTGCGGATGATAGGAGGAATACAGAGGTTAAATGTAAGGCAAAAGTACTTAAATGCATCCTGTTCCAGTTTCCTTGCTGTTGTTTTTGAGCAGTGTGTTGACAAGCTGGTCCCGAATGGCAGAGTGACAGAAAGCCAGTGACCTGTGAGAATGGTGGGAATGAATCATGAGTAGTAGACAGATAAACAAATAAATAGGCTGCATATTCACTCAGGCAGGAAAACAGGACTCATACACCTTCACCGCAGACACACAAAGACACGCAGACACACACAGATACACACCCGTTTCCAGGACCCATTATCCATTAGCTTCCTCCTCTACAGAATAATCAATCAGCTTGGCTCTCCATGCAGGAATTAAGAGCAGCCCCCCTCTCATTTGCATAAATTTGTATATTCAGGCACAGAGACGAAGTGCATCCATGCAGCATTGTCTGCATAGGCTCACGCACACAAATTGTAGGAGTAATTCACCCAAATTGCCATTCTGAATCAAGGAAGAAAACATTGCAAACAGCTCTGATGCAAATGAAGGAAGAATGGAATGGGATCAATAGAGAAGAAAACATCCCCGCTGCTTGCTAAATTAGGTGGGAATTCTTTGCTCATTTATTGCCAGATGGTTAATGTTGCTATTGCAGCCGTCATGCTGTTCATAAACGATGGGTTCATGTGCACCTTCAAGCCGCCAGCACATTGCACAAATCCGTGTTTTGAATATACAGCTGAGGGTCCAATATTTTATGACACATTATATTTTTTGTGTTCTGAAGGCCTCTGTTTCTCTCTTTCCTTTTTTTATCAAGCTAATCTTGTTGTGCGTCCATGAACCAGCCCATTTCTCAGCGATAATAAGAGCATCTATTATCTGCAGGGATGATGGATGGGAGTGGGGAGAGAGAGAACAACTCCTGCAGCTTTATGAATTCAAGTTCTTTTGGCCCCCATGCTAGATGCTGGCAAGAGATCTTCCTCTCTCTTTGGCTAATGGGCTAAACAACACCAGAGTGCTGTTCTCCGCGGCAAGAATAACACTCACTCGAGATTAAAATCCATCATCTCATTTGCATACACTATAGCATAAAACTGCAAAACGAAAGAAAATGCATGGGTTCCTATGTTCTGTTCCTTTTTAGGGAACCAATCAAGCAACAAGTTGGGCAGACCTCAGACACTTCAGAGACAGCACTCGTCTCTAAATAGCTAGCACTTCTTGTAATTTACTGTTTTGATAGTCTCTTCTAACAGCCTCATAATCAAAGCTCATTCATCCCTGAAGGGATCCTAGACACAGCAACCTTTTAAATAACACAAAGGCAAGTCCAGTTAATCAGGTAAGGGCCATATGTAGCACCTGTGTCCTTAAAAAAAAGGGAATTCTTCATTAACAGAGCATTCACTTAATTGGTTCAAAGAAGAAAAAGTTGCAATTGCCAAATCTACTTACGCAATAAAGTTTTACCAGTAACCTCATTTTCTCTCTACACGTGTCCTATTACTATTGCTCCACTGCCCTTGTCCCACCCCTGGTGCCTAACATAGTTATGCTCCAATATATCATTATTACCATGCCTCCTGGCTGTTTCTTTCCAACACCACATGCTCTTGACCAGTGCCCTGCCACCAACCAGCAGTCCACTCTCTCTCTCCTCTTCTATGTCCTGCTGCCCTTGTACTCTCTGCTAGGATCAGACATAGTGCTCCATAGATAACAACTCCAATATCTCTGTACTACATTCAGCACAAATCCATAGATCAGACTTCTGCATTTTGTCAGAGAGTCTACAGATTAGCAATAGTTTGTGTGAGACTAATGAAAAGGGCTGTGTACCAGAGTGAAGCAGAGACTAATCTCATCTAGTCAGATACAATCTCAAAGGGCGTATGTCAATGATTGGACTCTGCCAAAAAATCCCCCCCAAAAAAACAAACTATCTATTCTGGATGTCTGATCTAATTTGTAACTCTCTCCCACTCCCTCATTCATTCACTTACATTAGCAAGTTTAGGATTTGCTACGAAGTGGTAATAGCACTAACATAGCATTCGGTGCTTTGCATCACTGACACTGTGTTCTTGTTTCTCTAGAACGCCACAAAGTCAATTTCAAAAATGAGGTGGGAATTGAAACAAGATTGACTGCATTACCTAAGGTGTTGTGTATCTCATTTAAACGCAGTGCAGACGATTCTAGAGAATGACTGGTCTCACAGCAAAACAAACTCCCTCCCTTTTGTTTAAGGTGGAATCATATGTTTGAGTAAGAAATCGACTGTAGCTTTTTATTAAAAGTATTTATTTATGGTTTAATTTACCACAGAAGCTGATTTGCAACCTGAGCTGTTTAGTTTTGTAGCAACTTCCAGTATGTGTTTACTTTCAGGCAAAGTCAGCGGTTATCTGAACTGTGTTGCCAACTTTGTCACTATATTTAGTGAGTATTCAGACCCCTCTAACAACCCTTTTTCAAAAAAGTGACAGTCTGGTGTCATTGGAGACTTTTGGAGACTGTGACGTGACAGCACATATCATTCTGCATTTACTGTCCTCAATGAGCAACGGTTTCTACTGTGAGCCAACTTCCCCATCCCAAAACACAAAAGTGGTCAGTCTCCCAGTAACTGCAGTCAGAGCAGAGAGGAGACCCACAACCTCTCCACTCTGCCTCCGGACTGGAATGAGAGGGATGTATATGTAAAGGTTTCAGTGTGACACTAAAACAAATCACTGCATTTGACTCACAAAGTCTCAGCCAGACAACCTGCTCTTTCTGAGGCAGCACCACGTGTTTACATTACGGGTTTGAAACTGGGCCCCATTTAAGAAAACGTAAAATAAAAAACAGTGTGTCTTTTAAAATCACTTTGCCTGTTCCAAGCCCAGATAAAGGAGACTTATATAATGTGGATCCAGACAAAGCATTAAGCATTAAAGTCATGAAGTTATTTTGAGGAGTGATAGCCTCTTTCAAAGACGAAAAAGAAAAAAAAAAAGTAGTTCTAAACGTTATTTGTGTAGTTCTAAACCTATTTATGGTGTTTTTTTAACTTGCTTTTTGTCTCTCCCACAGTGCTCTTCCTCTCTTTTACAGCATAAATTACAAACCGTCAATTATGCAAATTAAGCAATGATGTCATTTAGTGATTTCTAGCAAGTTTTACAACAGCCGATAGCTACTTACTGAGGAGTTGGCAATAATGTTACTGAATTTGGAGTCAGTTCCACATTAAATAATGCACCTGAAACAGCAAAAATAAGTAAAAATTACCCACATACAGAGCAAAAATAGAGCAACAACCTCTTCTTTTTTCATGCTTTTCAAAGTTTGGAGCTCTCTCCAGGGTCCATACACATTTCTCAGCCATGCCAGAGCCAGGGTTTCATACAAACACTGGCACGTTTTGCAATGCGAACATTGAATGGAGAGCACTACAAATGCTTTCCCTCTTCTAATGACTGATTTCTGCTATATATGGTACACTCATTTCTCACACAGGTGCTCAATGTGCACAACAAGCGTTTAAACTGAAAAGCTTTGTCAATAGAATGAGAAGATCTGCAGCAACAGTTAACCCTGAGCCTTAGGTCATCATGAAAAATGTCAAGAGATTTATGAAGTGTTGGTGCTGTGCTTATCTTGATGAATGGAATAAAATCCTCACTGCAATGTCTCCATCCTTAATGAACATTTTTTTCTGAAGAGTAAAGGCTGTTGCTGAAGCAAATTGAGAACAAATTTTCTAATTTAATATCATAATAAACACTGGTAATCTTTGGCCATGTAGCATATATGTCTTACCTAAGACATCCTTGTTTCTTTGGTGGTGGACAACTAATACTGGGAGTCATTGCACCTAGTATTTATCCCATTCAGTTTCAAATGTTCCTGTCACCAGAGATCCTCTTGGAACTCAATATGTCTGGTATCAAGAATATATTCATAAATATATAGAATATAAATTGAATCCCAACAGTTAGGGTCGCAGTCACACAGCTCCAGGGACCTGGAGGTTGTGGATTCAAGTACCGCACTGATTCAAGTCCAGAGTGTTTGTGAGGAGTTTGGTGTGTTCTCCCCATGTCCATGTGGGTTTTCTCTGGGGGTTGCTCCGGTTTCCTCCCACGGCCCAAAAACACACGCTGGTAGGTGGATTGGCGACTCCAAAATGTTAGTAGGTGTGAGTATGAGAGTGTGTTTTGCCCCCTCCAGGGAGTGTTCCCACCTTGTGTCCAGTGAATCCAGGTAGGCTCCGGACCCACCGCGATCCTGAACTGGATAAGGGTTACAGACAATAAATGAATAAATCAAATCCCAGCATTCTTTCATTAATTAATTCATGCATGCATGCATTGTCTGAAACCGTATATCCAATTCAGGGTCACAGTGAGTCTGAAGCCTACCCGGAATAACTGGGCGCAAGGCAGGAACACACCCTGGAGGGGGCGCCAGTCCTTTACAGGGTGACAAACACCTACCAACATGTGTTTTTGGACCATGGAAGGAAACCCACGCGGACACAGGGAGAACACACCAAACTCCTCACAGACAGTCACCCGGGGCATGATTTGAACCCACAACCTCCAGGTCCCTGGAGCTGCATGACTGCCACACTAGCTGCTGCGCCACCGTGCCACCCCCCAGCATTCTTAATCCTTGAAAAATATTTAAACCGTACCCTAGTAGCATGATTTAAATCCTAATTAAAAGTGATGTAATTACACACTTCAGAATCAGGTCTAGCACCAAACCCTTTCATACTAGTCCAAATAGTCGAGGGGAAAAAAGATTGAATGCTATATCATTTCCTTCACTGGCAGCTGAGGCTGGTCTATAATATAAAACATTCCTTCCAGTGATAACAGTTTTCATTCATCTCTCAACGCTCACCTAATAGAGAACTGGAGGTCTGTCTGGCATGGTTGTTTGCTATTATTATTCAGACTACCCATCCTTCATATCAGTGCTACAAAAGCCAAGGGACTACATTGGTCTCTCTCTTTCTCTCTCTGTGTATGGCTGTGATTGGCAGCTTCTTGTGTGGCTGGTGTCAGGCTGCTTGTGTATAGCAGTAGGCAGCACAGTATGGATGAAATACCTACACCCAGCTGCTGGAGTCATTAATATGAATCAAGGCTCAGTGCCTCCTAAACACAAGTTTAGGTCACAGTAACAGGTCCCAAAAGAGAGATTGAAGTGAAGGATGGATGTACAAAGACAGAGTACGACACGAGGGAGCAAGAATACACGTGTGCGTGCACACGCACACACACAAGTTCCACTTGGATACAAACCTAATTTCAAAATAGCTGGGATGTGATATGAAATGCAAATAAAACCAGAAAGCAATGATTTGTTAAAATAACCAAAAACAATAGTCAAAGTTGTGGGTGGCACAGTGGTGCATCATATAGTGTCGCAGTCAAACAGCTCCAGGGTCCTGGAGGTTGTGGGTTCAAGTCCTGCTCTGTGAGGAGTTTGGTGTGTTCTCCCTGTGTCTGCGTGGGTTTCCTACGGGTGCTCCAGTTTTTCCCACAGTCCAAAAACACATATTTGCTGGTGGATTGGTGACTCAAAAGTTTCCCTAGGTGTGAGTGAATGTGTGAGTGTGTCACCCTGCTAAAGACTGGCAAACCCTCCAGGGTGTGTTCCTGCCTTACGCCCAGTAATTCTGGGTAGCCTCCAGACCCACTGTGACCCTGATCTGGATTACAAGCTGTTACATTCATTCATTCATTCATTCATTCATTATCTGTAAGCGCTTATCCAGTTCAGGGTCGCGGTGGGTCCAGAGCCTACCTGGAATCATTGGGCGCAAGGCAGGAACACACCCTGGAGGGGGCGCCAGTCCTTCACAGGGCAACACATTCACACATTCACTCACACACATACACCTACGGACATTTTTGAGTCGCCAATCCACCTACCAATGTGTGATTTTGGACTGTGGGAGGAAACTGGAGCAACCGGAGGAAACCCACAGGGGAGAACACACCAACTCCTCACAGACAGTCACACGGGAATCGAACCCACAACCTCCAGGTCCCTGGAGCTGTGTGACTGCGACACTACCTGCTGTGCCACCGTGCCGCCCCAAGCTGTTACAGACAATGAATATTCAATGTTTAACAATTTCAACATCGTCAAATGCATTTCTTCAGATCTGCAGAAAGTTTGATTTTCTACGTACAGTTTTAGAACAAGACTAAATTTATAAAGGTTTATAAATGGTATTAATGAAGTTATAAATGCATCAAAAGTACTTAATAATCACCCATAGATTGTTGTTTGCCAAATAGAAAACCCACATTCATCTACAACGTTAAACCTCAGATCTGGTTTCTCTACAGTCTTCTCCTTCAGGCGACATTCAGGCGCCTGTCATCTTTAGCACATATTTGTTAATAAGTTTAAGCATTTAACCACAAAATTTAATACATTAACCTTCGCTAGAACATCTTTTTAGACCATGATAATGTAACGTGCGCCTTAACATATGAAATGACTAAGTACACATTCTAAAGTCTCAGCTTATTCTTTACCTTGACATTTTCATTAAGTTCTGACACTTTCAGTATTAGACAAAAAAGAAATCACTGTTTACAATCTGTGTTACAAATGCTTATTAATGACATTTATCACTCTAAAACACACACACACACACACACACACACACACACACACACACAAAGATATTCAGAGCTTGTATGCATTACAGAATTTTATATCAGGTTTGATTTTTCTGTATTGACCGTATCACTACCTTTACATTCTCTGAATGGCAGAGTTAAATCTAACAACCCTATTTCAGGACAGACATGCTTATTCTTGTCCACACTGAATATTAATATAAATGTGGCCAAACGCTATTACTAACATGCTGTTGTTAGTTTGCTTAACTTAGCAAAATGAGTCTTGTTCATTTCCTCTTGGGATCAGGTTCCTTTCCCCACTGTTTTGGAAGCACATTAACTTACAGAAATCAATTGACATCAGTATGTGGTGACTGAATTCAAACTTCATAGTTAAACATAAACTAACAGATAATGGTAGAATATCTAATTAAGCATAAATATCTTAAATATATCTAATATTTCTGTATATAAGATTATGATTTAGAACATTTTAAAATGCATGCAAAAATATTTTTATGTTACATAGACAATGTTAAAGCTAGTATTTAGATGGAATATTGTTTAACATGGTTTATAAAGCCAGAGCATCACACAGCATCTGTTCTCCACTTGATTGAATAACAGAAAAGTTAAGTAACCACCAGTAATTAGCTCCCACTTCACTGGAACTCATTTCACTACAACATACTGTTGGAAGAGTATGAGTGGATTAGTAACATTGTGAGGGTGAAAGCAGGAAACATGTGCAAGGTGGATTTACTGAACAAAACATAGCACAAAAAGAGGACAAAAGAAATCAATGAAATACAAAGCAGGATGAAACCAAAGCTACACACAACCAAACTGCGGCTAGAAAATACGGAGAACACACATGAAAGCGCAGAGAAATATCAAGAGCAAACACAAGACCCTGAGACTGTTACACTGATACTGATAATGACTGACAGCAAAGAGAAAAAAGACTCAAAGCCTAAAAACAGGAGGAGAGATATAAAACACCAATGAATTATCTATATCTAAGCAACTGATCATTCACAAGTGCAGGGCGGGACTATGACAGGGAGCAAAGTGCGGAGTCTAGAATAAAAACAAAACAAAAACCATTTGGAAACAGAACACAATGAAACAGAAAGGTTTCAGTGTTTAAAAAAATATATGACTTTTCTTAACTTTGAAGTCCTAGTGACTATAGTGGAAAACTGATTTTAAATTGGAGTTTCGTATTAAACATACAAAAAAAAAAAAAAAAAAAAACAAAAAAAAAAAAACGAGCAAATGATAAAACACTGCGCAAAGTGGCACCAAATTCACTGATAACTATCTGTGAACTATCAGGTTGTCATCCTATTATTTTACTGAGTACACCTGTTTAACAATCTCCAGCCTATGTAAACAAAACACATTTGAAGACAAGTTAAACTTAAGACATTCCAAGGATGGATCTTTGACCCTCCACATTTTGATTGAGTTGTAAGATATTTAGTAAAACACAACATTTGTAATATTTCCTCTGACATATGAGGTCTGCTATCATGTAGTTGCTGCAATGCACAAAGGTGGGTCTAAGTTGGATTATTATATGATAACACCAATGGCAGGGGTGGCTGCTTTCGCATCCTGCAGAGCTGGCTTAGTAATTGAAATATGACGAAATATGAATAATACATACATGCTACAAGTTATCTAAAACTCCCTCACACTGAAATGACGTCACATTAAAGTTAGTCTGCCATTAAACCTTTAACACTAGAATAAATAACAGCAGCTTGTCAAACCAAAGTTTAAATCTGACAAAGCCTCTAATCTACCACACTGGACACATCTTGCTAGTTTGTGTGGAGTGTTTTGTTGAGGTTGCATGTCTTTTGATGTCAGTTCAGTGCAGACCAGTGCAGCTTGCTTATCCTGCAGGATTCTTTCTTATTTAGCTCCTAAATGACCTTGTTATTCAGAGGATCCATTGACAATAAAATGGAAAATGTCCATTCAGTAAAATGTATTCTTTTTTGTTACCTAAAATGTTCTAAAATATTATTTGCAGGATTCTCACTGGTCCTTCCCTAAGCCACAGTTTTGATCAGAGCTAGCAAAGTTAGCTCACAAAATTGATCATGTTTTGATAATTATATTATAGCTATGATGCTATTTGATCCAAAGTATACTGTAAAGTAGTTCATTAATGTGAAGGAGTGTCTGCCTTAATTTTATGAACATATGTTTGTTCAGTGTGAAATGAATCAACCATGCATATTTTTTGAACATCGCCAACCTAATTTAGGAAGCCAGAATAACTGGCTTTTCATATCCACATTTCATGGAATAAGAGCTGGATTTGAAGCGCCTAAAGGAAACTTTTATGATTGTGAGGAAATGTAAAATTCAGATGTTTCCTCACCATTTGCTATCCAGTCTGCTAGCGTTCTTAAGACATGTCTAATGTGTTTACGAAGCCCTGGTGTGGTATGCTAGTCTCTCTCTCTCTGCTCATGGCAGAGACATCTGGAAATTTTCACACAATGAAGAGAACTCCAAATGCGGAAAAGCAGGAACCGAATGAGGATTGCTCTATTCCTGTTGCATAGGTGGGTAATATTGACTTATTTCTGCAGTTTTGAATCACTTCGAAATGTCTGCAAACTCGGGAGACAGATAACTGCATTACCGAAAGTCCTACCCAAGACACTTAGCTTAGTATTGCATTTCTCACACAATCTTAGACGTTCACTTTAATCAAAAACAGCAAAAAAAAATCAATTACCCACCTAAAAAAAACTCCAGTTGCCTCGGCCATAAGCAGAGTGAGAGTGAAAAAGAGAAAGACTAGCATACACAGTAAATTCACCAGTGTTAAATCAACACTAATAGTATTAAATTAACACTGTTAGAGTAATAATTTAACACTTTCAGTGTTAACACTAATAGTGCAGATTAAACACTGGTGAATTTATTGTGTACTTAACGAAGACAGTTTGTTTTTTCAATCATTTACAGACACTGGGGCTTCATAAAAACATTACACCCGTTTTGAGAAGCAGCAAATGATGAGGAAACATCTTCTGAATCATATAAAAAGTGTTTTTGACTACAATTGCGAACTACACTTTTAATTGCTGTGTGTGGTTTCCGAGGTGATGGTATAGACAGCTAAAAGACCATGCTTTGGGATTACACAGGGAACAGGAGGCAATGGCATCACCAAACATGAGCAAGAATTGCTTCTGGAACCAGACAAGCCAGTCAAACTATTGGGAGAGTACAAATGGGGAGGAGCTAGTGGGGGGAGTGGGAGCAAGAGACAAATCATAGGAGAAATAAATCACTTTTGCAAAAGAAATCAACAGTAGTCAGAGCCTGAGGCTTGCCAGTGTCTCAAAACACACACAAATGTACACACACACATATGCAGTGACATTCGCTCGTCATCCACATAAATCTTCAGTGACTGCAATGAAAAAGCACAATGCAAGAAGAGATATATCTCATCTCCCCCCACCCTCCCTTTCTTAGACCCTCTTTCCTTGTCCCTCTCTTTATTTTTCATTCTGCTCAATATTTCTCAGCTTTCTCTCTTTCTCTTTGCATGTATTTCTGTGGACTTTGGCTCCTGGCATCTGCACCGAGGAAAAAGTGCCCTCTAACACAATTACAGGCAAATGGGCACCAGATGTGTTATGTGGGCAAATGTGTGCAAAGCCGTAATCATCTTTGTGTGCAGATCCATAATCAACTGTGTCTGTATTGTCAGATGACAGATTAAACCTCTGGCATGTCTCTTTTGTGTCAAGTCTAATTGACCACATTTATACCTGGTCATTTCCTGTGTATCCTGATAGAAATTATCCACATAAAAATACAGGTGTGAATCCATACAAGATGCAATTAAAACAGATAAAAAAATGTTCATGCAAAAACCATCAGTATATGATCTAAAACAATTTTTAGAGAGATATTGCACAGGTGTATAAGCATTAATTTCTCCAAGCATAATTGAGCTTTCAGAGACCCACCCAAAAAATTAAATTTAAAGTAAAATAAAATAAAATTAAAAAACCCTCCTAATATAATGGGCGCAAGGCAGGAAAATGTCTTTTCCAGGGCAACACACATTCACACATTCGCTCACACACTCACACCTATGGGCGCTCTTGAGTACCCAATCCACCTACCAATATGTGTTTTTAGGAGGAAACCCACGTGGACACGGGGAGAACACACCAAACTCACAGACAGTCACCTGGAGTGGAACTCAAACACAAACACAAACATAGGACCCTGGAGCTGTGTAACATCGACACTACCTGTTGCACCACTGTGCCACCCATAAGCAAAATCTTGACTAATACAATTAAAACCCCACCCAATATAAACACAATCCAGCAAAATACAATTAAAACCCCACCCAATATGACAACCCCCCTGCCTCCACCAAAACACAATCCAAAAGAAACCCAGTTCCAACACATTACAATACAAAACAACAAAACCCTGCATAATACATACAGAGCCCTGTCCAATACAAACAAAATCCTGCCTAATACAATTATACCCACCCAATATATCCAGAATCCTGTCTAATGCAATTAAAAGCCCACCCAATATAACCAAAATCCTGCCTAATACAATTAGAAGCCCACCCAATATAACCAAAACCAATCCTGCCAAATCTAACCAAAACCCTGCCAGAGGCGAATCTAATCCTCCCCAGCCAATATACTTTAAACCCAGTGCAATACAACCTGAATCACTCTCTGTGTACCATGTCACAACCTTGACCAAGAAGGATCTAATCTCAGAGGCATATTGGTACCCTCTAGAAATCAGATTACAGTCAAACCAACGGAGATATATTTGGCTACGAAGTGTAAATGCATGTGATGAAAGCTGTGTCAAATGAAAAGTCAAAGTGCAAAAGGGGTCTTTGTGTCAAGAGGAAAAGATGTACATTTCTGCCCTTTTGCTAAATGGGAATCATTAAAAACAAAAGCTATTGGGAGCTCAGAGAAAAGGCACTCTCTGATCTTCAGCTGTCACAATACAAAATCAATATCAATAGTGTGAGTAGCTTTGACCACCACAAGCCTGGAGGTATTTCTCCAGAGGTCCCTTTCAGATTTCCCAGCAGAGTAAGAGAGGAAGCACATTCAAATGAAAATGGAGAAGATTAGGGGGGGTATCGCCTGAGCCCAAACTGGCAAGCTATGAAATAAAAGCCTATATGAATTTCTTTCTGTCCTACTGCCATCTGGAAAGTACATTTTTATTTACTTTTCATCTCAACACTCACTTGGAGGCTTTAGCTCAGTCCCTCCTCGCAGTAGCTGAGAGTTGAGCCAGATGAATAAGAGCACTCCAAGCGCAGTTTAAATGTGTTTTTATCGCCGATGCAGAGTAGCCGTTATGTTTATATTTCCGTAGCAAACAGTGCTCTGGATATGGCCCCTCACCATCTGTCACGGTGTCCAAAGCGGAACCGAACAGAGCTGGCCATCGGCTCACTTCCTCGCTCAAGTTTGGTAAAATGATGCTTGACACATTCTGCATGGGAGTGTAAGCTTCTCTGTGACCTTCTAAAAAGGCCTAGAAGTTCATCTCAATGTTTTTATAAGTCCTGTACATTTATTTTCTTTTATTGCTTAGATGTTACATTTAAATGTCTCAAGAGACTTAGGATTCTCTTTAAACTCTTTAAAAGAAATAGCATTAGACAAAAAGGAGACGAGAACTAAAGGAGGGATGTGGGCTGGCAAACTGAGCACGATTTAAGACTTGACTGTGATATCAGCTGAAACTCAAGGGAAAATCACTGAGCAGGGGGAAGAGATTACTTTTTGATTTTTATTTCCTATGGCTCAGTGTTAAATTCAAGCACATCATGATGTCAAAGTGTTAGGCTAGTCATCATTATACACAACACTTATCAAGAACAATCACAGATAGACCCAGGTTCCCTGAGCTTCAGCACTTTTTAATGTTCTCCTCTGGTTTAGTATCAGCTAGCTTTACAGTATCTCTGGTCTCATCTGCATGCATCAGCGCTGATATTGTCTGCTTAAGAAAACATCACATTTCATAATATTGTTCTTTCAAACAATCAACCATAATGACTGAATTGTACAGATAGACATTGGAGACAACTCCAAACTTTGAAAAGCATACACAGAAATGAGGATATTGCTCTATTCTCACTCCAAAATTGGGAAATATTTACATATTTTTGTTGTTTTGTATTACTTAAGGTGGAAATGTTTCTATTTTTGAGAAATGTTAACTGCTTTACAGAAATTGCTACAAAACTAATTTTAGTTTCTGTGGTAATTCAAACAGTGAGCAAAACTTACAGACAAGTTCAAATTCAGCCACATACAAACAACAGTCATTTTTTTCCCCTCAAACATATCATTCCACCTTTAAAAAGGCATAGCTTCGCAATATAAACAACCAGTGAAAACTGTTGATCTACCAACAATCGTAGGCATTCCCTTTAAACAGCATTTTAAATACTTGGTTTGCCGAGATCAGAAAATATATTGCGTTAGGTTGCACATTCTTTCTTTTGAGCCAATGCTGCCCATATTGTGTGCACACAGCACTGGTACATGTACTAATGGGCAGAACATAAACTAAGCATAAAGTTAATATGGCTGATTTTTTTTGTGTAGTCATTCATTTACCCATCCAACCATCCATCCACAGCCTGATAAGGAGAAATTCTACTGTACAATATCAATAATACATTCTGGGACATTTCATACTGAGAAAAAGCTACAACAATGTGTTTGCATTCCGTGTTTCTTTCCTTACAATGAAACACTGCAAACCACTGCAAGCCCATATTTTGAAAAGTACCCATTTATATACTGCTACATCTGTCATTTCAGCAACCTGCACAAACATCTTAAATCTATTGTTTCTATTGTATCTTATATCTTATATTTTTTCATTATGAGGCAATATGTACAAATATAATAGAATTATTTTAAATCCTTCTGGAATCTTTTACTCGATTTAGGAGAATTTTTTTTTTTTGGGATGGTGATTTTTTCCAGCATTATTTCCTGAATAAATCTAAATGGTATCTTAATAACAAATAAAATAAACAATTTAACTGAAAAAAAACCCAACATATATTTTTTTATTAATTTAGAGGTTGAATAATTTATAGTTTCCAAATCAATTTGTAAATAGAGACATTTGGAATGTAATGCCTACTGTAATGAAGTAAATATATATTCTATAAAAGGATCATCTACCACAGGCTCAGAATTATGTGAGCCACTTTGTGAAAGGATTATTAAACTTTTAGAAAAAAAAAAGAACACTTCTCAATTCAAGATTCGAGAAGGTCTTTCATCACATACTGTAAATAATACTGTGACAAAATCTGGAGAAATCTCTGTAGGGCAAGGCCAGAAACATTGGTTGGAGGTATATTTTGGGATATACATTCGCTGCAATCCAAGCAATGTGTTTTCCTGGGAAGTTCATGGTTATTTCAGCAAGACAATACCAGGTCTTACTGTGCACATTCTGAAACACTGACTAGATTTAAGATCATGAATACAGTATACAGATGCTAAAATTATTTTGTAATTTACAGTTAATCTCTACAGTGCTTTTTTTAAAGATTTTTTTTCATCTAATCCCCTCTAGTTTGTATAGAGAACCTTTTGGCCTTAGAAAGACGTGAAGCATGTATTAACTCTGCATTGATTTCTTTCTGCATGAGCGCCGTCGGCATGGAAGGGCCATGGGAATGCTGACAGCTGTGATTCACGACCTAAACTCTTCTCCTGAATTCCTACTGCAATAAAGAAGCCAAGTCAAGGATTAAGCTACTCTTATCTTTAGTCTGCGGCCTTGTCTACTTGTGGCTGGTGTTGCTGACAAGTTTGAAGTAGGCTGATTGTAATGAGAAATACAATTTGATAGCCTTGTCTCAGGTTTTCTAATAACAGTGTGTTTATATAATTACTGCATGTCTCATCGTATGAGATGCTGTAGCTGAAATTTCAGCCAAATTCTAAAACTGTAAAATTGAGGTTACTAAACGTCATATGAACATAGTTTATGGGCTGACTCTGGTCGGTTTTTCATGTTTTTTTTTTTTTAGCCAAAAAACAGACATTAAAATTTGAGCTTTGGTCCAGATTTGCCATTTACCATATTTCAAACAATTTGAGACCTAAAGAGATGTCTTTTTGTTGGTGTATTTTCACCTTTTCAACCAAATATTAATGGTGTATAGACGACTGAGACAGCTGGGCAAAGCATTTCCAATGACTTTTCAACTAGTTTTGAGGGTGGGAATCTACCTGAAATCTTTACTCCAACTGGAGTATTAATTATTTCTCATTTTGAGGTTTGCATTATAAAGATTATAGAAATGTCTCATATTACAGATTATTAGATAGATAGATAGATAGATAGATACTTTATTGATCCCCAGGGGAAATTCAAGATATATATTCTTATATTAAATATAATGTAATAAGCAAAGTTCTCATTTTACCAATAAATCTATGTACCCACTCTCACCTATGGTCCTGAGCTCTGGGTAATGACAGAAAGAACGTGATTATGGATATAAGCGGCTGTAAAGTGTTTTCTCCGACAGTTTGCTGGGTGCACTCCCCATGATCATGTGAGAAGCTCAGTGATTAGGGAGGACCTCAGAGCACAGTTGCTGCTCCTTTGCGTTGAGAGGAGCCAGTTGATATGGTTTGGGCTTCATGGATGCCTCCCAGGGAAGGTATATCAGGCACGGCGAACAGAAAGGAGACCCCAGAGTAGACCCAGGACACCCTGTAGGGATTATATCTCCCAGCTGGCCTGGGAACACTTGGGGATCCTCCAGAAGGAGCTGGTGGAAGTTGCAGGGGAATGAGATGCCTTGCCTTAGAGGACACTTTGCTTACCCTGCGACCCTGAAATGGGTTAAGTGGAAAAGTGGATGATGATGATGATGAAGTAGATAAAAATATTTTTAATTAATTTTTAACAAACAAATAAATATGACAGGGCATGGACATTACTGGGTGCATCATATCATTAAAACAATAACTAAGGTGGTAGCTTATCTGTTTCAAACATTTAAAATGTTTCTTTATACTATTTTCAGTTAAATAAAGGGTTTCATTAATTTGCACATCAGTAGACAAGCTTCAAAGCTGTTTCGTATTTTGGATTTTATGGTAATATATATATATATATCTATGTCAGGAGTAATATTATATTCCACATTTTGCTGTTGAATTCCACCCAGACAAACAGGGAAAATGGGCTCATAACATCCAGCTCACAGTTAATGAAATGATGTACAGGTCCGAGGCACTACACCACATTCTCAGTAATGTGCAGCCTATAAGCATTTACAGTCCACCTGGGGCCTTCCACACAAGAGCTGAGGATCTGAAACTGACCCAGCAGAGCTATCAGCTCTCTCCAGAACCAGCCGTTGTTCTGATGTGTTGCCAACGCTGCAAAGGGAGGCTCACAGCTAATATAAGCCACATTAAGATCATCTATCTCCCAAAAGACTACATTCAAATACTCAGTACACAACATACACGTGAAAACCGACAACCACAAAAAAAACTGAACAGAATAATGGCTCACCTTCCCATAAGAACTAAACAACAAGAATTAGGGCACATTAATATCTCTGTAGTTTCAGTGAAAATATATCTGCTCTCTAAGATCTACTCAGCATATCTTCTCCTACCAGTGACAGCATCAAACAATACAACAGACATTTTACTTGATATACTGTAAAAAATAATGTTAAGAAAACCCTTAAATAATTTTATAACATTCTTACAACATCAAAAAAGCTGATTAAGCAGCTGTATCAATTAGATTTCAACAATGAGTTAAGACTAAATACAGCCGACTTCCTCCGGAGAAAAATAGTCCAGGAATTAGTTGAGATCTCAGTTTCACCCCGTGCTCAGATTTGTTACAGCTGAATAAGAGACAATAAGGACCTTTCAGGATTGATGCTGCAAATAAGTATTATATATTTTGTCTGGGCAAGAAGTTTTTCTCCTTTTTGTATTATGCCATATCTCCTGAGAAATATTAGGAGAATGACTATTTAGTCTCTTCAGCCGTCACCAGGCAAATTTTCAGCAATAAACCTTTCCTTTAAGTTTATTGTGTTGGTGGTGTTTTTTGATGGGTCCTTGTGGACCAATAAAACATGTCAGGGTTATATAACAGTTTTATACTGTAGGATGGGATGCAAAATACAGAGAAGGTAGATTGTGACTATATGTTTACATGCCATATTTCAAGGTCAAATACGCAAGGAGCTGCACACTGCCCACTCATATCTTCAGGGCTGAAAAAGGGATGATACAGAGCTTAAAAGATAGGAAGGGAGGTGGATCTCTTCACACAAGCTGTGCAGTGTTTTCAGCTTGAAAGGAGAGTGAAGTCAAATAAGTCTGAAAAACAGCAAAGCACTATAGAAATTATATAGCTTTGCAAAAAAATTAAATAAAGTAAAATAAAATAAATAAAAATTAATTAAATACAGGAGGGTACAGTGGCGCAATTGGTAGTGTCACAGTCACACAGCTTCAGGGATCTGGAGGTTGTGGGTTCAAGTACCACTCAGAGTTAGTGTCTTTGAGGTGTGTGTTCTCTCAGTGTTCGCGTGGGTTTCCTCCGGGTGCTCCAGTTTACTCCCACGGTCCAAAAACACATTTGTAGGTGGATTGGCGACTCAAAAGTGTCCATAGGTGTGAGTGAATGTGTGAGTGTGTGTCATTCTGTGAAGGACTGGCGCCCCCTTCAGGGTGTGTTCCTGCCTTGTGCCCAATGATTCCAGAACCACCGCAACCCTGAACTGGATACGAGGTTACAGACAATGAATGAATGAATAATTAAATACAAAAAAATGTCACCTTAATTACGAATAAAACTGTTTAAATGAAGGAGAGCAGTAAAAAGTTCAGATCTTTGTGTTGGACAATACATTTTTATTAATTTAATATTAATTACAAAGGATGTAACAAACATTTGGACATATAATTTATGTCAGCACTAAAAAAATTAATAAATAACTGAATAAGAACAACATATTAAATTGCACTCCTTGTTCTACTGGTTTTAACTGTGTCAGCAGAACTGCTATAAATTCTATGGACTTTTTGACATCAGTCATACTTATATCTGATACCTGCCACAGGGTTTTGTTCCAACAAAACACCCCCAGCTGCCACTAATGTCAAAAATTATGTAAATGCCCTCTCAAATTTGAACAGGTGGTGATATCTAAATTGTTCCTGATGGTTAAATAAACCTCATATTGCATTAATTTCTTCAAAAGTGGCTCAAAGTCCTTTGACCTCCCTACCATGCATATCAAAGCAAACTCTAACGGCTTTGTGAAATATAGGACACATCCATGGCTTGTTGGATTCTATCAGTGTCTATGTCTACCTGAGCCTTTGGGCAGGAAAATAATTGGCTTGATACTCAGGAGAGAGCTCATTTTGTTTTAATGCCACAGGCCATCAAATTACACCTTCTTTATACTTACTGTTTCCCTGGCCAATGTGACCTTGGCATCTAATATCCACAGTTGTATTGAGTAATCCAGTCATTTCACTGAGATAACAGCTTTAAGAAGCTACCAGAAGCTCATTAATGATCACTTGGCAATGCATTTTACTTATGGCTCATGTGCCAAGACAGGTCATTAAAATGAAGAGATGTGTCTGGACGTATGGTTGAAATGGTAGAGTATATTTTGGAAGCTAATGGACAATTTGTCCAAACATGCCTACTCAAGAAGACATAAAACAAGACAATGTGGGCAAAAAAAAAGGACAATGGACACCCTTCCCATATATTTAGTCAATATGTCACACTCATTGCTAGCTGTTGTTGTTATTGTGAAATGGAAGCAACAACAGCTTGGGCCTCAAAGCAAAAGACAACCAAAACTGAGAGTCCTGCCTCAAATGCTGAAATATAAAATAACCACTACAAATACGCACTAGAGAAGTTCAAAATATATGTGAAATAAATATTAATGTCTCAGGAACATCATAAAATATGTTTCAATAGGTGAGCTGCTGCACACGGAGAGAACACTGGACAGGAATGCACTGATCCAATATTTCAGTTGAAATACAGATATATAATCTTTGCGTAGTGGTCAATAGACTTTACCGAATCAATACTGTTGTTGATTAAATTTTGAATCAACATATTTTTCCTTTAAAATATTACATTTACTCAGATTAAACTTTGATCTGTCATCTATGTTCTATTACGAATAAAATATTTACATTTGCCATCTCCACATCATTGTATTGAGTTTTTATTCACAATTTGTGAATATTTAGTGTCCCAACTTTTTTGGAATCCGGTTTGTACATATGTATATTTCAGTGACAAATTAATCTCAACTCAGCACATTAAATCTGTAATGACTTGTGATTCATTTGTCACTAAAATCATAAACAATTGCACAGGACCTTGATACAATTCAAATTTCTTGAAATATATTAAGATAATTCAAATAAAATGTATCAGTGGTAAATTATACCTTGTTTCCAATTGTTCAAGCGGATGATTGAAACCTTCATCTTCAGCCACTGACATGAGTTACAGAACAATATATTCCAGAATGTTCTCTGTTTCTCTTTTATTTTTAGCACTTTCATACTGTCAGCTGGAAATGTTCCACATATCTGCAGTGCATCCACCAAATTTAACTACTTTGTCATATTTTCTCTTGCTTCTATTTGTCTTGTTAAACGCAATATTTGGATACTTTCTGAGATAATTAAATAAACGAGTTTTATTGTATTTTGCAGTGCTACCACCACCCCTTGCAACATTTTATTTGTAGATATTGCATGTCACTGTCGAATGTGTTGGCATAGCAAGTGTGAAAGGCCTCCATACAGGTGACTCTTTGGTTTGCTCCATGTTCTTGTTCCTGTATATCAGTCATATCTTTATGTGTTAATAATATGGCCATATAGGGTTTTAGTGGCATGATATTTTTTGCCATGGGTGCCTTATTGGCAACAGAGTGTCTGGTTTCAAAATGCAGCACTCATGTAAATGAAATGTCATACACAGCTCCTCAGCTACACAGACGCCACCATCTCTTTGCGTCAGGGGCATAAAGGATCCCATAATGTAACATAATGAGGAGAAAAAAAAGGTAAGTCTGTTAGCCACATTAGCATTTTCATCATAGGATCTAAAGGAAAATTGTTAACACGTCTGACTCGAATGTGTTTCTCTGCTGTTCTGTCCAAACAGCTATTCACACACAGATCATATACAAGCTTCAGTAATCAATCAGTATTTCACTCATGTGTGGTTGTGGCATGTAAGAGAATAGTGACACAAGCCAAAGTCTGTTGATTAAAGCATGTCCCTCCACTCTGAGAGTGTATCTAATGTTTGATCTGGACCGTCTGCCTTTATTATTTGCCTGATTTGGCTTAAAGTTTCATAAAGTAGTTCTCCATATCTGAAGGTGTGAGTGATCAGTGAGAGCAGTGTCCATGGCCAAATATCTCTCTATACACTCTTTAGAACACAGTGTCGGTCATGTGCTTTTTATGTTGAAAATATTTTTAATGAGCTATAATATTCAATGGAATATTCGACAAGATTCCCTGTCGAATTAGAGTTTATTTACTGTCTGGGTGTACTATAATTAGTTGTATTATCTGTAATGTGCACTATGTAGCGAGTATGGTACTACTTTGGGACGTGAGCCGAACTATACTGACAGACACAGAATCTCTGTGATGAGGATACATACTTATATTTCTTTCATTATAATATCTAAATGAGGACTAAAAGTGTTGACAGAAACTGTAAAGCAATGTAAGTTTCACAGTTTTATTTGATTTGTGTGTTTGAGTAATGAGTAGGTCCCCAGTATGACAGCTACTATGTACTGTCACGGCTGCTGCAACCCATGAGAATTAAAACATATTATTGCTTTTTACTCCAGATCATAGGTGAGCAAAGGAGTCTAATTTTTAAACAGTTCTAATTTGGTCATTTCTATGTAGTCCCAACTTTTTTATTCTTGTGTTTAATTCCAATGTTTTGTTGCTTTGCTGCTCTTTGACTGTGTCATACCACTGACGTTGGAGATTTAGTATATTATTTTAGACCAACAGATTAAAAAAAGCAGAAGAGATGTGTACAAACTTCACTTTGTATAATGACAGATGATGGATATTCTAAGTTCTACTGCACTTTTAAAAGTATGTTTGAGCTTCTTCTTCTCAATTCTTCTGAAGTGGAGTTTAGGAAAGGTTATTTTATTTTCACTGCAGTCATTTTTTTAATGTAAGAATCAAATTTTTTATTGGTTGACCTCTGGTCAATCTGCAATACCACTTCAAAACCTGGACATTTTCACCAACCATGCCCTGAGAAGCTATCATTATTTTTCAAAGCAATCCCAGAATGTTATGTTTCATTTCACTATCAATTCATTTCTGTACCTTCAAGACCACAACAGCAGGCAGTCAGAACGCTGAGCAATAAACGGAATTAGTAGCTATATTAACACATATTCCCAGCTCAGCATACATGCAGTATCTGTCAGTGCTCAGGGACAGTCTTACAGCTTCATTAGCATGGCTTCCCGTTCTCCTGCCCATTTAATGTGCAAATTAGGAATAAACATAGACACAAATCCTCCCTTATGCAGGCCTCAACCAATAATGAGAAGCTCTTTAAATTAGAAAACGTATTTCATTTAACAGATGGTGAGGGAGTAGCCATTCAAGACGGGTCTGGAGGATCTGACTGCTTGCATACGCACATATCAAGTTTGTTTAGCTTCCAGCTAATCTTTTAATTGCTCATCTATAGTGTAGGGACATAACACAATGTGATTTCTAGCCATCCAATTTGTTTAAAGAACTGATTTACAGTAAGCTACAGATGTAGGGGTATGTTAAAAGTGGATTTATTGCTCAAGTGAATCTAGAAAACATGAATAAAACATGGCTGTCTGTTGCTTTATACAAATCAAAGTGGTAAACACACCCCAGCAATAGAATACTCAGTGGTTTATCACAGGTTCTGTATACTAAGGAGCAGGGCTGTGCCATATCGTATTGTTCACTATAACATTTAAAAAAAAAAAAATCAGTACTGTGATAACAGTCATATTCTGACTTGTTTGCGTAATGATGTCATGCAGTTACCCATAATATGGCATATGTATTTTACATGAGTCATTTAGGCACAGTGATAAGTACAGTGGAATGTGGCTCTGAGGTGAAGGAATTTGCTCCAAAAAGGAGAGTGATTTCAGTAGTGTAGAAGTGGTTTGGTTACAAAATATCAGATGTACAATAAACCATGGTGTTAGGTTAGAAATTCATTTTTTTTTAATATATCAATATAACATTTATTTTGTTGCAATAGTCAGTTCTTTAATTTAATAAAACTATTTTTCAGTGTGCTGTCATATTGGCAAAAATATAAGTATCACCAAAATACACTGAAAAATTGTGATATTATTTTAGGGTCATGTCTCCCACCACTATTAGGAAGGCACAATAAAATAAAATTAACATAATTTTGCTTTAAGAAAAATGCATTCTACTTCCACGTCCACTGCATATGCTCAACTAGCATTTCTTCAGAAATTACGGATATTGATAGGACATGAGGCCCTTCTGCTGTAATAACAGCTTTTAACCTTCTGAGAAGGCTTTATATTAGATGTCGAAACATAGCTGAGAGGATTTGATTGCAATTAGCCTTCACAAGAACATCAGAGGTCAGGTGCTGGATGATTAACACAGCAGATTCAACAATAAATGAAACTATTAGGTGTACAAATAAGTTTTAACACGTTTTTTTGTAATGTATAATTGTAATTCATGTTTAATACTAATAAATGCAACTGTAATTTTATTCCAAAAGAAAAAACAAACCTATAAAATGAAGTATTAATATGTTACATTCACATTCACTGCTAAACGTTTAGCAGTATTAAAAATTACCATTTTTAATTTATTCAACAAAAAATAACCTAAAAATTGAGTTTTGGTTCAGATGATTTAAAGATCTATTTAAACATGGTGAATTTTGTTGTTACCAAATATGAACATAACATATTAATACTACATTTTATATGTTTGCTTTTTCATTTGGAATAAAATGACAATTGTCATTTTTAGTACTAAACAAAAGTCACCATAAAATGACAAAAGAGTGGGAGAAATTTTAAATTGCAATTTTTTGTTGCATAACTGTTACAACTTATTTGTACACCTAATGAAAACTGACAATATACTGAACGATGACTGGATTAAGAACACTTACCTTGTATTTACAAACACACTGTGCATTTTATCAACTCCACTTACAATAGTCCACCTGTTTTCCTGCATACTTTCTTATCCCCATTTCACCCTGCTGTGCAATGGTCAGTAACCCCACAGGACCACAACAGAGCAAGTATAATATGGTTGGTGGATCATTCTTAGTGCTGCAGTGACACTGACATTGCGGTGATGCGTTAGTGTATATTGTACCGGTATGAGTGGATCAGACACAGCAGCACTGCTAGAGTTTTTTCAAGCCCTCATTGTCACTGCTGGACTGAGAACAATCTATCCATCAAACATATCCAGCCAGCACAATCCTGTGTGCACTGAAGAAGGAGCAGAGGAGTACCAACACAAACTGAGGAGCAACAGATGAGCAACTGTCTCTGTGGTGAATGTGCACTTATTCTGTAAGTATATGCCTGTAAACTTGACACAGAACAACTGTCATATATTTTGTTCTCATTTTTCTCAGTTTAACTTATTTAACTTCCCAAATTACACAATGCAACCAAGCTGGGGTGAGACAAGCACATGCTTAGATATTAGAGGCCAGCCATTGCATCTTCTTGAATTGCAGCTAACACAACTCTGTTTGAAAGAAAACACTGCCTGCCAAACTCTGCTGTATCAGCTAACAGTCACCCACACTGGGTAGCATTGTGCTGAGTTTTAGGACAGGGCCTACCCACATAGAGGAACAGGACTGGCTGGGTCACTATCGCTAGAATTAATAGGTCCAGCACATATATCACTGTACCTCTTGGTAGACACATTTGTATGTTTGGAAGACTGATTGGAACTAAATGAACATTTGGGCCTTTGAAATCTCTGCCTGTTTATACCTGGACCTTTATACCTGTTTGATGCCAGACACTTACTATTCAGGTGAATGCATGTCCCATCCATAATCAGACCTGGCAAGTGTGCAGCCACAGCTTCATTTGCAGCATGATCATGTCTGATTCCTCTCACTGGCTTTGCCCAAGCTTTTCCAGAGGCTAGCAGAGCACTTATTGGCGTGTAAATCTCTGGAGCACAGCAGCATTTAGGTCTGAAACGCTCAGCACTGCTTCACAACTGAAAACCCAACAGTGCCTCGAGGGCCACAGCAGTTCTTCTCAGATATTCTCTCTGTCGAATGAGACTCGAAACCACTCCAGAACCAATCACTCTCAAATACTGTAGCTCCACTCTTCTGGTCCCCCACACTCTAAAAGAACGAGAGAAAGAGAGAGGCGACAGAATCGGTGTTACTAAGGCAGTGTGATTTTGGTATTGAAATTGTAGCACTTTTAGATTATCCATTTTTTGCCAGTAACATGAATACACACTAACTCTGTCCAATGTCACAGACATGTTTCATGAGCATAAAAGTCTAAATTATGTCATGGATGATTGAACAAGGGTTAACATTTGTTCTACAGCTCAACACATTCTCAGCTACAGCTTGGTATATACACCATATGTACAAATGTATTGGGAAACTATACATTACACATACAGGAGATTGTATAATGTCCCATTCTAAATTCATAAACATTATTGCAGACTTTGTTCCGCAGTTATAACAGCTATTACTTTTCTGGAAAAGTGCTTGACAAAATTTTTGAATGCATCTAAGTGAAGTTTTGCCGATTAATCCAGAAGTGCATTTGTGAGGTCATAGATTGATGTTGGAAGAGAGGGTCATCCTAAAAGTGTTTGATGGGGTTGTGATTGGGGCTCTATGTGGGCCAATTTATAACTGCTTTAAACCTGTACATGGCCTGCCACTTTGTGGTTGAGTTGCAGTGGTTCCTAAACTTCAATTTTCAAGAATACCACTCCCAGTTCTTTGTAAAATATCTAGGAGAGAAGCAATTTTACAAACTGACTTGTTGCAAAGGTGGCAGGCATAGTCAAAATGTTTGACCATCCTAATGATGGGTTTTTTCAAACCACAATATCTGTTACGATATGTAATATTTGTAATACATGTTATTATTCCTTGAATGTCCTTCTCTCGACCTCAGCAGAAAGGTAGCAGCATGAAAGGCTCACTTCCATCTGAGACTGTATTATATTAGACTCCATTCGCCATATACAGATTGCTAGTGATTCCCAATAAACTAATAAATACTATCATTACCACTGGGAAAAGGGGAGGTGGCTGGCATCCTCAAAGCATCTGTGGATAGGAATCATATTGCCAATCATGTGCCAAGCTTTGCAAGAGCTTCTGATGACTGAGTGTCTATAAAAATGCTGTAATTATTGCTCCCTATGGCAATCAAATTTTTTTTGTTTTCCTTTGGAGAGAAAGTTGGGGCAGAGTGTTAACCAAAATGCTTGGGAACACCCCTCTCATTGCATGTGCTTGTATGGCATTGGGAAGACACTCTTCTCCAGAGTAACTTACACTTGCTGAGATCAGCTACTGCAGTATCAGGTACAGTGTGGTGAACCTGCCCAAGCTGGGAAATGAAACCTAATTTGGATGAGCAGCAGTGTAATCCACTATAATTTAAATTTTGAATATATTCTAATATATGGTAAAAAGTTATGTAAGAGTTTGTTAATCCTACATGTACTTTTTACTACATAATACACTTCTTTACAGCTAAGAAAATTTTAACAGGGCATGGGGAATTTGCTCCAATCAATTCTGTAGCAAGATTCTCCTTTGATATTTTTAAAATGATAGTGATTCAGCTTAACACCATTGCATACATCAGTTCACAATGATGAAATATAAGGTTGATTAGAATTGTTCTGAATCAAAATCAATTTAAGGATGGTCAAGACTATCTTTGAAGGAAATTGCTCAGAAAATGCTTGATAACGTCTGTGTTCTTGTTCACATTCATGTCCCCATAACTCCCCAATAGTTCAAACAAGCTCCCGGCAAACATAATGTCGATTAAATTTTCTTCCAGCAATATCTTATGGCACAAATCCAGGCCATTCAACCTTAGACTCTAAAGTACAGGCAGCCAAAAAGCATAAACACTATTTATTCCCTAATTAAATCCAGCCTAGAAGCATCCAGTGTGAGAAGCTTTTGTACATTCTACAAGAAAATGCTGTAATTTCACATTTGTTCGTTGGTTCATTCATCTTCCGTAACTGCTACATCCTGATTACAGTCTGGAGCATACCTAGAATCATTGAGTGCAAGGCAGGAACAAACCCTGAATAGGGTGACAGTCCATCACAGTGCAATTTCCCAACAAATTACCATATAATATCGACAGTAACATGGGCTTGTTAATTTACAGTATACTGCTGCATTTAACAGAGAAAAAATCTCCACCAAAATTCCTTGCATTCTCTAAGGAATTAATACATTAAAAAAGTTAAGCATTTTATTTCTCAATTCCACAACATTAACACAAAAATATACCATTATATTTCATAAACAGCTATTAAAAAAAGCTTTTATATAATATCAAAGTGAGTATCAACCCTGAAGTAGGTGTGTATGAGTCAGTGTATCAGTAGGTTATTTATGTTGTGGGTGGAGCTACATTTACAGTATCTAAAGAATGAATTAGATGTGTTTCTGACACTATATAAAAGATGTGGAGTCACCGAATCAGTTCATTGTTGTTTATATGGGTGGAGCTGCAGCTGCACCATCCATAGTATGAAACAGAGGAATGTGTCTCTGATGCTGTGTATATTAGGGGTACATTATGGAGTGAAGCTGAGGTTTTGGGATAGTGTAGCTGGAGCGAACTGGGTCTCAGTGTCTGATGTTGGTACACTGGTGGCATTTACTGTGATTTTATTGATATAGAGTACTTATATAGTCAAAGTTAGTTACCATTAAGTGCTGCAGAGTAAAGTACTGTATAATGACAACACTTTTCAGGTAGTTAATCTGTTTTAAAGTGTAGAACACAGTGTAGATGATCTGCTCCGCTTGCCAAAAGATTCTCCTCAGTGAACATACTGCTGCTGACAGAAATGTTAGCTGACATGGAACAAGCACCATTGATTTTTTTTTTCTTACCCAGAGGTTCTAAGCTCTTTGTAGAATTCCTTTACGCAGGCAGGCTACTGAAAGAAAAATGTGAGGGTTATTTGGACGTTAGTCATTCTCCATTAGCGTTGGCCTTTATCAGAATGGTCAGATAGTAGAGTATCACAAGTCAAGGTTATTTTATCTTCCAAACCAGCGAATGTTACTACTCATTTCAGCACTTTCCTTGGAGGCTAGTTTTAAGCCCTATTCTGTTTTATAGAGCTAGTTTTATAACTCTGACTTAATACAGCTTGAGGTTGTTTCTATGGCTCATTTTAGAGCAGGGGATTAATATAACCTGGGGTTATTGCTGTGGCTCATTTCTGAGCAGGTAATGATGCCAGAAACTTTATTGAAGTGGGAGAACACAGTGTGTGAAAATAACTGACATGGCACATTCAGACAGGGTTAAAATCACTAAGATGCTCAGGTGACAATTACCCCACCTCCTCATCTAAAAATACTCCAGATTGAATAGGGCTTTAACCATTCTTAAATAGCTCTGGCCAAAACAATTCTGATCCACCTTCTTCTTCATCATTATAGAAACATGTATGGGACCTTAAGATGAACATGTTTCTGCTGGCCTATAGACAGTGAGCACATAATCTATACTTTCAAATAGATAACAGCTTCTTTTTGTGGAGGGGATGTTTTTTCTGCATCACAACAAGCATACATATCATCCAACAAGCCAACATATCATTAAGAGTGTATGGTTAGACGATTTGGACAGGTCTAGTGCCTGACATTAGGGACACATAGACTACACTGTCATTACTCCTGTTATAATCCTATAATTACACATGTTCCCAACAGACACCTGAAATACACAGCTAAACCAATTACAAACTAGGAACAGCAAAGACACAGTAGGCTAATGCTTCAGGCAAATACATAAAAGTGCCCTCGGCTCTGTTCTGTTTCACTAAATTCAGAAGGGGAAACCCTCATTGTTTTCTTGGTGAATAGCTAAGGCCCAATGTATTCTGGCATTTTTAGCATTTTTTATTTAATAGAATAACTTTAAGTGATCATCATGCTTATCGCTTGTTGGGTTAGCTAGGGAGATTCAGCCAAGCAAGCACTCCCATTGGTTAGGATTTCAGAAGCTGAACTGAAGGCCTAATGTGTCAGTGGGATAAAACACCCTAAGATGATTGGGACTAACATCCTAACAACATAAAAGTGGCTTTGGAGCAAAACTAGAAGGTACTTCAAAGCATGAACAAGACTAGGATAACTTAAATTGGTAATAGGTGATGTTATCATGATTTCAAGGAGCGTCCACTAAACAAATGGCAAGCAAATATGTGTTGTCGCACACCGCTGTTTGACCTAAAAAAAAAAAAAAACATTTCTCAATGCAAGATTGCAAATAATTAAGGTGTTTAGGACAAGGCCAGAAACAACTGTGGCATGTGCTCGACCTTTGAGCCCTCAGACGGCACTGCATAACAAATCATCACACTACAGTAATAAATATAGCCACATGGGCTCAGGCATAGTTTGGAAAACTGTTGGCATTTAGCATAATCAAGAGCTGCAACAAGAACTGCAGTCAAACTTTTACACAAGGAAATATCCACATAAACACAAGGGTAACTGAACAGACACTGAAAACGGTGAAAAAGCACATTACAGAAGCATGGTTAAGTGAAAACAAAGGCGAAGGAAGGCACATTGCAAATGAAAACTAAACAAAAGATGCATGTGAGACAAACACCTGATATACAGAAAGCATTGGAACAAAACAAAGCAAAGAGGTACAGAACAAAATGGGAACAGAACACAAGAAGGAAAGTGACACATATAATTACATTCAGTGGTATGTGTACATATAAGTGAGAATATGTATTAGCCAGGGTTGTGCCATATCTCACTTATCTGATTTTCATGGAGAGGTTGGCAAGGCATAGTCAGGGACTGGAAGGCTTCTGTGTATAGAGCCCTTCAATGTGCATTCCAGTGGTTTGCAGCAGAGTGTAAAGTATGGGAATTATCACCTCCTCAAGACTGGGGACAAGGTTGTCTCCTAAAAAAAAGGTGGCATGTTACCTCCTTATGGAAGGCAAGAACCTACCCCAGGGGAAGGAGTTAAAGTCTCTTGGGGTCGTGTTCATGAGAGATGGAAAGATGAGATTGTGAGATTGACCGTAGGTCAAGTGTGATCGTTATACTGAACTACAGTAGTAATGTGGAAGCTGAGTCATGAAGCAAAGCTCTCAATTTGCCAGTAAATTTACATTCCCAACCTCATCTATGGTCAGGAGCTGTGGGTAATGACCAAAAGAATGGGATTGCAGATATAAGCGGCTGAAATTAGTATTCTCCTGTGGGTTGCTGGGCACACTCTCTGATCAGGTGAGGAGATTTTACTGGAGGTTTACAAGGCATGGCCTATGCGTACAAGGCCCCAGGGTAGACCCAGGGCTCGCTGGAGGGATTATATCTCCCTACTGGCCTGGGAATGCCTTGGAGTCCCCTAGAAAAAGCTGTAGTAGTTGTGGGGAACAGAGTCTTTAAGCTTGCTCTGTTTCCACTGTAGCCATGACATGAATATGTTACAACAGGGCTGAACAAGTCGGGGAAATATAGTGATTACAGTTGAAATGTGATTACTTTCATAAATGAACATCTAGGACCTTTCTTTCCTTAACTACATCCTTTGGTTAAAGCTTGAACATTGAATGACAGGTTGTCCATTTATCAGCTCTGTGATATTAGGTTAAACCTTAAACATATTTGAGACGTCTTTAACCATGTATGATAATATACAAAAATTCCAATTCTGACACCATTTTTCCAAACGGCATATTTGATGTAAAAATCATTAATCCTGCAGTCATAGTTAGTTGCAGTTTTCTTAGTTTTAATTATGTTAATAGGATTGTACAGGTGTAACTGCATTTTCTAGTGTTTTTCCTCTTCTTTCAGACCAAGGTTACAACAAGGCCTACTTCTACTAGCCATGGTTTGTTACCAAACGGTCACCTTAATAAGGAATAATCACACCCCACACTTCAGTTGTGACATTTTAGTTCAGACACATGTCTGACACTGATTTTCAAACCACTTTTCAAAGTTGACATCTGTGATTGACCGCCACATATTAGTCTAGACTGGTTTTCTTTGTGTTATGCCTGGACCAAGGTGAGACAAGGTTAAAGAACTATACGTTCGGCACTGGGTCAGCTTTCACACCACTCAACTGAGAAAGAGATGAGGAGAAGGAAGAAGAGGAGGGAAAAACACTATTTCAAACTTCTCACATGTGTGACAGAGACAAAAAAAAGGAGCAAAGGCTTTCCTTACTGAACACAGTAAACAAAGATATATTTGTCTGCTAGTGAGTACACTAAAAAAAAATCTAGGAAAATTCCATAAAATAGATTTTCACTCATTTTCTGTAGCTTTGTCCTGTTCAGGGTTGTGGAGGGGTCAGGAGCCTACATGGAATCACTAGGTGCAAGGCAGGAGTGTGCCAGTTCATCACAGGGCAAAACACACTCACCCCGTCCCTGATCCACTCACACCAACAGACACTTTCGAACAGTTAATCCACCTACCAACATGTGTTTTTGGACTGTGGGAGAAAACAGGATCACCCAGAGGAAACCCAGCCAGACACGGAGAGAACACACCAAACTCCTCACAGATGGTGACCTGAGGCATGGTATGAACTCACAACCCCAGAATCCTGGAGCTGTGTGTCAGCAACACTTCTTATAATATCGCTGTACCACCTATAAAATAGACTTATTTTTAAATATTAAATTTAAATTTATTAAATTTAAATTTAAAATTTTGTGCAAATATTTTGAAAATGTACTGGTGCATAATTCATAATATATGAATGTGAGGTATGGGGTCCATTCAGTGAATATGACTACACTACATGAGAAAAGTATCCCACCAAGACAAGTTTCCCAAAAGTGTCCCTCCCTGTAGTACTCTGCAGAAATATTAAAAGTTCAAAGCTAAACACCAACAAATGTATTTCCATCCAGTATAACAGTTCAAAAAGATCTGTAAAATGCAGTAATTCAAACACATGAAGGATTTAAAACCCAAGAGTTCAGCTGTAAACCCAGTACTTTTTCTCAGCTGGTTCTAAAATTAATGAACTTACTGAATCCTAACATACGTATATGCATACAGCAACCTAAAGTCTAGCAGTGCTGATATTGGTAAAATGAGAATAATATCAAGCACACCATGAACACTTATGAGGGCAACTGGGGCAATGAAACTAAATCAGAGTCTAAACTACAGTGTGGTGGCTGCAGTAATGCGTTAATTGGACCAAACCGCAGTGGTGAAGAGGGAGCTGAGCCATAAAGCAAAGCATACATCTGGCTGAAATTAGGTTTCTCCAGCAGGTTTCTGGGCACAGTGTTCATGATCTGCTGAGGAGCTCTGCAATTCAGGAGGAGTTCAGAGTAGAGCTGCTGCTTCTTTGCGTGAAGAGGAGCCTTGTGAAGTGGTTAGACATCTGATCAGGATGCCCCCTGGAAGAATTCTGTTGGGTTATCATGCCCAGCCAACTGGGAAAAGTTCTGAAGGTAGACCTAGGACCCGCAGGAGGATCACCTGGCTGGCTTGGGAATTCTTGGGGACACCTCAAGAGGAGCTAGAGGAAGCTGCAGTGGCTAGAGATTTCTGGGATTTTTTTAATGGATACAGTGTATAAGGAGATAACAATGATGATGATCAAGTAAATGTTTATTTTGCTGCAAAATATGTGGCCACATGTCACAGTCTACACACATACCTATGTATTGTTAACTTATTATTATTAATTATATTGGCTACACACATATTATTTAAACATTATATGGCTGACAATCTTCCTCTAGATGTAAAGAACCCCAGCATTTCAGACCAAAACAAATGCTTTGTATTCACTATAGCTTTCCCTTCAGTTGCGCCTAACACCCCTTGTTCCTTTTCTCAGCATGGTGTCCAGAGACAGCACTGTTGAACACAGACAAGCACAATGGAGCAGATAAAATTATTTGTTAAAGGCATTTATGTGTGAAGAATATATTTGGTGGAGGAATATTTGGACAGCAGAGTTCACTTGAACATGTTTCTACAAGGTTCCCAGAGAGTTATAGCTTTTTTGTCCCCTGGGTGGGACTAATATGCACATGTGGCTGTCCCAGCTAAGAAAATACTGAGGAGAGAACAGCACACAGAGAGGGTGTGTGACTTAATTCTCTGCTCAAAATACCTTTATTTCACTACATCAGTACATAGAAATTAGTTATTCGCAGCTATAATAATTTTTTAAATTTTATATATAACACCCCAAAGGACTGCACAGTGGCACACAACTCGTAGGTTCCTAGGGTTGTGCGTTCAATCCTCACTTCACTCCGTGTCACTGTCAGTGAGGAGATGTGTTGTGTTCTTCCCATGTCTGCATTTCCTTCACGTGCTTCGCTTCCCTCCCACAATGAAAAAAAACCCATGTTTTCATTTGGACTGGCTGTATGTTATTATCCATAGATAAGAGTATATAAATGACTAAAGGAGTGTAATTCCTGGTGATGGACAGGCACCCTGTCCAGGGTGTGTACCTGCTTTGTACCCCGATGATTTTGGGCAGGCTCTGGAATCTGACAGCTTGTTCAAGACCTCAGACTAAAATTGCTAGACAGGGTGACAAATCCAGAAATCATGGTAATAATTGTCTGTTATAACTGTGCGATGTAAGCATAAGTTAATTAAGAGATATGCATTTTCAATGCGTTATGCTTTGGCAACATTATTTTCAATAAGTCATACTACAAAAGCTACTTTGAATTGAACTGAATTGACAAAAGAGAGTGAAAGGGATTGGGAGAAAGAGCTTCTGAAGGGAAAAAGCGAAGACGATGTGGAGATAAACGCATGTGGGACTTTGATGTATGACATGTGTATTAGAGAAAAAGCTGCATCTTTCATAAAAGGAAGGGCAAACAGTGTTTTTGCTGCCAGTAAAAACAATTGCATTTGTGTGTGCTGCTGCTGCTCTGCGGGGACTTCAGCTGTCAGACCGAACATACTTGACGCTGACAGCAAAGTGTGGGGTGTTCGAGCAGTTATTTTTGGGACAGATGTTGGCTGATGGAACTGTGGGAAGGCTCTAATTTTGGCCTGTCGCATGCTGCATATAGGACACAAACAGAAATCGTGTTTCCTTTTTTTTTCTTTGTAGCAATTTCTTGAACAGTTGGGACATTTTGAAAACTGCAATCAAAACAAGAACCTGTAATTTCATTCACTTCATTCAAGTTTATGTGTTCAAACCCAAAAGAAAGAAAATATTTCCAGTGACCAGCTTAATTGTATAAACATATTTTGAATTTGATGGGGGCGCAGTCACACAGCTGCAGGGACACAGAGGTTGTGGGTTCAAGTCCGGCTCCAGGTGAAAGTCTGTGAGGAGTTTGGTGTGTTGTCCCTGTGTCGGTGTGGGTTTCCTCCGGGTGCTCCAGTTTCCTCACACAGTCCAATAACACACGTTGGTAGGTGGATTGGCGACTAAAAAGTGTCCATAAGTGGAAGTGAGTGAGTCAATATGTAAGTATGTGTCACCCTATGAAGAACTAGCCTCTGCACCCACCTCGACTCTGAACTGCAGAAGGGGTTACAGACAATGAATGAATGAATGAATTTGATGGGTGCCTCATGCTCAAATAAGGATTCAGAAACATGCTTACATCTTTATGTGCCACAAAGTCAAAGACAAGCACTCAGTGTCTACAAATCCACATGCAGAATGAGCCCTCCAACTGCTGTGCTGAAATAACCATGTACTTCCCAAAAAAGATGTCACCTATATTGCAGCATGTATCTTTAAAATCAAAATGTATGCTTCCACATCAGTGATGCTTTCTCACTTATGCAAGTCACCTTTGCAGTGGGAACAGATGCACTCCACCCCACCCCCTTTGAAAAATAAAAGTAATGCATATATATGCATAGAATTGATGCATGAATTTCTCACTACATAATTGTTTTGTAGGAGATGTGGAATTTTGGGTTCTAAGGACTGAGGAATGGCACAAAGTGGCAGACTGATGCACAGGAGCACATTTTAAGGAGCCACACAATTCCTTTATTTACAAGAAACTTTATAGCAAGGAGGCAGAGTGATTGGAGTGTGAAGTTTGGTAAATGGGTGGATAGAGTTAAGTAGATAGTTTACAATCTCTACAACATAAAAAAAAACACCATCATCATCATTATCTTATAAACCTGCCTTATAAACTTTAGTCCTCACCTTCTTCCTGCCAGTGGGACTAAGAATAATAGAGTTCAGACTTGATCTAGCTTTCAAACAGTAAATGAAATTCAGGTTGCTTTTATTGATGCAGCAGCAGACTTTTAAATAAAAAACTATTTCACAAAGTACTCCTGAGCCCTGTGGCTATAGTTGTCACAGTTTGTCATGCATTGTTGTCTGAGGGCACAAAGGCCACACACATTCAAGTGTATTTTCTGTCCTCACTGTATACAGATACATTTCTTCCTGGATTCTTTGAGCCTTTTAATATACTACATACAGTAGAAGGTGAAAGAACTAAATTCTCTGCAATCTTATGGTGAGAAATGTTCTTTAGAAACTGACAATTCCCTCATAAATGTTGATATGTTGTGGTCAGCCACACCCCATATTTGCTAATCATTTTAGCTAAATATTGTGGAATGTTTGCATAAGATGTAACTTCCCCCACCATTTATAATATGTATGAAAAATTATTATATTTCCCATTATGGATGTTAACTGAAGGGTGGTCTCTGCACTGTTGAACAGCAATGCAGCTGAATGTTTTTTTTTTTTGTGAGAAACCTAAGTATGACCTCTTATTTCAGTTCAGAAATGCAAGTTAATTACAGACTATTAGATTACATCTTTCTGACAGTAATGACTGCAGCAAAGCCTGCCAGCTGAAAAGCACAGATGCTTTTGATACATCATCTGCTCTGATGTCTGCCCTTTACGTTGTAAACACACTTACACCTATTTCAAACAAGTCCGTTAGTGAGATGAGTGTGTGCACCCCCAAGCACAACATCTGGAATTCACCCAAATAGTGCAGCTCCAGCTGTGATGATATCAGCACAACTGGACAGTATGTCACGCGAGGGAACATAATCGTGACAGTGAGAAATCAAAATAATGATATTTAAAAACAAAACTAAATCCAGAACACAGTTATCTAGAGAGTATATTTTCAACTTTCGACTCTCTCTCTCTCATCCCCCACACATACATACCACTCCCACTCAGAAAATAACACAGAGAAACTCGGATTAAAGCAAATATCTGACTGCCTCCTCCCCACCAGCATAATTATACTCAGATCAATTTAATCTGGTCTTTTTCCTGCCTCTGAGCCATTAGGTCCAATAATGAGAAAGTCAGATTACAGCAGCCACTAAATGAACATAATGAACTATGCTCACAGCCATAAACACGGACAATGACATCAGGAACTGAACATACTCTAGAGTCAAGGAAATGAGGGTGAGAAAAATAAGGGAGAATGAAGAACAGGAACAATACAAATGTTCCTCTGTTTCATCAAAGATACTGGCAAATTTGGTGCAGTATTACAAAGCGTGTGCAATATAATATGCTGTTAGCTTTCACTGGGTCAAAGCTCCTACTGATATCAGCAGTTTAAGCCATGCATCCTAGTGGATTTGCTGAAAGCATGGAAAATGAAGCAACAATTATAAGGACATAACAGATGCAGATGTAGATATATAGTCAGAAGGGGGTTTCCTAGCATTTATACTTGAAAAATTTTTTTTAAATGTACTAATCTGTGCACTGTACTGAGTACTGAGATACTGCTCTCAAGGGTACTCTACATAGCATAGAAAAATCAAAGAAGAGCTGTCCTTAAATGTCGCAACAGTTTTTTTCTTAGAATAAAAAATATTTTGTTGATGGTTGCTCAGATATTACTTTTGAGAAGAAGATTCAATCACCTCTTGAGTAAAGACCTCAGTAAGGTCTCTCACTGTTCAAATATGCTGAGATGAACTTGAAGGTTTATAACATTATGACATTTATTCTGAAGGTGTTTCCTCATCATTTGCTGCTCTCCAGCCTATGTGGATAGCAGCAAATGCTCTATGTGGGCAGCCGTGGGCTTATGCCTAGAAGACAAGGCCTGGTAGCAGAAGGTTGCCGATTCAATCCCCAAGACCGGAGGGAACATCCAAGGCTAAAGTGCCCTTGAGTAAAGCACTGAACCCACTGAGGTTGGCTGCCCCTGCTCTTGGTGTGTGTGTGTTTACTGCCACAGGAAGTCACATTCTATTGTAAGTATAACAAATAATTGCACATTAACATTAAATAGTTAATTGATTGATTGATTACTGTCTACTGTGTTTCCGAAGCCCAGGGTTCTGTAAATGGGATAAAAAAAAAAAAAAGTCCAGTATGCTAGGCTTTCTCTCCCTACTCATGACTGAATATCTGGATGGTTTTAGACAACAAATAGAACTCCACACGTTGAAAAGTATTAACTGAGATGAGGATATTGCTCTATTACTGCTCCATAGGTGGGTAATGTTGGCGATTTTTTTTACTGTTTCAGATTACTTAAAGTGGAACTGACTCTAAATTTAGGAGAACGCCAACAGCATGAAACTAAAAACAGACAAAGTGCTACAAAACTAGAAAAAAAAATTCAAGTTACAAATGAGTTACTGTGGTAAGTGAAACTTCAGTCACACAAAAACAACTGTTGTTTTTTCTTCTCACAGACATAGAGCTTCTGACCATAAACCAACAAGAGAACAGCAGGTCCCCACTATCGTTTTGCCTTTAACATTAATCTTTTATTATTCCTTCCTATATCTCATGCTATTTATCTGAATCAGTTCCCCTGAGCCAATAAAAAGCAACATTTGATCAATAAAAATGTCCTTTTATTTGCCTTTAATTGTATAATACTGCGCTGCAGATTTTTGTAAAATGTCTATTCACCACATTATTTTACTTATATTTTATTTTTTAATTTTTAACAAATGTGCATTTGCTTTGCATCTTAGGAGGCTTTAGGAGAAAAAGTCCCTGTACAATGCTGTCTTTTTTTTCATGACAGTGCAGAGACAATGCTATTGTGGCACCACAGTAGGAGGTGAGTAGGCAGGTTTGCAGCAGGTGAAGCAATGGTTGTATTTTTTATTTTTGCTGCAGTACCTATTAGCAAATGTAAATTGTGAGTACATTAAAAGGCGGTATTAACCAATCTCTAACTGTACTAAGCAATTAATAGCCACACCTGTGCCATTTTAAAAAAGTCTCCAACAGCGTGACACAGCAAAACCTAGTCATCTATTCTGCCTACTCTTATCCCCGGCTATAGTCAAGCCCTTCCAGATATATGATTAAGATCTGTTCCTGGTAATCAAATATTCTACAAACATTATTTAGGCTTTCTGTGTATGAGAGGGTTCAGACAGCGCACCTCTGTAATTACAGGAACAGGACTATGCAGCGTCCTTTTGTTGAGACCCAAGATAAAAGTCAGTTTGACTAACCGCCCTTCTCCAACTCATTTTATTTTGGCACACTGACAAAACACTCCAAGCCCAAGTGTAAATCTTGCAAAAGTTTAAAGCACCTGAGAAAATGAGATTTAAAATGCTATTTATCTGAGCAGTAAGAGCTTATGTGCTAAAAATACAAACAAATAGCCTAATATTTAAATAAAAACAATTAACGTTATTACAGGGAGTGGTGCTCTTCCATTTGTGAATGTGTTGGTTTAACCCTTTCCAAGTATTATTTGAGGTTGTCATCCAATACCTAGTTTTACCAGATAAAAAAACTACTTTGTTATATTAAATTTAGTGTGTTGTTGACTTACCAGACCCATAAGATCAAAGAGAATTTCTGGATAGAACACATATGATATTTTTATGAAATATAATTCTTTTATTGTATTTATGTATTTGTATTTATTGAAATGAATGTGGGAAGTAGCAGCAGGTTTTCATTACCTAAATATAGTTCAGAATTCTGAATAATCTGTACTTTCCCAGCAACACCTCCATCCCAGCACACAAGATTCTAGATTCTAGACTGGGAGAGGAGCCTTGATACGTAGATAATTGGTGGTTGTAAAAGGGTCTGGGAAGAATGTAGGTTGTTATTTTAGTCTTGGTTTCAGATGAAGTCGTGCTACATTAGCCGTAAGTGCAGGTACAGCCGAGGACACACTACATTAGATAAGAGAGTGTCAGCTTCAAGTTCTTCTCCGCTCACACTGCAGCACTGGAAAATACACTGTCAGCATCGGTCACACATGGATAGAAACAAGCAGAGAGAGAGAGAGAGAGAGAGAGAAACACAACATGTCCAAATGTTTGAAGGCACCCCTTATAATCAGTATTTTCATTGCCCACCAACAATCATTGAAAGCAATGGTACATTATGGAGCAGCTACACATAAATCTAAGGTCACAATACCTAATGTCAACCGTCAACCTGAGTGTAAAATAGTCACTGGACTATGGAGTAGTGGAATTGTGTCCTATGGTCCCTTTAGCATAGGATTGAGCTGCGTTTATGATCCGGAACTAATCATGCAAATGTAGTCCCTGACCTCACTAATACCTTTGATGTAGAATGCAATCAAATTCTCACCGAAATGTTTAAATATCAAGTCTAAAGCCTTCCCAGAAATGTAAAGTCTCTTCTACACTTAACTGATTGTTCCACCATTAATAATAACACTTGATGGACACATCTCTCTATCAGCTTCGTTACATTATTCCAACAAACTAAAGAATTTAAATTAAAAACTTAACAAAAAATGTGGCATGATGCTAACAACCACCAGCCTGTTATTACAGAATGAGCAGTAGACATTCTTCTCCAGTCGTATTGAGCTTCCCAATGATGTTACAGAACTCTTGGAGTTGATATGTATTAAACCTCACTTTCCCAATTGGGCTGCAACGGGTGATAGAAGACGACCTAGCAAGCAGGTGAGGACACCCCAGAACAAAGAAATAAAGACCTGTCAATAAAAATGTGCTCAAACTGCAAGGTGAATTGGATTTGCTTATTACATTAGATTTTTAGGCCGAGTGTCCACATTTCAAGTCACCTAATCTGATTTGTATGGTCATAATTCAGTTATTTTGTGGTTTAGACACATTGGTTGTCATAGTAACAAGGTTGGGAAGGCCAGAAGCTTCGTCTAAATGATGAAAGATGCACATGTAAATTGATCTGAATAATAACAAAAAACCATCATTGTCAGAGCTTAGATTTGAAACCACCTCCAATCATCTAGGGAATGTGATTTCAATTGGCTTTTTGCTGTTCAGAGTGCAAAAAAAAGGTGCAATGCTCAAATGAGATCTAAGCCGAGAGTATCACTGTAGCCCTACTGTTTTGACTAAGCAAAGAAATAAAGACAGGATAAGTAGCAGGAGTGACAGTAGAAGATACTTTAGTAAAAGAAGGGGAAATATATACTGGTCATTATGTTGTAATCTGTCTAATCTGAGCTGTTTGCTCTTGCATATCATCATTGTTGTAATGGCTGTGTGACTGGAGCTCTGCCACACAGCAGGAATTTGGGCCTCGATAACGGCCAAAGCAGCCAATGAGCCTTAACACAACCTGATCCAGCATGAGTCACCGAGGCGTGTGCACACACACCCACACCCACACACTCGTCGTGTAATCGCTGTTCAGGGAACTCATGGCTCGGTAAATTGCAGGTCAGGGACCATTCTCCAGTTGGCAAAGGTTAACTGGTCAGTTCTTGGCATATATAATGTTCTGATGTGTTTTTTGAACTTGGAGCCAGAAATACTTAAAATATACCAAAGGGAAAGATGGCTGTGGCAATAACAGTCTTAAAACAAATGTCACTTAGCACTTTCCTGTCATTTAAAGCTTCTCTGTGTGTTCTGTTAAAGGAGCTATCAAGCGTTTTCTTCATGTTCTTCAATGATTCTTCTTCATTATACTGACACCTTGTGGCCTGGAAATATCAGAGATTCTGTACTAAACCTATTTCAGTCATGGCCCCCTTCATGTCGGGAACCTGCTCCATGAAGCATAAACTAATTCCTTCATTCAGGAAGTGCAAATGTAGTTCACTTGTTTCTCTGCATACTTTCTTATCCCCATTTCACCCTGTTCTTCAATGGTCAGAACCCCCACAGGACCAGCAGAGTGCAGGCATGTTTCTCTGTGGTGTATCATTCTCAGCGCTACAGTGACACTGATATTGTGGTGTGTTGTGTTGGTATGAGTGGATCAGACACAGCAGTGCTGTTTAAGATTTTAAACACTGGGTCCACTCACTGTTCACTCACTTTTGGCACATCTGCTTTGTTGGTCCACCTTGTAGATGAAAAATCAGAGACAGTAGCCATTTGTTGTTGCACATTTTCTGTTGGTCTTCCTCTAGTCCTTCATCAGTGGACACAGGACACTGTCCACCGAACACTGCTGGCTGGATATTTTTGGTTGATAGATGATTCTCAGTGCAGTATTGACACTGGCTTTAAAAACTAGCAGCCCTGCTGTGTCTGATCCATGCGTACCAACATTTACCAGCACAATGCACACTAATACATCACTACCATGCCAGTGTCATTGCACTGCTGAGAATGATCCACTACCCAAATCATAGCTTCTCTGTGGTGGTGGATCATTGAATAAGAGAGAAATGAGGATTAAAAAGTATGCAGAGAAACATGTGGACTACAGTCTGTAATTGTAGAACTACAAAGTGCTCCTGTATGGCTGAATGGTCAGTGTAGCTGATAAACTGGACAGTGAGGGTAGATACAAGCCAGGTGTTCCTATATAGAGGAAAAATCACTTTCATAAATGTTGTTGGCAATATTATGGAGGTAAAATAAATTCTCCTTTACGCCTTTGGAATAACTTCATAGCAGCTTTTTTGCCAATGAAGACCTGTGCTTAAACTGGGCTTTAATGCAGCACACTGTGGAGACATGTTTGATCTAAGCAGAGCCCTTGCTGAATGGCCTATTTCTGCTGACCTATCTACAGGCCTCTGGTTCTCCAGCTCCCCTGCTGGGTCCAGAACGCTATTGTGGGCCCCCTCACATCCACTGAGCCAAACAGAGCCATTACAGCCCATTAAAAGCAGCTCAGGAGCTGAGACACGTACAGAGCATTAAAAGAGACAGAGCCTCCGCGGCCTGTTTTGATGGGCCATCTAAAGCAAGGGTGTAAAAATGCTGCCATAGGAGCCCACAGCACTGTATGGTCTGATGTTTTCCCATACTTTAACACATCTGATTCAGCCCACAAAGGGATTGATAATTCACAGTAGGGCTGAATAAGCAGAGGATAACATTAAACTGTTTAGTGTGGGCTGGAGCAGGCAACACAAGATCTAAAGTACAAGACAAAGCAGCTCAGAAAATAACTGCATGCTCGAGCCAGAGCATTATGGACAGAGAAATCTTAAATCTAGTCAAAATATCTGATATTTTTTTTATTCTCAGATATTTAAAAGTATGTTTTTATTTCAGATTTAAATTAAAGGAACTTAAACTTAAGATTTGGACGTGTTGCACCTGGGCTCCCCCTACTGTTGCTGAGTGTCATTAATTTTTACAGCACTACCCAGAAAACAAGGGGGGGGGGTGTATTCCTGCCCTCCTCCAAAAATTCCATAGTTCAGTTTCAGCAGTGCTGAGCCTGAAATAGCAATGACAGGCTCTGTTCTCCCTATTACAGGTCAGTGAAGTATCACAATGATTTTGAAGCTGTAATTTCAAAGTAAAAATACTACCTAGTGTTCCTATGTTAAATACTACCTAGTGTTCCTAACATGTCTGAAACAGTCAAAATTATCCTCCGATAAAGTGAAATTGTTTTATTTATTTTACCTAGTGTTTCTTTAATGAAAAAAATTATCTGCCAACTGATGAAATAATTTGCCTAATAAGTAAAATATTAAATGCTCATAATATAAATCCACCAGCTTCAGCATGAGAAATATTACATATGTCAACTACATTTCAGATGATTTTACTTGCTCAGACACGGCCCTTGTTCAGGCTGTCCCCTGGTGGTCCTTCCTGACAGCATCAGATAACACTGATTAGTCCTTTGACCCTGGTGCTGACACCAAAGACTTTTTTGTTTTAGATCTTAGCACTGGTTTTCTCACAGGACCTGCTAGACATGTCACATTCTAGATAAGGCCGTGTGAAGCAGATCACAAAGCTGAGAATAGCATAGCAACATCTTTAAATCAGGCAATCAAAATGCCATTAGAAGTGCCTCTCCAAGCTTAGTCTAACAAAATATACAATTGCAGCCCAAGTTGGAGTCCAAGTGATAGAACCCTTCCATTTGTACTGCAATGACAGGTTTGTGAATATTAGAAACTCTTAGTACTGTGAAAAACCAGACAGAACTCTAATCTTTTTTAATGTCCAGTCAAACCACCCTTAAAGGAACAATCTTTAATACTGACAGCAAGTTTTAACATTTAGAACTACAATACAGATTCAAAACAATGGAGAGGGCTGTCTGCCCCCCTCTCCCTGGTTGCCATTTTGAGGAAAACTGAAACTACTCTAACAAATGCAAGATGAGTTTAATAACTTTGGACATTTATAGATAAAAACAATGTGCCATGATCAACCTATTTACACAGAAAATTACATCATGACAGTAAAACATCTCCCTCCGCTAGAGAAAAGCAAAGGAAAAAAAAAAAAACAAGAGCAAAGAGAAACAGAGAAGCCTAGTTTAGCTGGACCGCTATTAGCCATAAAGCCACTGTCACCGAGGTTTTTCTGGCATTTCAAAAACAGGAAATGCCCAAAATACATGCCCTTGTCATTGGAAGGTCTGGAGAAGCTTTGGTGCTTGATATCAATGTCTTTACAATAACAACACAAAAATAATAAAGTATAAACATCAGTTGCTGACAGTGTGTATGATCCTGGAAAGCCTGTTATTTTCTGTTCATACAAAGCTACAAAACTGAAGCACTGTGTTGAGACAATATTAAAGCAACTCATTTACCAGAAAGCAACAAGATAACATTTAAGTTTTTCTAAAACCAAGCATCTTAACATTTTATCAACCAAGTAATCTATACTTGTTAAAGGAACAGGGCATCACTGGGAACTAGATATTTATTATTTACTGACTTACATTCCTATAAGAGTCTGACTGATAAAAATGTCCTGTATCTAATTCACAGACTCGTTTATTTTGAGTAACAGCTCGCTTTAATAATCTGTTCTGTCAATAATATAATTCAATAATCTGTTTAATAAAGTGTTCTGTCTTTAATAATCTGGAGATTTTGTCCCTTTTCGTGTAAAGTTAAACAAAAAGCTGTGCAGATGTAATTTATTCGTCGGAAAGTCGGTAACGATGAGAAGTGTCCGTGTCGTCATAGGGACAGAGAAGATGACTTCCTCTTTGTTAAATATATAGTAGAAAACAAAACGCTGTGTCACAGAAACATTCTCCAAACATAAAGAAGAGACTGTGATAAATATGACCTCAACAACGTTCAACACGTTTCTGTTCGAGGCTCCAGTAAAACACTGAGCTCTCACCGCGGCGGGCGGGGGAGCGCTGAAGCGGCGCGAGTGTGTCCCAATTCACCTCTCAACTCTTTGACCCCTTGAACACGCGTTTTAGGTCCCTGGAATGTGAAATATGGCTGAACTAACAACAGACGGTGTAGTGGCGCCACGTTAGGATATTTCTGTGAAATATGGCTGTTCCTACTCGCGCGTCCGCGTTTCAACATTAGGTGTCTGTCAGTCAATGAGTCAGAAAGCGCATAATTATTCCTCTTCTAGGCCGGTCCGGCGAAAACAAATGAGCAGCAGCCATTTCCCCTGCATTTACTGACTTATCGATTTTCCCTTCCACCGTAAATGTCATTTTAGGAGGCAGATATTTGCTTCTTATTCACAATTTTCATATTCAAACATTTAGTTCCACCTCAAATGGATCTGTTTATGAGTCTCATTGGCTTTATTCGCCAGCTTACTTGAATTTTCTGTTCCACCTAAAATAAGAGGCTGAAGATAAAGTAGCTTCAGCTTTTGAAGCTCATTTTTTGAAGCTTAGTGGTTAGCACGTTCGTCTCTCAGCGCTGGGATCTTGGGTTCAAGTCCCATCTGGGTAGAGTTTCCATCTTCTCCCCGTGTCTGCGTGGGTTTCCTCCGGGGTCTCCGGTTTCCTCCCACATCCCAAAAACATGGAGGTTAGGTGAATTGGCTTCTGTAATAACTGTCCTGGTGAATGAATGTCTATGTGTGAGTGTATATGTGTGAGCCCAGATATGGACTGGCACTCTGTCCTGGGTGAAACCCTAGTGCCCGATGCAGTCCTCCAGGTGGACGGTCGTTCCTGGTTGAGAGTACGCTGTGCGCGTTTGGCCGCTTCTCACCAGTGTGTCTAGAAGCGTCCTTGGGTGTCTAGAAAGGCGCTATATAAGTGTAACGATATATAGATAGAAAACACACAAACCACGGAGTTTACAACTTTTATCTATACAAAATTTACATTTATCATTTATTAAAATTATTTGTTACCTGTTCAGGAGAAAATTACAAAACTCTGGTTGTGTGTTAGACTTGCTGCGTCTAAACTGCCTCCATCTTATAAACACATGACCAGAATTTCCTCTCGTTTTTCTCCTTCTCTGCTCATGGAGATTTTAGAAGGATGCTGAGGCTTTTTAGGTCCAGCAAAATCTAACATTATCTGCTTGGTCATTTCATGGCTGAAGGTCGCTGTTTGTGTCAGCTCTTTACTGGCAACCCTGTGGGTTTTGACTGTTATGTGACTGGACATTGGGAAGAATCTAAGGCTGAAACTCCTACAGAGCTCTGCTCCGGAATGGGCATTTCTCCAAGAGGATCTAGTGGCTTCAGCACTGCTATCAGAGACACCAACTCCATTATTTTATGATTGAGTACTGTAAATACACCACAGGTTGCTCCTTTAAGATTTAGTACAGTAAATATATTACAGATCATTCTTTTTCAACATCAGATATAGCAGAAATCATATATTTAACAGAATATTAAAAAGCAGAAACTTATGCAAATTTTTTCAAATAAACCAACGGGGTATTATTCCACATTTCCAAAGTTTAGATTGAAGAGTTGCTTGCATTTTATGCTTTTGACAGCCCAAGAAATCAAAGTAAATACAATACTGAAATCTGGGCTCTATGGAGATCAGTCCATTGTTATGAGAACAGCTGTTCTGAGCAGCTTCTTTTTTTATTTAAATATGTACTTATATTTTAGTAAGTAAAACCATCTTAAATCTAAACAATAGGGTTATTAATTTTCTTTGCACTGTTATAAAATATACAAATTATTTTTATTTCTAGATATTTTGGATATAACATTTTTAATTATATGGTCATTTAAATTTTCAAAACAAATGTGGATAATTTTGATTTGTTCAAGAAAAAAATGTAATGAAAATGGCATTGATATGAATCTTATATTCTTACTTAATGTCCAAGTGTAAATCATTGGATCCATTCATTGATTGTCTGTAACCGCTTATCGAGTTCAGTGTGGGGGTGGGTCCAGAGCCTACCCGGTATCACTGGGCGCAAGGCAGGAACACATCCTGGAGGGTGCGCCAGTCCTTCTCAAGGTGAGACACTATATGGACGCCAATCCACTTACCAGCATGTGTTCGGACTGTGGGAGGAAACCAGAGCACCCGCAAGAAACCCACACAGAACACACCAAACTCCTCCCAGTCAGTCACCCAGAGTGGAGCTCCATTGGATCTATTGACTAGATTTATTAATCTTTTTTTTTGGTGTGGGCACAGTTTTGATTTTCAAACAATTCTATTTTTATGTATTATTTATTTTTAAATGACATCATTTGATATAAACTATTTTATGACTTTCCTCTAGTTTATGAAGGTGGATTAACTCATGTCGAGTCTCAACAGAAATATATCCTCAAAGTTTTTTTTCCTTCAGTAGCAGTTCTGACAGTAAGTAAAATATATGAAAGGTAGGTCTCTGATCACCCTTCGTTTACCTAGAACTGCATATAGTTTTGAGATTTTGACTGTAAATAAGAGATGATCACAGGGTTTATACACACTTAACATTTATAGTGCTAAATACAAAAACACTGTAATACAGAACAAATTATATATAAAAAACAAAACAAAACAAACAAACAATAACCTGATAAATATATTTTAATATGATCAGTAAAAATGTCCCAGTCGACGATGAGTCTGTATTGGTCCCCGCTGTTGAGATCTCTCCAGGAGATGATGTTATTGCTTAAACGGATTCTGCCAACTGAGAGGCAACACAATGATCAATAGGTTAAAATACACCTATATCTGCAGCTCCATTTTGGAAAGAGGGTTAACATTGCTAAATGAAACACACAAGTCCCATTGCACTCTCTCATTCCTCCCTCCCACTATCCACCCCCAATACACTGGTATCAAGGCAAGGACAACAGAAATTATGTGACCTAGAAAAAACATTCAGAACATTTATACAGGACAGCAGAAGTACAGAGGTCCACTCTCCTGCCCTTAACGGCAGCACACCTCAGCTAACGTGTTCACCAAGCATGGAAGATACATTAACATTAAGTTCTGAATGGGCAGTTCCGGAAATACAATGCCAGATGAGAGATGGAGTTAGAGATAGAAGAGTAGGAAAGATAGAAAGATGACAAGCAAGGAAAATGGAATAAGAAACAGGTAAGATGGAGCAAAATAGGACACAAAATAATAGGAGAAGACCAGAACTGAAGCTGAATATTAATGGAATGTGTAAGTGTAGTAGAATTATACAGTGCTGGAGCAGTATACCAATCCACGTGCAGGAGAAAGAAAGGAAGAATAAGTAATAGTGTAGATGATGGGATAGTAAAATGTATTTGACACCAATGTCACATCTCCCTCCAGCCACAGTCTTTTAAAGTTCTGCACTGGTAGCAATGGGGAACTCAGGCTCGACATATTGGGGCAGAATCCGTTTTCCTCCATGTCTCAAAGCTGCAAGTACTCCAGTCTTTCTTACGCCTGATTGTTGGTCCCTGTTTTTGAAATGAACTTAGTGTTTGAAATGCAGGACGGAGATTTGCGGTCATTTTCAAGCTTCTGATCAAGGGATCTGAAGTTGCAGCTCCTCTTCCTCATCCTCAGGGTCACTGGGCGGGGCATCAGGGTCATCAGGGCTGAATCGCGCTGAAGATGATGTTCTCATTTTGCCAAAAAGTCCAGGGTTCTGCTGGCGCCTCAGTCTGAAAGAGAGAAGTGAAAGACAGTTGATCAAAGTGGCGAGATGTGTGTGAACTTCGGTACAAGACGCAGTGCAGAAGACTGCATTCACCAGTTATACCATTAAAAGTACCTTTACTCTATTTTTACATTTAATGACAATAATGTACTTGAAAGGTAGTTTTTTTCAGAGAGTGTAAAATATAATGTTGCACTCTAAACTTATGTGAACAAGACACATACGCCACTTGTAAAACCTTTACTCTGCATCAGGGGCTTAAATTTAATTTCAGTGTTGGGAGTGACAATAAACAGTACAAATTCTCAAGAGCATTTCCTGAGGGGGACACCAAAGTATTGTTGTTATAAGTCTAAAAATAGTATGTTCAACCAGTAATACTAATTACTCTTTGTACACAGCACACTATTCCCCACCAGGACCTCCACCCCTGCCCTGGATACTATTTACGGTACATGTCGTTTTTAATTCCATTAGAAGTCAAAAATATAGGTACTTTAATTACAAAACATGACCATAACGAGTTTTGCCTTTGACTTGGATTATAAACTCGAGATCAAATGTGGAGTAGAGAGCACGGAGGAACTACACATAGAATAGCTTATTATTATTCTATGCAGCAAAATGGTGGAAATGATCAACAATGGAGCTGGAGCACAGGACAAAGAAACAACTCTGGTGACAAAGCAGACAAAGTAGTGGTGTTAATAAATTTATTACACAAGAGCTTAACAACCTCAAAACACGGCTAAGAAAAGTTTTCTAGCAGAGTGGCTAGGCAAATCCAGAGGTTGTGTTGTAATAAAAATGATGCTACTTAGGTTCTCAGTTGGTAAAAAAGTGTATGCAAACAACTTGTTTACACTCACTGTTGTTCCACTGGAATGCTGCTACTCTGAGCATCTGAGTGACCACAGAGTTTCACCTCCTGTCACCATGGAAACTGTGACAAAACCTGGTATGTGTTCTGTTGATGTGTGTGTGTGTGTGTCCAAATCCAGCTGAAACAAAAATTTTCTCCAACTAAACAAAATTGTGTGCGTCTTTGGCTTCTGTTCTCCTGCCACAGCAAATACCATGAGTCACTGCGAATGGCTAAATATAGCTCCAGAGTGATTTATTAGGGGTGTGAGTCTTTGGAATGGATCTTCATATTGTGTTGATTCCAGTCTCATCTGCAGCTATAATATGATGTGCTGGTGTCTACGGTCTGGCTAGTCTCTGCATTAATGACAAAGACAAACAGAGATGAGGGAAAAGCAGCTCAACTAATTCATTAAGCTAACACTAAGCTCACTTTCACGCTAGAACTGTTGCTGGCCCACACACACACACACACATACATTCTGTCCAAGTTATTGTCAAAAGCTGTATCTATGTCTATGGCATGCTTTATGCAGACGCAGCACCCTCATCTTCTACAGATGAGTTGTCAAACAATACCTGCCCATGATATACCAGCTTCACAGGCACATACTCATTGAATAACACAACTGGAATGAGAGAGAGAGAGAGAGAGAGATATGCTTGTCAAAGGCTCACACAGATGATCGATTATACGGCTGTGTTTACGAGCAGAGTGTCCAACCTCAGGCTAGCTTCAAGAGAAATCTACTGACTTATTCATACAGCTTTAGTAGAAATTATAGCTCACTCACCAACTCAGTAGATTGGACCAATCCTTAGACTGGGTGTACAAATACGTTTTTACAAATAAGTTTGTTTCTTGAGATTTTTTATAATATATAATTGTAATTCATAGTTCAATCATTCTCCCGCTCTGTTGATAGTTTATGGTGATGGTTGTATTACTTAATGTTAGCATTTAACATGACAATTTTCATTTTATTCAACAAAAAATGAGAGAGACGAATTTATTTGTCACTGCAGTCGTTATGAGTGGTATACATTACACAAAAACCATTTAAGACTTGTTTGCACCCCTAATAGTAGGCGCAAGGCGGGAACACACCACTGAGGTAATAAGAGGCATTAAATAAACAAATGCAACATAAGGGTTTTGTAAACATAGAAAGTCAATGCCAACTTTGAGGCAGATCAACCTATCATCTGTAAGATGCAACAAACATCCCTAAAACTCAATAAGAATAAATAACACAACCCTTCATTGAAAGATTTTAATCAATACTTATAATCTAAGCTGCATACATTTTTCTGATTAATTGTTGAATTACTGTGAAATACCGAACAAAAAAAAAGGAACGGGCTCCCTACATTCTTCCATCCTTCCAGTACTGCTGAACGCCAGATCTGACCCACTCTATGAGGAAGCACCATGGGAGCAACTGACAGGAATCAGCCTCCTTTAAATGGTGCCAAATTACACATTATGCTGTTTTGACCGCACTAGCCCACTAGAAGACTAAAAGCTTTCCAATTGAGCCATCACTTAGCAAGCTTATGTTTACTCAAGAGGCAGTAAAAGATGAAGACTATGAGAATGCTACAAAGAGAGCTGGGCAAGAGGCACTGAGATAGTAAACGAGTGTATGGGAGAGAGAGAGAGAGAGCATAGAAGTGTGAATGAGAGTGCCTTTGAGTGGGGGGCGGGGGGTGGGGGGTGGGGGGCGGGGGGGTGGAGAGGCAGTGAGAAAGAGAGTGAGAGAGAAAGAAAGAGATGTTAAGCTTAAAGTGACTCATATCTTGAGGCATCGTTATCATTAAGCCTGTGCATATTTTAGCATTTCAGAATTTCCGCTTCCAAAACTACAATCTACAGCCTAGCTGCGAGCGAAATTAGAGAATCTCAACTAGAAGATGGCCTCATCCCCTCAAAGCATTGACGTAAAACATAACACGCAGCCTCAATCAAACATCGAGACGAGACTACCATTGAACCCTGATTGTACGGACTCACCAGAGTGGAACCAAGGCAAGAGGGGCTATTATTCTGATTCGCTCATCCTCAAAGCTACTCATATGTTCTGAGACATGAGCAGTAAATAACATGTCAGTCCTAGACAATGCCGTCACGTCTCTCTTCACACACACACTCTTAATCCTCACAATAAACACTTCTGTACAACTACAGATATCTGTTCATAATCCACCCGCCCGCATCTAACACATAAACCTCAACATACAGACAGTAAGGGAAATCAAATAGGAAATCTCAACATTTTCCTTCTAGGAATCCATATATAGTTTGTACAATTATCCCTATCTGACATAGCAACAGAAATCTGCTTTTATAAAATGTCAGGATGTGTGTATTTGCACACTGTACTGTGGAAAGCGCAGATACTCCCCTTCATGTACTTGTACCAAAGCACATTTTTCAGAAAATAATTCTGAGGAGATTACATATACCATAATCCACTTGCATAAGGCTGAGGAAAGAAAACATATGAGAAAAAACTGCGCTATTAAAAGATTCAGAGAAAATGGGACTCTTTACATCCCCGCAAGATCTAGTTATAACAATATTTAAAACATTCATCTTTGAGACAGTGGACAAAAATCAAGCTCCACTCCTGTCTCAAATATGAACTTCATCCTTCCATTGTGAGAAACCGAAGGCTGTATTGATGTGAACACTTTATTGATTTAAACCATCCTTGATTTTAAGAAAACTACTATATAAATTAACACTATATTATTAATATAGGTCGGAAATTATGAAAAGCTGCCTTTTAAAATAAAAAAAAAATGCAACTATCCCCATCACCCCTCATTGCTCAGGAAAGCTTACAAACTCTTACAATAGAGAGCCTCCACAAGAGAGACAAGAATCCATATACACATCCCTATGTCTCTCTCATCCTGCACCATCTCTCTTGCTCTGTCTGTATCTGAAGAACATTCCACTGCAGTGTGCTGTAGTTGCAGATGTATAGGTAACAAAATTGTGCAGTAATACCCAAAAGTTTCCAAAGAAACAAGATCTTCAGACAATAGCCTTTCATCAGCTGTGTAAGCAAAGTGCCTCTGAGGCTTCAAGAGATCAGAACTAGGGCTGCACAATATCATCATCTCAATGATGTGTGCATGTGAAATAGTTGCAGGTCCTGCACTGTCATGGGGAGCATTTCCACCAATGTCTGTGTGGACATTGCGTTATATGCTATGAGAGTTTTCGTTAATGTTAACAGACAGAGTAGAAATGGAGATATCTTGATTTAAAATCTAGATTTTATTTTGCAATGTGCGTAAGATGTCTTTTTTATGTTTTATTGAGAAAAAAAAAAGAGTGATGGAATTTGCAGACTATGTTCTACAGCCTGAACAGAGCAGACTGAAAAATGAGAGGGTGATGGACCTACAGTCCTTGTTAAAACTATTTGATTTAAACAATTGTATATAGCTTCATTTACAACTTTTTGCTGTTGACACAAAAGGAAAATTCAGTTCTCATTGTCCATAACATATCTACTAGAAGCAGATTATATCTGCCCAATATCATTTGTTATACTCCAATCTTGGATACACATTGTTTGTCACTAATGGTTGACATTTTTTAATATCTCATTACGTATTGTAGAAAAAAAAATTCTATGCCTGTGTTGTCCAATAATGAGTAGTCAGTATATATTAAAAATTGCAGTGTTTAAAGCATAAAACTTAATCCAATGGATTCTAAAGTGTATATTAGCTCTTTCTCCTTTCTCCTGCCATAGCAACAACTAACAATGCAAACATTCATTCATTGTCTATAACCACTTATACAGTTCGGGATCACATTCGGTCTGGAGTCTACCTAGAATTACTGGGTGCAAAACAGAAACACACCTTGGATAGGGTACCAATTCATTGCATTCATTCTGAAGGTAACCCAGGCAAACACAGTGAGAACACACCAAAATCTTCACAGACAGTGACATGAGGTGGGGCTCGAACAAATAAACCCAGGACCTGTGACTGCGAAACTACCTGTTGTGTCACCGCGTCTTTCACCTTTCAAAGTCATACTCGTTGCAACACCAAATTACCAATTAGAGACTGAGGCAGAGAGAAAGTAATCTACACCATTTTCAAGAAAAAGTGAGAGTGACAGAAAGAGACCAAAAAGAGAGAGTGCTAATTAATGGAGAGGGACGAGAAGGAGAGAGAGCACTGTCCTGGCAAGTGAAATCATTTTAAATTTACTTGATATATCGTTTAGTTCCTGTTTTGAGACTGTTGTAAAAATGTTATATTATTAAAGTTTTTTCTAGAACATATATAGTTGCTTTTAGTAAACTTATAAGTAAAACTACCTTGCTATATATTGGATAAATTTGAGCTCATGTCTTAAAATAAGCAAAATGACTGGCACAATTATGAGATCATTTATTTTAAAAAAGAAAAAAAAATCTAAAAAAAAAAACCCAACTAATCCAAAAAAAAAAGAAAATTTTTTATGATATTTTTACCACAATCTGATAATGAAAAATAGACATATTAACAGAATTTTTAGCAGTGAGAAAGACAAGGTGAGAGACGAAGTGAGCATAAGAGAGACTGACTAACAAGCTGCTTAGGGTGGAATTGAGAGACGCGAGGGAGCCAGTTCACAACTTAGCGTTGGTGAAATAAGCAAATAGGCTCAGTAGGGGTGCTGTGCTGTGGTGTTCAGTGCTGGAGGAGTGCTGTGGTCTCACGCTGGGAGAAGAGCCGACCGACAGGGCTGCTCACGAAGAGCTTAGCCAGGCAAATACTGCAGATCCAGCCTCAGGAGGCTTCCTTTAAAGGAGCAGGGGGGCTAGGAAAGCCCTCCCCAGATGGCACAACAGGGTTCTCGCAATCACAACCTAGGTGTATGACAGGAAACTGAGATCTTTAGGAAAATGCTTAAGAGCTACAGTGAAAAGTGCTGTACTTTTGAAATGATGCAAAAATCTTGTCAACTGAAATCTCAAATATATATCCCAGTTTTCTCATTTTAAATGATTGTAAGAATCATATATTTGACTTGTAGGTATAGGTAGGACTTGTTTTGAGCAGTTTATCGAAAACATCTCAGTATACTGGTAGATATATCTCATTATAAAACATATAATTAAAATGTTTAGCCAATACAATGAGATAATTTTACTTGGCACATTTATTTATAAAAGATGTTCTTAAACTGTTCAGTAAAAATCACTTTAACATAAAACAAGTGCCTTAAAAAACGCTAACTTCTCAGTACCCCAATATCCAACTCCTCTAGTGTCACCTTGACAACCCCCACCAGAATCCCTCTTCTACCAAGCAACTCTCGGTTTCCATAACAACCTTGGACAAGCGCTACGCTCCATCTGTCATCCTAACAACCCGAGACCTGCTCCTCCCTCCTCCCCACAATTCTGTGACTACGCTAACCCTAGCCCTGCTCTTCAAGGGGTAGTGTCTAGGCTGCATTTTCTTCTCGTTTCCCTGATATCTCCAGCACACTGCCTTCACACATTAATATAGTGATTCCTAACCCTGGTCCTGGAGTACTCCCTGTCATGAACAATTTGGTGTTCTTCCAGCTCCCAACATACTTAATCCAACTAGTCAGCTCATTAAGAAACATTTCTGAGAAGTGGTGTGTTCATACATATCCATACATATTCAAGACGGGGTGTTCCAGGGTCTTTTTTGAAAATTATGTTTTTAATAGAGAGTTGGGTGGAGAGTGTTTGCAGCTTAATATATCATATAGCTAAATTTATCCTTGTTCCCAAGTGAGGGACCCACTCCTTGGAGCATTAACTGGTTCATTCAAGCAATTTCATTCTTCATCCCATGTGAGTTGCACTCTATAGGAAAAAGGTAAAAATAGCAGACAATTAATTTTATAAATAATTTTGCTATTTTTAAAGTCTACTAAGCATTCTTAATCTATCTCAGAGTTTTATCATTGAATTACTCATTGAATCTCAGCTGCTAAACCTAAACCTGGAACGGTACTTACAGACATCCTAGTACCTATGTGTCCCTGCTCTCTCCAGCTGTGGGGGTCCCTGGCCTGTTAGGCTGCTTCAAGTCTCCCTGTTACTACGGTAACACATGGTTAGGCAGCTTGGGATTGGCTGCAGGGAGAAACGAGCCAAAATGTAGGCAGAATATGAGAGAGAGAGAGAGAGAGAGAGCGTGTCTGTGTGTGTGTTAGTGAGTGAGTGAGAGAGAGAGAGAGAGAGAGAGAGAGAGAGAGAGAGAGAGAGAGAGAGAGAGAGAGAGAGAGAGAGAGAGAGAGAGTGGGTGAGGTAGAGAGAGAGAGAGAGAGAGAGAGAGAGAGAAGGACTAACTATGCTCTTTAAGCCTGGATGTGTCTCGCTGTTGATGTAAATTAAAGGAAAAACACAGCAGTGTCAGTCTTTGATAAAAAGAGACCAGTGCCCAATAAAGTAGCTGAATATGTAAAACACAGAACAGACCACAAAGATGAGATGTTTGAGGGAGTGAATGAGTGAATGTATTATTTTACCTTGATTGTAAGTGTTCTAGCTGAACTTGAAGGTTCTCTGCTTGCTCCACTTGCTCATCCAAAGATCTCTGGAGCTTCCTTGTTTGGTTATGAGCTTCATCCAACTGAAACAACAATACAAATATGTCTTTCAAATAGTAAAAACTCCATAGGTTTTTATATGTACTCCATAAGGACTTAAAGGGAACGTCTATGATCGTGGGGAAACAAAGTTACAAAGTCTCTGGTTATTTACATTCAGAAGCACCAGAGGAGAATGGTGCTTGTCTGATTGCATTGTGCCAGACAAGTTTGGTGGCGGGGAAATTATGACGTGAGGTTGTTTTTCAGAAGTTGGGCCTGGCCTCTTATTTCCAGTGAAAAGAACTCTTCATGCTTCAGAATAGCAAGAGATTTGGGACAATTTCATGCTCCCAACTTTAAGGGAACACTTTGGGGATGGCCCCTCCCTGTTCCAACATGACTGTGCACCAGTGCACAAAGCAAGGTTCACAAAGACATGGATGAGCGATTTTGGAGTGGAAGAACCTGCACTTCAAACCCACAGAACACCATTGGGATGAATTAAAGAAGAGACTGAGAGCCAGTCCTTCTCGTCCAACATCAGTGTCTGACCTCACTAATACGCTTCTGGAAGAATGATAAAAAAAAAAGTTCCAATAAACATACTCCTAAACCTTGTGGAAAGCCTTCCCAGAAGATTTGAAACTGTTATAGCTGCAAAGGGTGTGCTAATACCCTATTAAACCCTATGGATTAAGAATGGGATGTCACTCAAGCAAATACTTTTGGCATCATCAAATGTTTGTATGTATGCATGTGTATACACTGGTCTGTGTCTAATCCACTCTTACAAGCACAACACACACTATAGAGACCACCAACAAATCAGTGTCAGTGCTGAAAATGATCCACTATTCACATAATACCTGCTCCTGTATCGTTGAAGAACAGGGTGAAATGGGCAAAGAAAGTATGCAGGGAGTCTGTAATTGTAGAGCTACATAGTGTTCCTAAATGGTCAGTGGAGCTGAGAGAATCGACAAAGTGTGTATAATCAAGGAGGTGGTGCTAATGTTATGACTGATTGGTGTATGTCTGTATGTGTATGTATATTTAACCTCATCCTCTGCCTGGCCCAGTTCTTTCTTCAGCTCCTCCACCCTCAGCCTCAGTTTCTTCACCTCCGCCTCGTGCTGCTCCACCCGCCGGTTAGCGTGAGCCAGCTCAGCCGTCTTGTCCTGGTACTGCTTTTTCACCTTTGTGTGAATGTGCCGCAGATCTGCTAGCTCCTACAATGCAACACACACACAAACCCATCAAGATTCAAAGTACAAGTTCATACTAGCCGTAGAGCTTTTAATATTACTACATGTCATTGCTGTAGGTCATTAAAATGGTTTATGTTTGAAACAGCTTTATGGACTTTGGATGGTGTGGAAGACGCATTATATTGCAATTATACTGCAGCATACTGATTGTGATCTGCCTTGGAATATCTTGAAAATACATTTACACACACTGTTGAGCTGTTGCTCATTGCAGACTTATTGAAGTGAACGCTTTGCATATTATTTTTCAGCTTTCTACAATATCTATATTGCAATGAGCAATGCTGCAGAATTGAAACATAAATAAACTGCACTGAAGCAAAATCAACCGAATCAGAATTAAAATATCTGTGACAAAGCAAAACAATAAACAACAACATTAAGACTCCCAGTCTTATATGCTGTTAATATCAATGGCACAGTTTCTATTGATGCCCAACTGAACGGTTAGGGTTAGTGTGATTCTAACAGAGTATAACTAAGCCACGCACTCACTCAATCAGCTTGTCTTGTTCCCACACTGCATCCTGCTCCAAGTAAAAACAAATGTACCCTGTGGTCTGTGTGATGGAGAAGAAAATGGGACTCATTGAAGCAGGCAAACTTCTTGGTCGGTGATCTGTCTTTCCTCTGACCACTGTCCATCACCACTGCTTTTCAGAAGACCCCCACAAGACTTGTTTACGAACAATCTGGATGTACCCATGTGCCCCTTTTTTACCATCTAATACATCCCAGAACCAACTGTTCACTTACAATCTAATATTTCCTAGAACCTTTCCTAGTTAGTTAGTCAAGGTGGTACCTTTGTTGACCGGGGGTTGTGGTGGTTGTGATTCACTGGTTTTTGTTTGTGACCTGGGGGTGGTGGACAACAGGGCAACAACCTTGTGACCGCCTCCATGCGCACTCTCGTTGGGAGTCAATGCTCAAGAAACGAACAGAGTCACAGTTTGTTGTTTTAAAAATCCACAATATTTCGTGAATTATGTGCTCTGGTGTTGTGTTTGGACACTTTGAGGAACTTACATGATGGGTTAAGTGTAGAGTCGACACATTGACTGAATCTGTTCATAAATCGAATGCAAATTCAAATCAATGATTCAAAACATTGTTTACAAGCATGGGCTGCACATGCTCTGACCTCATGTACACACAGCTGTGGGGAAACCCAGACACACAGCTCGCCTTAAACACTGGATTGTACTTCAGAAAACGTGATTGGGACTGAAAACTGAGGAATAACGCATTAAACGAGTCACAAAAAGTACTTTGGAACTTTGAAGGATCTCTTATTTTTGAGTGTTTTCTACAATGGACAGATTAATCACAGATCACTGTAATCACAGAAACCCTGACTTACCATCTAATACATCCAAGGACCCATGGTTCACTTATGATATAAAACATTCTAAAACCCACTGTTCAGATAGCATCTAAAATATCCTAGAACCCAGTTTACTTACCATCTAATGCATCCCAGATCCCACTGTTCTCTTACCATCTAAAATATCCTAGAACCCATCGTATTATATAATCCCAGTATCAACTGTTTTATTACTGATATATACCAGTGTTCACTTACCAATATATTCCATAACCAACTGTTCACATGTAATACATGAACAAATAATTGTTTAATATTCGCCAAAACCCGCTGTTCACTCCCTGTCAAATACATGCCATAACCCACTCTTCTCTTACTATCTACAATATCCTAGCACCCTCTGCTCTCTAAATGTCTAATACATCCCAGAACCTGCTGTTTTCTTACCATCTAATAAGACTACATGATATACTCTTCCTGTACATGCTAGAACCCACTTTGCAGTTACTGCACTTAATATATGAGTGGTCTTAATTTTTGGCTATTTTCAGTGCATGTATACATAGATATGAATGAATTAGGTCAGAATGATAGGAAAATCCTTGAGGAGCTAAAAAAGCTTCAGTGTGTGAATATGGACCTTGTGGAGCTGGTGGTCTTTTCAACAATGAAAATAAAACAGAGGGACACATGGCCAAACTCACAATAAAGCACTGTCTCGAGTCTCCTCGAACAGCTGGACGAGGCAAGGTCACATCTAATCGCTTAGATAAAACACAAAATGAACAAAGAATGCAATGTCTCCTATCAACCTGCTTTCAATAGTTGAATATAATATTTATGCCTCCCCTTGTTTAATAAAAGTCAGTACGACATGACTATCCAGACCTTTTTCTATTGCTTTATTCTATTATCCAGTAAACCTCCCAAAACTATCACTGGCAGGATCCAAAAAGAAAACATGAATGTATCACCTTTCATATTGACTCAGGTCAAGGCAATCAAGCCCTGAGAAGGTCCAGATGTTTGTTCTGAATAACACAGCAGCTATCTACACTAAATTTGTTTTTATTTAGAAGAAAAAAAATTCTCCAGGTTACTTGCTGCATTATAAAACTGCTTATATATGGATCAAGGAAAAAAAAAACATCCCACTCTACAAGCCCAACTGAGGAAAAACAGCACTCAGTCATGGAAAAACAGATTGTGAATATCAGTTATGAATAATTGATGGTTTGGGCCTATGTGGTTTCAGTCCAATTGCCTGGGACACTCCCTCATCCTCTCAGTGCTAACCGAGAGACAGCCATGACTCACAAGCTCAATGACTCAGCCAAACAAACTTATTCATATTTTTCTGTATTAGCACAGACTGAAACATGAAGTACTAAATGTCCTTAGATATTCCCAAATACAGTTTGAATCATACAAATCCTCTTTTCCATTTCTGTATATAGTAGAATATATATATATATTAATTATTATATAAGTTACAGAATTCCACTATAAACACCTGACTTTTAGGAACTGGTGATACAAATAATAAGCTTAGAGAAGATCATCTGACCAACAATTGCATGCTTCATTATAAAGAAAGCATCATTAGTCCAGTTTAAGTGGATTATTGCAGAGAACTATTTGAAATTTTAAGTAAAACTCATTGCATTAATAGTTTTGGACTTTATATTAAAATATGGTTCTTTCATTTCTGAAACGTCTCACTCTAGCAATGTCTAGTAGTTGGCTGTTTCTGATTAGTTAAAGGCCTTTTTGATTTGCCCTTTTAGAGAAGCGTTTTTCCAATGATTATTTGATCATGGTACCCTTTAAAAGTATGCACAATTATAAGTCACACCAAACTAATGTATATTAAAAACATCTGCATATGTCTGACACACACACACACACACACGCACACACACACGTAGGCACCAACAGTTGTAATCAGCTGTAATTTTTTTAAAAAAATCTTTCTTTAAATAAAATTGACAACAGCAAATAAACTGGATTTTTATTTGCTTAACTGAATAACTTGCTTGATAATAAAGTTCATTTTTGGCTGCGTCCGCTGTGTCCATTCACAACACAAACCCACCGTTCCGCTCCACCATCAGTGCTCAAAACACTCCAATGGAAAATACTGGCTAAATTCCTTTTCGAGAATCTTTAGATGCTACGAGATAAGAATATGAAATATTTGAATGTTTTCTCTAAATATTCTGACTTTATTCTCTGAAGTTTCCAACACATGTCCACAGGACTATCCAAACAGAACCAGTGCACATCTAATCAGCCACTGCTAATTCACGCTCATAATTCATCTCCTTTTTTGGCTGTTCTGTTCACTTTTCCATGAGTCACACTCGGAGCTGGATCGCTAGGTAGTTGAGAGGATTTTGAAAAAGTGTAAAGTGGACATACACTTTTACCTACACCAATGGTTGGAAATGCCATGGAGCTGAAATGATTCAGGCCCAGCTGCAGTTTTATTTCTGGCCACAGCATTACTTTACTCTCTAAACTGTCATAGATGCATTTCCATGATAAGTTTTGTAATTAATGTCTATATTTTTATGTCAGCATTGTCAGAATATATTTGACAGAACCCCTGACGTGGCCAGAGGGCACATTACGGTGCTGTGTCACCCCATTTGAAAAAGCTGATGTTGCAATTAAAATAGCTCTTAAATATTAATAGATTTTTTTATAGAAAAATATTGGCTTGCTATGTGTATTGACAGAATATCAATATCAGTATCATTACTGGAAAAGAAAAAATTGCATTGTCTCACCTCAAGGGATGTTCTGCATTTACCACATCCTCCACTGAAGAGGAAAACACTGTAAAACATCTGGCTATTTTTTAAATATGCTTTGAAATGTCCTCTTTCCTCTTTGTGATGCTACATTTAATGAAAAAGCGGTGTTCTAATTTCAGATCAACCCTATTTTGTTTTGTTTTTATGACATTAATTGTATCCTTACAGACATTCATAGGTTTTCTTGAATTTTTAAACTGGGTCAGAATGCACATCTTTAAAAGCCGTAGGTCTCCACAGTCAGGGGCATCACTTGGCCTTACATTTTAAAATAGTCCCAAATGGAAAACAAATCTGGGTTCAGGAGACAGCTGACTGAATATGTTTGGTTTCCTGCTGGTTTCTGACCTGTACTCACTCACACACGCATCACATGCACAGAAACCCAAAGAGAACCATGGCCTTTACAGCAAGGAACAAAAAGATAAAAAAGGGGGATGGGAGCTAAAGGCAAAGGGGGAGCACCAGAATCTATTAATATTTAAGAGGATAATCAACTAGCCAGACAAATCTCATTCATGATGTACCTCCCCCATCACCAGAGCAGTCAGCCAAGAAGAGGGTTTGTGTGACTGTGTGTGTGTGTGTGTGTGTGTGTGTGTGTGTGTGTGTGTGTGTGAGCGCACGCACATGGAGAGAGAATGTCTTTTTGCACACATGTATATGTATGGAAGTCTAGTATTCCAGCCACGAATCTTGAATCTCATTGTATGCAAATACACCTCCAACTGATATCACACACACATACTTTCACATTCACACACACTGCAAACCTACAATACGACACACACAGTGTCCCAAGCTGCTGTGTGCTATTGATTTTTGGGTCACGGGAAAAGAGGACATGATCTACTTGCATTTTTAGAGTGTGGCACAGTTAACCCTAGCAAATCACACAGCTATGATTCTGGAGGTGGGTAATATTAAAAAAATAAAACCTCAATCTCACAATATTTTCAGAAGCATTCACATAATAAGATGATATTTAAAGAGTTTAAACGGTAAGTAAGATTTGGTATTTTTACTCATGGGGTATACCTACCTACATTTGCAAAGTGCAATTCAATTTTCCAGCACTGTCCTGAAATCAACGGGGGGTGGGGGTTGTTACAGCTCAGTGGGGCACCACAATGATTTTAAAGTTGTAATTTTAAGGTAAAAATATTACCTAGTGTTGCTTTAAAGGAGAAATACCTTATTGTAACTCCCCAAAAGTGCATAAATGAACACAATCATTTATTACTAAATTTAGTTGATCTAAAAAGTGAAGCTATCACAATGAAAAATTCAGTAACATTTTAGTCCCTGAAAGAACCATTTATTTATTTATTTATTTTCCTTGGTATGTCACGTAGGTTACTGGAATTTCAATACATTTTCAAATTGTCTTTGCATCTCAGTTGACTCAGGACCTCCATGAGAATCTATAGTAATTACTAATCACTTTGAGACACTAGAGATACTTTATCATTATAATAGGAATCTTTCTCATTATTCTTAGCTATGAAATGAGTATACACCAATTTGCCACAGCATTAAAGCAACCTCATTGTTTCTACAATAAATGTCCATTTTATTAGCCACACATTCAGTTTAACTGCACTTTGTAGTCATAGTGTAGATGGTTGCTCTGCGTACTTTGTTAGACCCTTTTTTTTTTGTTCTTAAATGGTCAGGTCCCACACATTGCAGGTATTATCTGGGTGATGGATCAATTTTCAGCACTGCAATAACACTGGTATGAGTGGATCAGCCACAGCAGTGCTGCTATAGTGTCCACACACTTTGCACTCTGTTAGACACTCCTAACTACATGGTCCATGTTGTAGAAACAAAGCCATCAACAGTAGCCCATCTGCTGCTGGACAGTTTATGTTGAGCCTCTAGCCCTTCAACAGTGGTCACCAGACATGGTCCATAGGACACAGCTGACTGGTGGATTATTCTCTGTCCAGCAGTGACACTGAGATATTTGAAAACTTGAGCAGAACTGCTGTGTCTGATCCACTCCTGCCAGTACAGCACAAACACAGTGCTGTGCTGAAGAACTACAAAAACCATATACATGGTATGTGAAGCTGATAAAATGGAAAATTGGTCTAGAAACATATATGAGGCTTTAACTTTATGGCTGATTGGTTTATTCTGTTTTGCAAGAGGCAGAATCAGGCTTCCATATGTCTCTTTATACTGGGCTTAACCACCACACAATAGCAACATCCCCTTGCTGCAATCCTTCAACTGGGACGGCCAATAACAGTATTGGTTATTAACATACAAAACCAACAACCATAAAATAAATAGTTCTCTAGAGAATTGTAGATGACGAGGTAAACCAAAATAAGACAGAATAATTTGTTTAAGTCATGTTCAAGTCTACAATGTTTAAAAAGAAAAGAAAAAAAATGTAAATCATGTTTTATTTCAAATTATGCTAAATGTAAACCAGTATATAAACCAGAATAAAAAAAATGACATTACAATCTAGTGTTCCTTTGAATCAATCTGAAACCCAGAGCAAAAAAGTTTGTAAAAGGATATATTTCCACATATTAATCTTTTTAAACATTAATATATGTGCAAAAATAGTTTCAGAAAAGTATCCCTTTCTAGACTAAGCCCCTTCTTATTCTCATAGTTATGAAGGTACAAAAAAGGCCAACATGAAGATAAATGCCGTTTTGCTAAATCAAATGGATTAAGACTGATTAAATCTAATCCCACAGGAGACGGCAAAGCACTGTGACTGGCGCTTGTCTGGGAAGAAAATCAGTTCTTTCTCTTAAATCTATATTAATTAAGCACATTAAATCACATCAACTGAACTACATTCAGAACCCACAGCGGACATCCTCTGAAGTCTGCGTGCATTCTTTCTCTAGAAAAACAAAAGCTATTTCATCCTGAAAGGCTTTTAGTGAAATGATAGGATGGCTGATGGAGAATAAAGATGTAAAATAGTAATTTGGCAATGGAGCGAGAGAAGAGAAAAGGCAGCAAGCGTAAAAGAAGAGCGCTATTACAGATAAATATGTTGAACATGATCAAAGTGGAAAATATGATTCAAAAGCTACAGATAGTTTAATAAGAGGAGATCAAGAGCAGACCTGAAGAGAACAGAGGAGAGGAAAGTAGATTCAAATGCGATGTTAAGTGGGGAGAAGAAACGTGAATGACATCACATTTAAAATATGCGTCGAAGATTCAGCTACACCCAGGGCAAAGAAGAAACAACGTTCTGTACTTAAAACGTTTAAACTTTCATCCAGGGTGCAATTTGGGTCTTGGATGAGTGTTTTAGAAAAGTGAAGTAAGAAAAAAAAAAGGGGGGCAATAAGGAGAAAGACTGGGTTGGATGAATAAAACATGGCCCGGCTTGATGAATGATCCATGATTAAAAAGAAATTCACTCTTCCAGCAAAGACAGAAGGTGAGAAATGAAGGCCCGGTGCATTAGACATCAGACACATTTCTATACACAGACACAAATGGAAATCTAAATGCATGTATATGCAACACATGCCAAATCCTGGAGACTTAAAATAGAAATCATAACAGGAAGCGATAGTCACAAAAAATACATATCCATACATGAATAAATAAACAAAGCATAGGTAGAAATAATAAACAAAGACATAAAGAGGACACAGGTCTTTAGCACGGGGAGGTATGCTGTTAAAAATGCTTCTTTTTAAGTGACTCCAAGACATTCAGATAAAACTTAAACACTGAACGTGTATAACACTTTTTTTCCAAGGCACAATTCATAGAAATTTTGTGTATCCCCAGACATGTCAGTATGTCCCAGCTATTCTCAGTCCAAATCATCTACAATGGGCCTGAGCACACTGGAAACGTTATTTTAGCATTACATCTGACGACTCTAAGTCCATTAGACATAATTATATGTAGTTCAGTGTTCCTGTTAGTTGGATTAGTTGTGTTAGTGTAGGAACATCTCCAAAATATGCTGTGCAGGGCTCCTTCAGGACCTGGGAACCACTTTTCTTAGCTACATAATGACTCAGGCCCAGTTTAAGGGAAGGAAGGAAGGATGGAAAACCTGTCAAAGCCATGAGATCAAGTTTGTCACAATAGCCAATATATTTATTTATTTGTTGTCTATATATTGAAAGAATTGCGATAAACGATATTATTGTTTTTATCATTTTAAGACCATTTAATCCTCTGATATAATGATCATATAATAGCACAAGAAATTAGTTACACCAATTTAAAGAGTGAGAATTGGAATAAATGTATTTTAAATATATATATATATATATATATATATATATATATATATATATATATGGACTATGGACACTATGGAGCTGTTTGCCTTGTATGCCAAATTGCTAGCTTACTGTAATTTTTATTTATTTATTTATTTATTTATTTTTACACACTCACTCATGCACATCCTGACCCATACTGACCCAGCTTTGGGGTAGCGCTTACCTGCAGCAGGAGCAGGTGTTTAGCCGGAAGGCTGTTCACGGCAGTGAAAAGGCCATACTTAAAAGTCTTGAGCAGTACACAGTTTTTAATTCTCTTTCTCGGTGCACTAGCCCTCCTAACCCCCTGCTTAGGAACTAAAGGAAACCGTGCTGACCCATCTCCTCCCTCCAATTCCAATTACCAATTAATTACCTTTGCCTTTTCCTCTTTCCTGCTTCAATATTTGAAATCAATTTCCCCCATGACTGGTGTCCTTGACCACTGCATGGTCCATCTATTTATTGCTCTCAGATTCATTCTATCTTTATTTTCCAAATGACAGTATAACAACATTTCTATACAATTTTATCAAATATTTGGCTTTATCAATTGTTGGATACCAATCTATGGATTTTAAGTATAAATAAAATATAAAAAATTGCTTGTAAACTACAAGATATTGAAAAATATATGAACGTTCAAAGTGTGGAAAAGATATAAACATATCTCTCTCTCTCACACATTTTCTCTAACTGTAATGAACAACACTGTCTCTCATATCAGCAATTTTTTGCTCATGTCTTCATCTTTTGCATTTTCCCTTGTGCAGATTTTATACAATGCATGCCCCAGTTCACCTTCACTTCACCTCTTTCCTCCCTCCTCCTCCTGGTCCACTGAGGACAGCTTTCTGCTGACCAAAAGCTCTTCCTCAAATAAAGGGGGCCTAGCACACAGAACGTGGTATGAGGACAGTCTGACAAAGACGAATACAGCCACATATCCCATTCTAAGTTATGTTAACGAAAAGCAAATGCCATTACATTCTCTGTTACGAATGCCTTAAATGTGCACTCACAACAATCAAGCACCCCTGCGGACCCCAATGCAAGTGACATCAATCTTTATAGCTTCAAAGTCCTGCTGCAAGACTTGACTTGAACACACAATTTCCAGGCACAACCACTCTCACTCACTTGCTTTCTCTCACACAGAAACCCATGCATACACACACATGCCGACACACAATGTCCTTTGTTCCTTGGGGTCATGCGTATGGCTGTAGATCAGCAGTAATGGCATGTTGTCAGTGTTAGCTAACTGGGGCATTAGCTCCAGTGGCTCATAAATAAGCTGCAGCAGCAGGTGCTAATGGGCTCATTTAAACTGACCGCCACACTGGCCATCCACACTAATGGGATCCTCCAGACTGTTTTGAAATCAGAGGACTGCACAGGTAAAGTACATAAAAGTATATTTAAGTGAAAACATCGAACAATCGGTCAATATATATCTACTATATGTATATAAACTATATATGACACAAGTACAGAGTATGTAAGCTGTAAGATAAAACAAGTACTGAGTAAGTAAAGGGTATGACACTAGAAATATGTGGTTATTACAGGGTATCTTACAAACATTTTACAAATAAGGCACATAACTATCCATTGTACTTCTAAGCATAATTATAGAATATGAAATTGAGTTCAAATTATGACAGTTACAGGCACTAGCAGTAAATTAATGTGTTGCGAAAGAATATATGACTACTGAACCTGTTTCTACAAGATTTCAATTTAAAGTGTAACTAAAATTTAAAGTGACTATACAAATGGTCAAAGCATACATTTGTGTTCTTAGAACATAAATCTGCATCTTAGAACATGTTCTAAATGTTCTATATAATCTGCAGTAACTCTTGAAAGCAGTCAAAATATATGTTAGTGGAATAAATAACTTCCTCTAGATAAAACAACACATCGTCAGCTAATATTGTCTATAAAAAGTTGAAAAAGCATATGACATTCTTACATTAACATAATGAGCAACATTAGTGATATTGATTAGATTTAAGATGATTTCACTAGAGCATATTTTTTAAGTTTCTTAAAATAATATTACATTAGCATCCATTAAAGTTTATAAGTAATCGTTTTATTGTTAAAAATTTCAGTGTAAAAAACACCTCAATAATTCAAAGTATGCTGAAAAAACCTGGATCAAACAAAATAAATATACATAAAAATAGAGATGCATTCATTCATTTTTTAACGATAGTTAATCATTTTACCAAATTTGGACATTTTTTTAATGGGTTTTACTTAGAAATGAAAATACAGTTGCTACTGCTGAGCTCAGAAGGTAGATTACATATTATTTGTGTTGAAATATGTATGGGCGGCTCAGTGGCGCAGCAGATAGTGTCACAGTCACACAGCTCCAGGGACCTGGAGGTTGTTGGTCCAAGTCCTGCTTGTGTGACTATCTGTGAGGAGTTTGGTGGGTTCTCCCCGTGTCCGTGTGGGTTTCCTACCACAGTCCAAAAACACACATTGCTAGGTGGATTGGGTAATCAAAAGTGTCCTTAGGTGCGAGTGTGTGAGTGAATGAGCGAGTGTGTGTTGCCCTGAGAAGGACTAGCGCCCCCTCCAGGGTGTGTTCCTGTTTTGTACCCAGTGATTCTGTGTAGGCTCTGGACCCACTGCGACCCTGAACTGCATAAGCGTTAGAGACAATAAATGAATTAAATATATATTAAATATCATAACTAACTCTCCTACACTTCCTCCCCTCTCTCTCTCGGTCTGTCGCACAAACACAGACAGACAGAGAGCCTACTGTATCCATTAACTTGACTAGGTAAGTGTTGATCTTACCTTGGCTCTTTCATTTTACACTTAAATATGCATTATTAAAGGCATATGCTTCATTATTACAGGCAGTGTCTAGCATTGTGGGGAAACAGTTCTCTCTGGTTTGTTTACTTCCAGAAGCTCAGCCTCTTTTAAGATGGAATGTTATGTTTGAGGGGAAAAATTAATGTTGTTTGTATGTGGCTGAAGTTTTACTTGTCTAAGTTTTTATTCACTGTTTGTATTACCACAGAAACACATTTGTAACTCGAGTTGTTTAGTTTTGTAGCGTATTTGGCCTAATGTTTAGAGGACCAGGCTTGGTACCATAAGGTTGCTGGTTCCATGGCTGAAGTGCCCTTGAGCAAGGCACTGAAACCCCAAATGCTTCCTGTGTGCCGGACATGGCTGCCCGCCAATCTGGGTGTGTGTTCACAGCCCCTACTGCACTCGTGTGTGTGTGTGTGTGTGTGTGTGTGTGGTGTGTGCTCACTGCCACAGATGGGTTAAATGTGGAACACACATTTAGTTGTATGTTGTACAATGACAAATAATTGCACATTACAATTATTATTCTCATTATTATTGTGATGATACATTTAGCTGTCCACTGAGTTTAGAGACATTTCCACCTTAAGTAATTTGAATCAGTAAAAATAAGTCAATATTACCTGCCTATGTAGCAGGAATAGAGCAATGTACACATCTTGGTTTGTGCTTTTCAATGTTTCAATGCCATTAGCAGAGAAAGAGAGAAAGACTAGCATACCAGACATTTACAAACACTGGAACTTCACATATTATACCTGTTTCCACCATGCAAACAGACTGGAGAACAGCAAATGGGGAGGAATTTTATAAAAAGTGTTTTTTGATTACAGCTGTGAACGTCACCTTTAAGAAGGGACAAAACAATTACTTGCACATAACCAGAGCAATCTGTGATTTAAAAAATAATAATTTTAATGGGTTGACATCCATACTTTAAATTTATGACAGAGATGTACATGCAAATGTAAGGTGTATCAAGAATTCACTAATTTCATAATAAAACACTAAAAAGACCTGAATAATAAACTATACTGACATTTTGAAAAGTGGAGGAATTTGCCTGTAAAATCCAACACAACACGTTACATTATCACATTATTGAAGATTATTAACAGTCAGTAAATTTTATATATATTCTGGCCAAAATAAAAATAGGAACCTGAGCAGTGTAAATGTAGGGGGTGTCAAGAGGGGAGAATAATAATAATCTGCCCAAATACTTCACAATTACAGTAGGTGAACAAGCAAGGAAAATAAAAACTGCAGCTCTAACAAACTGTGTGAGTGTTAATCAGTTTATCTGGCTGTTAAGTGAAGTTAACTGGTGTACACACACACACACATATATATATTTAGATAGACAGAGAGAGAGAGAGAATGAGAGAGAGCACATTAGAAAGGAGGGACAGAGTTACTGAGTGAAAAACACACCAATCAGTGGAGGTTGCTCATTCACAGCAGGCCAAAATAAGAAGCACCTCGAGGAGTAGCCCACAATCTCAAAGGGAAGACAATCCATTTCACACACCACTTTTAGCCCAGATGTAGCAGCTGCAAGCTACAAGAACTCTCTCGAACTCTCTCTCACACATACGCACACAGAATTACATATAAACAAAATACACAAACATGAACACGGTGTCTGCAACACTATTCTATTTCACATTTCCTGTTTTTTTGCAGTCTGCCGGATATCCATTGTGGTATTCAAAATTTTTACAAAAGAGTATTATATATATATGCACTGCTTTCTTACCCTAAACCTAACAATACAAAGTAATAAATGCTAACACGTCACAGTCCTTTCCTTCCTCTCCTAGGTTCACAACTGCAACAGGCTACACAGAATAAGGTGAAGGTTTTTTATATTCACTGGAAACAACCTTCACTCATAATAACCTTTGCATGATTTGCAAAGTTCATTTTATTAATGAGTGAATAAAGTGTAATTATATGGCTCAGAATAAGGAAACAATACTCATTACACAACGTAGTAACATTTAAGTTCATATTCATAGCACATTAAACAAACTAGCTTAAATTCTGTTAGATGATTTAAAGTATTATTCCCTTATGCAAATAAACTCCTCGTTAAGCTTTTGTGTCATTAATGTCTCACAAGAAAATGTTAGCACAAGTGTGCTAAGCTATGACTATATCTTATGGTATAGCACTCCATCTTATGTATGTGTTAAAAATATATATATATATACACATTTCTTAAGCTAGGGCAGCACTAATACTACACATGTATTCCCTACTACTAGCCTGTTTTTAATTCTGAAAAAATAATAAAAATATATTATATTCATATGGCGTTCTCAGACTGCAGTGGGCAAAATCCCTCAAAAACCCATCACACGCAGTCTGTCAATACTTTTAAGCGTGCTTCCATCAGAAGGAGAGAGCCATAGCAGTCAACTCCAAACAGATGAGCGCTCGATACTGCCTCATTAATCACTGTGATTGCTGAGTGGTCAACTCTGCCTCTGTGAGAGAAAGGGAGGGGGGCAACATCTGTGTGGATGAGCTGGCAGCTGGACTGATGCTGGAAGGAGCTGCAGAAGCAGGTTTATTTGGAATGAAAAATACAGCTGCATACTGATTTTGTGGAGGAGAGCGAGAAAATGTGTGTGTTAGGGGGCGGTGTGTGTTTGTGAAAGAAAAATTGGGAGAAAGAGGAATAAAACCAAGGGAAAGGGTGAGAAAAACTTAAAAAAAGAAAAAAAGAAGAAGAAATAACTGTAAAAGAGAAGGCAAATAACAGGGAGAGGCAGAGAATGAGAAAGAAGGAAATGGAAATAGTGAGAGAGATGGAAAAGGAGAGAGAATCAGAGCTGAGAGTCAGTAAATCAGGACAATTATGCAAATGGAGACAGAAAAGGAAGGAGAGTAAGAAGAGAATAGAGAGATTGTGCTTTGCTGTCAGGGTGAACTCTGGCAGAGCGAGATGGGTAACTACAGTCTTAACTTGACCTTCATGTGGACGGACTCCCCTCGCTTTGATGTACGAAGAAGCGAGGGACTTTGACTCCAGTTCAAAGCTGCTCAACCCCAGCCTCACACAATCCATCCTGAAATGAAAAGAACATTCTGTGCTCTGCTTCTCTGAGCCCTACCTACTGCTGGACTGTGCTGATAAAATTGAATATTGTGATATCTATCAACCTTACTACAACATCACTGACTTTGCTGATCTTCAGTTTGTACTAATAGATTTTTTTCCCAGTTTAATATGCTTCCCTGTGCTCTTTGAAAGACCTTTATGCATAGTGAAAATGCTTTACCTGAATTTTTGTACAGTGTGCTTTAACCTGGAACTTTCACATTTGTGAAAAAAGGGTCTTTTTCTTGGCATGGACTCTATATTAAACTGAGAAGATTCTTATTGGTGGAGTCCTTATTACTTTTATCACATTTTCGGAAGAGCTGAGGCTCTCTTGGGAACTCATAAGCAGAACCACAAAAGATACATACTGCTAAAGGCAGAATAAATCCACAACCTCTAATACATCTCTGCAGAGATTCATGTATCTGGATTTTACAAGGCTGAAGTTTGGCTCCATGTTCACCTGATTCTTGTTCCACCTTTAAACATTGTTGAGGCAGCTGAACCTAACTGTTGCGCCATTTAAGGTGAAGTGGGAAATTCTGATAAGAAGCTGTTACACTGGAAGCTAACCTCACTCTCATCAATCTTGGTCAGTTAAATGAGTCCAAGCTTATGCCTTCATTTAACACATATCTGACTCCACTCATCATCCAAGCTCTAAGTCTTTAAAGGGCTGAATCAACTTAAATCCCAGGATTCTGATATAAACAAATAAATGATATATAGTTGCATGCAAGTGTGGGTCAGATTACCCCTAGTCAAAGTATACAAATCATCTACAGAGAACAGTTCACATTTTAAAGCAGTTACTGAGTATTGGTTAATATAACCCTATGAGAAATTGTTACAAAAAGTATTAATTTTGCTTTGATATTTTAAATCAAATATTTTGGCTGTTCCCTGTAGAGAACATGTCCTCTTACATACCCCATTTCCAGAAAGGGACACTGTGCAATATAAAAATCAAAACATTGCAAATAATTTAACCCTATATTTAAATGAGAATAGTGCAAAGACTGTATTTCAAGGGTTGAAACTGAGAAGGTTTATTATTTTACCAAGACTGGTAAAGTCATGTAATGCTCAAAAATATTAATTAGGTTAATAGGCAACAGGTTAGTGACACAATTAGACTCAAAAGGAGTATCTACACTTAAAATAGCAATGAACCTGGGGATTTCTTCATCTAAACAAATAATGTGGTGGCTTCCCCGACAGGGATCTAGCCTTGTCCTGGACTACACAGCATTTTTAATTGTGATTTTCCTTTGAAAGGAGAACATAATCCAGGACTAAGCTCAAGCCCTGTTTGGAAAACCAGCCGCTAACCACTAAATGTTTCAGAGAATCTGGAGAAATTTCTATGTACATGGAAAAAAGTCTAAAACCAGTATTGGCAGGCCGTGGTCTTTGGGTCCCAAGGTGGCACTGAATTAAAATTAGTCATGATTCTGTAGTGGAAATGACTGCATGGATTCATAAACACTTCCCAAAACCCCTGTATCTTAACACAGTTTGTCACTGCTTCCACAAAACTGCAAAAATAAATACATATAGAAACAGGATCCAGAAATGTCACTGCCTTCTCTGGACTTGATCTAATTTAAGATGGACTGAAGTAAAATCTGTAAATCTGTAAAAAAAAAAAAGTAAACCTGTCCCTGCATTCCAAAAAAAAACAAACATGACGTGACATCTGTGAAGGCACCATTAATGCTGAACAATATATAAAGATGAATATGCTATCATCCAGACCTCATTTAAAAAATAATAATAATAATAATAAATAAATAAATGAATACGTGTTCCCACTGTGTTGTGTCACTTCTTTGTTTAACAATACTCTCTAAAGGTTTAGGAACACAGAGAGACTAATTGCTGAAGCTTTGAAAGTTTTCAGTTTCTGCTTAATATAGGATTTCAGATGCTCAACAGCTTGGTGTCTCCTGAATAGTGTTTTGAAAAAGGCAGGGAACTGTCAATTAGCAAATTTAAACTAATACTGGGTAAGCAAATAAATGAAATGAGGTCCAGTTGCTAAAATTTTCTCCCATCAAAGGTCCAGATTTAACAGCTTAATAGCACACGTACATCCATTTTTCAAAGTCGGCTATTTTCAATATACACACTGAACTCATACGGCACTTGATTAATAAATAGAAAATAATAATAATAATAATAAAATAGTACAAACAGAGCCTTAAACACCCCACTTTTTTTTTCAGTTTGGTGCTCAGCATTATCCTTCCTTATTTCAAAGCAAGTCACATATTCACTATCATGTCCCAGTTTGCTACAGAAAGCAAGAGAGACATTCACCTAAGGGTGAAGCCTGGAAAAGTAGTTCAGCTAGTAGAATAATAAGTAACCATTTATAAGTGCCTCATAATTTTAGTCAAACTGTTTTTTAGCTACTCCTGTATTTATAGGCATCGCCAACTCCATTTACTTCGATTTCTGGAAAGGCATTGCTTGTTTCAGTAATAAAAGGCTAGACCACCTTCTGCATGGACTACAAAGGTATGACTTCTTAGTAAGAGCCTTTTTTATTCATAATTTGTTTTCTGATTTTTAGATTCTCCTGTATTTATAGGCATTGCCAGCTCCATTTATCAGTGACGTATCTTCCAATCACAAGATGCTACCAAGTTGAAGGGGAGCGCATGCTTCCTTTAACATTGACACTAACACATCATTAGAGCACATCGCACTTAAAGGGAGAGTAGGTATTGCCATTCTACTAATCACAGAGAGAGAGAGAGAGGGAGAGGGAGAGAGAGAGAGAGAGAGAGAGAGAGAGAGAGAGAGAGAACACAACGCATGGGCATCACTGGGGATCGAATTCAGTGATTTTCAGATGGAGCCGATGCTTAGACAGATGTGCCACTGGGGAACCCTGGCATGTTTCATTTTCATCTTCTTGCTTTTTATTATTCGCATTCTACAGACTCTCCCTAAATCTCTCTCAAATGCTCATCCCCCTGCTCTCTTGCTGTGTGTGAGTGGGGAAGAAGAGCAGATGAGTGAGTGATTCACTGTTTTTTAGTTACTCCTGTATTTATAGGCATCGCCAACTCCATTTACTTTGATTTCTGGAAAGGCATTGCTTGTTTCAGTAATAAAAGGCTAGACCACCTTCTGCATGGACTACAAAGGTATGACTTCTTAGTAAGAGCCTGGGTCCCGAACTTGTCCAGACACTTTTCATTAACTGAAAAACAACTGGTGCATTATGAAACAAAAAACACTATTCAGGAGACACCAAGTTGTTGAGTAGCTGAAATCCTAGAACAAGCAGAAACTGAAAACTTTCAAAACTTCAGCAATTAGTCTCCTGAGTTCCCAAACGTTTAGAGAGTAATGTTAAAAAAGTGACACAGTGGGAAACACATGTTTTTTGGAACATGTTGCTGGCATCAAATTTAAAACAGAGAAATCATTTTCAAAACCAAATGTTCCCAGTTTCTTAATTATAGAGTTCAAATATTTAGTACATAATTACATATTTCTACTTAGAATATTAACAAAACATAACTTCTAATCAGGAGTATCCAAACTTTTGCACACAACAACTGTATTGTGCAGCCCTGAATCCTATAGACGAAGAAGTGCAGCCACAGAGTCCCATTCCCAATCTTATGGGCTTGCTGGGTTGAATAGCATGGTGACAGAGAACATCAATCTATTGCAGTAAGCTAAAGAAGAGAGCAAAACAGTGAGAATGAGACAGAGAGAGAGAGAGAGAGAGACAGAGTGAGAAAAAGAGAGCATCAGATAGAAGGAAAAAATCAGAAAGGGAGTCCCAGAGCTAAAGAAAAGAAAAGGGAGAGGGGACTTGGCAGGACGATGATTTCAGTATCAATCACACTTTGTTCTCGCTGTCTGGTGACGGTGTGCTGTCTTCTTCGCACTTTCACTTCTGTCCTCATCGACCCGTTTGCCCCAGTAGCACTGAGAGAAGCTCATCAATCTCTCCGGCTTTCTGAGACCACAGGATGGCCACTAGCATATCATCGTCATTGTTCAAATAAAAAACACATCTCCAAAATTGTAACTGTAAACTTGAAAGAAAAAAAAACCAAAAACATTGAAATAATAATAAATGTGAAAAAAAATTCAACGATTCTGAACTATTTCCATTGAGTTGTTAAAAATTTTAACATAATGTCAAGAGTTGAATATGGCTTTTGAATATGGTTTTCCTATTTTTGCAGTCTTTTGTGAATGCTCCTTTTATACCATTTATATTCACCTGCTTATAGCTTGATTCTTCAAAACAGTAGCATTTTCCATAAACCTATTTTGGAGTGTGTTGTAAGCATTAAAATTTGAATTTGTTTATATTAACAACATACCATTATGTTGTTCAGTGAAAACTTAAAATTTTATTTAAATCTGGTGAATTTGCTGTTGTTTGTTACATTTTGTTGTATTTTATTTATTTTTATACTCTGTAAAACAGCTTGACACGACATTATCATGAAGCTGTGCTTAAAAGTAAAATGCACTATATTATTATTATAATGTTTATTGTTATTAATATTAATAATAATATTTAAAACACTAACACACCTGGCAAGGTAAGCAATCAGACCTGTGTTTGGATGCACACATCTCTTTGTGTCCCTCATAATGAGATATAAATGATGCATCACTTTCATAGCAGATAATAAATTATTCATAGAATTATTTACTTGTAACCATATCAGAATTGTGTCATATCATTAGTAGCATAAGGTACCAATATGATACAAAAATTTTAGATTTGTGACATACAGAAAATTTGACTTAATTTCATGTTCAATTAATTTAATTTGATCAACTTTAACTTATTAAATACCTGTAACATGGAAGATTGTGTAAGACAAAGAAATACAATTATTTAGAAATGTCAGAGAGCATGATATGTAAAGCTAGTGATGACTGATCAGCAACAATTTATCTGTGTCTTATCTGAACCATTTCCAGAGCTCTCTGACTAAGCTCAGTATTTGCAGTTCCTATCGAACACAGAGTTTACCTCATCAATATGTCATTCCATTAAAGCAGAGAAACTGGTTATAGACTTTAACCAAGCCACAGAGTGCATTGTTTGCAAACACTTTATTTGTAGACTCTGCTCATGCAAGTCAAATTAGCATGTGCACTTTGATTTCTCTGTAGGGAGAATACAATGCACAGTATCGCTGTGGTCCTATTTAAACAAAGCCCTGAAAGGACTGAATATATTAAATGGTTTACCATGTTGTTGTACTGAAAAAAAGCAGGAAACTGTCACTTAGCAAAGTTAAACTAGTACGGGGTAATCAATGAAAATTAAATGAGGTCCAGTTGCTAAAATTTTCTCCCATCAAAAGGTCCAGATTTAATAGCTTGATAGTATAAACGTACATCCATTTTTCAAAGTAGGATATTTTCAATATACACACTGCACTTGCACAATAAAGAGATAGCTACATTTACCAGTAATAACAATCCTAGTCTAATAATAATAATAATAATAATATTAAAATAGTACAAACACAGCACAAACACCTCCTTTCCTCTTCGTTTAATTTTTTTTTTCTTTTACATTTATTCAGTTTGGTGCTCAGCATTATCTGTCCTTATTTCAGAGCCAGTCACATAATCACTATTATGTCCCAGTTTGCTACAGAGAGCAAGAGGGACATTCACCCAATGGTGAACCCTGGAAAAGTAGCTCAGCTATTAGAATAATAAGTAACCATTTATGATTTATTCATAATTTGTTTTCTGATTTTTAGATTCTCCTGTATTTATAGGCATTGCCAGCTCCATTTATCAGTGACGTATCTTCCAATCACAAGATGCTACCAAGTTGAAGGGGAGCGCATGCTTCCTTTAACATTGACACTAACACATCACTAAAGCACATCGCACTTAAAGGGAGAGTAGGTATTGCCATTCTACCAATCACAGAGAGAGAGAGAGAGGGAGAGAGAGAGAGAGAGAGAGAGAGAGAGAGAGAACACAACGCATGGGCATCACTGGGGATCGAATTCAGTGATTTTCAGATGGAGCCGATGCTTAGACAGATGTGCCACTGGGGAACCCTGGCATGTTTCATTTTCATCTTCTTGCTTTTTATTATTCGCATTCTACAGACTCTCCCTAAATCTCTCTCAAATGCTCATCCCCCTGCTCTCTTGCTGTGTGTGAGTGGGAAAGAAGAGCAGATGAGTGAGTGATTCACTGTGCTTGTGTGAGGTGTGCTACAAGCCCACTCAATAAATCTCTGACAGCTCTAATGCAGGCTCATAAAGACCCTGGCTCTAAGTGTTTGGATTTCCTCCCAACGCTGCTCAAACAGTGTTGCTCGGGTCCCAGCTGTAGCCTCACATACATGCACGCACACACTTGCAAACACACATCATAAATGCAGGAATAACTGTGGTGAGGAGGAGATGGAGAAAGACAGCGATGACTCAGATTCATCTCAAGTGCTAGTGTGCCTACATGTCACACCCTAGAGGAAACCCCATCATAAGCATGGCAATAAAGACCTCACAAACACAGCAAAAGTGCAACATGTACCTAAAACGTACCTGTTTAAAATGTCACATATGTAGCATTAGAAAGAGGCCTGTAAAGAACAGTACACAGTCATCCCTAATGGCAATGATTCTATTACACCAGGGAAGTGTATTTCATTATTAGAAGCTTGAAGATTTAAACCACTGCTAAACAGCATAACAATAATACACAATACTATAAAACAGCCATTTCACGTCAAGTTCAAGTCAACCAAAACAGAACAAAATATTTGTAGGCTGTGCATATTATGTATAAATAATTAAGTGTTTTAAAGTAACTGGTAGCCAAATGATCAGGGAGGTTATTCAAACTGGAGCCAAAAGTAAACACCCAAAGAAATGGTTTCCAGACATATTGACAATGAAGTCATTTCACTGTGGTAGTAATGGCAACCTTACCTTTATGACTTTATTGCTTATTAAAACACAGATATAAGTAAATATAATACCAAAAAATACTTACATTGGGATGTCGAAATTTGGGTTAGTGTTATTTTGTTAGTTTGTAAACCATACGATATAGGTACACTTAATATTCGATTGACTGTCATCAATGTTCCTCAGCATATTCAGAGAGTAGCTGCCTATTGTGTTAGCCATCACTAAATCGGTGGTTTCCACACATTTTCTGTAGTGTACAATTTACACTGTACATTATATACACTTTAGTCTTTTTGCGCTCCACTCCACTGGAATGTCTTTTAAAGGCAACGCTGATGACAGTAGAGAGACTTTTCCATATCATTTGCTTCTCTTCAGTCGGTTTGTGTGCAGTCAAAATGGGTGCAGTCAAAGTGTCTCTGTCCCGTATGCTAGACCTTCTCTCTCTCTCTCTGCTTAAGGCAGAGAAACAGCATCTGAAAGTTTTTAAAGACCTCCAAATGTTAAAAAGCATGACCCAAGATGAGGATATTGCTCTATACCTGCTGCATGAGTTTCTGTAGTAATTCAAACAGTAAACTAAAACCTTCAGACAAGTTAAACTCCAGCCATATAAAAAATGTTTCCCCCTCAAACATACCATTTCACCTTAAAAAAATGCACAGAACTGAACATACCAGAGAGAACAGCCTTTCCCCACAATCGCAGATGTTGCCAGTAATTATACAAAACTGCAAATTTAAACTGAACAAGACAAAATAAAGAGACAAGTCACCTTTACAGTGAAATGAATACAACTGACATACATTAAGTGTCTCAATAATTTTTCAAGCTGCACAATCTGCAATACCTCTGCTCCGCCATATTGGGAACCACTGCTCTAGCCAATCAGTGGTCACTAGATGCTGCCCAGAGGATGCTGTTGCCTGGATATTTTTGGTGGATGTGGTTTTAAAACTCCAGCAGCACTGCTGTTGCAACAAAGACCAACACACCACCACAATGTCAGTGTCACTGCAGTTTTAACCCAAATAATACCTTCTCTGTGGCAGTTCTGCAGGGTTCCTGACTATTTAAGAACAGTGTGAATGGGAGCTCACCAAATATACAGGGCAGCAATTGTAGAGCAACAGGTACTAATATAGTAAGTAGAGAGAATAAAATGGACAAAGTGTAGAAGCAATGCTTTAGTCTTTCATCAGTGATTAGTTTTTTTGACTATTGCACATTGTTTTTCTTTTTGTTTTTTTATAACTCATCTTTTTGGATGTGACATCAGTGTATAAATTATAAAAGCAGTCACTCCCATCTCTGTCGTTTTTACATTGAGATTTGTTCTTCTTGCCAGTCAGCCATAAATATAGCAGCTTTCCTGTAGTAAGTTGAATTACCCCACCTCCCCATGTAAATCTAATCCTATACACAGGGCTTAAGACAATCTGTAGCAGGGGTAAGCACTACAATACATGGTGTATCATATGAACATATGGCACCAACACACTCCACTAGGCACTGATAGGAATGAGTGCAGTCCTACAGTGGGTTGGTGTCACAGGCCTCTCAGGACAGGTGCTGCTACTGATGGACAGGGGTTAATACAGCACCATGACTGGCATTAAATTCAAGGCAAACAAAGACGTTTTGGCAAGTGAAGTCATCTTATATTCAGTTTACATATGAAATATTTTTCATTTTGAAATTGTAATACAAATATTTTTTTTCCATTACTATTATTTATTATGAAAATTTCTATTGTGTTGTACTGGCAGATCACTTTAACCATTTTAAAACATGCACAAAACAGTTCAGTTAACTACAATACACTGAATTTAATTGTCTGAGCATGTTTTAAAATGATTCAAATTATTTGCCAGCACAATACAATAAAAATTTCTTATTGAAATTTACTTAACAAGAAAATGAATACATCAAATAATCTTATAATATTCTAGAAGCAACTTAAAAGTAAGAAATATTGCATATATCAGCATTTAAAATTAGATATTTAATTTGCCAAGACAGCAGTATCTTCTTTTTTGTACATGCCTTTTATCCACTGTGCGGAGTTTGAATGAGAGTTTTCTAGGATTCTACCATCGTCCATCTGTCTCTGTCTCTTTAGCAATGCATTTCTCTCACAGGAGGAGGGCATGAACGAATGCCAGGACGCCTTACAATGGCTTTGTGGCAGTAACAAATGTCTCAGGTGGATGTAAATGTCTGTTCAAGCCAGGTGAAGATGCGGTCAGTTGTGCTGATAATGCGATTTCTGTATGCCATGTGGGAAGGACCATGCAATTTTGGATATCACTGTCCATTTCACAGTTGTGAGATTTTAGAAATCTCCTGTCATTTAGGCCTATGGATGTTGTTAATAAATTATTGTGTTTGAGTACCAAATCTATATTAATGGTTATGATACCATGATCGAACACACAGAAAAGAGCAAAAAAAACAAAAACAAAAAAAAAACACTTTATTAAAATGTCCTATTCTGCCTTAAATTGTGCATCAGTTTCATTCTCTTGCACAGGCAAAAGAATGTAACTGCTGCACCATTTGATGTGGAATGGAAAATTAATAAGCTTAGGTGTGTGAAGTAAACTTTTTCAACATTAAATTGGAGTTCAACATTATATTATGAATTTTTATGATTTTTTTTTTTACTATTTTCAGGGGTTATTATTATTTTTTATTTTTTTCGGGGATGGACCAAATTGTATCCTGACTTTCAATTTCATTTCGGCACATCACTTCCCCTTGCTTCCAGTGGTCATGGTGCGGTCAGCGACGTCCTGCACTCACCTTGTTCCTCTCAAACAGCTCGCTCTGGATGGTCTTGAGATCCGTGTCCAGGGCGCTGGCTGCCTGCCTGCGTTTTCGTGCCAGCTGCTCCTCGAGGTCCTCCATCTGGGCGCGCAGCTTCTTGTTGTCCCGCTCCAGCGCCAGCTTCTCCGTCTCCAGCCGCTCACGCCGGCCCCACTCTGCTGCGTTCTCCACCTGCAGTCGCTCCATCTGCACATGCGCATACACACAGCCAAACCATACATGACCATAAAACAGCGTTGGGTAATAGTCACAGAGAATGGGTAATAAAATAACAACAACTTGTTGGAAGGAAAAAAGACAGGATCCCCTTAATATGTCTGTAGTTCCACCTAGACAGCAAATAGATCACTTGGAACAATGAAGACTCAAGCTCTTCAGATATTTCTCCTGAGAAAAAGAGCCCAGGAATCTATTACCTAAGGAAGTTTAGTCGAGATTTCAGTGAAGTCACTCACTGTGCTCAGATTTGCCAAAATGAACCTACCCCACTTCTGCAGTGTCTAAGGTCCCTTACCTCTATAGTGCTAATTCTTAAGATTTTTAGAAAAGTCACTATTAAGTCTGCTTAGACCCATTTTACTGAAGTGCATGTTCCAAATCATGGCCATAAATATTCAATATTGTCCTGGATTGCTGAGCAGAACAGGACAGGCAAATTCGCTACAGGCACCTGGCACTACATTTCCCATAATGCCCCAGTGTTTTCCAAAACTTGGAGTGGCTAATGCTTTCAGTCTTTGCTAGTTTACTTTGGTTTATTGCAGGGAGTAAACAAGTAAACATTTAGAATAAAGTCAGCCACACAACAGATAAGGTAATGGTTTTGGTTATAACCACTTATAACTTATACAAGCTTCCAACAACAAAAATTACACCTTTAAAGCAAAAGCAATAATTAAACCAGAAGTGGCATCAGTTGTATTAGTATAGGCTTTATTATGCTAGCTTGTAAAAGGGGCATCTACAACACAAGCACAAACACTTGTGTTTTTGAGAAGATTTATAATGTTTCTGATTTTTTTTCCTTTAAGAAACTTCACATAAACAAAATGAATGAGTCAGCTCCACTTTAGTGTTAAATCAATTAATCTATCCAGACTGTTTATTAGATGCACAATTATGCACCTACAACTAATCAGCAAGCAGATGGTACAGCTGTGCCCCTCTAAAATCTGTGTGCACCCCAGTACAACAAGTAGTCTAGAAATGAACCTGCTTCTGAATCTGTAAAGAGCAATATTTGTATCTCTGGCAGATACAAACATTTAGATAACCTATTTTTAACATCTGCAGTGGCCTCTGGTAAAAAGAAATCATCTATCTAAATCAGCAATAAAGCTGCTGTACTGAACAAATGATATCTTTACATTTGGAAATGTAGGGGAAATAAATCTTTCACTTTATCCGATAAGCACTGATGCTTATTCAGTAAGCTTCCACACATATTTATCAAGTTCCAAACAATATGATATAGCAGAATTCACACTATATTAGCAGTATTTCTTTTCCAACATTACGCTTTTTTCTTATTATATTGAATAAGCCACTTTTATGGTGTAAATGAATTTTTTCATTGAATTATTTCACTTCAACAACCCGTTACAAATAATCAAAAGCTAAATAAAAGGTTCTCCAATATTATACAAATTGACCTTGAAAGCAGCCTAATGGAAAAGCGCACTTGAGACATCACAGATGTGCAGGACAGCTTCAGGTTAAGCTTATTTCCCTTTTCTTTTTTACAGTGACCACGCATTAATCATTCATAGGCCCATTACAGAGCTTTAATTCCAAAGCAAAGTAAGAGAAAGCGAGAGATTACGCAAATTCCTTGATTCATACAGAGATGAAAAAAAAACCGATGGCACTGTTAACTGGTCAGCACTGGGGATTGGGGAATGGGAAGAAAAATTACCTAAAAATAGCATTAGCTACTTAAAAATGGTAAAAACTTGAAAACAATTGTAATAATAATCTGCCACATCACATGTAGAATCCAAACGCTTTTATTCTCTATACCAGTTGATGCTCCCTAGACTGGGTGGCCCCACAGGAGATGCCCATGTATAAAATAGGTTTGGTAAAGAATCTGACAAACCCAGGCTCCTGGTGTTCTGGTGTTAGTTTCATTAAATGAAGAGGATTCATTGGATGACTTACAGCTGAGCTGGTGGAGTAGTAGGCATTTTGAAAAGTGCTTCAAATATCTATGTATTCTATTTTTAAGTTCACCTGACAAGCCCCGGAGAGCAAATAATTAGGACAAAATTCCAGTCAGAGGAATTAGCTGAACTAGTTGGATAGATAAATGTATTTTAGTGATAAAACAAGAGAAAAAAAACAGTGGAAAGACAAATGCGATAAAAAGCATTGGAATTTCATCTAAATATTGAATGCATCCTCAGATCACATTGTGTCCTCGGGAAATGCTGGTCAGCAGTGCTATATCGGACCCATGTATCTGTTTCTGACGCTAAAATAATTAGTCAATCACGGTGGCCAACTCTCAGCCTATATTGGCTATATTAGCACATCATGTTTAAATACTTCACTTGGTACATGGCTATATTTGTCAACAGTCCAAATTAAGCAGTTAATATAGGTCACTGTTCAATAAATCAATTTGTTTTGTCAATGATAAATTACTTGGGGTGTCAGACGATTAAAAACAATGAATCACATCAATCAGTGTAATTAATCACAGTTAATCTTAATTTTTGTTTGGCTAGTATTTGACCCTAACTAAGAGAGTTTAATGTTTAAACTCATGTGTTTAGTTACAGACATAAAAATGGACTAAATGAGCCTCATCCGAATTAATTTATAACTGTCAAAGTGCAGCCCTTGGCCACTAATTTTAGCAGTTTACAGAACGGACCTTTAGAGAAAATAATTATTAATTTCTGCGATTATAACACACTGTAATATTGGACACAATCTACAGCTGTTTACTTGCACATCAAGTTACACAAAAAAGGATATTCAGAGCCACACTGGGCTCTGCACAAATGCACCAATTGTTTTTAATGAGTGAGAGATCTATACTAGTTTAGCAGCTGGACTCTTGTAAGGAGCTAAGGAGCAATGCTATGGTAATACATGCAAAATGTGGACTGGCCTTGTCTTACTGAAATTAGCAAAGCGTCCAAGAAAGATACACTGTCCGAGCAAGAGCATGTTGCTCCAAATCCTGTATATATCATTTAGCATTAACAGTGCTTTCACAAACATGAAAGTCACCCATGACATGTGCTCTAATACACCCCCATACAATTATGGATGCTATGTGTATCAACTGCTGTGATCTGCACTACAGAATCATGTTTCTTTTAATGCAGTGCCACCTGAGGGCCAGAAGATCACAGCCAGCCAATGCTGGTTTTGGGCTTGTCTTTGTATATAGATGTTTCTTTGGATTCTCTGAATCTTTTAATGATATGGATTGCAAATTATAAAATCCGCAAATTTTATTCTTGGTATTTTTTGCCAGTATAGTTTTTCACACAGTGGTGAATCGTTCTATATCTTTAATCATGAAAGACTCCATTTCTCTGAGATGCTCTTCATGAACCCAATCATGTCATTGACTTGTTACCAAGTACTTTTATTTATTTTCAAGCACTATGCAATTTTACCAATTTTTGTTGCCATGTGCAAGCATTCTGAAACATGTTAGTGCCATCAATTAAAAAAATTATCAGTTTTAACATTTAAAAAAGTCGTCTTTGTACTATTTTTAATTTAGTGTATAAGTAATGGCATTAAATGATACAATAAACTGTAGATTTTTTTAAACAGCAATTGCAATTAAAAATGATTCATTCTAAATAAGTTTGACGATGTAGCATAGTGTTTAATTTAAAGTTAATACAGTGTTAGTGTACAAACCAGAATACCTCTCCTCATATTTCTAAAATTATATAACTTGCTCATTTTCAAACTTCGGATTTTGCTGAAAAATTACAAGTTTTTGTGAGTGCAAAAGATTTCACCTCTGCTCGTAGCTCAGCTAGTTTCTTATCCATGTTCGTACGAGCTCCCAGTTCATCCTCCAAATCTTCAGACATCCGGCCAAGCTCATCCTGATGCACCTCCTTCAGCAGGTTCAGCTGGAAATGACAAAGAAAGACATACATTTAAATAAGAGCAAGACAGAAATAAAAAAAGAAAGAATGAAAAAGAAAGAAATAGAAGTGACAACCCTTCAGAAAGTAAAATGCAGTCAAAGATCCTTTAAAATCTTTCACAATTCTTTCTTCTCAAAATGCCCCTCTCTTTGTTTTGATCTTCCCGTAATGGTCTGTCTATAGTTGTTCTGATATCTGACACTTGACTGATCTCTACATTCCTCCAACAAACTGAACTCTACCTAAACGTTCACAAAAGCAATCTCTCAGCAAAACGTCATTTGGCAGATTGTGTGGCCCTTCAATATATCTCACAGCTTGAGCATCTGAGCAACAACAATTTCCACAATGTTTCACAGTAAGAATGGTCACAGATAGCACTTTACCACCGACATGGTGCCAGTGTCGCTGTCAAATTTCACATTGTTCTCTTTGCCACTGCAAAATAACTGGTTCTTAGTCTTCAAAATTGGTGTGGTTCCAGCCCCAAAAACTTTCCAATCAAGAACCAAGTCACCTCTGAGTCAAGCCAAGCCTAGTGGCTTTTATTGCCATTCTTAATTTGCATATATTGGAAAGGTCCTTCTTAAGGCCTGTGGTGCGAAATAAAACAGCAGCACATTACCAAGGAACTACAAAAAAGTGCAAAAACACAACATGGAGAAAAATGCAGAATATAACCTGAATACACCAGAAAATAAATGGAAAGTTGTTGATATGCTGATCCACCAGTTTCTAAACAGCAGGAAAATGATGAATGAAAAAACCCACGAACCATCACCAGTTCTGGCATGAGCAATCAGCACTGTGCTAAAGGGAAAGTGATGAGTGATTTCTATGTGCACAGCAAATACAATGTCATAGCAATTGAAACCATCTTCATCCGGTTGATTATTTAAAAAAAAAATTGTCAATATAGTAATTCATTGCCTGTAACCGCTTATCCAGTTCAGGGTCGAGGTGGGTCCAGAGCCAACCCGAAATCATTGGGCGCAAGGCAGTAATGCACCCTGGAGGGGGCATAAAGGTAATTTTAAAAAAAGTAGTTAATGTAAAGAAACAAACTTTTTAATATTAATACAAACATTTAATATTCTTACAAAAATGTAACAATTTTTAATAAAAGATGGTGTCACCAAGGCATAATTTTCTCTGTAATGTAAATGTCAGAGAATCCATGCTTGCCAGTGATCAAAGCGATACTATTAATAATCATAGTAATAATAGTAGTAAACATAATAATAGTACATTTTATTTGTAATGAACTTTACATTTGAAACAAATCTCAAAGCACCACAAGATACAAGTAAAAAAGCAACAAAGCATTGGTATAATATAAAAAACCTATATGAAAGCACTTATGAATATCAAAATATTTATTAGGATTCATATGTTCTGCTCAAAATAACTGTCTTAATTGGTTTTGTCCTACCCTCTTCTAAAAGTTCCTAAGTGCAGTTTCTGCAGTGCTGGGCCTAGAGTAGCAAAGACAGAGGCTCTATTCTCCCTATTACAGGTCATGAAGCATCACAATTATTCTGAAGTGTTTTTTTAAATACTTTTTTTTTCTTACTCATCTTTGATGCCCTCAGATGGTCAGGGAGGGCATTCCATAAACAAGAGCTGGCAGAACAGAAGGGCCGGTGACCCTTAGTATTGAGCTTAGTTCTGAGGGGTAAGGTGGTGAGTAATGAGTGTGTTGCATATTTTAGACATATGTCATTACCGCAAAGCCTTCAACAAGTGTCCACTCATGTTATGATCCTCATACCGATTTGAAGAGAGTGAGGGGATGTAAATGAGAAAGACTAAATGGAACGAGGGGCCAGTAGACTGTGGCCGAGTCTCAGCGATTAACATTCACAGCAGGTTGTCCTCTCACACAGCTGGGCAGAGCAGTGGCAGCTTGAGTTTTACAGCTTCGTGCTCATCTCGGCTGCTGTGTCACAGTTAGATTAACACCACTTTTCACACACTGCTCCTCTGTATTCCCACCACCTGCTAGCATGTCCCTAATGACCGTTGTTCCCTGCACTGAAAGCCCCAAAGAAGAATAGTCAAAACAGCACCGCAGGCGACCCAGAAACAAGCATCAAGTTTCTGCTGATTAAAGCTGGCTGTTGCTGCAGATGGCAAAAGGAATCCAATAACTCCAGCGTTTACTACATGAGTAATGACACTTGTCGGGCAGTACGTGGAATCTAAATCTAAAAGACATAGCTGTTAAACAAAGAAAATTAAATATATAAACAAAGAACAAATAAATGAATATCTTATGATTTAAAAAGTTCACATCCACAGATTAAACACAAATTATTCAGCATGCCGCCAGATGTTTCACCTGTTTCAAACAACCTCATGAAGAAACTTTCATAGCCCATTATTTGCATTTTTTTTCAAAATGTAATATATATGTGTGGGGCACGGTGGCGCAGCAGGTAGTTTCACACAGCTCCAGGGACCTAGGAATTGTGGGTTCAAGTCCCACTCCAGGTGACTGTCTGTGAGGAGTTTGGTGTGTTCTCCCTGTGTCGGCGTGGGATTCCTCCGGGTGCACCGGTTTTCTCCCACGGTCTAAAAATGGTGACCATGGAGGCCATTCTGAAGTTGGCCATTGCCCACCTTTAATCGAACCACCACCCATCTTGAAAAGTTTTCCCCCTCCCATATACTAATGTGCCATGAACAGGAAGTTAATATCACCAATCACCAACCATTCCCATTTTATTAAGGTGTATCCATATAAATAGCCCACCCTGTATGTGTGTGCTTATATACATATATACATATATATATATATATATATATATATATATATATATATATATATATATATATATATATATATATATATACACACACATATATATAAAATGCGTTTTTATATGTATTTTTTAAATGTATTTTTATTTATGTGAAGTTACAGCACCATGTCCACAACTATTCGCACCAATACCAACTAGAAAGGTCAGCAATATGATAATCCAACCAATCCAATATGATTTCTGCATAAAACACTGGATCATTACAGTTTGTTTAAACATGTCCCATTCATGTTCATAGAATCCATGTTGGTTTACCTTTTACTTTATTTCATGTATAATAAAGTTTGAATAATATTTGTATTTATGTACGTGTACATATAGACACTTAATGACACTTGAAACAGGTATCTCCGACCTCTCCTATTATATTTATATAGGGAAGGGGGTGTGTGAGAGACAGGGAGAGAATGGGTGGATTTGTCTAAGAAAGAGGGAATGGGGGAAATGTTTATGTTATTAAAAAGAAATTGGAAAATGCTCTGTGTCTACACATCTGTGTACATGTCTACATTTCTAAATATATCATTTGTTTAAATAAAATAATTGTTAAAATAAAATAAAATAAGCCATTGGATCAAAGTCCAAACCAGTCCTATAATAATTCTAGCCTCAAGTAAGACACACACACATTGTTTCATATTGTTTATAACCGCCTATTTTTAAATGATAACAGCCTGGATGTTCAAATGGTGCAGTTGCATTGAATCGATTAAAGGTGGGCAATATCACAAACTGTATAATTCTTTCATCAATACTTTTTTTCAGTCATTCATTCATTCATCCATTAAATGCCTACAAGGAATCTCAGAGTTTAAGGCAGGAACAAACCCTGTACATGTTGCCAGAGTCCATTGCAGAGCATCACCCACGACATAACACAGCCAATCTACCTACCAACTTGTGCTTATGGATTGTGGGAGGAAACCTGAGCACCTGCAGGAAATGCTTGCAGACACAGGGAGTACACACACTGAACTCCTCAACAATATGCTCCCTGTGCATGCGGCAAGTTGCCGTATTTAAGAAACAATATAGAACTGCATGCTTCATTAAAAGTAGGGGTGTAGTTAGTCCTGCATAACTGGATTTAGTGCAGAGCAATATGTGTAATGATGAATATAAATGACCACACCCTGAGCATTACAAGGTTGTTATTTTTAAGTGTAACCCTACTAACACATTGTCTAGATGCCTAAATATTTTGTGGTGTGAACCTGGGTTTCATGATATCAACTTTTTTTTTCCACAAATGTAGTGTATTAGCTCTGAAACACTTCCATTTAAAAAGGTAAAAAATATACTTACTAACACCGCAACTGACAAAATAATTTTAAAGATGCAGAAATGTGACAAAACTAAGAAAAAAGTGAATCCCAGAAAGAATTTTCTGCCTTGCACAGTGGAACAATTACATACATAAGCCTACTCTCACTGAATAACCTGAATCTGTGCAATGGAAGGGGGTGAATAAACCCTCTACACCAGCAGTCATCTCACTCAGTAACAACTCCAGACTGAGTTGTGTTTTTTTTGCGAACCTAAGCATTTCTGCACCACTCCGTTTCAAGGGTGTTTGGTTTTGTTTGGTTGTTGTTGTTTTATCTAAGCAGCTTATTACTGGCATCTCTCAAAAACAACAATAACAGAAGAGGTTGGATTGGTTGAACTCAACACAGGGTTCAGCCTAGGGCTGGGTGCTATAACAGCAATGCCATACATAAAATTGTGGACAGTATCTCAAAATGAGGACGGAAATTCAAAATTATGACGTGTCTGGTGTGTCAAATTTCTGTTCTGTGTCTGTATAGTCACACCATCAGATTGTTGTGTGCGCCACCATGCATAACGCTTCACCATTTCCAAGTCCGTTTGTGACTTTTGGTACTGTGTCATACATAAGACATGTGTTTATTGTTTGAATAAAGCAGAATGTCTCAATCAATTATGTGATCTCAGTTCAGAAAATGAGAGGGAGGTACAGTGTTGCTGTCACACAGCTCCAGGGTTCGAGCCCCGCTTTGGGTGACTGTCTTCCTTCCACGATACAAAAACCCACGCTGGTAGGTAGACTGGCGACTCGGAAGATTGCCCATAGGTGTGTGTGTGTACACCCAGCCACTGGAAGGCATTGCGTTGCAGTGCTGGTTCCAAAGACTGGAAAAATAGGAAGGATTGCGAACCCAGACAGGAGCAGCCGAAAGAAGAAGAAGAAAATCAGAAGACAAGAAAACTCCTGAGAACTGTGCCACTCACTCCAGTCCCGGTGTTCTGACACATTGTGCTACCGCTGATACTCTTCTATGACAAATTGCTAAATTTAAACTAAAATTATGCACTAGATGGGTCTGAAATTCGCTAAATCTATCAGCAAAATCAAAAGTTGGCAACACTAAGAAGCAATTTGGACCCATAAATGATGTATATCAAGGTCCATAGGTCACCACTTAACAAAGGGATTGTCAAACTAACTCATTCCTGTGCATTTAAGGGAACCACAGGGAGGGGGTGATGTGGGAGCTCACTGATTGATGTCGTCACTGAAATCGGGTGGGGAAAAACAAAATAAAATAAAAAACAAGCCCAGTAGCCCATTGCAGTTTTTAGTGTGAATTCAGCCTAAAAGAGAAAGGAAGGAAACTGAAAACCTTCACTTGATTTTGAGTTGAGAGATGAGGCTTTGTCCTCCAACTGTGTGTGATCTGAGCCTCAGTTTGCTGGAAAACTGCCTGTGCTGTGCTAAATCACAAGTGCCCGTTTAGCTCACTTTAAACTTCAACTGGCCAGATACCCTTCTAAACTGCACAAAACTGTATTATTTTATGTGCTATTTACCTTTTCTGTTCCTACAGCAACAGGCGCTGAAATTCGCTCTCTCAGACACTCTCAGAGTTTTTATTCTCCACAGGTCAAGTCATGTTTATTTTTTATAGCGCATTTTAAAGGACAACGAGTGCCGAATACAAAAAAAAAAATCACATAATAAACACATACAAAAAAAGAGATAAAACTAATAAAAAAAGATCTAACAATAAACAATGTGGAAAAGCTACTAATGGCATGAAAAAATAAACCAAGACAGAACCGATGACTGAATAATCTTAAAAGACTCAAAGGCCAGAGAGAAATGAATATGATTTCAAATTGGACTTAAAGATCTCTATTGTAGGAATTTTATGAAAAGTAGGAGACTGTTCCAAAGTCTCTGTGATGTCTAAAAGCAATTGGTTAGAGGAGCATAGGGCATGTGGTGTAGATGTAAAACAAAGAAGATCCGAGATATAATTCGGAGCCAGGTTGAAAAACCTTTACTTTCTGTACTTCTTCAGTTCAATATCTGTCTGACTACAGACCAATCACAGTCGTTGCGGTCTGTGTTGAAGTGACACACAGCCGTACAGGTTTGCATCAAGGTTTGACTACAGCGCAGGTCCGGTCTGGTATGCTATTCTCATTCTCTCTCTCTTGGCAAAGGCATCCCTCGGTGGTTCGCTTAAGGTTGAAATGTCTCCAAACTCGGGAGATAGCTAAATGCGTTCCCGAAAGTGCTACAAAACTTGACTACTTCAGTTACAAATGACTTTCTGTAGTAATTCGAACAGTGAATAAAAACTTACCGACTTAAAGTCGTTATTTTTCCTCAAACACACCATAAACCTTAAAAGATGCAGAGATTAGAACTGCTTTTCCCCCACATTTGCAGACGTTACCTTTAACAGATTTGCAAAATAATCAACCACAGACCACTGTGTTAGAATGACGTGTTAATCGCACCATAGACTGTTTAATAACCATGTTATATCACACTGTACATGTGGCTGGAGCTGAAAACTTGGCCAAAATCCCTGACTGACTGTGATCTCACATGCACATGTGCGGAAGTCACAGTCAGCAATAAAGGCTGTCAGCTGATAAGTCCATAAAGGGGGAAATTACACTGTTCTGCTTGTGTCAGCTATATGTCATCACACAAACAGACAGACAAAAGCAGAATTAGCGTCACACACTAACATCTGTGGGGACGGTGTTTGCTTCTGTTCGTGTACCAGTTTGAGAACCATTGCTGTCTACGGTCACCATGGCACAAAAAATTCTGTTGCTGTGGAGCATGTCACATCGCACACCCAATCATCACTGATATTCAAAGTGCAGCAGCAACCAAAGTAGCAAGATGTCAGTCTAGCCATTTATTTGTAGCCGAAGCATCTGAGCCTAAGATTAAACTGGTTTTGAGAAAAACTAAGTAGTATTTTTACCTTAAAATTACAGCTTTAAATTAAATACTAAATCTTGCCTAGTGTTCCTTTAAGTAGGATCATTCTTTTCTTATGCCTTGTGTGTCTGTGAGTTGTTTCATAATGTTTAGGCAATTGTTTATTTGGCAACTTTGGGCAGCTATTTTTTGGTGATTTGTATGTGGCTTGCATCTTTACCTACCATGTGCACATTCTTTCATAAAATCCATTTGATAGATAATATACCACTGTTGCCAGTTCATTCATGTCACAGACAAGTGCATTGTAATGTGCACCATAATAGTCCCAGAGTGCCCCCTGCTGGAAAATGTGTCCAGATAAATTGGTTTGTGTGTGTGTGTGTGTGTGTGTGATTGAAGTTGTAATCACTGCAGGTGTGGGGACGTTGTACATCAGACCTTAATCAGGCAGGAACATGAAGGGGGAGAGGGCTTTGATGTAAAAGCTTTGAAGGCCATTGAGACATTATGGACACTACTGGGGCTGATCTCTAAGACACCAAGCCATAGTCTGCTGACTAAAGGCTAATTAATGTCAGACTGAAGATTAAAGAATGAATAAAACTTAAAGCTGTGTTCAAAAGGCCAATAATCTTAGGTCATTTTATGATATTAATGAGAGAAAAAGTTCAGGGTGGGAAGCATGGCCTCTTTAAGGCCCCTGTGTCGCCTTATGGCTAATCCTTAATCCAAGACGAGGCACTGCTATTTCCCTCATTTCAATAATCATAACCTGTTCGCGAATTCACAACATTAATTTAAGAATGGCTATATTTGATCAAATCCTCCCACCTGTTTTAGAGCCTCTTGTTTGCTCTTGTTCAGCTCCTCGTATTTTAGTTTCCACTGGCTCAGCTCGGCCTCCAGTTTCTCAATGCTTTTGCTGAGCGTGTGCTTATCCCTGCAGACAACAGAAAGAAATGACATCATTATTAAATTAAACAGGAGAATATAAGTGTGTGAAACTATTGGAATTGTTTGGATTCCTAGATGAACAACTTTTGCAAACAGCCGTATGTTCTCTTGTTGGATTAGTGATGCCACTGATGTAAAATGTTTTGAAAAAATTTGAACCCTTCATATGAAGACCTTTTAAAGAAAGGATCATTGCAGTTTGGTATTCCAGTAAAAAATCTGTTTACCTCCTTTTCATAACAGAGTAAAATACTATCTTCCTAGTAATATGTGTTCTATAAAGATCAGTGCAAGTGCACACTCAAGAAAATGACAAAGCCCTGGACTGTTTTGACTGAAGAATGTCTGAATTTCTGTAATCAAAAACTTAGATGAGCTTAGAGGTTAGGTCATAAGTCATCACAATGTTCTGAAACGTGTGTATCTTGTTCAAAAGCATCTCAAACAGGATACATTTTCGAAATGGCCAACTCACAGTCCTAAACTCTGTCCCACGAAAGAGTTGGTGAAATCTGAACAGGCTCAAGAAAGACTTCACACAAATATTTTTATAGTTCCCCTTTGGCGTGAAATGAACGTCAAAAGTAGAGGGTGCAAAAACACCATTTCGCATGTGCAAAACTCGCACGCACAGAGAGAGGATTTGCTCATGCGCTGATCATAATACCCCCCCCCCCAATTGTCTAATGTATTTTTTTTTTACCCTCTCGATTTTAAAGTTTCTGTCGGGTGCCAAGCTCTTTTTCCTCTGGCTCTTTCTGCACTCGGATTTTAAAATGGGAGGTTTTTTGACAGTCTGGGGGAGGGGTCAGGGCAGAGTGAATGCTATTGGCTCACATATAGCTCTTGGTATCTTGTCAAATCAGCAAATAACATTAGCCCAGAAATACAGAAAGAAAGAAGAAACAAACAATCAAGCTGTATCCTATAACCAGCACAGACTAAAAGCCTGTGACCTGTAATAGTAACAGTGTATACTTTCTTGAGGAAAAGTAGTGTTTGATTACTTGGAAGATCTTAAATGAATATCATTTTAAAAGTATATTGTTAAAGTAGTTTTAAAAAATGAGGACTGGTATGTTTACTGGCATTGGCAATAGTTTCAATATCAGCACTGTTAAGGGAGAATAAACCATGGTATCCTGCCAATACTAATTATTGCGATGGATACAGAATAAACAATGATAAACAGACAGATAATGCCAGTCTCCTAAAGGCTTTTTCATAATTAACAGTACAGACAGTGTGTGTGATCGGAGTGTGTTTACACCAGCGCTTTTCTTTGCTCCTGGTTTGTACCGTCGTGGCAAGAACAAGTTCCAGCAGCACTACAGCACCAGTCCCAGCTCAGACGTAGACCTATGCAATCACCAGGAACAGTGATGCCAGAACTATGAACATGAAGCAATGTGGACAGTCCATCATGTCTGCGTTAAGTATAAACCAGCCTTAAAATCAGATCACAGATCCACAGCCATAATATTAAAATTACTTGTACGCTTCTACATTCAATTTCCACTATGGTCTGTCACTCTAGAAGTGCACATAAATGTAATGTGAAGCTTATAAGCTGATGGACCATTTAATTTTTTTATTTTGACTGATGTGTTTATATGTTCACAGAAACATAAGGTTTTAACAATGGCTGTTTAGACAATTGTATCTCCAATAATATTTTTAGAAGATAATTCTGTTGCTGTTCTAAAAAAACACATATCTCTATTATATTTATCATTTTTTAAAATTTTATATAAAGAATTTTTAATGTTTTCTACATGTGAAACTTGCTATATATGGAGCATTAGAAATAGCTCAAAACAATATTGAATAAAACATATTTGCATTAACCTGAACTGACCATTAACAACGTTTTTGCCTTTCTGTGTAAAGCTACCATTTTGGAGACATATTTTCAGAAGTACAGATTGTTTTGGTCACAAAATCCTTTCAGTATCAAATTCAAAAATGTATTGTGATCCATCTAATGAAACGCAATCACTCAATCAATCAGTCAATAAATAAAGTCAGTCTCACTCGCGCTCCTTCAGCAGGACCTTCTGGGATTCATCCAGACGTAGTTGGAGAGCATTGAGCTTGGTTGAGTCCTCTTCCATAGAAGCCAGGTCATCCCACAGCAGTCTGTTCCGGTCCTGCCGACTAAGAGCTGTACGCAGACTGCTGGCACTACGAGCATCCCATGAGTCTGGAGACTCTGCTTTGGCTCTAAGCAGAGCCTCCAACAGCTGCAGCTCCTGGGAGACAGCAGGACAAAATTAATGTAAAAAGGGATGAGAAGTTCACAGAAAAAGGACAAAACTTCAGAGTGAGAAATTACTCCATGTCCTTGACTTACAGCAATAACCAAGCCATTCAGATCACCTATGTAAAATGCTTTTTATACTGGTTACAAGTGTCAGCTTGATGTCCACACCCAGACCCAGAAGAGTGTCCAGAGCATCACAGTCCCTTTACCAGCTGAGCTTTTTCTCCCAAAAGAACATGCTGGGCCATAACTTCTACAGACAACTACCAAAAAATAGACACTCATCTGACTAGGCCACCGGTTCTATCATTTAAAAAGGTCCAGTTCTGACAGTTACAGGCCAGTTGCAGGTGATTTGCATTTTCACTCTGACATGTCTGCAGCTACACAGCACAATACAGCAGCTGTGTTGGATACATTCCTTCCGTAAACAACATCAAAAAATGTCTGTGCCTTGTGCCGCAGTTACTCTCCTGTGGTTTCAGACCAGACAGGATAAGTCTTTGTCTGCCTTGCATATTAATGAGTCTCGGCCACCAAAGCTCTGTTGCTAGTTGGTCGTCTCTCTCCTCCGACAACTGTGTCATTACTGAACAACGATGACAGAGAGACCACAACAACCTCTCTGTTAAGGCAAAATAAAATTTAGCCCTTGTTAATGCAGCACAGGTCCGGCACCCAGCATATGGATTGTGAAAACTGTTCATAACACACATATATGTGCCCCTACCATGTTGGTAGGTGGATTGGCTACTCACGAGTGTCCATAGGTGTGTGTGAGTAAATGTGTGTGTCTCCCTGCGAAAGACTGGCGCCCCCCACCAGGCTGTGTCCCTGCCTTGCCCCCAGTTATTCAGGGTAGGATCAGGACACACCACAACCCTGAACTGGATAAGCGGTTATAAACTGGAATGGAACATTCATTCATTCATTATCTGTAACCGCTTATCCAATTCAGGGTCGCGGTGGGTCCAGAGCCTACCTGGAATCATTGGGCGCAAGGCGGGAATACACCCTGGAGGGAGCACCAGTCCTTCACAGGGCAACACAGACACACACACACACACACACACACACACACACACACACACACACACACACACACACACACACGGACCACCTACCACCTACCAACCTGTGTTTTTGGACTGTGGGAGGAAACCGGAGCACAGTGCCAGTCAAAAGTTTGGGCATATTCCTCATGGTGAATGATTATTCTTTGTTTTTTAATTATTTTCTACATTGTAAATGAATTTGGAAGACATTCAAACTATGAAGGAATACACATGGAAGTGAACACAGCGAACAAAAAAAAAAGTGATAAACCTACCAGAATATGTTTTATATTTTAGATACTTCAAAGTAGCCACCTTTTGCTTTGATGATCAGATTCATAAAGTCATCACCTGAAATGGTTTTCAATGAACAGCTGTGGCCTCATCAAGAGTTAATTTGTAGAACTACTCACCTTCTTAATGTGTTTGAGACCATAACTTGTGTGGTGCAGTTAGGGCTGGTACACAGTTCTATGCAGTAAATAGCCCTATTCTACCAATGACTAATGAGATGTACCCAAATTTTGACTGGTGTTTATGGGAATTTTTGGTCATTCTTCCAGAAGCGCATTAGTGAGGTCAGACACTGATGTCAGGTGAGAAGGCCTGGCTCACAGTCCCCACTCTAATTCATCCAAAGGTGTTCTATGGGGTTGAGGTCAGGACTCAACAGACCAGTACAGGCCAGCCAAGTTCTTCCACACCAAACTCGCTCATGCATATCTTTAGGGACCTTGCTTTGTGCACTGGTGCAAAGTCTTGTTGGAACAGAGAGGGACCGTCCCCAAGCTGTTCCCACAGAGCTGGGAGCATGAATTTGTCCAACATCTCTTGGCATACTGAAGCATTAAGTGTTCCTTTCACTGGAACTAAGGGGCCGAGCCCAACTCCCAAAAGACAACCCAACAAATTAATCCCCCCTCCACCAAATTTTACACTTGGCAAAATGCAGTTAGACAAGTACCTTTTCCTGGCAACTGCCAAACCCAGACTCATCCGTTAGATTGTCAGATGGAGAAGCCTGATTTGTCACTCCAAAGAACAAGTTTTAAATGCTCTAGAGTCCAGTGGCGGCGTGCTTTACACGACTTGGATGCTTGGATGCAGCTGCTCAGCCGGGGAAAGCCATTCCATGAAGCTCGCTATGCACTGTTCTTGAGCCAATCTCAATGCCAAAAAGTTTGGAGGTCTGTAGCGATTGACTCTGCAGAAAGATAGCAACTTCTGTGTACTATGCATCTCAGCATCTGCTGACCCCGCTCTGTCATTTTATATGGCCTACCACTTTGTGGCTGAGTTGCTGTTGCTCCCAATCACTTTCACTTTGTTATATTATCGCTGACAGTTGACTGTGTATAATTTTGTACTGAAGAAATTTTACAACTGGACTTGTTGCACAAGTGTCATCCCATCACGGGACCACACTGGAATTCACTGAGCTCCCGAGAGTAACCCATTCTTTCAGAAATGTTTGTAGGTACAGTCTGCAGGCTAAGGTGCTTGGTCTTATACACCTGTGGCCATTGAAGTTATTGGAACACTTGAATTAAATTATTTGGATGGGTGAGTGAATACAATATGATTTGGGAGGAACTTAAATTAACGGATCATTCTAAGCACTGTAGTGATTTGGCATGGCGGGGTTGTTAAACCCCTGGAGTCTGAGGCCTTTCAGCCATGTCTGAGGTAATCTGACATGCCTTGATATTTTAACAAATTTCACATACCTAAAATTTTGTTCCCAAAAAGCTAATACTCAGCAAAAACCCAGCAACAATAATGTGAGAGATGTATGTCATTTATCTTGTTTTTGTTTAAATTAATTCTAAACATGGACTTCCCAAAATTCTATTTTAAAAGGTCCTGCTATATAGTGAAAAAACACATTGTGACATTTATGACGCTTTCTTTAGAGCTCTGAACTCTATAAACATGGGTGTTGGCTATGCACTTGTTTTTATAGCTTTCTGATATTTTAATTATTCTTACTTCTATTTTGCTATAAATCTGAAGTAAATCTGATACGTCTTTCTCAGTACCTGTGGCTCACACATTGACTATTCATAAGATAAGTGAGAAATCCTCTCCCCACTGTCAAAGATAATGGCCCATTAGCCCCAACCCCACCTCATCAGTGAGAACAACTATTTTGCTATTTGCTATTTTAGTTATTTAACAAAAACACAGACTGTTTGGAACAACATAGCCATACATATGAGCTTCGGACGACTGCTTTAAAGCAGCAGTGAGCACCCACACTTTACTACAAGCCGTCTCCCCTCACCCACAATCAGCTGTGCTCTGTGCCTCTGCACATTTACAAAACCTTTACCACCAGCTTCACAAATTCCCTCGCTAGAATATACTGAACTAGCATAGCATGGATGCTAATCAAACATGCTACAGAAAAACAAGTATATTTCGCTTACTAATCACAAAATCAAGCCATTGCTCAGTTGTGTTTAATGAGAAAACACAGCCATGTGAATTTGTTTATATGCCTAAAATGAGCATGTTCACACGTCGTAATCCTCCAATAAGAGCTGCCAGATTATCATGCTATTATCATATGAATATGAATGGGTGGGCCATCAAGACTGGAGCACTGACTCCAAAGGGTTAATGTTTGTTGTGCTGGTATCAGACACATCAGTACTTTTGAACATTGAAGAACAGGGTGGAATGGGCAAACACTATGTACTGAGCAGCAGATGGTCTGTAACGGCACAACTACAACTATATCCTTGAATGTGACTGTGTTACAACAAAAATCAACATCACGTTTTAATGGTATGATTCATCGGTGTGCATCATTAAAAACATATTTCCATAGAAAAGAAACAAGTCATAGGACAAAGAGATCTGTGTTACCCTGATATAACAGTGTTTCTCCTAGCAGATCCATATAAAATCTATCATATTATGCCTTGTATTCATTTCCTGTATGAATGAAAGAAAGTTACAGGCTCTTTGGTGCTGTAATCTGATGTTGCTTTTTCAATACTAACCTACATTATTCTTCCCTCTTCTTTCCCCCACAGCAGAGATTATACATCAAAGGAACAGCCTCAGGTGAAAGACAGAAAACACAGAACACTCTGCCAGCTTCTCGCAATTTCAGGATCCTTCACAGTCAATTAAAAGAAACGGAGCTATGAGTGTGACATACGTTCGGAACCACCAGAGGGCAACAGAGGAGTATATATGTAACTAAAAATGCTTTGTACCATATGTGGGATCACTCAGCACGTTTGTGTGTGTGGAGTTAGGCATGGAGAGGCAGGAAATGGGACAGAAACAAGCTTGTGGGTAGGGCTGCCCCGGCAGTGATTGTTTATTCAACAAAGATTCCTGCTTCCACAGACATGAAGCCATGTTGCCAGGCGGAATAAAACATTGCATTTTAATTTTTTCCACATGACTTAAAGGTGCCAGCTGTCCTGTACAGTGTGCAAATTTCACAATAAATGAACCAATAACAATGCGTCATTACACTGACTTTTCTAGGTTTAGTTCCAATAGCACCGGCAGAGTGCAAACATTGCTCAACCCTGGAGGTGCTCTGGTTTATTCTTTGTTGAAGAAAGGGCACAAACACGTACCACCTGCCAGCTTGTGCACAGACACACACCCTTCTGCACGGGACTCCCTAAGGTCAAGTCTGACACTGACATTAACTCGAATTCTCTACTGTCTGGCTCCAGCAGAGAAGAGGAGAGGGTGCTTCTCTTGGTGCATACTGACAGTTTTGTTGTGTTCTTTCCATCAAAAGAAAGAACTACACGCCGAAAGAAAAATCACCAAGCAGATGCCTTCTGCACAAAGCACACAAACACATCATCTGTGAGCAGTGGATTTCAAGTGAGAGCAATTAAAAGCACATCAGGAAAAAGCAGGGCATGCTTAGGCAAGGCAATTCTGAGGCTAGGAATGAGAGGGAGGCTGTTGCTGGGGTTTTCATGCTGCAGACCCCTGGCTGTTCCCCCAGGGCTGAAAGAGAGGGAGGGTGGGGAGATGGGGTTCCAATAATAGGACAAAAGAGAAGAAAAAAAAAACAGCCCACTAGAACATGCAGAAAGCCAGGTAATAGGAAACCAGTGAAGCACAGCGCACAAAATCAGATCTGCTGCTGACCCATTTATTGCTCTACCGTCCTGCTTCCCTTTGTCCAAAATGTCTTCACCTTTAATATGACTTGCTCCAATGGCCTGCTAAGCTCAGAGCTGTGTAGACCAAATCACAAACTGTTTTTGGGGATAATACTGTTTCCAAAAGTACAAGAGAGTTTCGGTTTAGACCAGAGGTTCTCAAACTGGTACACACAGCATCCTGAGATCGTACGCCCACGGACATCTGAAAATACACTACATTTACTGAAAAAAAGGGAATTATTGAATAATTGAAAATCTAAAATATAAATTACACAATTGAATTAATTGAATTATTTAATTAATTCATTGATTGTCTATAGCTCCTTCTCCAGTTCAGGATCGTGGTAGGTCCGGAGCCTATCAGGAATCACTGGGCACAAGGCAGGAACACACCCTGGAGGGGGCGCCAGTCCTTCGCAGGGAGACACACTCACACGTGGGACGAACCCAGAGGAAACCCACACAGACATGGGGAGGATACACCAAACACCTCACAGACAATCACCCAGAGCGTGGTTCAAACCCATAACCCCAGGACCCTGGAGATGTATGACAGCGACACTACCTGTGCTGATTTTATTTTATTTTTTTTCCCCCTGAGACTTACCTTTTGCCTTTCCGGTTTCTCATTTCCTACATCCCTGACTGGTTCTGGCTCTGGTGACCCAGGACCCTCTCCCAACCTCTCGTCCTCCTGGCTGTGGTGTTTACTGTCTGATGCAGTTGGCTGGTTAGAAGGGGAGGAAGCTGTAGAGGAGTTGGATGGCGGTGCAGAGACGGGGGCGCTGGGCAGGGAGTTCTGGTCGTTCCTGAATCTTTGGGCCTCAAGACGAAGCTGTTCGTTCTCGGCAGCCAGTTCCTGCCGTTCGCGCCTTACCCCAGTCAGTTCCTTGGTGAGGGCGTCTAGACGCTGCCGTAGCTGCCTAACCTCGTCTCGTGCCCGGTTCCTCTCGGCACGGACTTTGCTCCATTTCTCTCTCCAGTTGGCTGTACAGTCTGACCACCAGCGCATGGTCTTCTCCATCTGAGCTGCCCTCGCCCGCGCCTCCTCCAGCTCACGAAGACGAAGTTCCTCTCGACTCTCCCAGTCACCAGCGCCCTCGCAGCCCAGCCCTGGAGACAGCAGCAGAGGTGGGCTGGAGCTGGGGGTTCCGCCAGTTGGGCTGGGGGTGTGGGTCAGACTGTCCGGGGAGCGTACTCGATCTGGACCCGGACCCAAACCCAGACCACAGAGCAGGCCCGCCCCAGACTTGGCGGCTTCGGCCATGTGGGGGCTGGGCGTGTGATTCATGACTGAGCCGATGATTACTCAAGGCAGAGGAGAGCTAACAGGCAGAAAGGTCCACTAGGGAAGGCAACATGATTTTCTGCAGGAAAAAAGGAAACATTTTGTTTTTAAAATAGAGCAAGATTATCAAATTATACCAAAAATAGCAAAGAATAGGTTTATTTATGAACATGACTGTTTTTCATACAGTGAGTGTGTAAAAAAAAAGTCATCTAAATATTAAAGAGGGGCATTTTATGATTAATCACTTTTTCAGTTCATTAACCAATTCATTAAAATACCTAGAGTACTTACCAACCCAAACACTGAGACTTAAGATTTGTAGTCCCCCCCATCTGAGTTATCTCCAAACACAGACTCGCATTTATGAGATTATTGCACATTTAAGGGCTAGCATGTCACTGTATTGGCAGATCACTTTGACCATATATGGGGAAACTATCAAATTTGTACAATAAAATTACCACAACCCCCATTGTTTTTAGTTGCTTTGTGTTGGTGCCTACTGTAAAAAAGCTTTAAAAAATGATTGTGCTATGTTAGAGAACAAAATCCTGAAGAAATATGTCCGTCAAACTACAAACACATTTTCTTTTTAGTCTTGGCACTGCATTACATCACACCGCCAAAAAAAAAAAAAAAAGTAAATCTAGGTGTCGAGTGAGTTAGGAGTATATAACTGTTTTCATTTAAAATTACACAGATCTGATGTTTTTATATTAAATATGATTTCTCATCAGATCTGAACCTTTTTCACATGTGGCCCTAGTTCGGACCCATAGCCATGTGACATTAATGACAACCGTCAGATTGAAACTGTTGTGATCATTTAGCGTTCATGTAAAATTTTTTGTTTTGGTCTTGCACTGGTAATGAACTGAGAGCAGCTCAGCGCAAATTATCTTCACATCCTCTTCATCTAGAGAGTTTGTTTGTTGCTGTAAATGAGGCGCATATTCAAATACTTATTTCATCAGTTATTGAAAGCCAGTAAAATGTTCATGGCCTATTCAGGCCAGCTTTATTATAAACAGAGCTTTGTCTTTCCTATCCTTACCATGGGAAAAGTCAGCTTTGATGTTATGCCAGTGAATCTAGACAGATTTCTGACAGTTCTCCCACACTGTTATGTACATCAACTACAAAGAGGACAGCAGGGAAAGGATAGAAAGAGGGTAAGCCAGGGAACCATTACAGCAGTTCTGCATGGAGCTAAATGTGTGGAAATGATCCCTTGAATATTTGTGAATCTACTGCACAACTGGCACCAAACCTAATGAAGAGAAAAACTTCCAAAAAGTCTTTGTCTAATCATTTCTAGATGGGATTACCCATGGGATGAGTTCAAGCACTATTTTTCTTTAATGAGGAAAAAAAATGCACTAGGGGTGCAACGATACACAAATGTCACAATACACATTGCTGTTGTTGCTCCACGATGCGATACATTTTCGATACAAGAACTTGATTTTAATTTCCTTCAGCAGACGCTGGTGACGTTAACACAAAATTAATACAAAAGACACAATGAGAAACATACACATTAAACAAGTCATACAATCATAACATAACCCTACATCAAATCATTAACCAGCACTGAGAAAAAGGTAAAACACTGAAACATTTCTGCTATTTTAAGTGTTCAAAAGTACACCAACAGTAAATGTGAATAACACCTCACTCTTAACAGCGCAAATCAATTACAAAATACAACTTCCAAACAATTTATCTTTATCAGGAGCATGCCACACATTTAACCTCAAACAGTTGGGCAGGGTGCTGCAACGAGGGGCTACAGTTGCACAGAAAATTAGATCCTGGGTTGAACTGGGTTGGTCATTTATGCAAGAACACATTTGTGTTTTTGTGTGTGTTACATTTTGACAGTTAGAGAAAGACAATGTGTGTGGAAGGTTTGGGAGTTTTTGCACGGAAAAGTCTGTAAAAATTAACCTACAGGGTTGAGCAATCTTTTCTGTCAGAGCAAAACCCAAAAATGTGCCCAGACAGAGGGATGGAGATATACACTGCACATAGTTTGGAAATTCCCCTCATAGTTTTATAAACAAATGGAAACGGACATTGATTTTCTGAATCATAGTTTAACAAATCGGTTATAGCCTAAAGGTATAATGTTGAAGAGTGGGGGTGGGCGCTATGAATAATATTTTAAATTATTATAATTTTTATCATAAAAATATTTTTATTAATTTATTATTTTTATTATTAATTAATTAATTAATTAATAATGCTCAATAAGAATGGTGTTTGTGTAATTCCATTTAATACAAAATATAAATACATTACATTTTTTTAACTGAGAGTGTGAAGAACTAAGTTTCCACATATTCTCTTAGATCATACAGATTTGTGAAGTCTCTTTATTAAAACCAGGTATTGGAAGATTACCAGAAATAATACTGGACTCATCCGTGTAAAGATTTGGAAAGCGTTTTCAGTAAATTAGATTGTAAATATAGATTTAATATACATCAGAAATTCAGACTACTGGAGAATGTAGAAAATATTTAAAACCTCACCTCTTGGGATCTAAAAAGAAAAAAAAACACTTATTCAAAATTCAATTTTAGTATTAAGTTAATCAATTGTTTGTCCCTAAATCAATGCTCACAGCTGCCATATATTCAGAACATTTTGTTGATAAATATCCCACTCCAGCCCTCCACCCAAGCCCCCCAAGGAGCTGCCGGGGCCCAGAGGAAGTTCCAGGGCGGAGCCTGTGGCTTTGGTAACTGCTCAAATCCACAAACAAAAAGTCAAAACTGCAGGAAGAGGCAGAGCCCCGTTTTAAAACACTATTCATATAAAAGCCTGTGTTTTATTTGCCATTTAGTGCAGAGGGCCAACTGACAACTGTAAATCTGTGGCAAGCAATCAGATTCTTCCAAGGTAAAGTGTGTGAGTTATGTCTCGTCAAGGCAGGTTCAGATATACACACAAACACAAACACACACACACACACACAGTGGAAAAACACCATAGCTGCTGTCACCGTGGGACAACAGGATACTAAATCAGGCCTCTGGTTTCAGCCATTTCTCGCAAAGCAGACTACACAGCTTGTTTTCTGTGAGGAACCATGGATCTCCCTTGAGTTACACACACACTACATGGCCAAGGGTGTAGATACTATTCCAACATCTTTTCTCAACTAAGGAGTTTGTCCCCTTTTTCTGTGATAACAACTTCTACTCTTTGGAGAAGACCTTACAATGGATGTTGGAATATTTTAGTAAGACTATGACTGCATCCAGCCAGGAGAACATTAGCGATGTCAGGTACTGATATTGAATGACTAGTTCTGGATCGAAGTACATCACTCTAAATAATCTCAAGGTACTGGATGGTCTTCTAACATTCTACAGAATGCAGATTCACTGCTCCTCAACACACATGGGAATAACGACTTCAGGATCATGTGCAGCGGATCTAGGACATTCAATTCCACTTCATGTTTTCTATGGAGTCAAACAGATAAATCAATGAATATTGAGCAAGACTGCAGCTCACCACCCCAACAGTGGGGTTTAGGGCTTTCTCCACTTTGGTGGTGATGGCCACTCACTGTCTGTATGGGCTCAAGAACAGGAGTGGGTTATATGGCTATGAGAAAGGATTTGTTAACTATTTAATTAAGAATATCAAACCTCAGGGTCACTGATCTCATGACTGGTTAGAGATGAGCTGAGCACTGCTGCTAATTTCAGTCAAGTTACAGACTTTGTGTTCTTTATGTTTTTGTTTTATTTGGATAAACAAAGTAGAAATTGAGACATTTAAAATATGACTTATATCATGATATATTTTTAAAATCATATTCTCACATTAGTAAAAGTTCACAAAAATGGGATGGGACAGGTGCTACATATTTTAATATCTTTGCCATTTTATATATTATAAAGAAACTGAAAGAAATTTGCAATCTACTGACCCTAATTAGCACAAGATGAATATTTTAAGGGGGTTGTGGAAGGGAAAAATTGTTGGAAGAGCGGGAAACAAGAGTGAAGTGCACAAAGGAGAGAGACTGCTGAAAATCAATGCAAATCATAGGCATTAAACACTGGTTACTGTGGCCTAAAGGCCAAATCAGAAGTGTACCAAAATGGACAAAATAAACCAAGACTACTAGGATGTCCTGATCCGATCTCAAAGATTGGTATAGTGGCAGTTCACAGCATTATTTTAATGATCTGTATCGGCATTAATGAGTTTGATCTGAAGTCCGATCCTCTGTTTCCTCTAGGCGGCAAGCTCACAGTACCTCCAACCTCCTGCTCCTCGAGTCGATCGTGACCAATGTGAATATTCCCTCCAACACCAGTGTTTCTAAATTGTATCATACTTTGTAAATGTTTTTGTGATCTGACTCTGCTGGCCACTGTAGTCGGGCATCATCACGTCTCCACTTCCTGTATCTGTCATTTTAAATTAAAAGCCCTTTGCAAAATTTTCATAAAAGTCTGAAGCGGCAGCAGTTACTCGGCTGGACTGAGCAGGACTGTGGTTTTTATTTGTTGCTACTGTGAATGTTAAGCTGCTCTAGCACTTCAAAATGGTAATGGGATTGTATTACTCATTTTGAAATATTCTATTTCTATTACTGCAATGACGCACGATGTGGAATTTATATGAGCTGCGAAGACACCTTTGGTTTACTTTGTTGTAAAAAAAAAAAAATTAGGCAGTTTTTTTGTAGTCAAAGTTTATAAATTTCCTGCATTTTAAGCAGTAAAGAGATTCCAAGATTTTGGAAGGTGTGTAGTGTCCTCTTGACATTAAGGTATTGTCCATATAAATTTCTTATTCCAATTTCCTGTAAGTTGGCATTTTCTTACAATTATTACAAAGAATAAATAAGAATATGCAGGCTAGCTGTAAAAAGAAAATAATCCTATTACACTGTGCTTTAAAGCTGATATAGTAGAGTTTAGCTCGTTCATGTACACAAAGAAAGTTATGAAGAATATATTTGTGCTGCCTGAGATGAACCCTAGAATACTACAGAAAAACCGAAGAGGATGCTGTCAAAAGGTTACATATCTAAGCTCAAGAGTATCTGATGCAAAAGACAAATCACACTTCAAACACTGAGCAACACAGGATGTCTCTGATGTTTTCAGACATATAAAAAGCTGTAGTTAACAATGCAATCATATGAACAACAAAGTGCATGTTGTCTCACTGTTGTCAGATCTACATGTGTGAATATATATGTTTATAAAAGGTTGGTTGATTTATGATAACTGTAACTCTATTTTTGTATATGATAGGACCACTACATTAAGTCTCACACTGTTCAGCCAACCACAACTGCCTTTCCTGTATACTCAAAGCGTAGAGCTCAACCCATAAATTTCCCATTCACTGTCAGATATGCCCAACACCACTGCCACACAGTTTGACATCATATTTCATTTCCCAGAAAACATCTGGCAGTATATTATAATTGAAGCCAAAAGAGATTGAAATTGACAGAGAGACAGGCTGAGAAAGATCTAGACAAAACAAGTTTCAAAGTTTCAAAAAAGTAGAGCTTAAAGAACAAAAAACTTGCAAGAGGAAATAACAAAACAGAGCAAAAATGGCTTCAGAAAAAGGAGAACTTAAATACGTGTAATGATAAAAATAATATTTTTCTTGGCATTTCAGTCCAAACTGTTTTGGATAGGCACATTCATGCTTCAGCAAAGTTAATAGCTCTTTCAAACATGAGAGCTCTGGAGTCAAACCGAATGAAGAGAGCGGAATATGAGAAAAGCCTGGACAGTCTGGACATGCATTTCTCTGTGCGTTCTTACAGAAAATGAAAACATCTGTATATACTTTATTGAAGCAAGAGGAGCTAGAAACACATATCCTGACTACGGTTGGGCAGTACCGCAAGTTATTACACCGACATACAGTTTCCAAACAATACCGTGATATACATGAATGCATGCTAGGCATGGCTGACATTCGGTACTTCTGTCAAGGGGCAAGCCCTCTCAGCAAATATATAACTGTGTACAATATACATAATCTCCTCCAGGTGGAGGTTTTTGTGTGGGTTTTGTTCTGGGTGCTCCAGTTTCCTTTAAAGCCAAAAAATACATTTTGGTAAGTGGATTGGCTGTGTGAAATTGCCCACAATTGAGTGTATGTGTAAATGAGTGTGTGATTAAATCAAGGGGCGGCACATTAGCGCAAATGGTAGTGTCACTGTCACATAGCTCCAGGGATCTGGGGTTTGGGGTTAGTGTCCTGCTCTGGGTGACTGTATGTGAGGAGTTTGATGTGTTCTCCCCGTGTCCATGTGGGTTTCCTCCAGGTGCTCCGGTTTCTTCCCACGGTCCAAAAACACACAATGGTAGATGGACTGGCGATTCAAAAGTATCCATAAGTGTGAGTGTGTGAGTGATTGTTGCCCTGTGAAGGAATGGCACATACTCCAGGGTGTGTTTCCATCTTCCCAGTGATTCTGGGTAGGCTCCGGACCCACGATCCTGAACTGGATAAGGTTTACAGACAATGAATGAATGAATGAATGTACTAATCTATATTTATCCAAGTCAAATATAAATATGATATAGAAAAGATATCGTTCACCACCCAGCATCTCATGCTGTTTTCCATGTCCAGTTGAACATCATTTTTCCAAGAAATATTTTACCCTCCTTCATTTGAAATGAAATGAAATGTTCACATGACCTGTTGCACATAAGGCTCACACACTTCTGAAGTCTGTGCTGTTACTGTGGTTACACTGTGACTTTTGTATAGTGGTACAATGTTTGTTCTGGGAACATTCCTCTCTAACTGTGAGTCAAATAAAAAAGACGTCCTAATGTCCTGCTATAAGCCCAATAAGGCTGTAACAGTATGGATTTTTTCTTACCAGGTTAAAAAAAAAAGAAACATATAACATGCTCGGTTTCACAGCTTCCTCCTTGCGTTTCTTGTGCTCAGTTTAACCTCGCCTTTGTGCTCTCACATCAACATCAACAGAGTCTAAAATGTCTGGACTCTATGCAAAACTGCAGCACAAAATCAGAACAACTCATTTTATATATTTACTTTTTCAGAAATAAACAGACTACAAAAAAAGACAAGGACAAGAAAGGAACCTTGAAATGTGTGTTTCAATGCAGTGGGTACTGAGGCTCTGACAGCTGTGTTTGAAAATGCTGTATGGTTTGACATAATGCCAACTGTGACAAAGTGGTCACCACAGGAAACGTGTCAAATCGGAGCAATCTCTGAGTTCTATCAGAGAAAACAAAAATTGCATTCCAAAGAGACAAAAGTTTGATTCAGACACAGTGAGGCACTACACTGAAATTAACACGTCAACATATTCGCCCACAGTAAAAGCAAACGATGAGCCAAAGACCAGATTGATAGTCTATATTTGCTGTCTTTTAACTGTCATTGTGCATGCATTAAACATGCACCTGAGCTGCAAAAATGCTTATGTCTTATTTGTACAGACTGAAAGCGCGTTTTGGCTTTAACCTGTTCTCCCTGCGGTTTGTAAATGACTTCTGCCTGTAAGAAGAGAGGAAGTCTGTCAGAGTTTTGTGCTTGTGGTCTCTAACCGCAGACTATGAAAGCGACAAAGATCTTTTTTTTTTCCTTCCGCAACAGACTATCTTGATGAAAGCAAACATTATAGCTGTTTTGGCTTAGGGACTAGCATTTCAACAGGTCTCCTGAAGAGCTTTGCATCTTTGAATCAAAGTAGGTATTGAAATAATATTATGGGTCACAGATTCAGAATATTTTATTTTTAAATAGTCAAATGAAGACAGAATTAGATTATTTCTGAGATTAGATTTATTACACTGGTTTTATTTTCCAATAAAAATTGTACGCCATTAAAAAAACGATTTTTTTATTAACTTCAAACAGCATTTTCTCTTTTCAAACCTCTGAAGACACCAGTGAGTGGAATCTGCTGCAACCTCCAAAATCATGAATGCATAGTCAGATTATTATTATTAAACTATTATGTCAAAAATTGGATAGTTCAGTTTTCAGACACCCCCAACAAACCCCATTCAATATCAATATATATAACACAATATAAAACCTTTCAATAACAGTGATATGATTGTTTTTGTTTTACTTTAAAATGAATACATACAAGGCAAGAAGTTTGTTTGACGGTAAGGTCATAGTTCTTGTTTTTCCTTGGAATTTTTTTTTTATGGCTTTTATATTGGTCATATCATTATTGAAAGTATATCATATCGACCGAAATTAAGAAAAGTTTGGACCATAACATCCAACCCTTTCTTACAGTATTCTCAGTATATCTCAGTTTTGCCGCCATCAACCACAAACACCAACAAAAGGTATCAAAAAACGGTGTGAAAAATGAACACAAGTGTCACACATTCCTATTCTGTCTTCACTGCACTGGTGAAGGCCAAATGAAGACCATATCTTCAACGAGAAAGCACTGGCCACTGACTGCTTTAACATATTTTAACTCCTTCGCAAAGGTTTCAGAGATTCCCAGCTGTCGCTGTTGTTAAGTCTTATGTCTGGGTATTGTGTATATATATTCAATCGAAAGATATCACTAAAACACACAAAAGACAAACCAGATCTATTTAATGGCCTGTCCCTTGGAGTTAGAACGACCAGTGACAGGAATGTTTGTTTCTTTAGAAGTCCTTTAGAACATCGGATGGAAGACTGTCAATAATGATTTCTATACAATAGTTATTGTCTTTATATTACTACTACTACTACTACTAACACTGACCTATGCATCACATGACCACAGTATTGTGGTATTTGGTCCCAGCCCTAGAACGAGAAACAGGATGTGGGTCCTACACCACCCCAAGCCTTCTCTATGTACACCTCGCTCTGCCACAATTGTTGGTTAACATAAAGCTAATAAGCATGATGGCTAACTATCGTGGTATTTAAAAATATAGATGTATCTCGGTGTGGGAGATGACGTGGGGGAAAAACACAAGTCCAGTGGCCCTAAACAGTTATGAGTTTAGCACTGAGTTTGGGTTAAAAGAGAGAAAAATGAAGCTGAAAACAGGCAAAGTACTCAAAAAAAAAAAAAAAACATTCACTCGACTTTGTTCTCATAGGTATGAGGCTTTATCCTCTAAATACAGTATGTGTGTTTTGGGCCTCCGTTTGCTGGAAAATGATAAACCACAAGTGGCTGTTAACTGGCCAGCTGTGCTTCCAAACTGTGTAGAGCCTGTCTAATTTCACTTATTTTCAAATCTTTCTCTTCTTCCACCATCAGTCACTGAAATTTGCTCCCACAGAAACATGTTTTTATCGTCAACATGTGTCGCTGCGCATTGTCAGGCTGTGCTGAGCTGAACAGCACAGCGCCGAAATCGCTTCACTCGACCCACTCTCACAGAGATGATGCTCACAGTTCATAGGTGCACCACCCCACAAACACCCCACGGTATTACCGCATACAGTGTTAATATTTTTAGACGGTATGACCACATGAAAAATGTGGATACCACTCACCCCTAATTAAAAGAAATGATTCTTAAAAGTTAAAAAGCTCTGATGCACTCACATTGATGAAGTACTCACATTACTGACTTCATTTGTAGGACAACTCTAACAGGAACGTTAGCTCTTTTCCCAATGCTTGTTTAAGTGTTCCTATGAAAGTTTAATGCATGTCCTACATCTTATATGTAGCTTCAGTGCTCTGGCAGGGGAGTCCCTTGGAAAGTCAAAATGTCTGATTTTCTGAATTTGTTTTAGGTTGACATGAAGAGTGTTTAATAAAATATATTTATCTTTCCCACCAAGAAACAGCTACAGCAATCAAGTAATCTACAATTGCACAAGTACAAAAAGGAATCGTAAAAAAACAAAAAAAACAAAACAAAACAAATATCAGTATGAGCAGGAACACTTTGTTGTTCTACAATTACAAACTGTCATCCACCTGTTTGGGACGTTGTGGTTATAAAGCCCTCAGTGTCACTCCTGGACTGAGAATAGTCCACCAACCAAAAATATCCAGCCAGCAGCATCCTGTCCTTTGCCTGATGAAGGTCTAGAGGACGACCAATGCATACTGTGCACCAACAGCTGAGCTACTCTCTCTGACTCTACCTCTACAAGGTGAACCAACAAGGTACGTGTGTCTGAGTGGACAGTGAGTGGACACAGTGTTTTAAAACTAGAATTAGAAAGTATGCAAAGAAAAAGGTGGACTACAGTGTGTTATTGTAGAACTTCAAAGTTCTCCTGTATGAGTGTAGATACAAGATCTCTCTCAAGGTCTCTTACCTCTTTGGATTTGCATTATACATGTCATTCCTTTATTATTATTTTTTAATGATTTGTGTGTGTGTGTGTGTGTGTGTGTACAGACTAGACAACATAAGACACACAAGTTTGATCTGTGAAAAAAAGCAGAGAATCTACTGCTAATCATGGAAATAAACAAAGCTGGGCCAGATTTATCTGTACAGACCAGAATATAAACACTCAGGAGAACACTTAAACTGGGGAAGTATGCCTTTGAGAAATGCAAAAATCACAGTGAGGGCTGGAGAAATCGCAGACTACAAACTGAAGCCAACTCACACTCTCCTCTGCTGAATCAGTTACTGACCTTCATGGTACTCAGCTGGATGTAGCTACTGTCAGTGTTCTGTCAAGTCTGTCATAACTCTGTGTTAGTTTTCCTAAACTTGGCTGTGACTAACACAGAGTTTGAAATATATCTTTCAACAGACAGAGTAAAATCTGGCTCCCATATTTTGTGCCATTCATTAAACAGCCAAAAATCAAAGAAATATCGGTCAGATAAAGATCGCATCAGTGTGAAACTGTGATTTCGATATATGGCGTATTCATTTTCTATCATCTCTTGTCTTAACTGAGGGTCATTCACAATCTTTAACAATGGCAGTGGTCATCCATGACAAATGCACTGTTATGATTTTCCTCCATGGAGGCAGTACTAATGTGCCCTCAAGAAATATGATGCCATTCTGTTTCCCCACAAAATGGTTAAGCTTGTCATCGAGCCCCATATTCTTTGTCATGCCCAATTACAATCTCACAATTACAGTTTAATAGCCTTTAAATGTTATGGCAGGCCAAAACCATTTCAGTGAAATAACTACAGTCCTTCCAGGCTCCTGCATCCTTAATAAAAACGGAGCAGCAGGACAAATATCTATACAGCACAGCTGGTGGATGGCCATATGACCAGCGTGCACCAACAATAGTTAACTATATAATCACACTTCAGTGAATACTGCAGATCAAACATGACGTATGCTATGATTAGGGTAGGAATACAAAGAGAGGGACAAACACATTTACAAAATTTGAGTGACATGTTTGTTAATAAAGTGATCTTTATTCCAATGTGCTCAAGCACTTCTATTTGCATAATGTTTATGTGTTTCAAGCCTACCATGTATCATATACATCCTTTGTTACTTCGCAAAAAAAAAAAAAAAACACTTGTGTAGAAATACTAAGTAGCAGTTCAAAAAAAGACGTAAATATAGAGTAACTTAAGAAACTGAGGTGGGGTTTTCCATACATTCATTATTGGCACATTTACACTTCAGGGCACCTACGTGACTCAACTCAGCTTTTTTGCTTTCCCATTAGGTGAATTTGTTACCTAGACTTTGTTACTTTTTAGTCCCTGCTCACTCATTTGTTTTAATCTGACTCACAAAGGCAGCTTATAAAAATACAAAGACTTCTCATTTATACATTCAATCTTGAATAGAAATAAAATTATTATTTTAAGAACTCAGAAATGTACAAATAAATCAATAATTTAATGAGCTGTATAATGAAGTAGCTAGTTCTATATACATGAGACATGTAAGGAATTACTTCTGTCCACATCTGGCAATGAGAAAAACACGTTTGCTATGATCACCAGGTCTATAACCCTGTTCAGAAGTCATGTGCGGACAGGACCAATGCAGGACACTCATTTTCTATTTTGAGCCTTCTTTTGGTGAGAGGTGAAAATGATTGGCCTATAGACTGTAGCATAATTAAACAGATTATCTACAGCGCTGTAGCATTTGAGAGCATATCACGCTCAATCCATCAATGTTTTTGCTTTAATCAGAAGTAAAACATTGACACCGATTTAGGGAAAGACAGATATTGTTGATCACAGCTTGTTAATTTGCCAGCATGGCACAATCATCTTTGTCACTTCCCTCCACAAGCCACAGAATACACAGATGCCTGATGGTGATCACATGATGGCAACAAAATCAGAAATGAAGGTTGCATGCAACAAATGATCAGCAATATCAGCAGTTCCAAGCATATTGAGCTCTAGGTTTTAAAAAAAAAAACTGCATGTAAACAGACATATATGAATAACATATAAACACATTACACACTGAATAATCACTGGATTAGGAACTTCTATCTTGTATCTACACTCACTGTCCATTTTATCAGCTCTGCAGTTACATTTACAGAGTGTAGTCCACTTGTTTCTCTGCATACTTTCTTATCCCCTTTTCATCCTACTTTTCAGTGGTCAGGACCACTACAGGACCACCACACAGCAGGTATGAATTGTGTGGTGAATCATTCTCAGCTCTGCAGTGACACTGACGTTGTGGTGATAAAGCCCTCAGTGTCCCTGCCAGACCGAGAACAGTCCACCAAACAAAAATATCCAGACAGGAGCGTGCAGCAAAACGATTAGCTACTGTCTCTGACTTTACAAGGACCAAAGAGGTAGGTGTTTCTAATGTAGTGGAAACCCAAGTAGCACGGCTGTGCCTGATCCACCCATACCAGAGCAATACACACCAACACCACCACAATATCAGTGTCACTGCAGCGCTGCGAATGATCCACCACACAAATCATACCTGCTCTGTTGGTCCCGTGGGAGGTCCTGACCACTGACGAGCAGGCTGAAATGAGGAGTGGAACGGATAAATTAGACAATGAGTGTAGATACAGGTTTCTGCATCACCTAACCACAAAAAGAAGGATGGGGTGGAAATGGAGGTAGGGGTTTGTTGCAGGCAAATGAGAAAGAAAATCTTCATGACATTTAAACGGAGGGGAGAAATCAGGAACTAAAGCAAGGCACAATAGCGGGAAGAGACAGAAGATAAAGAAAGTCGAGCACAGCAACAGAGAGAGAGACTCAGACATAGGTAGAAAGTCGATAAAACAAAGGAAGATGAACAAAACCCGACTGTGTTTCCTCTGTAAGATTATTCTGCCTGAAGAGGCTATTTTTCCATGACAGCAGGGTAAATGCTGCTCTCTTTTCTAGTGCATAGGGATAGGAAATATCTCATTTCCTATGTTCAGCTTAAGTCTCCTTTTGCACAGACATCTCTCCTGAGAAAGAAAGAGCTCAGAAATATTGACTCCTTATGAGTTTTAGAAAAGATCTCAGTAAAGCCTCATACTGTGTCGAGATTTGCTGAGATAATAACGCTAATGTTTATCTGCAACTGTCCGAAAAACAGAAACATATTTCATCCATTTCTCATCCAACAGAATGAAACTTCTCATATTTGGTGAAGTAATTATCTATCATTATACCACACTTAGTTACATTTCTGCAATGTGATTTTCTGAGAGCCATTCCAAGAGCCCCAATATTGCATGATAATGGCACTCTGATCAAAGGTCTTCAAGTATTACTCCACAATATACATGTAACCTGGCAATGATGTCAATGCCAGCACATACAAGACTGGGTTGTTGAGGGAGTGGGAGGGGTATTGTGGTGCCTGATGGCTCTTTTCCACCAGTGTAGAACTGGTTCTGTTCCTGTTCACTCACCTAATTTTAATTTAATATTTTAATTAGGCATATTTCCAACAACATAAATAGGTTTGTTCCCTGCTGGAACCAAAGAATAGTATGTTCTTCACCACAAACCATGACGATATCTGTCAGTGTGTCGAGCTAAAGACGCTCAAGAAAGAGCAGATGGTTATGAAGTGAGCTATGGTCTGTGCAAGTCGAGGCAGTTTATTAAATTTATTTATTTAACATTTTCACCACTGCTTTTTTTCACAAGCTCAGAAGCCAGTGTAAGAGTTTGGTTAAAAAGGCTACAAGGAATGTGTGAAAGATGGAACTATTTTACACTGTGGAATAATGATACAAACAAAAAATAATTTGTTTTTCCTTTTCTTTATCTTAACACCTGATAATAAACAGTGGTAACAAACTATGGTATAATTACAGCAATACACTAGAGATTTACTGATCTTCAATAAGTGATCTTGTGTACTGACCTTCAGCATTAGCTCTACAGCCTCAGGGCCTATGACCACAGCACACCACTACTGATATGTGTCTCTTTTCTTTTGTCTAATTCTATATCTCCACTTGAATATGAGTATAATCACTCAATACAGGACAGTAATATATAACTATAACATGGATGTTTTAAGCCATTACCGCATTTTAGTCTATATTTACATTGATCAAAGTCTCCTCTTCATTGAACTTGACATGGAGTAAAGATGCCAGGAGTGGTCAGGCACGCTGACAATGATGCATGATAACAAATCCTCCACTAAAGGCGGATTAATGAAGAAAGATGTTGCACAAGGCTCATTATAAACCTGGCAACCGTGCAGGGTACAGCCTAGGAATGCTTATTAACCAGAGCTGAGGCTAACTGCTCACCTAATCGCACCAACATCAGTGAAATCTGTCCTTAAACTGACAACAGGGGATTTGATTGTGTGTTGATTCTGGCGTTATGAATAAAAGAATGCTTAATACAAGTTAATCTCATTAATCTTATGCCAGTCATGCTGAACAAGGGACTGCCCACAGACAGAACACAGGAGGTTTGAGAAAAGATATTTTATGATAAGGGGCATGGAAAGGGGGTAACAAAACTGTGCTGAGGATATAACAGATACTGACTGATAAAGTAACAAAGCTAAATGAAGGAAATCTTGACATGACAGGCTCTTCCCACATCAGAGCAATGATTCTTGGAATTCATCATTCTTGTTATTGTCTAAACTCGATCTGCACTGCAAAAAGTAGTTTGGTCAAGTAAAATCAACTTAAATGTATTTTTTATGTATAATATTGTTCACATTTTGAAATGGTCTGAGACAATGGTTTTAAACATTGTTTAAAATAAAATCACTATATTGGTGGATACATTTAAAATTAGCAAAATCATCTGTCAGTTAAATGCAATTTAATAATCAAAATAAATATGTTGTAATTCATAAAACATACATTTATATGCAGTGTGCACATTTGGATCTTGAGGTGCAGCAGCTATCTTTGCACCTAATAAATCATTCTGTTACTACACAAACACCTGCTCTGTGTGCACCTGGTCACTATGGCAACAGGAGCTGCCCCATCACAGCAACAGTGCTCACATCTGGTTCTGATAACAGCATTAAGGGGGATGTGTATGAGGTGCATAATGTGCATTACTTAATTATGTAAATAAATAAATACATACATACATACAAGTATTGTTTACTTATGTTGCTACAAATGCCATTTAATACATATACTATCATTAGTGTTCCTCTGCATATTGACAATACAATAATTTCTCAGTACTAAGGCTGAAAAAATTAAAACAAAGTGTAATAATAATAATAATAATAACAACAACAACAACAAAAATAATCTATTCACAAACAATGTATGTTGCTGATTTTTCATATATATTTTCAAAATGGTGTTCAAGTTAATGACTTCTGATCTGAAGAGCACAGGAACAAATAGTAGAGGGAATAGTAGATTAAGAAAAAAAAAAAACTTAAAATAATGTATCAAGTAGCCAAAACATCCTGTTATGAATTCTGAATTCTGCACCAACAGGAAACTCAGTAAATGGTCAAGGCTGAAGCTGGAAATGTTATTATATATATATATATATATATATATATATATATATATATATATATATATATATATAATCCATTAATTCCATAAATCCATTAAACTAATTCACCTTTAATATCTTCTTCATCATGTTCAGGGACAGCTGGTCTACAGCCTACCCAAAAATATTGTGAGCAAGGCAGAGATTTTTAAAATGTGTGTATCATATATATGTTGTATTTAGAATTAACAAATATGCTTAAGGTCATGTGATTTTTAATGTTTTTTAATTTTTCAAGACAGAATTATCAATTTCAGAATTTTTTTTTCAAAGGGTGTTAATGAATTGGCCCTGGATTTTAGGATGGAGCCCCTAAGAGGACATGTGGATGATATATGAATTCACCCACAATGTTCTGCGTTCCTTCACCATTATGAATTCTCTTGCAAATATTTGGGTATTCACAGTGTCTGAGAAAGTGTTTTTCAGGACTACAGTAGACCATACTGTACTGTTGTGGCGCATGTGTTGAATGCTGTTACCATGTTTCTGGATACACCTCCCAGTGAACCCAAAGCTTGTAGCTTGTAGTCCATCATGGTAATCAGATTTGTTTTATTGCCAGCACAGCTACTGACCATAAAGCCATATTTTAGTAAACTAGCCATCACTAACATCACCGGAGAAAAGCTTTTTTTTTTTTGTCTGTTTTTTTTTTTGTTTGTTTATACTTCTTTCTTCTTTAGAGGGAAACCAATCTGGTGAATTCCAACAACATCTAATTCGTCTAATTAGTTCCATTTCCAAAATGGGTAATGGGTCTCTAACAAAGTCATAGTGAGTATTCATAGTTTTCATTCATTTAGTTTTGGAAGTACTAATTTTCTTATTATTGATGTACATTTGTGAATGCATGATTATTAAACTAGTCTGATGATTTGTTAAATAAAATAATACATAATATATAAAAAAAGTGGTCAAACCAGGCAACAAAAAAGAAAAGAAACACAGCCACTGGCACTAGGCAATAGGAAATGTTGACTTCTACTATGGTAAAAAAGAAAAAAACAAACAGAAAATATTGATTGCATGGTCAATTACAGCCATAATATTAGTCCAAAAAAATACAGAAATTTTGCCAAAATTCGAATTAAACATTAACATTAGCATAAAACTGGATAAATATAAGACCAGAAAAGTGAATATTGCAGAAGTACAGGGTCTTTCATTTTATCAGCCTTCACTTTTGCATGCTATTTTGCTGTGCAGCATGCAGCGAGTATCCATAAACTATTGAAGATTACATGCTTATCACAAAACTAAAAGGCTGCATGTGTGTGATCAGAATCTAGGAAAATATGTAATGGTAAATGTCTTTAATAATCCAAGCCAGACAGAGTTAAAGGGACTATGAAACATAAATCAAAGTGAAGGAGAAATGTGAATCACAACGGAATGAAATAAAAGTAGAGCAATTCCGCCACAGATGAAATATACATGCAGAACCCACTACTTTTGTGTTTCATCTTTCTGGCTTTCTAATTTTCCCTCATCTACAGGATAATATACAGGAAATCAGATTTCCTAACATCCTGCAAAAGAGTGTGGGGGAGCAATTGTGTGCATGTGTGGGTAAGAGACGGAAAGAGTGAAGGCATACAGAACCCTGGACCAAGAAAAGAGGGAAGAGAACTGTAATGTAATTAGAGCTGGCTGGAATTTTGAACATTTGTTGTGCTGGTATACATTTCTTTATTTTGTCTTCTATTAACCCTGTAAACCCCACCAGAATTCTTGAATACACTTGTGGATTTTTACAGACTTATTTTTTGGATAAAATAAAACATTTTATCATAACACCAGGGGGACATTACCTTTACTTAACGCACATGATATTTCTCTTGAGCATGTTCTTGTTCATGCACAGAGAGCAAGGAAGTGCAGGTCACGAAAGTTATTTCATGACCTAAATAGTGCACTGCATAGGAAGTATGCCATTTGGAACATTTATTCATTCATTGTCTGTAACCCTTATCCAGTTCAGGGTCATGGTGGGTACAAAGCCTATCTGGAATCACTGGGCGCAAGGTGGGAACACACCCTGGAGGGGGCGACAGTTTTTTGCAAGGCGACACACACACACACACACATTCACAACTATGGACACTTTTGAGTCGCCAATCCACCTACCAACATGTGTTTTTGGACTGTGGGAGGAAACCGGAGCACCCGGAGGAAACCCACATGGACACGGAGAGAACACTCCTCACAGGCAGTCACTCTCAGCCTTCAGGTCCCTTTTTCAAATGTGCAATTATTTGTCATTGTACAACGTACAACAAAATGTGTCTTTCGCATTTAACCCATCTGTGGCAGTGAACACGCGCGCACACACACACACACACACACTAGTGCACTAGGGGCTGTGAACATACACCTCCTGGTACCAAGTGTGGTCCTCAAACCATTAGGCCAAGGCTCCCCCATATGCTCTGTTACATGCCATTTGGGCCCAAAATTTTATCTATATCCCTTGCCTTTTTTTTGTTAATCAAGAATGGAAATGAACATAAAGAAAAGCATAAAGAAAGCCTCAATATGGCTGTGAAAATATGCAATCAATCCTGAAACCTTACACTTTTGCACTGTAACACTGTGTCCTCATTGCATCCTGTTCATTTCAAAGGACGGCTCTACACACTGCTTGACGAGGCACTTGTCAGACAGAGATAAATGTTCAGCAGATTTCAATTCAGTTTCAATTAGCCAGGACGTAATCATATATCACAGGCCTCTGTGCAACAGTAAACTGTGACTCAGATTGTTTACAGTCCTAGATACGTCTCTTTCATTTCCACAGACAGGGAAACACCCAATCGCCATGAGAAAACAGAGTGGACGTGTAACATAACTTGGTAGCAATCCTGAGGTTGTGAGCATCAGAAAAAATGTCAATGTGAGCAGGGGTTTGTGTGATGACACAATTCTCTTTCTTGCAGGCTCAGAGTAAACGAGGCTTGTTTGGCATCACAGTAAACACGCCATAAAAACCTGTTTTCCAGTCTTACCATGTGGCCTAGCTTTGTTCTCTGTGAGCTACAGCAACCTCACATTAAGTAGTCATTCATATAAAATTGGGGACATAGCTGCAGACATATGGTGCATAAAATGCCCACAAGAAGAGAGAAAGAGTAGAGACCGAAAAGATCACAATATCATCAAAGACCAGAAATAGTCCATATACACTAGCTAGCAGCCTACCAGTTTCTATTTAAATATAGTGTTGAAATTTCTTGTTTGAATAAGGGAATCCAAGCTCAAATCATAGCTTCACAATTCAACAATAACTGCCAAAAATCTGCCTACTGTGTTTGGACACATACAATTTAAAGATATATAGTAATTTGGTCAATAGTACATGAGAAGGGCCAGTTGCCAAAAAAAAGCTCTGAAAAAGACTGTCTTCAACCATTCAAGTTCTATATTTATTTTTTAGTATTTAAATTTACTTCAGATCTGAGGCCAAGTATATTAGCTGGAGCTCTCTGGGCCTGCATAATTAATCATTTTTTAATCACAACTGCCTCTGCTTCTTGGCTTTCTCAGCAAGTTAATCATGAAGGGCTGTAACAAATACATTCCAATTACTTCATCATTAGTGCTCCTTATAAACATAATTGATAGAAGTGTTCTGCTGAATCAGTAAGATTTTTCTCAGAAAGTCTACTGAATGACCTCTCATTAGGGGTCAGAGTTTGCTGGTGCGATAATTCAGTTAAAGCACTTATGTTGAGTATCAGCTACAAATCCAATCTGATTTTTGTGTTTTCATAGATACTGCAAAGATTATGACCAAAAGCAGTTTCTCAATGGAGACGGGTTTTGGTCAAAATACCACAGGGACGTTGAGAAAATCATTTATAAACCACTTATGACTGAGTGTTAGGGTACACTCATAATTGGGCTAAATGATGGAACCCCAAATGTGCCTTATATAATAAATGGGGCACAGTTTTCGGCACAGCACAGGACTCTAAATTTAGTTAAACATAAATAACTTTAAACTTTAACCACAAAAAGAGCCCCGACTGGTGGGGAAAACTGTTATAAGCATTAAAAGGGACAGCAAATCTATAACAAATCAAATTTCCTTACTTTGATTAAATCCTTTACCTGGATTGATATCCCCATCTCAAACTTTTGTTGTTTATTGTATCTTTTGACAAACACAGCATTTCTAAAGCAAGTACTGGTTAAAAGGAACATTGAGTAATAACAGTTGATTGAGATTATTCATTCATTCATTGTTTGTACCCCTTATACAGTTCAGGGTGGAGGTGGGTCCAGAAGACACCCTGGAGAGGGCGCCAATCCTTCGGAGGGTGACACACACACACACACACTCACATATTCACTCACACATTCTTACAGTGAGTGCAAGAGCTTCAGAACTGTCCTGCCCCTCAGCTGAGTCTCTCCAATCACAGAGCTGGAACCTCAGTTCTTTGAGAGCACGGAGATGAGGTTTAATGGAACAAACTCTGTGAGTATGCAGAAATAAGTGTCCTGATTAAATATGGCATTTTGAAAAGGGTTGTTTTGACAGGGTGATACAGTGCTGTGTTTGATCCTTGTGGTATTTTGATCACAGGAGATCCAGTGCTTTGACTAGACAGGCTCAGACAAGGAAGTGGGAAAATCCTAATGTGTCTGCATTATATGTTTAATGCAGCATAAAACCAGAACCACTCATTTTGTTTACAGGCAGATCGCCCAATTCATGTCCTAATTTTACTGAAACGTGAGTTGTTCATATTATGTCCCCTTTAAACCTATTTGCAACTGCAGTCTAATAAAACATGTTTAGCTCTATCAGTGAAGCCTTATCTCTGAACATGATTTAAATGAGGATTCTGGCAAAGTTTTCCATGAATGAAAGAAAGTTCTTGGAAACACTGCCTACTGCAGCGTTGACTGCATCCTCGCTGATAGAACACAGTAACACTGTTCTCTGAAGCTGTATTCCCAAAAAGAGTACAGTAGATTCTTTTGGATTAAGACTGAGCTCCCCTTACAAGTCACCTGACAGGTGCCAAAAACAAAGGCTACACTTTGGGCTTTGTGCCTAACCACTGAAATCAAACACATCTGTTTTTTCCCTTTTCCTTTCACGCCATAAATTATGGCAAGCCTTATTCCTTTCTACACACTTAAAAATTATGGTTTTGTAGTAAAGAAAATGGTTTTATATAGAACCCTGAACACCTGAAGAAATTTTTGCATAATAAAAGGTTTTGTGCATCATGTAGAATATGCTATAAATGTTTTTATATAGTAGCTTTCAGAAAAGGAAGCATAAATGGTTTTTCTATTGTTATGATGTTAAGCTTGTTACAATAAAAGAACCATTTTTTTTTTGTTTCCATTTAGAACAGCTTTCCAAAAGGAACTATATAGAACCATTTATAACACATTCTCTGTCAATCTGAAGAACTCTTTACGATGCAAAGAAATTCTGAATCATGAAAAAGGTTCTTAACATGATCTGGGCTCTATATAGAACCGTTTTCTTTACTAAAGAACCCTTGCAAAACCAATACAAGAGTGTATTATAAACTATACATCCGAAAGTTTTTATACATCTGTTCATTCAATTGTGTCTTCTGGAACCAATAATGGAGTTTGCTCCCTGTCTACTTTTCCAGAAAGGCTTTACACTAAATGTTACATTTACATTACACTTAAAGGATTTGACAGATGCTCTTTTCAGAATTACCTGATTTAGGTAAATGATGTGCTATTAGCCTTGTCCCAGGACTCTTATGGGCCTTGCATGGTCTGCTTACTTGAGCAGAGGATCAAACCCTAGTCTGCTTGGAAGGCAATAATGTAATTAATGTTGGATATCTTTTGGATCTGAAACACTTGGTCCTCTCAAAAGTACTAGATAGTTCCTGCAGTGTTTTACAGTTAGGGCGGCCACTATGACATCATAGGGCTGAAACTAATAATTATTTTGATAATCGATTAATCTGTTGATTATTTTTTCTATTAATGGATTATTAATCGGATAAAAAGGAAGACAAGCCAAATTTGGTTTCCTGTCTGTTACTAGCATATTCAGGATACCATCAGTAAGAACAGCTGCTTGCTGTGGTGTGTAGATCTTCTTCAAAACATAGTCAGCAATGCTGGGCTGTTTTTATCTGAGGTGAGAGAAAGTGTAGATATGAACATACATCTTTTTAAGTTAATAACTACTGATCTAAAATGCAGACAACAATGCAGGCAAATTGAAATTACATAAATGGATATTGGGTGATGCTGCCATGTGCTGAGAATAAAAGGGAATTTCATCTAACACATGATCAGATATTGTTAAGATATTTAAGATTTTAGAGAACTAATTATATAAGGAACACACAACCTACCATTATTAAAAATTAGTGTTTACACGAAGAATTGACCCAACAGTAACATTAATTTTTTCAATATTTAACAGTGTATGTAAAGTAATATACACTTATAATGTAATATACACTTGGCTGTGATACTCAAACACTAACACGCAATGCCAGTCAGAAAAGACCTTGAAAAAGGCTTTAAATATATTATAAAAAAATGTTTTGTTTTTTTTTTAACTCTGAATGTAACATTTAACGGAAAACTCGCTAAATACAAGAGTGATATAAATTTACTAAAAATGAGACATCTTGTTTAACTACTCTAGCAGGCTCTAGTGACATTGATTGAGAGAAAAAAATAGAACTTGTCACTAACGTTAGCTTAACTAAAACTACGGCTTGTTTTGGAACTGCTGACACATTTAAGGTGGAAGAGAAAACTCGGGGGAGACATGCTAAGGCTTGTTCGCTAAACGCGAGTGTAATATCAATGTACTAAGAAAAACAAATGTTGTTTAACTACTCTAGCAGGCTCTAGTAACATTGAGTGAGAGAAAAGTAGAATGAACTTACTATACTTAATCTCTTTCACACACAGCTCCAACAGGCTTCATTTTTAGATGCTCATGCAGTGATGTTGTGCTGCTGTGCCATGCGAGATCAGCTGTGCACATTTTGCACTTAACGCTGTTCCTTGAAGGCGTTAATATAAAGTGCTCCCATACTTTTGATGACTTGGGTCGTACATTTTTCTCTCTGCTTGTGCTAAAATTATCCTCTGCTGTGACCGCCGCCGTTTTTCAAACCCTTCTTCCAGAGTTCGTCACATGAGCTATGAAAGGCATTGGTTCCCTGCTTTTACGGCAGTCGGCATCCAGCTTAATTGTGCTTTGTTGCCACACCTTTGGTTGGCTTACTGCCACATATTACGGTGTAGCAACAGTACCTATGTGTATAATAACTTAGACCCAACTAATCGATTATTAAATTAGTTGCAAACTATTTTAATACTTGATTTTAATCGATTAGTTGTTGCAGCCCTAATAATAAATAAGAGATCCTTTAAAGTTTCAAAGTACTTTCTGAAACTTATTTCATGCGTTATTCCTCAGTTTTCAGTCACAAACGCTGTGTGTACACGAGGTCAGAGCATGTGCAACCCATGCTTGTAAACAATGTTTTGAACCTTTGATTTGAATTTGCCTTCGATTTATGAACCGATTCATTCAATGAGTCGACTCGACACTCAACCCCATCGTCTAAGTTCCAAGCACCACACCAGATCACATAATTCACGAAATATCAGTGGATTTTATAACACGAAACGATGACTTGATGTTTGTTTCTTGAGCTTTGATTCCCAACTGAAGCGTGCCTTGGGGAGGGGCTGATGACGTCACTTTTCTTTTTCTATTTTATTTTATATTTTTAGATGTTTTCTGGTTAGGAGGAAGTTGTTGTAGTAGCACACTAGAGGTGTTATTGCTCATTATGTTGTTTACTAGCACATATGTTATTGTAACGGTAACTGCACTTTAACTGCTTTGTTAAATGTATAACAAAAAAAAAAAAAAAAAAGAGTAAATAACGTTACAAGTTTGTCGCCCTCTGGGCGAGAACTACGACAAGTATTTAGCATTTTTAATCAAGGAAAAAATGTGAAACACTTAGAAATTACTCATTATTTCTGAATTGAAATCTCAATTGAAATTCGCAAAGGAAATGTAATTATCTGCTTGCTGTTGTCAGGGCAACAATAGCGACCGAGTGGAAGAGTGGAGTCGATTCTTCAAACATCTGAAATTAGCTTCTTGGCAGCATCTCAGTACATTGGTTAATGAAATATTTTCTTAACACCTGGGACATCGCCTGGTGTTCATTAGGTTCACTAACTAGATAGAGTGTTCAAATACTTTTGGAAAATATAAAATTCATCATCTTTGCTCACATCTCCAAGGCTAATCTTCTGTGTCTCTAAACTAATTGTTCAAATTCTTTTCCTCTCTGACCCGGGCTCTTTGTCTTCTCATTTTCATCATGCTCAGTTCCTTTTATTAAGCCTGTAAAGAGCCTGGAAATAAAATCAGATGAAACATCTGGTTTCTGGGACCAAAGTGCTTGGCATGTGGTATTACTAAGCTAATTCTTATAAATCAACCATGGTTCTGTGACTGCAAGATTCATCCAGACGCTACAAATGTACAAAAACACAGTCCAACTTATTGTATCAATGCACAGCTTCGGATAAATTTTCAAGTCTTTAGATTCATGCTACGTGGCAGCAAGTTCTATGTTCCAAAGATGAAAAAGAACATTCGGACAAAAAACAGCACCTGTAATGGCTTGGGGGTGCATTAGTGACCACAGCATGGGTGATCTGCATATGTGTTTAGGTACTGTTAATTTAGAGGTTTATAGAGGTATTTTGGAGAGACATTTGCTGCCATCTAGATGACATCATTTCCCAGGAACTCCATTATCTGTTTGAGCAGGACAAAGCCAGGTCTGCACAAGTTACAACAGTGTGACTTCATAGACATAATTAGCGTGTGCTTGACTAAGCAACTCTGCTGGTGCTTTTCCAAAGCATGGTACCTGCTTTACTCAACTCTTATCTACTTGCTTTTTTTGATTTTCCATTAGGCAAATTTGGTACCTGGAACCAAATTGTTTAGCACCCGCTTGCTTATTAGTTCCAAGAAAGTCAAGTAGGGATTTAACTGTGGCATATAAACCTTGCAGAGTACTGATTGGCCATAGAGTCTTCTGTATAATCCCCAAGCCACAACAAAGATTACATTTGGTTTTATCCAGCTCACAACAGCAACTAGTACAATTAAGCCATGGCTTTCTGAAGAGGTTTCAATGGTCCTTGGATTGGTGGCACATCAAAAGAATTCAGCAAGAGCCGGGTGGTACAACAATGAACGAATATAAACTGAGCTGCCTGAACCTGTGCAGCTAGGCTATGTTGAGTTCCTAAAAACAATACATGTAAATAAACAATGAGTAAACAATACTTAAATGTTACCGCCACCGTTGTTGTGAATTCCAATGTCTGTGGTTCCCGTTAGAGATGGTGCTTTGCAACATCACCAGCTACATTTTATAGAGGAATTGTAGTAGTGATAGTGTAGTAGTGGAATACCAGCTGGGACCAAGTCCCAAAAAACATGTAGTGCCAACTAGAGTAAGTACTATGCAGTGGAGAAGCACCAGTCTTGTATGCAGCAAGAATGGGCAAATTTCCAACGTTCAAAAACAGAAACAACAAGTATCCTTAATTCATAAAATGATTAAAAAGTTAAAAGAAAGCTCATTTGACCCAGTGGTAAACATGCCTCTATCCTAACTTTCTACATTGGTTTATATTACACAAATAAAATTAAGTTTTCCAAGTGTCCCAACTATTCTAGAAATGGGGTCTGCAAGTTATGAGATTATTTTGTTCACATAAAAGTACTCAGTCAAAAGTCTGAAGGCTGTGAGAGGTGACCAAGAGTCTGGCCAAAGCTTACGTATGGCCCCCAACCACCCACTAAACAACCACCATGCAATAAACATGGAGTGTGCCTCCAAAATATATTCATCCTGTTGCTTGTCAGGGATTAAAAAATAAAGTCTCACATTTCTAAGCTTGTATAGAATGTTTGCCAGTTCATATTCCATATGTTCGAACTAGGCTTGTGTGTGTGTGTGTGTGTGTGTGTGTGTGTGTGTGTGTGGTTGGCATCAGTTCAACTAGGAGCCTTTAAAAAAGACTCTTTTTTTTCATATTTTGAATGAAAGTGAAACAGGTTCCCAAGAGGTTAAGCTGTAAATTCCCTCTCAAATGGTGCCTGCTCTACCATGAGAGCTATGAGAGGGCAGAGTTCCCATTCCTTCTTTCTCTTTCTCTCCTTCTCTCTCTAGACCAAAAGATCACAGAGATGGGCTTGATATTTTAACAGCCACACCACTTTTCCAATATATAAAATTACATGGGAGACCAAGACAGGAGGAGGTAAAGGTTTGTAAGAAAGGGGGGAGGAGATGACAAGGATGAAAAAAAATCGAGGTTACAAAGTCAATGCCGACATATTCCAATTTCAATTTCAGTTCTCATGCCTCCAACTTTTTCAACGTCCAGTGTATATGACATGGATTCAATTTAAGGTTCTGCTTTGAAATAAAGCCAGTAAGAAATCTGCAAACATCAAACAAACTAAACTCAAGCACAGCATAAATTTTCAAGGAAAAATAAGGCTTTATAAACAAAGACTTGCACGCAAGCCGCAAAAATGACAAAATATAGACCACCCCTACCAGTCCTTGAATCCATGGAGTGTCAAACATACTGATGTTGTGCACAGCTAACTATATGAACTGGGTCAAACATCCTCCATGATCGAAGTCTGGTAACAATTCTTAAAAGCCGCAGAGGTATTTTAAGTTACAAACATTGTATTAGGTAAACACTTTAAATGCAACACAATTAGATCAGTAAGGAACACAGTATATAGCCTTGTATCAAGTTATGTTGACACAGTTGGTCTGTCAGCATTGTCAGAATGAGGGTCAAGAGTCACAGGCCTGTAGTATCTGTGTAGCTCACACAAGTAAACATTAGAAGCAAACACAGAGACAAAATGAAAACACTTGAGGTTCACTTGAAGAAAGTGTAGTGCTGGCCTTATACACTGAAACTTTGATGCAAATTGTTATATGTGGTGATGGTTAAAAGGAATAAAAAAATAAAAATAAAAAAAAACCCACACAATCTGTGTGCAGATCAAGTTGGCTTCAATTTTATTACTCAACTACTGAAACCTGAAACAAATGAGCTACATTTTAAACCACTGTAACATTGGACCTACACAAAATAACATGTAATATACTTACATAGTCATGTTTCTGTATTAAGTTGGCATTTGGCATTTCTATACCTATACATCTATGTTATTCACAGTAGCGGAATAACGCAGGTTTTCTCAACCTGTGTGTCACGGACCACTAGTGGGCCTTGAAGCACCATCTAGGGGTCCAAGAGTCCATCTTCAGGACCTCAGGTAAAATCCTTTGTTACGCCTGCTGGCAGAAAAGAGAATCACAGCCTTTAAATGTAGGAGCTTGGCGCTTACAGGTAAAAACATGGTAAGAGTAGGATGCCACAACGATGAAATGGCTGCTGCTTGGTGATTCTAGTGTCATGAGTTTCATTTCAGTTGTCTACTTGTTAAACACATTTTATTTTCTGTGATTGAACTGAAATGGATGATAATTTCTTTTAAGCAATTAATTGTTCATGCTCAGAAATAAACCGGTGGGTGGTGAATTAGAAAAATTCGAGAACCAACTGCTGGTGTAACAAATCATAAAAGTCATTGTTTGGATTAAATTGTGTGTTTTGAGTCATGGCTATAGTGTTTATCAAATCCAAACAAAAACAATTGTAAAGCAGTAATTTTAGTTTTCAGTTTGAAAGCACAGGAGCAAGCATCAAGGAAGAGATCAGCCATACAAATATCACAGCTTCCACGAGTCCTGAGTTGATTTTCTGAATATTTCTCCTCTTTTACATTCAGCCCTTCTCCTTGAGAATCCCTCGCCTGGGCTCTCCACGCAACCAACCAGACACACCAGAGTGATGTCGCTGCGGTGGTGCTGCTGTGCTTGTTGCCAAAGTCCTTACTGCGCTCTGGCTCTCGTGGCACAGTGTTTACAAACCGTAACGGTTTTATCCACACGGGACACACAGCTGCTCAGTCTGTATATGCTTTCACTGCAGCTCTGCGTCAAGATTTAGGGAGTTATTACTGTAAAAAGTTACAGCAGCTGTAAACTCTTACTGCCCACTGTTATGGTTACACTTGGCAATTAATCCACAGTTAATGTGCTTCCAGTTTCGTTGAGGGTGATTTGATCCATTGCACCACAAATATATAGTACATCCTTTATTTAATAAAAAAAAAAAAAAAAAAAAGGTCCCAAGGCGTCCTGTGGTCCCTATCACTGAGAGATCACCAGTTCGATGACTGGATCATTCCCCGGTGATGCCTCAGCCATCCATGTTCAGGAATTAGCCTCACTCTCTCTAGAGTACTCAGATGGTTCGCTCCTTCCTCTCCTTACAGTGCACTGTACCAGCCAGCATGGACATCACCACCCTGGGCAGTTGATGTACTCCTCCAGCACAGTGGCACTGTGTTAGAATCAGTGTGAAAAGAGGCGTTGGTTGACAGTGCGCATGTGCCCCACCTTACCCTCCTAGTGCTGATAAGAGGATGAGAGGGATCGATCTAAAAGGGGGAATTAGAGATGGCTAGGTGAAAAACTGGGGTATATAAATATTTAAAAAAATAAATCCATAAAATTATTTAAATGTTTTAATCTGTTTACATCTATTTTATGAGTAATAAACAATAAATTTATTGGCTTTATCTCATTCCTTTGATTCCTTGTTTCCCATATCTGAAACTGAACACTGCGTAAAATTAGAGAACGCCAAGACAGGAGAAAATGAAGGGCAGCACGGTGCTGCAGCAGACAGTGTCGCTGTCACACAGCTCTGGGGACCTGGAGTTGTGGGTTCGAGCCCTGCTCCGGGTGACTGTCTGTGGGGAGCTTGGTGTGTTCTCCCCGTGTCCGCATGGGTTTCCTCCCATGGTCCAAAAACACTAGAATACACCGCGTTGCAGTGCCGGTCCTAAAGCCTGGATGAATAGTGTCAGGTTTCCTGATTTTCAGGACGCGCATCCGGCGTAAAAACTGTGCCGGATCGCAGTTGATACGCTCTGGCGTATGGAGAAGAGATTGGTCTCAATAATTGGTCCACAAATTAAACACAAGTCACAAATATGTTAAACTATTCACAAATTAATACGTCCCAATCTGTGTCACACAGTCTGCAATTTGTATAGATGGTTACATCCATAAATACATGTTTTTGGGTTTCATAGATATATAATACTTTATGCGAAAATAAATACATTTGTTTACATTTACAGTAAAGTCGAAGTCTTGAATTTAAAATTTATTTGTAAATTGTAGAGTCTGCATTTGTGGATCAAGTCAGTCACGTTGTTTTCATGACGTGTACTTAATCATTTCCTCTCGCAGGTTTTTGGATTTTGAGACTTTCCTTTGGCATTTCACCCAATCCAAATACAAATGCAGCCTGATCCACAAACGTGGCCAGCAGGTGAACAAGCTATCGCTAGGTGGTACTGTTGTTTTCCCCAGTGTTTCAGGACTGACCTGTTGCTCTCAGGACCGCAGCAAAACAATCCCCCTGTAGGTGGAACTGTGACTCCATTGGCTACAGCAGTAAACGTTGGCCAGCTAACTCTGGCTACGGATAGGCTAAAGAAAAGTAATGACCAATGAGGAGCCCATTTTCTGTTTAGGAGCCGTGGAGTATCCGCCCCTCCCTCGAGCTAAGGGCAAGCATTTGTCTGTCTTAAACAAAGCACCCGTCTTAACAATTCAATCTCAAAATTACGAAACATATCAGTCCCGTATCAGTCCAAGACAAAACATGGCTTTTAGTGTCCAAATACAGATCACCCGCTCCTAACTGTCTGTAAAATGAAGCTGAATTCAGCGGCCTGGGCGGATTTCCGTTTGAACTTACGTAACGAAATGAACAAATCAAACGTCATGGAAAACACGCGAGTGACTTGATCCACAAATGCAAATTCAACAATTTACAAATACATTTTAAATGAGACTTCGACTTTACAAATACATAAAATGTAAATGTAAACAAATGTATTTATTTTCCCATAAAATATGATACATCTATGAAAACCAAAAAAAATGTATTTATCAATTTAACTGAATTTGTACAAATTGCAGACTGTGAGACACAGATTGGGATGTATTCATTTGTGAACAGTGAAACGTTATTTGTGTTTTATTTGTGGATTAGCATTTACGCATTTGTAAAGTATTTTGAGACTAATCTCTCTCCATAGTGTCGACCCCAGACGGGATCAGCCAAAAGAAGGAGAAGAACAAGAACAAGACAGAAGAAAATGAATAATCTAAGTACACAGATCATAACAACAGTATAGGGTAAAACAAGACAAATAAACACTGGCATAAGTAGTCATTTAAACAGCAGTTAGTTTACGCTGGCTGTTAGAACCAGCAATTACAGAATAGTTTTGGGAAACTCATTTGTCTCTGTCATGGTTCAGGGCAATGAAATGACAAAGCATTGGCCATTTGTTAATTGTCTGAAATAATTCTGTAGGGAAAGATCTATTTATTGCCATTGTTGCATGAAACTTGTTTCACAAAGTGAAGGCTCATGTAGGAGAGGTTCAACTGACTAGGGCTGAATGGTTTGAGTGAAATATAACTACAATTTCTCTGAATAAATCTGAGACTTGGGTTGACTTTTATTTTTCACAAATAAACACAGGCTGTTTATTTCCTCAAGATGTAAATGTGCAACTACACTCAACAGTGACTGACTGCCAGTTGAAGAGCTCTGTTTTATTAAGTTAACTTGCTTTCAAGTTGGCTTCAAGTTTTTGAGACGACAATAAATATTATATATTAAAAATGATAGCTCCTGCTATTTCAATTTATGCACACTTTGAAAACAAGCTTTCAGTTCTACAGGAACCTTCAAACAACTCAATGGAATTTGCTTTCATACCAATTTTACCATGTTTACCCAAACAGTTGTGACCAGCACTGATGTTTTATTGTAGAGCTGTAGTTGCACAGTTAATGAGTGTGTGACCAGTGAGTGGCATATCAAAGACTTTCTTGAAAACACTTTCTACTCATCCATGCTGGCTCATCACTGGGCCTGGCATGCAATGTTCCAGAATATGTGCCCAGTCCCAAGCCTTTATTTTTTCCACCTACAGAGAAAGGTAGACTTTCAGACCTCGAACCTCAGACTCTCTCATCTTTATCCACCTGGTTAAGTCTAGCAGGCTGATTAATCCCACTCGTGGATTTGTCTCTCAGTGTCAACAGGAAATTGTTGGGTTACTTATGAGCCCAGGTTTCAGATATTAAGCTTGGACTAGGAAAGACTGAGCATTCCTCAGTTATGACTCAGTGAAGATCTCTCCCACATTCACATGCACATACAGAGTGCTCACAAAGCAAGGAAAGATTCAACTTATATCCACAATGATACAAGGGCATCATATAAAGTATTCTGTCACAGATAAAGCACTGCTGAGCTAAACAATAAGAAACCAGAGGCCAAAGCTGTCAAACGCTTGAAAATATGTCTTAAAGCAGCTATGAGAAAAAGAAAATAGGGATTGAATCCAGTCCTCATTCGAGGGAGAAATAAATAAATAAATAAATAAATAAATAAATAACCAATACTGCTTAAAGCCAGTTCACACACTAGAGGCAAATCAAACTCTAAAAATAAAAAGCAGAATTCCTTTCAGCACAGCTGCACACAAATGAGCAGATCTGCAAAGTGAGTAATAGCTTAGGTTGCAGTATAATGGGTCACATCACAGCCATGTCTGAAAATATAAAAAGATCTCATTAAGGTGATCAAAGCACTGGGTATTTAGCCTGTTTAAGTCCAATGTGGTTATTATCTGACTAAATTTCAGAAACAGGATACATTTCAGCTTCATCAGTCAGGGTTTGGTGTGCAGCCTGATGGAGAAGCAGCGCTTGATTACTTACACAAACAGGCTCTGATTCATAAAAATTGTTTGCTACTCTTTTGGTGGTAAAAACAACTGATTACTCCTTTAAGATGCAGTGAGCGCCCAGCAGGTCAACTGGACTGAATGTTTGCCTCCAACCTCAGCTTGCAAACCGCAGGATTTAAAGAGATCTGTAGATTTAAATAGAGTGGGAAATATTCTAAAATAACACACTGTGTACCAAGCTTTTGACATTGGGAAATTTCCAGTGTTGACAGGAAGCAGAAAGACCCCAATTACAGTGAAAATGCAGGAAAAAGAATGTGCTGGTGCTGTCACATAGCCTTTTAAAAACCTTTTTAAAAACATAACATAGGGGTAAGCAAAAACATCAGCAGCAGCTTACATGTGAAAAAGGTCTTTGGCTATTGTTTTTAAATCGAAGGCTGGGTGGTACAGCTTACTGTATACAGGTGTCAGTTTGTGCACTGTACACCCCATTATATTCACAATGTGAATTAAATATTCACAATCTGAATGTAAATAATGAGCTATATATTACTGGGCATGTGCCAAACTTATTTGATTAGGTGTACAAATAAATTTTAAGACCAAGCAAGGCGATAAATCATGACGGGTTCATTTATTGTGCTTGAGTATTTATAGCTGCGTCATTCTGTATCCACAGTGCTTTGCTAGCTAATTAGACAAGAACATATAAAGCCGTGGTCACACAGGTTTTGATCCTGACCAGTAGTGCTGCTGCTCTGTCTGTCTCATCCAACATGGCGGCAGCACTGACGGTTTCGGTTTCAAAACGGGAGACATAGAAAACAATAGAAAAATGAAGGCTGGTGCAGACCTGCCTTCATTCTCCACTTGGTAGAGGTGCCTTAATGGACATACTGCGCAGCTTAATTGCAGTCCGAACTGTCAATAAAATCGACTTCAGTCATTTACATATAACAGAGTAAGCAGCCTATTGATCGAGAACTATCACTCACTGTCTATGTGGAAGACAGAGCTTTTTTAATAGCTTTAGAGCCACTTGGAGTTGACCTCGGCCTATTTGAATGCATGCCAGCAGATGGACAATTCTGCTGGCTCATACAGTAACACTTTTCACAGAGCCAAGGATGGGAAGGCTTAAAACAAAGCCTTGCTTTATTGTCAAAACTTACGAAAGACACTTCTGGAAGCTGATCTTGTGAAATATAATTGTAAACAGGCATTGACGCCGTCTACTGCCTGGTATTCCTAGACATATTTTATAATTTGTCCTCTAAAAATGCAGAGCCCATGGCCCAAATGGCCACCTACCTTGGAGGTAATTTTGTGGTCTTTTACCATTATGACAAACTTATCTATTCTGAATTGTCTGCAACATTCACTAGTTGCCATTCAAACTGTAGCCAGGCATTCCAGCTGATTGCCTGAAAAATGCAGAATGTCCTGCTGTGTTACTGCATGCACAAAGGCAAAGTGACCTTGCACTCCCCATCAGTCTCAGATGGGAGTCAGGCCCAAGGCCAGAGAGCAGGACCAGTATCAAATGGCCATCATTAATTCACGAGCACAGATCGGTCTCTGCATTTCTGTGCTCACTCTTGATGTGCAGTGTGAATCTGAAGCTGCTGAGGCCTCTGAATCTAAAGACTTTAATCCATATTTAGGAGCAAGAATAGGACCTTACAGCTCTCTGTAAAGTCTCTGATCAATGTTAACTCTAAAAATGGGCATTAATCATTTCTTAGATTTGGGGGAAATATCATTTCACCACTTAGCTCTACCCCTCCGTTTTGCCCAGGTGTAAGGGTGTTTTAATTCTTGTTTGGAATAAGGGGTAGGGCTGAAGGTTCGGGTTATATACTCCTTGAAACAGAGATTTGTTCAGGGGATCACCTAAAACAAAGGGCGTGTGAATTACCAGCAAAACGACTGCACAAGCGAGCAAAGAAAGCCACAAATGTCAGCATTTTCTCCTTTATTAAACTATAATAATCACTGTTTTATCTTAGTTTAATATAGTTTCAATGAATTGTGACCCCTTACTTCATAACAAACAACAACATCTCTAGTAGTTACCACTGTTTCAGAAATTCCAGTTCCACCTTAAATACTGAAGCATTTACCTTCTATCGCCTTTGGCATTTTAGGTGGCATTGGAAGTCTCAAACAAAAAGCAGCTGAATAAGCAGCTGAATTTAGGTTCATATCAGAAGAGTCAGCAATGGGTGATCATGAGTAGATTGTGGAAGGCTTTTGAAGGCTTATGATGCCCTAAATTTAACTATGTTAAAGTCCTGAAGCACATCTCTGATACTGCTGCAGATTGGCAACAGAGCAAAGCTGTAGAGCTGCTCTTTTTTGTGTTCTGGTGACATATCAAGCCCATGAAGGATCTCCCTGTTACATAAGGGAAGATTTTAACCACTACATCCTGTAACTCAGTTTCAAGGGACAATATAACACTTGAAAACAAGGGGTAGGGAGTAAAAATAAGAATGAGTTGTTAACTAGCATTTCATGAGATTAAAGTTGAACACATATGGACAGCGATGGGCAACTGTCTGAAATCAGTTCAGAACTCCAGACTGGTCAAACCTGGCTGACCCCAAAAGCTTTGCCCAACTGTCGTGGTGGAGTATAGTGGAGGGTGGGCCCTTATGGCTCCCTCTAACTTCCAACTCTGCAGTTCCAAAACCAACAGCTCTGAGAACTAAGCCCCAGACACATTTGTTTTATTAAGAAAACCATCTGCTCACGACTTAGAGCATTTCTTAAGTGTCAGGTGGTGACATAAGCCTGAGATAAGCTCTGAATGGGACAAGACTGTTTATCGCTCCTTCAGACAGACTCTTTAAAATTCTGTCCTGATAAGTTTAAGATGACAAATTTTAGACACCATTGCACTGTGCAGCATCAAATAGATTTTGAGGTATTTTTTAAACAGTCTTCTTCAGATTGCTGCAAGCATTAATCAAATGTATTCATACCCAAGCACATAGGGATAGACTGGGTTTCTGTATACAACTGTAGAAAGAGGGGCGGTGGCTTGATCTTGGGGAAGTTAATTGCTCATGTACAGAGCAAAAGAGAAAGTTTGCGAAAGAAAAATACATAAAGAGGCACAGACAGTCACACTATTATAACAAGCTCACAAAGTCAGTCTGACTCCCACATATCTCCCTTCATACCTACTTACTGAGATCAGAGCACAGAGTAACTTGCAAAACCCTCTGGCATGCTGAACTGCAAACAGCTACTGCTCTCTCACTTCACTCGCTGCTCTCTCGCTTCACACATTAAGACAACACTGAATTACAGCAGTGTTCTCCCAGTGTCTGCATGGGTTTCCTCCGGAGCCCCAGTTTCCTCCCACAGTCCAAAAACACACGTTGGTAGGTGGACTGGCTACTCAAAAGGTGTCTATAGGTCTTAGTGTGTGAGCAAATATGTGAGTTTGTGACGTTCCTGCGAAATTGGTGCCCTCTCCAAGGTAAGTTTTCGCCTTGCACACAGTAATTCCAGTCTCCAGACCCACTGCGACCCTCAACTAGAAGTGGTAATAGACAATCAATGAATGAATGAATTAAATAATTAATTACAGTACACAAAATTGTACAAAAGGCAATGAAATGCACAGAATTTGAGAATGTTATATATAAATGTTTTTTTCCCCCCCAAACACACTCAATCCACCTGCCTTGGTTTTTAGTCAGGCAGTCAACGCTCTGTTAGGCCCTGTAGAAATGATAGCCGAGTCTGGTATGCGGCCTCCTTCCCTGCTTCTGTTTACATTTGCATGTCCGTCATCTACATTTTCCCGTTTGAGGCGAGGCTGCAGTCAGCTGCAGGCCTCTGGGTCAAACAATGGCCAGAGTGGGATCAGTAAACTGTATTATAAGTGCTAAGTTCTTCCAATGTTTACTGATGTCTAATAATGTTTGCCAGTTCTAGACAATGTTTGTATAGAAACAATTTCAATAAATACAAATGTGCAATTATCTGTTGTTTTATTAATTGTATGTATTTACTACACTAAAATAGACTTGAAAACAGAAAAAAATAATTTGGGTGTGATGGGGTGGGGGGGGGTATAATTTTCTAATTATATCACATACCAAAGAGCAATTTTCTGAGTGAATTTTTTCCCAATGCATTTAAAGGCTTGAACAATACATTTTGTTAAACTGATCCTTTTTTTTGTTCTAACTTATCAAACTTACAGAAAAAAAATATAGAATGTATTATATTTTTATATTATATATATTTGTCCATATCACGCTACAGTGACTGACAAAGAATTAGTTTTTAAAGTGTATGTAAAGCCTAGGTTTGTGCTAGGTTTTCTGCTCGAGTGTTTGAAAAATGCACCTTTACGGTGTGGAGCAGAAGGGCACGCTCAGGTTGTAGCGACGCTCCAAGTTGGAGGACAGAGACACATTATTAACCTTCACGCTTAAGAAGGCATGCTTAGGCCCTAGGAGATGTTCTGAGAAAGTCTGCTGCCCCTTCTCCTGCTTCTCCATCTCCGGTGTTGGATGTGGAGAGCCCTGTTGACCACACAACACCGACTCCAGCTGCAGACAGCATGTAGAACCCAAGGAACAGCTGCAGTTTGGGGGTTCACCGTGCTGCTGCTTCTCACCTTCTATCAACTGTCTGCAGCTGGAGTCTGGGTTGTCTGGTCTGCAGCTCCCTACTCCTCTATATTCCCATCAGGTAGGGATAACAAAAGCCACTACAGAACCCGGGAAAGAAAGAGAATGAGAGAGAGAGAGAGAGAGAGAGACGTGTTCTCCTATACTGAACACAAGGTATGTTTAAACTTGAAGCTTTAACAGGACAAACACAAATGAATTCTCATGCTTAACATGATATTAGATAAAAATTCATTATAGCCCCTTTCACTCGTGCACGGTAACCCATGAATTTTGCAGATTTTGTGCAAACGAAAACATCCATAACATTTGTCCTGGATTTTACCCACATTTTATCCTACTTGTACCCTAATACAAAGTCTGAACAATCATGCTGTATTTACTACACAGGCGGTGCCCCATACCTAAAGCATGCAGAACATTTCCAGCTGCGAGAATGTGTTGGACACTGAAAAACTCCCGGTGTATGCTTCCTGTGTAACAGAACAACTCCAGAATATATCCAGACATGATTCTCCAGAGTTTATATGTGAAAATGGATTTGGTCGTAAATTGAGGTCCCCTGAATGTTCTTTGTTTTAGAAGAAAACGCCACTTGCTCTGCCAAAAAAAAAAAAAAAAAACCTGTACCAATAGAATACAATGTCACGCCTGTGTCTGAATATGTTTATTACTCAACTAAAATAATTTAAGGTTTACTTTTATTGTAAATGGCTTTCTAATGAATCCCCTGTGTTTTCAGATGTAGAACTGAAAGCAGCTCAAGAAATTGATTTGAAAATTAATTAATTCATTCATTCATTCATTCATTATAATGACTGCTGACTGCCTACCTGGAATCACTGGGTGCAAGGTTGAAACACACCATGGAGGGGGTGCCAGTCCTTCGCAAGGAGACACAGACAGACACACACACACACACATATTTTGGGCCATGAGAAGAAACTGCAGCACCTGGAGGAAACCCAAGCTGACACGAGGAGAACACAAACTCCTTACAGAGAGTCACCCGGAGCAGGACTTGAACCCACAACCTCAAGTATCCAGACACTAACTGTTGCACCACTGTGCCGCCCCGGATTGAAAATAGATAAGTTGAAAGGATGAATATATGTATGAAAACATGTCCCCAAAAATGAATTCCAGATCAGTTCTTCATAGTCATGGACTCTTCATTTAAAAACGACTTGTAAATACACTGATGATAAAATGCTCAGCTAAATATTAAATTCCAGATCAGAAAATACTAAATACTCACTCAATATAAGGTTGATAGTATCACCTTATTCTTGCACGCTGTAGATCCACTTTCCACTTAGTCAAGTAATTTGCATCAGAATGTCTGAACCAATTAGCACACAATCAGGGCTAGATCAAAAGGTGACACTGTAGGGAAAATTGAGCACATAAGCACTGTAAGCCTATCTGCTAATTCTCTGACAAGGAGAAACCACAGGTGAAAAAAACATGTAGATTTATCTCTCCTGGTAAATATGTTAACATTACATCTGATGCAAAAATGAAGTAAAAGCCTCCCTCCATTAGGCTGGTTGTAGGGCAGACAATCTTTGGTAGTGCATTTTTGATGTCAAGCTGACATTTAATACATTTCAGCTTTCAAGAGGTCCATTTGCGGTGATATTTTGCATGGAAATGGACTAATAGTGATGATCCCACTGGACAGAGCGGTGTGGCTAGCCCTAAACTGGTCAACCACAAAGTCACCAAGGAGAAATTTGAGGGCACCTCAGGGATCTTGTGCTGATTGCATCCAAAGACGCAAGCCTCTTAACATAACTAGTAAAAACCGAGCTGACACCAACCTGAAAAGAGTCATGGTTTTCTCATCGACATACTGTGGTGCAAGGGGAAGAAAGAATAAAAAGCATTCCAACATTTAGGAATCTACACTGTATCTGTTGTTGCTGTGCCAAATACTGCAAGGTCAAGGACAGCTCTTTATGGCCCCAGCGAGGGTTATCACGTTTCAATGAGGGACAAACACAAAAATTTGACCTGCATTAAAACAGCTCAATGCTAGGTCTGAACGGATCCACTTCCAAAAAAAAAAAAAAAAATCATCTACACCGCCAACACATAAGCTAGTTTAGAACTTTTTTATTTTATTTTATTCCTTCGAGAAAGTCCCAAATCCTTTGGACCATAAAGGAGGCTAGCGGATCTATGGGCTGTGTGGACTCAAAGGGAGGCCCATAATAACCACTCGTTATTCCTATTCCTTCTCAAAACCACAGACCACTCCTATGGTGCATCTGGCAGACTGCTTATGTGTCCAGGGCGTGAGGAAATAGGGCCCATGAAGGCAGAGGATATCCAATGATGTAGTGCTTTTATTCCCAACTGGTTCAGCTCCACCTCCAAAGCTAAAAAGGTGACGTAAAGTCACTCCTGAGAGGCAAACCTTGGAACTGTTTCCAGGGCAGTAATGGGAAAGGGGGTACGAGGGGTTGTCAGTGACCCCTGAGACCACTTCCCCCAAGCTCTAAGCCCCGTTCCATTAATCCTCATTCCATCTGACTTCCTTCCTGCAGTTCCTGCTCCACAATGCCAAAGATCCCAATCAGAGAGCGCAGTGCTTCACAACATAGGTGGCTAGTGGCTAGTTTCGTTTAGACTAGTAAGTTCAGACAGTTTCAAAATGTGATACTGACATTTCTACTCGAGCATATTAATGAATAAGTCTACTTTTTACACAAGTACATATTAGGCATTAACATTTATTTACTGATTTTTTTAGTGTTTAATTTCTGTTACATCATCGGCAGTGTCTGCACTGCTTTATCACATACTTTTGAGATTTACAGTGTTATTTTTTAACCAAGAACAGATTATTAGAGTTTAACACCCTGTGTGTCCAGAACATTTACAAAAGGTACAGTAAGGGAACACTACATAATATTTGAGACATTTCAAAGACCTGTAATATGCAGGATAGAGTCTGTGTCATTGATACTCTGGGATCAGCACTGCAGAAACTGAACTATGTCACTTTTGGAGAAGGGTAGGGGGACATCACACTTCTACCCCTCCCCACTGATTTCAGTACAGTGCTGTAAAAATGAACTACACTAGAGTAAAAAACCCAAATCCTTACCTAGTGTTCCTTTAAATGGTATGTTATGGGTAGATCTACTTGAGCACACTCTCTGAAACATGTTCACTGTGCTGGTACCTTTTGCTGTCACTTCATTACACATCTTCATTGCCTTTAGTTTAAGAACATAAACATACTAAATTCTATATTTTCTGTAAAGCATTAATTTCATGAATCTCATGTCAAGTCCTGTCATGTTCCTTCTGGAGAAAAAAAAAAGAGGCACCTTTAGGAAATACAAATGGATTCAAGACCACTGTTCTACCTTGGAAGGCTACTCTACTCATCTCTGCTTCACAGGTTAAACACTGGCCTCCAAAACTGAAACAAAACTGAACCTTTTTTTTGGTTTTACTTAGATACACTGCTTATTTACAACCATGACATCTTGGTCAAAATCCTTTCACACTGTCAGCCATTGTATTCTCACAATTTAATGCCTAGAGCAACAGCTGCTCAAGTGTGACAGAGGAACGGAAGCCCTCATCAGGGATGAGGAAACCAAGCCAAAATCAAGTTCAAACACTGGGTATTCGCTTTACCAAAAAAGGACTACACAATAGCACTTGTTTTAGAATGAAAACAGTATTTTAAACTTTTAAAATACTTTTAAAAAACTTTTAAAAAATAAGTATTTTAACAGTATTTCATAACAGGAGACCAATACAGAACTTTGGATCAACCACAATGATGATGACAATGATCAGTGACCTTTTTGATTCACCGATTATCTCAAATTATATTTTTTCCTGCTAGGGATGGGCATTGTGATGTTATTTATTATGATAAACTGCTTCATAATTTGCTTTGTTAGTATGAAAATTTGTGAAAAAATATATTTTTATTGAAATTGTTTTTTCTTGTTTAATTGCAAATAACATAGCAAAGATCTGTAATGTAAAATTTTGAATATAAAACAATGAATTCATAGTTCAAGAATATTTCTTAATGTTGAGTGTGATTTTTGGTCTTGTCCAACACGTCAGATCAAAATCGAGCCTCACAAAACTCGATGTATTACAATGTAGTATTTTTGCTATATTGATCATCTCTAATTTCTGTTTTACAGGTTACTAATGGTTCCATCTGACAAAATAAATAAATAAGTAAATACTTTAATTGGTTCCCCATTCAATTAAGGTGACAGATTACTACAGACCACTGAGCAGATCTGCAGAGAAAAGAGCAGGATGGCCTGCAAAGTTGAATATATCTCTATTTCTTTGTGTTTTGTTTTGTTGTTGTTTTTGTTATTGAGTTTTTATTTTTACACAAGAAAAAAAACAGAAGCACAATATGTACATGGTTCAGAACGCTTAAGACGTTGCATCCTTTACAAGGGCAATGAATGCGTGATCCTGGTTGATATCATGCATTTTAAAGTCATTTTTAATCATATTAAAATTCCAAAATCCTGACAGCCTGACAGAAATAAATGTATGCTGGTAATGTATTGGGATTTAGGTTTAAAAACACTACAGATATTCAAGGCCCTCTGGTCCATTTCTACTGAACAGCACCAGCATTTATTTCTCTTACAATCGTGCATATCCACATGATGTAGGCTACTCCTTCAAACATAGTGGAAAAGGGCTAAACCCTGTAGATCCACAAAGCGTACACTGCAGATGTAGACTAGCAATTTACAGATTAAGCTAAATTTAGGCTACATTACATTACACAATCTAAATTACATTATTTCAGTCAGTGGAGCAAATGTAAATTCCAGACAAGCTAGAAATCCCCACACAGGCTTGTACTGGAAAATTACACATCCCAAATAATGGAGCATGAACTACGAACACATCTGGCATCTTTTGGAGCTGCTTGGTTGGTGTATACATTTGTTTGAGTGAACTTACAAGCTGGCTCTTCATTGCACTATTGATTCAGCTAGATTAGAAACCTCTTAGTAGCAAGCAATGACTTATTTTGTGACATTAGAAGTTTAATCTTTTGGCTGGCACAAAGCCTATGAACATAAACATTAAATGTGTGCAATGCATTAGCAGGCAGCTTCAATCAAGTCCAATTAGAAAACATTAGAACAATAACAATTACACAAATGAAGGTTAAGGGAATAGTGAACACAAAGTCTGACACTTGGCCTCAAGTCCTTGGCGCTCAAGAAAACTGGACTCACAATTTGAAAGAAGATGGAGGAAGTATATTTTCAAATAACTGTCCAATATTACTATTTTTCTTATGTTATCTACTTCTCAAACGCACATTGGAATACAAACCACAGTGTCACAATATACTTTAGTCAGTATTTTTTGTAGCTATATTGTCGTTTAAAAGCATAATCATAGCATTTTAAAAAATAAATAAACAAAGAGAGCATAATTAATAACACCTGTATTAACTGACAACAATTGACACTTCTAATTATCTTATTACATTTCAGCCTCCCGTCACTGATTTTGGGATGTGTTATGATAAGGTAACATTCCTTTTTTATGAGTATTTTAAACAGTAGAACAACCAAATGTCAGAACCTTAGATTTGGCTGAGGTTTTCCCAATGGAAATGAAAGACATCTGCGGCAAAATCAGAGATCTCCCAAATTTAGTCTGATCAACACAACACAGACTCCTGCTGATAAATAATCAGACAGGTTGTAGGTCACCTTAAGAACCTAATAAATAATGTAGATGCTTTCTCATGTGACTCCTTAAATCTGTCTGCTGCCACTTAACTAGTGAAGAGCAGAGATATATCAGTATTACTGTCTGAACCCAAGCAGCATGCCGTCTGAAGACTGGAGGCAAAACGAAGGGTTTCAGAGTGTGAGCAAACAGAGGCAGAGGGGCTAATTGTTGGGTGTGGAAGTATGGAATGCGTTTAGCAGTGACTGATTGTAGGTACACTGTCAATCTGGCATGTCATCCAAACACAAGCCTCTCCATGGAAGCCAAGATAAACTCCGCTGGTTATAAAAGCCTGAAAAAATCTCTACATTTTTTGATGCACCCTGATTTTATCATTTTTATTTTCCCCACCTCATTTAAATACATTAGCTCAAAATCTCTTTACAGTACCTTGCAATCAATTGCAAGATTTTTCCCCCACTCCTGTAAAGTTAGCCTTTTGGAGACATATTTTTAAATCAGCAAGCTAAAAGCATCTGGTATATTGTCTGGAAAGGAGACTTTTTTGCTCCAAATACCCAATAGGCAATTTGTCAGGCTATTATTTTTGCTCCAGTTCATTTTGTTGCAGGTTCATGAAGATGGTAATGCATGCGAGATAAGTGTATTATCACTGTTGTTGAACAACAAATGGTGATACATTTATACTAAAATGTTGTAGACATGATTACACAAGACTCACCGCACTGATCAGTCAGTTTCAACTGCTCAATTTGATTCAGTATTTTTAAAACAGGCAGATGATTAAATTAGGAGTTTTAAATGGCAAACTTGTTTAACCCCTAAAAACTGTACAAACTGATATCAGCAAAAAACATTGGGATTAGTGCACCCCTAGTATTCAATATACACCCTGATTTTTTGTTTTTCCATTTTATTCATTCATTCACTTTCTGTAACTGCTTATCTAGTTCAGGGTTGCAGGGGGCAGGGTGTCCAGAGCTCGCCAGAATTTACTGGGAACAAGGCAGGAACACACCCAAGACAGGGCGCCAGTCCATAACAGGGCATCACACTCTCACCTACGGACACTTTTGAACAGCCAATCCACCTATAAACACCTATAGTGTCGCTGTCTCACAAACCCAGGGCTGAGGGGTGCTACCAACACATAGACTTTCCCAATTCTTAGATAGCTCATTATGCTGCCTACTGAGGTATCTTAATTTTAACACAGCATCAAACTGACGTTCGCATCTTTGAAAGTCTGCAACTGGAAGATTTGTATGTGGATGACTTGGTGTACAGTCTCTAATTTGGAAAAACACTGCAATGTTTTTAAGACCACGCAGCACTAAACAGCAGGAAAAATAGGAGGAATTTATTTGTATTTTAAATGTGGTCACTCTATGTTAAAGTAAAACATTTATCCTTAGAGGAAGGCAAACTTTCTCATGATAACGTAAAGAAATTTTATTCCAAATTTTGAAAAATTTCTATTGGTCCACCTAATATGATTTTTTTTTAAATGTAAAAGCAGCTAATGTGTTCAAAAGTTATGTGGAGATTTTTTTCAAGAGGGTGAGGACATAGTTTATTCAACCTTCATAGCATGCATTCAACAGTTTACATAAGGACAGAGGTGGAAAGAGGATGTGGGCTCTGAAAGGGAAAAGGGACAAAGGAGTACATCTTACAGCTAAAAACAAACACATGCTCAGCAGCACACTATTCATCTCTGGCAGAGATTCCCAATCAGAATCTGTCTCCCTCTCTCTCACACACACACACACAGAGAGAGAGAAATGGATCATCTGAAAATATCGTGTCACCACGGCAACCCCACACAAGTCATTCTCTTTTTCAGGGAGAACAGAGAGCAAAAAAGGGGGCTGGTTAAATTCCTTTGCCATTCCAATCTGTCTGGCTTGCTGCCTCCAGACCTGACGAAGGGGTGGTGTGTTCGGTCAGATTTATTGGAAAGATCAAGTAATCAATTTCACATTAACATATAGATTTTTTTTAAAAAATTGTACAATTTCCAAAATCAAATTTTTATTATAACCTTACATTTCATGTACTAAAGCTACGTGCACCCATTTAATCCTCGTTAAGACATTGTTCTTAATCACGTGAACTATAACCTTTTGAAAAAAAATCTGAAAATTGCACACTTTCAAATAGCAATTCCAATATAAAAACGACGCCCTGCATGCCAGAAGTATTGCTACACTGACACTGCATTGGTTACGTTGAAGATGATGGTGCCACTGTCAGTCATTCTATGATTTGACCCTGGATGTTCTGAACAGGCAGCAGATAGGGGGTTTTTCAGCTTTTAAATACTACTAAACTACATTCCTATATAAAACATATATTGAATATTACGTGGGTAAAAGTGAGTGTTCATTTCTACTCTGGAACATGCCCAGAAAACATTTGCAACCTTAAAGTTTCTTTATCGACAGTAAACACAATGGTGGACAAAGGTGTTTATAAATTTATATTTTAACTGTAAACTAAAAGAAACAAATATTCACAATGCAGGAATATAGTATAATATATTTTGAACAATTTATGCACATCTACATTTGGCTGGAAACTTACTCTTACTCTTGCAGTTACACTGCAACTGATATTCGTTGCCTTCTCAACAATGACTCACATAATGTACAATTTGCCATCAACTCTGTGCAATGCATGTTTGCATTTACTGCTAAGAGCAGGTGTGTTATGACTGAAAAATCCACTCCTGATTCTCCGCTTGTACAGCAAGTGTTAAAAAGGAATGTTAAAAAGACTTCTGAAACTGGGCCTTCTGCCTTCAAGCTTAAAAAATAGGACGTGATGGTCTTTTAAGACAAAACAAAGGCCCTGAATATCTGGATTAGCATAAAGTATTGCATTCTATATTCACAATAGTGACTGGGGAAAAAAAATCTCAATTATACATTTCCCCCAAATCCTTCAGTTCTATTCAGCGGAAATTCCTTGTGGAGGAGGGAGGGTTGGTGGGCTAGGAAGTCGGGGTATCAACCATCTGCTGACCACCGTCTGGTTGAAAAGTTGAAAGGAGGGAGATGGGGATTCTGACCTCAAGACCACAACAAGGCCAGACAGTTAATCACCCCAGGATAATAACACAAGAGATCACACAAATCACCTTGCAACAAAGCTCTACAATAGTGCACCAAAAAACAATGATCAATTATTCAGGTTTCTGCCTTTTGCCTCAAAATAAATTGCCACCTCTTAATGATGAGACCTTATATCTTCATTTCATTATGAGATCTTAAATCATAACAGTAAGAAACTCCTCAAATATACATTACTACGACTTACTAAATGGCTATTGATTTTTATCCAAGTGGTGAAAATAGCTTCCCTAGATACTTGTTTTCTTAGGCATATTTTAAAAGGTTGTGTTATGGACTATAAATGTTCAAAAATTATTGAAATTCAACCTGGAAACATTTTAGAATGAAAATGGTAACTGTACTCAAAAGTGGAGCAACTGTTGTTTAAGAGGCCACAAAACCAGTCCATGCCCTTGACTGTTCCTGCACAATAAAAGAAAGCTTAGTGAGGTGAAGCAGAGGAGCAACTGAGTGAGAGAGAGAGAGAGAGAGAGAGAGAGACATGAGATCTGTGGCCGACCAGAGGGTTCCAGATGTGGGAACTACGACGTACTTACAGGGGAGAAGGGGGGATGCAGAAGAAAACAGAAGATAAAAAAAAAATCTGCATGACGAAACTTGGGTGCCACATGTCCAATAAATTTCAAGGTTCTTTTTTCTTCCACCACAATTTAAGAAGCATCCAAGTTGTTTATGTGAGTGTCGTGTATAGAAGGCGACCCCAATATTCCTGGAAAATTGTAAATCAGGATTCGGAAACCTCCTCAGACTATTATTAGGGGATTTACCACGGAAGAATATTCTACTACAACTACAAATTTACTATTTTCAGGTTGGAACTGAAAGACGTCTGACCTTCCACTAACACTGCTTTTGTATGTGTTTCTATGCGTGTGTGCATGTGAATTGTGTGTTTGGGTAAGAACTCCTTTTTTTTCCTGTTTTACAGCAGGGCGTAAAGGGGGACAACCCTGCCTGGAGGAAAACAGATGTTATGTTTTTAAAAAGCCTTGCTCCTGTCGTTAGGCACTGGATCAGATAGGAACCAATCAGTATTAAATCTTTACACTGTAAAAAGTATATTTTATTAAATCGTGTTAAACACAGACAATATATCTTATGTCTCTATCTATGAAAAAGAAGATTCATTTCTGTTGTAACAGACTTTATCTAGTCTTATCTATCGTATTCTCCTGGCAGACAATTTGACTTATTTCAAGCAGGACTAGATTTAAGATGTTTTCACCTGATAAGGTATTGTTTTGCAGAGCAGTCCAGTGCAAAAAGGGCTACTTCTTGCACTGGACCAAAACAACAAAAGTATGGTATTAATATAATAGCATTACTACCACTGTGATCTTAAAATGTCTCTCTAGAGACTTTCAGTACTGTTTTTCAAATGTGTCATGTATTTTGAAGTCCATATGGAGGTCAATGTAAGTGGACCTTAAGCTGAATGACCACAGCCCTCAAACTCTGCTCAAACTGGAAACTTTGCGGATAATAGCAACCCCAAAAAATGACCAAAAACTATTTAGGGAGCCTTATTACATCTCTCCATCACTTGACAAATCCTCACAAATCTCCCCACATTACACAAGGCTAGCTAACTAGCACAAAAGACACCCAAACTGCCTTCTTACCCCTCCACGAACATTTCTACCCCAGAGGCTGCTTTCTCAGCAAAGCCCATCCTCCCAACGCTTCCACAACGACACCGTGGGGCGGCTCTGAAGGGTCTCAACGTTGTTCTGACAATGGTGTTTCCCTTTTGTTGGTGAACTGTAACGTTAGGTTAACGTTCCACAAGTTTAGCGGGCTAGCATTCCCACAATGAAACGCCGTGTTGAATGTCATTCGACACCGCAGCAAAGGAAGCTCAATAGCTTCCTTTTTTCCCAAAATAAATTCCAAGCTATGGTTTCATAAAACTGTCCATTGCAGACGTGCACATACCTGAAAAACGGAGCTGGAAATGTTCTTTCTCGGTTGTTTAGGTGTCCTCCTTTCCGCTCACTCCGGCGCTCTCCGTCTCCCTACAGGAATTTTCTCCAGCTACACAACGTTGCTGCTGGAAGACCGAGGGGGCGTGGCTTCGTGCGGTGGGCGGTGCCTTCACTGCATTAATAATCCACTCTGAAGACGTGTCGTCATTCCCTATTCCGCGTCGTGCCCATACTAGGAATTCCGTGTCTGAGCAGATCTTCACTATGAGCAAAGTGAATTTGTTTCCATTTATTCAACTTCTGTATCTGTTTCATCCTCACCAGGGTCTCTGTGGGTCTGGAGCCTACACAATCATTGACTAGTGTGAGTGTTCTGGACTGTGCCTGTGTCTGCTTGAACACAGTTCAGCTGGACTCATGAATGGTACTCATCAGTGCAAGCACTAACCATGCCCAGGATCATCATGGTATATCACGGTACATTTCAATCAAGCCAGGTGTGAGTACAATACAACTGTTGCACCACAGTGTCACCCTGCACTGTGAATGGCCTTCTCAAAAATCACAGCTTTTGCAGCTTGTGGCAGACAACAATAGTTCATTTTTTGTCACACAAGTTGTCTTAGGTGAAGTGGAAAACTTGCTTTGGTAGTAATAGCCTTGATGCTTCATTCATTTTATATTCAGTTATCATTTTGGTTATGATTGAAATTTCTATATCAGCACTGTAATGTATTAACATTAAAGCTGCACTATGTATCAATGGCATGTTTGGGGAATTGGTTGATCATTCTTGTGCCAAAAAACGCACTGGCACAAAATGTGCAGAAGATCATTTTGCAACATAGGTTGTGCTGCATTCCATTTCCCAGAGTGTTATTTTAAATATATGCCCATTTTTATTCTGATGCTAGCAACACATTCCAAAGAAATTGCTGCTGGATATATTAAACCCTTCAGTGTCACTGCAGCGCTGAGAATGATCCACCATCCAAATCATAGCTACCCTGTGTTGGTATTTTGGGGTTCCTGACCATTGAAGAACATGGTGAAATAGGGATAACAATGTATGCAGAGCAACAGAAGGACTACAGCCTGTAGTTGTGGAACTACAAAGTACTCCCATGTTGTCAGTGGAGCTTAGAGAATGGACACCTCAGATTGAATCAATACTCAGATCAGAGTTTTTTTTTTCTCCAGTGTGTATACTTTGTTTCCCATGTTTCTGTTTGTAGCTCTCACAAGCTGTGGCAGTTTAAACAACATTGATTTTCCTAGGTTAATATTTTGAACAGTTCCTTTTAACATTGCATGCTTATCAGCTGAATGGGCCTGTCAGAGAACAGGCTGTTTTCAGAAAACGGAATCAATATAGGCTATTACTGTGGGACGTAATAATCCCTGTGTTGTATTTTGGTCTAAAATAAGCTCTCCTGCCAGGCCACAATTAAGAATATCAAGTTGGCAAAGTCATGGCAGGGTGTGCAGTAGCTAAATCCTTCCATTTAATGGACTTACCATCCATTAAAGCCGAGTTATGATGATAACTAATCATTATTATGCTGTACTGACCTATAATAGAGCGGAGAATAGAGCATATGTTGCATTGGTATGAGTGGATCATACACAGCAGAGCTCTTTGAGTTTTTAAACACTGTGTCCACTCACTGTCCCCTCACGGTCCACTGTTAGACACACCTATCTCGTTGGCCTATCTTGTAGATGGTTATTCAGAGACAGTAGTTTATCTGTTGCTGTATAATTTGTAATTCTCTAGTCTTTCATCAGTGGACAAAAAGTGAGATTTGTGTTTAGTAGATAAATTTTTGTTATAACAAAGCTTCTTGGCAAATAAACCTCATACAGTTGGAAAGCCTGTTTTCTTTTAAATGGTGCCACATCTGTAAGGAACATGCATTTGTGGGATGAGCAGTAGAGCCGAGTATGTGGGTTGGGCCAATGAAAAATTTGCCAAAGCCAAACAGCTTATTCTGCCATTGCCTCGTTTGGTGTTTGGTGGACTGGATGATTGAAGTTTGAAGAAACAAGACATATTGGCAATTTAACAATTTATTCATTTAACAAACAGGAGCCTCAGTAGCGTGTGGAAGGACCATACACAGCCACAACAGCCTGGCACCTCCTCCTCACGCTGATCACCAGCCTGGTCACACACTGCTGCGGGATGGCATCCCATTCCTCAACCAGCATTTGTCACAAGTCAGCCAACGTGGTTGTGTTGGTCACTCTGGCACGAAACGCATGCCCAAGCTGATCCCACAAATGTTCAATGGGGTTGAGGTCAGGACGCTGGCAGGTCATTCCATCCTCTCCACTCCCAAATTCTGGAGGTAGTCTCTGATAAACCCAGCTCTGTGTAGTCATCTTGGAGGATAGAGTTCAGTCCCAGACTGTGGAGATATGGGATTGCTACTGGTTGCAGGACTACATTTCGATATCTCTCTGCATTGAGATTGCCTCTAATGATGACAAGCCTCGTTTGTCCAGTGAGGGAGATGCCGCCCCACACCATCACACAAAATAAGCTGTTTGACATTGGTAGAGAGGATTTGGCAAATTTTTCATGGGCGCAACACACATTCTCAGCTCTAATGCTCATCCCACAAATGCATGATCTTTACAAATTACCATTTAAAAGGAAGATTTATAGACTTTCCAATGGTATAAAATTTATTGCCAAGATTGGTACATCAAAGAAATAATCTACCAAACAAAAATGTCCTTACTTTTGTGCTGATCCCAGCAAAAGGACAAGACCAAAAATGCATAACTATAGGAAATAAAAGGCAAAGAAGAACTGTAATTAATATGTCTGTATCTTCTTCTAAACAAGATCAAGTGGAAAAACTCTTGCAGCTGAGATATTTCAAGTGAGAAGAAAGTCCAGGAATCTCAAACATTTTTCCTCCTGAGTTTTTCAATGTCAACAAAGTCTTAGATTTGCTGAGATAAAAACACTCAAATGTATCTACAACTAGGCCTGCCATAATAATTGCATTACTGACTTTTCGTTCAATATGTAAACATTGCCTCAATCATTTTTGCTGGCTTCAATATTGCCCATTGTGTTTACTTGCACGTATGTTTACATAAGAATAAACATCAGCAGTATTTTAGCCAGTTGTGCTGTTCTGTTCTCAGGTTTTCTCTGGTCTCAGTTTCTGGGGCAGATAGGTTGATTTGTTTGAAAACATTCATTCATTCATTCATGGTCTGTAACCACTTATCCAGTTCAGGGTCACGGTGGGTCCAGAGCCGACCCGGAATCACTGGTTGCAAGGCGGGAACACACCCTGGAGGGGGTGCCTGTCCTTCACAGGGCAACACACACTCACACATTCACTCGCACACACGGACACTTTTGAATCACCCATGCACCTACCAATGTGTGTTTTTTGGAAACCCATGCATACACAGGGAGAACCCACAACCCCTGAACCCTGGAGCTGTGTGAGTGCGACACTACCTGCTGTGCCACTATGCCGCCATGTTTAAAAACAGTGGTTTTACATTATTTATGATATATTAGTTTATGATTATATTCCAATTCCAATGTCTGAATATGGATTGTCCTATCTATGGATAGTCCTGGATATCAGGACTGGGGAATCACGTTCCTGATTCATGCAACTGTGGAAGTGATGAGGTTGATCGATGTCAGAAAACAAGGATTTCTAAAGAACAAAATATATGGAGAACAAAAAAATTGTCTACTCCCAGCCATGAAGCTTCAAAATGCTGGTATACGTGGTCACTCTGTGTTGTCACTCACAGTGATTCTCTGCATCACCTCTTCCACTGTCAGCCCTCCACCTGTCTTCAGTCTGAGCACTCATCCACCAAAATACTCCCAGAGCTAATCCCAACTGCCTAGAAAAATCACCTGTCTCTCAGGCTCTCATTTTCACTTTTACTTAAACATTTATCCCAAAGAGATTTGCTGGTTGCTCACCAATGATCATCCCTAATTTGCACTTTTTTATTCTTTCATTTTTATTCTTTCATTCATTGTCATTGTCTGAGCCTACCCGGAATCACTGGGTGCAAGGCAGGAACACACCCTGTAAGGGGTGCCAGTCCTTCACAGGGCGACACACACTCACACATTCACACCTACGGACACTTTTGAGTCGCCAATCCACCTACCAATGTGTGTTTTTGGACTGTGGGAGGAAACCGGAGCACCTGGAGGAAACCCACGCAGACACAGGAAGAACACACCAACTCCTCACAGACAGTCACCCGGAGCAGGGCTCGAACCCACAACCTCCAGGTCCCTGGAGCTGTGTGACAGTGACACTATCTGCTGTGCAACCATGGTTTTACCATCTTAAGAACATCAGTAAAATTAGAGATTTTCTGACTAAATCAGACCTGGAGAAAAATATCCATGCTTTGATTTCTAGCAGGATTGATTACTGTACTTAAATGGACTTTCTAAAAAGATCATTAAACAGCTTCAACAAATTCAAAATGCAGCTGCCAGAGTTCTCACTAGGAGCAAATGGAGAGAACACATCACCCTCATTCGTAAATCCTTACACTGGATACCTGTATATTATAGAATGTTGTTGCTGGTCTATAAATGTCTTCATGATGTAGGACATGAGATCACATCTGCTACAGAGATATGAGCAGAGCAGAACTCTCAGAACTCAAGAACTAATCAGCTAGTCCTGCCTCAGGTGAAAACAAAACATGGAGAAGTGGTGTTTAGCTACTATGCTGCTTCTAAAAGGAACCAGCTGACTGAGAGTATTAGAAGAGCCCCAAATTTAGACACTTTAAATAAAGACTGAAAACATTCCTGATTGAACAGCATACACTTTAAGATGTTTCTCACTTTTTTTATTCTGGAACAACACTTTAGTGTTTTATCTTTTCTTTTCATTTAAATTGTTTGAATCAATGAATCATGTTTGTATTCTACTATTTTAAATGCATTTCATGTTTCTATTGAGAATGTTGCTCTATAAATAAAGAAAAAATAATGCCCTGACTTGCCTTAAAATGACAAGGATATAATTTATCACAATAGTTTTTGGTATCAACCACAAATTATGACTACAATTACAGGATTATTACAGCAGACCTCAAATATTTCTCATACAACACTGAGAACCTTTTCAGTTTTTATGCTGCATATAACTATTGTCATTTGGATCTGAGTAATCTTAAGAGACTCATTTCTGGTGGACTCTGTGGCAGTCACTTCAGTTTCCAAACAACAAATACAGCTGGCTCTGTTGGCACTAGCATCATGTGCGCAACAGATCGAGATCTAAATGCTTTGATTTAACCGATCCTGACAATTCTGGGGTACCCTCAGAACAAAATATGCATGAAAGAAAACAGGCCGTATAATCTCCAGGTGCCTGTCCGTTCTTAGGTCTGGGGAAAGTCAGGCCCTTCTGAATGGAGGGCCCAGTGGAGGGAAGGAGGGAGTGCGACAGGTAATTGTAAGCAGGGAAAGACCCACAGCAGTGTCTGCCAATGAGGTATTGGATTAATTTAGCAGGAGTCTGCTACATGTGGAGCATGTCCCGGAGCAGCCTGAGCTCACAGTTGTCAGGGGAGATCCAAATACATGATGCAGGAATTCCATCAGTGGAAGTGTCTTCCACATCAAGGAGATTTCACTCGATTTGTGCTTATTATTAATGCTGTCCTGTCTTGTTTTTAACACCATTATTAATCAAAAAGTATTGTTTTGCACTGTGGCAATGTCATGTTTTATAAGTCTTCATGGAATCATTTTAAAGCATTTTTAATTTGTGCACACAACAAAGAGCTTTGATTTGAGACAATTCCTAAAATTCTTGCAACCAGTTTATTCAGTTCACTGTTGGTTTGTTTAAATACAGTCCCTGAAGTAATCTCTCATGCTTAAAATACAATTTTACAGCATATTTTCCAAATTTGACTTTTAAAAATAAATACAATGAACTTGAAAATCTTTGCCACAAAAAAAGCTTATAAAGTTTTCTGCTTTTCTTTTTAAACCAATGTCCTTCAGTTTCTTTCAGAGCTCTGTTGTATTTATGTAGTGGATAAGCAGATAGAATGGCCTCTCCTCCCCCTTTCTCTGGCCCTGGTGCGAGTTAGCACAAGCATCTGTCAGCTGATGTGACAGATTTTGGCGGTTTGCATTCCCTGACACCTTAAGCTGCTCAGTCGTGTTGCATTAGTTTGGAATGAAGCACTGTGTTGGTCTCGTGTCTCGGAGGAAGCACATGTATAGCCTCACCCTAAGCCTGAATAAATAATTAGGGCGTAAAATCTGCAAATAAAAATGAAAATTAATTAATTAATAAAAAGGTTACCATAAGGGGAAGATAAAGGGCAGGGCAGCTGGATGGGGAAAAGAGTTTCACTTCCATATCAGTGTCATACATGTCTCCTCTAATGTGTCTGTTACCATAGAGACCAGCTGCTAAGGAGCCAGCCACAGTCAAGCAAGGAATTGTGGAAAACACTGGTATGGAAGTGAAAATACAAGATTTAGAATGTAGTATATGGCTAAATGTTTTACACTGACTGCTGAAAATGGTTTGATTGCATTCAGCCACAACAGCATTAGTGAGTTAAAGTGCTAATGCTGGGTGATTAATTTTAAAATAACAATGACACTCTAACATATCTCCATGACTCCAGTGTGTTCCAACTCTACAGAGAACTCACAATCCTAAACTGGGGGCTTTATACTTTTCTATCACACACTTGGCGTGAAGCATGAAGCTCATTTACAATGTCCCATACTGTGCTTTGATTTTCTATGGAAATTTTACAAGCTGAATGTGCACATCTGAACATCTGTGTCCACAATGGGTGTCCACACATAAAATCATTTATTGCAAGAAATGTCTTCAATTTTAGTATTTTAATATTAGTTCACATTTTGTAGACTACCCCTTTGTATCTTTCCTGAGGAAACCCCCATGGCATTATGCACACAAAAAAGACATTATGTCCTCCAGGGGGAGCCATCATTCATTTTCTAGCTCTGACCACAGGATGAGGGATGACCGCTGACAATGAGATCATAACCCTGAGGGATTTAGTCAGACCCATCCATCTCATGGACAAGAAGGTCAGAAAGGAAAGGTTGGGGTAATGGGAGTTAATGAGATCTGAAATGAAATCATTTCCCAAATCTGGCACGTTCCTCCACGTGCGCTAATGAGCAATTGCCGTAAATGATAGCTACTTAGGTGATTCCAATATCTTTCCTGGCCCATGGCTTATTTCATGCCCTTCTGCAGAAATCCTCAGATCTTTTAGGACAGTGCACAAGTTCTTAGGCCAGGCTGATCGATGTGCAGCATTTGTACAAAGTGGTTCAGCAAATGAACCATTTACGTAAGTCTTGTTAATGAGTTTTGCAGCATATGTCTTCAGAGATTCACTGCAGTTGTGGTTCCAAACTAAGAAGTCAGAGGTTACAGGTTCCAATTCCAAGCAGACCTCTGAGATCTTCACATAGCAGTGGTCTGTAGGTTGTAGTTTATTTTGCCTACATTGACTGCTACAGTTTTAACACACCTGGTGAAATGACTTTCAAAGTGAATTTCAAGTTTATTGTTATACTTAATATATACAGAGTGTACAATTTATATTATTTTTCCCATATTTAAATATGTTTATAGAGGAGCAGCACAGTGGCCAGGGTCCTGTCTGCTCTGGGTTACTGCCTGTGAGGTGATTGTTATCTTCTCCCCATTTCCGTATGGGTTTCCTTCAGGTGCTTCAGTTTCCTCCCACTATAGGTGTGAATGTGTGAGTGTGTGTTGCCCTGTGAAGGACTAGCGCCCCCTCCAGGGTGCTTTGCTGCCTTGCATCCAGTGTTTCCGTGTAGGCTTCAGACATATAGCGACCCTGAACTGGATAAGCGAGATAAGTTATGAATGAATGACAATGAATGAATGAATATTTGGTCTGTTATTAGTGACTTTTAGTTTTATTCAATAATTTATTAGTAATTTAAAGGAAAACTATGTAAGATTTTTTGCTCCTGGGGCTCCCCCTGTTGTAATTCATTTTTACAGCATTGTAGTGAAACCAATGAGGCAGGGGAGGGAAGGGGGTTTGTGTCCTACCCTCTTCCAAAAGTTACATGGTGCAGTGCTGAGTGCAGAATAGCAATGACAGAGGCACTATTCTCCCGTTTACAGGTCAGTGAAAAATCACAATGGTTTTGAAGCTGTAATTATAAGGTGAAGATATAACGTAGTGTTCATTTAAGCACATTTTAATGAGTTTTTCTAGTTTTATTTTAATATTTTAAGTTTTATAAGTATTAAATTAATAAAATATAAATAACATATTATTAGTAATTTAGTACAAATTACTGGTCAATGAGAAGTTTGGTTTGTTCTCTCTGTGTCTGTGTAGGTTTCCTCCAGGTGCTTCAGTATCCTCACGCAGTCCAAAAACACAGGTGATTGGCTGTTTGAAATGACTCTGTCCAAGGTGTGTTCCTGCCTTGTCCCCAATGAGTCTGGGTCGGCTCTCAACCCAGCACAACCCTGAATTGAATGATATGGTTAGAGAAAATTAATGAATGAATAAGTTAACACACCCTCTACAGGGAACAAACAGAAATATGACACACTTTTTGGGACTACTGAATGACACAACTGTCCGAGTGTTTGGCTTCACCAACAAAAGGTAGTGACTTTGATCCCTGTTAAGTCCAAGACAGCCTTTTTTCTCCTGCCATCACACATTGTGACTGTAGCCAACCTGGGCGTCTATCAGCTAATAGAACAACTAGGCAGTCGACAAAGAAAAAGAAAACTTAAAAGCCGTGTATCCATCTAGTGAAGAAATGACCGTGGTGGCTTCCAAAAGGGATCATTAAGCTGTCATCACAGTTTGAACTTGGAGAACTGTGAACTGCAGCTGAATGATATGAAATATCAAGCATGGCTGATTTCTTGTTATGAGAAATCCAAAGAGTGCTGCTTTCCAAGTCGTGGTTTATGTGCTCATACTGTATGTTCAAAGTGTTTCAGTAAAGTATCACTCCATCTTCAGCATGCAAAGAAAAGTCAGCGCAAACGCACACTAGTTGGACTGTCAGAAACAATACTGTGTGTTTTATGTGTAGAGTTTTTTTGTTTCACTAAAGCTAACAGTGTTAATATATTTCCTCATATTTGCAACAAACGGTATTAAAATCCAAATTGCATACATTAAAGTTACTGTTCCAGATGGAAAGATTAATCTTTTTGAGTTTTCATAACAACTTTAAATAGAAAAACTCCATGAAATGATGAGTTGAAACCTATTACTCAAATGCGGTCATATACTTGAGATGAGGCTTAAGACTATAAATTTACAGTCTCTTTTTTACGTTGCCATATCCACGAAATCTGGATTTTTTTCTTCTTCGGTTATGGTAACCATCGTGAACTTCTATGCAGATCTTCTTTAAAGAAAAACATTCAGCTCAGTGTAAACTCTGCCACATTTCAACTACAGAGACACTGGGAACCGTGGCTAATTTTTCCAGACATCTGGAAAGTTCTACTTTTAATAGTTTAGTATATTACATCATTCATTTATTCATTCATTGTCGGTAACCGCTTATCTAGTTCAAGGTTGCGGTGGGTCATTGGGCGCAAGGCAGTATACTACCTCATACTGTATATTATTTAAAGTTATAAATTTGTCAAAAAATTTATATTATATATAATATATATCATATCTCTTCTACCTCTACCTCCAGTGACCAAACAGGGGTACTTTGAAGTTCTGCACTTACAGACTGTAGCACACCTGTTTCTCTGTTCACTTTCTTATCCCTATTTCATCCTGTACCTTAAAGGTCAGGACCCACACAGGACCACTGCAGTGACACTGATGTGTTGGTGGTGTGTTATGTGTGTTGCACTGGTACGAGTGGATCAGACACAGCAGGGTTGCTCGAGGTTTTAAACACTGTGTCCACTCACTTTCTACTCTGTTAGACACACCTGCCTCGTTGATCCACCTTTTAGACGTAAATTCAGAGAAAGTAGCTCGTCTGTTGCTGCACAGTTTGTGTTGGTTTTCCTCTAGTCCTTCATCAGTGGACGCAGGATGCCGCCCACAGGACACTGAGGGCTTTAAAAACTTTCAGTATATTATATGCGAAAATGGGCATTCTGTGTGGTGCATTCTGCGTGGGTTTCCTTTGGGGTTCTACTTTTCCTCTCACAGTGCAAAGTGCAAAGTCCAATGTGACTGATTTAGTGAAACTGCACACATATTTTATGAGTTATTTGTCATTGTACAGCAAACAATGAATTGTGTTTTCCACATTTAACCCAGCAGTGGCAGTGAACACACACACACACACGCATGCATGCATACATACACACACTAGTGCACTAGGGGCTGTCAACACACACCCAGAGTGGCAGGCATCCATCCCCAGCGCCCGGGGACAATCTGGGGGTTCAGTGCCTTGCTCAAGGGCACTTCAGCCATGGATGTTCTGAGTGTGTGAGTGATTGGGTGAATGTGTTATGCCCAGAGACGGTCTGGAGCTATGTCCAGAGTGTGTTCATGCCTTGTGCCCAGTTATTCCTGGTAGACTGTGGACACACCAAAACCCCAATCTGGATTTAAAAAGGCAAAATAAGCAAAGGCAACCAAGTTCTAAGACTGAATTTAAAGGTTGTGGAAAATATCTTTGCAGATAGTGTTTACTTAACCATCTGTTCACCTGCTTGATTTGTTACTTTGTCTGTCAAATCCAAGATTTTTTTTTTTTTACTTTAGGAGCTAAAGATGCTTATTTCCATATCAAACACAAAGAAATATTAGTCTGATATTGTGGGCTCCCCACTGGACCTACAATATAATTGTGCCCCTAATGATGTCTAGCACAGGTGGTGTCAGAATTTATTTATTTATTTACTGACAGAAGACCCATGCTAATGAGGAGGGTCTGAAAGGCATGAAGTGCTTTGGTCTCCATGGTAACCAGCACCTGCACGTATACAGCTGATCTATTACTAATACACTACTGTTTCTTTGTGGTGGCCCTACTGAGGATTTTCAGAACACAAATGTGATGTAAGGTCTCCAAATAATGAATTACATATTCTAGTAAATAATAAACATTTCATATGGTTGCCTGATTTTTGTTTACCAGTGGGAGCAACAGTTGACTGCATTTTTTGAAAGAGGCAAATGAGGACAGTACCAGGCTTTACTACGTTTGGAGGTTCAGCTGCCACTTTTCAAATGTTCCTCACATTCACACGTGTCATTTTCAAAAATTGCACCATCCATTGACAAGGGTAAGTGCTCGTGTATGTAACTGGTTGCTAGCCAACAGGCGGGGATGAACGTGATTGGTTAACACACATTGGGTGTAGATTTTCAAATACCATGCCATAAACACGTAAAGCTCTGTCTAGACCTCTGTGTTTGTCTTTGAAAAAAAAAAGCTGTGCAATATAATTTTTTTTTTGTTACTTTAGAGTTAGTTCTGTTTCATAATTTGTCTCAGCATTTTGTTTTGCTTGAACGGAGGATAATGTAACTGCCTCTGAGGAATCTGTAGAATTATAATGCTCTTCTACCTCTGAGACAGACACAAACACAAAGTGGAATAGCACATGATTTTTACTAAGAAAACAGACCATTTTTGTATACCATACAGTTACATTATAATCCATTCAAGCATTCAAAACACTTCTAACAAATTATAGAACAGAACTAAGTATATATATATATATATATATATATATATATATATATATATATATATATATATATATATATATATATATATATATATATATATATAATAGCTTTATTTCTTCCAAAGACAGTTCTGAGAGTCAGAGCAGGGAAACCATGGAGGTCTAGGTGGAGATTTACTGGTTTATGGTGCAGTATTTTAAAAATTTGAAATGTTAGATAGTAACCAATTACATTCGTTGTGCCTCAACAATGTAATCAACAATTTCGAGTAGTGATTTTGCCCATGAGCAGGTTAAACTCGCTAAATCTACATTTTAAAACAACCCGTGTGTATAACTTTCTTTTCAACAAAAAGAAATGCACTGAAATTCTTGTTTGATCCAGACTTCGATTACTTCTAGTGAATACATTTGTAAGCTTATAGTGCATATATTTACCTTGTTTCCCATGTAGTTACTGTATAAATTGCTTTTGGAAGTCTGTGAATGTTTGGGGCTCAAACATTGGGACCGGCCCAAACTAGTGCTGGTTCCATTATTGTTTTGAACCTCATCATTTGTCTCTCAGCAACTTCTTACAACTTTGTGGGCTCCACCCGCTCAGACTGCAGTTTAAATTAATCCAATATCTTCCTGGCAAAGGCACCTCTGGTTCTGTGCCTGCTTCCAATTACCTCCTCCCTCTTCTCCCTCCTCTCTCCATCGACCTCCCACCAGCACAGCAGAAGGGGGTGAATTTTTTAGGCAGAAAGACTGACAGACCCCTGCTGATGAGCTGTCTGGAAGAGAATGTGTGTTTCCTATGCAGACGGCTTTATCTGATTCATGCAGATTTTTCTCACAGTAACTCAGACCTGACGTGGCTCTTACATTTGGACTCTTCACAAACGTTTCTGTTCTGTTCAAAAAACTCTTACAGGGGTAGTTACTTTCAGGTCACATCACATCTTTAGGAAACATTAGAGAACCTTTCATTATTTAAGAATAACTGTGATCTTACAAAACATCTGTAGACTTTTAAGATGCATTTGTATCATACGTTAGTGTTGTTGCTTATCCCAATTAGTGATGCTGTGGTTTGGGCTCTAGGGTGGACAGTCAGTGTCATGTGGGAGCCTAGGACGTACTCTTCCCAACCATATTCATCTATGAAATTATGTCATTTTCTCCACTGAACCTTATTCACGCCATTAAACCGCCATTATACTGACACCAAGTGGCCAGGCTGTATGGGAAACACAGCTTCTCCCACATAGGGTACCCACTGAGCATAAACTGGTTCATTCAGGGGCTAGAAAGCAATTAGATTCTTCATCTAATTTAAAGGCTAAGCACCACTTAATGGACCTCCATGAATATTTCACATTACTTTAGTTACTGACATATATAAGTATGAATTAAAATGAAAATAGTATGCTTAATTTGCTTTAAAACTGACAATTTTATTAAATTGACGGAAAAACCCGAGCTCGCTACGGAAATTCTTGAACGCAAGCGTGTGACGTCACTGGTGGACTACAGCTGAACAACGGCGCGGTAAAAACGGCGCGGTAAAAACACCGATATGACAGTATCTAGCTAGCTAAATAACAAACATTATTCATGACAATAGCCTAGCAATAAGCTAATCTCAAATTTAGAGGTACCGTTATTCTTGTAAATGTGATCGAAGTCGAACTTGAATTCATTCGACACTATAAACCTCCGTAATGCAACTACGTAGCCTAGTAGTGAGCCACCAGGTTTAGCAAGTCAAGCTAACGTTAACTAACACCAACTAAAACAGGCGAAGTGTCGTTACCCTGTTTACCTCCATGTTACAGAGGCTCCTGAACACCTGTCGTTCGTTTCCTTACATGCCCATATTGTTGGAAAAGCGCCAGTGAAATGAGCTACAGATAACGGAGTGAGCGGGTGGTCCTTTCCAAAGTGCCCGTTTAAAGTTGACAAATTTAATCCTTTTTCTGGATATTTTGGCATCTTTGGGCCATTTGTGCACAGATGTCCCACTGTACACTGAATGATTGCAGCCAAAAACAACACACCTTTTCATCATTTTGCATTAAATTAAGTGCAGCTTCTAGAGTTGTTGTCCACCATCTACGTCACAGGCAAGACGCCTATTAGAGTTTCCGAACACTGTTGGGGGGTGGACCAACGGTCTTTAAAACCTTATTCCTTGAATTAGTAAGAAATAACATGTTTTCTTACTATCAATAAACACAAGTTAGGAACTCAAATTCCACTGTATTTATTTGTTTGACTCTTTCATATAGCTGGTGCTTAGCCTTTAAGTTACACTTTACAGAAAACATAACCCCAAAAATAATAAAAAAAACACTTGCAGAAATATTGTTTGCTACATTGTGGTGGTAAAAATGACTACTTCCTTTAATGTAACACTGACAGGAACGGACAGGAACTCACAGTCATTGGGGTCACTTGGGCGTATTTCTATCATTTAACAGAAAAACTACTTTTGACTGTTTCTGATATATAAGAATATGAATATGAAAAAGATGAGCAGCTAGCATCAGTGAATGTAAGCCAAAGGATTTTTCTCTGAAAACAATTATGCTGAGTGTTTATCTGGAGAGCTTGTAATTTCCCCTCACCCCTGCAGCTTGAAGGCCAGCCAGCAGCTTCTTGGCTTCTGGAACTGAGCATGTAATAGAAACACACTTTTAAAAATACACCATTAAATGCATCATCAGCAATACATATCTCTTCCCCTGACGTATCCCTCCATCAGGTCTGGTAAACAGATTTTTTTTTAAATCACCAATAGTTTGAAGAATTTATACTGAAAGATTAAAACAACAATATATTTTGAAAAGTATAACATTTCAGTTTAATTAGAAATTCCAAAATAATTTAGTATTTTAGATGTAAATAATGTCTTTCAATGAATATTGATTTGAAATGGTGTCTTGTATGTATGCTAGGGGTTGACTACTTGTTGACTAGTTATTCTGAAAACTCTACTTGTAATTTACATAGCAGTTAGCACAGGGTGTGTCATTTTTAGATGTTTATGCATTGCAGGATTATTTAGCACTTTTGTGTAGTACTTAAGCATAGCTTTACACATTGTGTAGCTGACTGCAGAATTGGATTAATCTCTTCTGAAGTATTGCCAGGATACCCAAAGTAGTTTCGTGATAGAGCTGCTGTCATGCAGTTGCGTGCATCCTTGCTACATTTGTTCCTCCTTCTGACTTGTCAGCAGCTCACCACTGAGGCAACTAGTGGATGCCTTAGTCAACAAGTCGATTAGTCTGTGAAAGCCCTAATATATAAAGAATAGGGATAGCATTTACAATGTAAAACCAGTACATTTCTTTGTGTCATTGAAGTTTAGTAATGTAATGTTGATAATAGATAAACTAATTAATCCGTACTCTGTAATTACTTCAGGAGAAGATTGTGGTCCAAATCCAGAGCACCTGGAAGAAACCCATGCAGACACAGGGAGTCAGTGATCTGAGGCCCAAGATATGGGAGGCCGTCTAGGGCAAATACTCTGAAACACTTGCGCACTACATTGAAACATTTGCACAGTACACTGAAACACTTGCACAACACACCGAAACACTTGCGCACTACATTGAGACACTTGCGCACACTACACTGAAACACTTGCACACACTACACTGAAACACTTGCGCGCACTACACTGAAACACTTGCGCGCACTACATTGAAACACTTGCAAGCACTACATTGAAACACTTGCGCACACTACACTGAAACACTTGCACACGCTACACTGAAACACTTGCACACACTACACTGAAACACGTGCACAGTATATACTGAAACATTTTCACTACACTTCACATACACTCGTATATATATTAAACATGACGTGTGTGTGTGTGTGTGTGAGAGAGAGAGAGAGAAGATGTACTCAGCTGTGGGGCACAGGGTACAATCTTTTATGACTAATTCCTGTGCTCTGTGTCTTTTCAAAGATGAACAAACATTTGTTCTTATTATTTTTATTAGTCTTTTCATATTTGATCAGCCATTGCGTATTTCTGGTAACAGTGAGGATATCGGTAATTTTTTGCGTGATGTCCTGCGTTGTGTGGAATCCATACAAGATGACCCGCTACACAGACACTACACTGAACTGGAGCACCACACAAGAACCATTCAGTCCATCATACGTGTAGTTGGGCGCAGAGAAGGGCCTGTGCTGAGAGAAATCATTTTACAACAATCTCCGGGCCAAAGACATCAAGGCAACAATATTCTCATAATTCCTCCAACAACTTCCAGTGGCACGTCCGGTCGTCCACGGTATGATTTAACAGCAGACCAGATTATCCACTGCCTAAATCTGGGATTTCATTGGCAAAGAATCGCTTCCATTATTGGAATTGATCGACAAGTGTGCAAGTGTTTCCGTGTAGCCTGCGCAAGTGATTTAGTGTGTAGTGTGCAATTGTCTCAGTGTAGTATGCGCAAGTGTTTCAGTGTGTCATGTGCAAGTGTTTCAGTGTAGTGTGTGCAAGTGTTTCAGTGTAGTGTGTGCAAGTGTTTCAGTGTGTAGTGTGCAAGTGTTTCAATGTAGTGTGCGCAAGTGTTTCAGTGTATTTGCCATAGACGGCCTCCCATAAAAGTATTTGCCCTAGACGGCCTCCCATATTAAAACGTTAAATTTTAAGTGTAATACAAATATTTGGGTGCTTTTTTGGTCTTTATTTATCTAACATGGGCCTACATGTGTCTTTGGTTTGCAAAGAGAAGTACATCAAACAAACACTTATCTCATGCATAAGACAAGATATTTCTAACAATTTCATGTAATGACATGATTGCCCCATGACATCATGTTTATCTTAATGTCTGAACTGTAGAGAACTACATTTAGAAACTGTAATGTGAACTTGTGTTTATGATATTGCTTTACTTTTACACAATCATCTGTTAAGGAGTGAGCTATAATCTTATTAAATAAAGCTGCAAGTAAGGGTTCTCTGGAGCAATGCAATGAAAGAACAACAATTGGTTCTCTAAACAACCATGCACAGATGGGTCTTAAAGAATGAGTTTTGTAAATGGTGTGTTAATGTGGAGAAGAACATCTTGTAAGGAAATTTTATTTTATTTTTTTTTTCAATGTGTTTTGAGTACAACCACAGTAAGGCTGAAAAAATGACAAAGCCGGGAGAACATGGAGAAGCCCATAAAGAAATCATCACCAGAACCAGCAAAATGCATTCGACTGCTAGACTCCACCTGGAGACTGTGTACAAAAACACTCACAAGCTTCACACATTCTCAGTCAAAAAGAAACCCTCATCCAAACTAAGCTGATCAATGCTACATCACATTCTGGAGCTGCCAAACAGCACTGAGAGCAACAGGAAAGGCCAAGGCCTAACCAAAGCTATAATATGAGAGAGAAAGAGACAGAGAGAGAGGCAGAGAATGAGTAAGAATGAGAGCTTATGACAGAGGTAACAGACAGTATGTAAAAATAAGCTTGAAAGAGAGAGCGAATGAAAGAGTATGTGAAAATGTGTGAGACAGAGAGATAAAATGAGAGAATGAGAGCGAATGAGAGTTTGTGAAATTATATGTGAAAGAAAGCGAGAGAGAGAAATAGAAGGATAGAAAGCCAGACGGCCTTCATCAATTGGCTGTATGTGATTGTTGTATGTGTTTGTGTTGAACTGCTGACAGAAAGACCACACACACACACAGAGAGAGAGAGAGAGAGAGAAAAACACATCAACTTTAGAGGGCTTCCACAGGGGGATTTTCCCCTGCTCTGTGCTGGTCTCTCAGGTTCTGTTGCCTGGATCAATCCTCAATTGGTGCCTTGATGTTGTTTTAAAGTAGACCAGAGCATTTTCACCTATCACTGTACAAAATCTCGAGCTGTACTGACATCTGAAAACCAACAAATCCACACAGAAAACCGCCAGAAATGGATGAACAAAATCCTAAGAATAGCTTTCTTTTAAGAAAAATATTTGAATAAGCAAATGTCCACAAACTTTTGGCCATGTAGTGAAACAGGGCATGTAATTTATGGCTATTTACATAGCGCCATTAAAGGCAAGGTAGACACTCCTGGGGCTCTACAGTTAACAACAAAACAAAATAAAACAAAATGTCCCCTTCTTGTTTGTGTTCATTCAGAAGCTCTGCATCTTTTTAAGGTGGAATGGTATGTTTGAGTAAGAAGCCCACTCTAGCTTGTTCATCTTTGAAGTATAACTTGACTGCTTAACTTTTTATTCACTCTTTGAAACACCACAGAAACTCTTTTGCAACTTCAGTTTTTTAGTTTTGTAGCACTTTCTGTGTGTATTTATTTTTAGTTAGCGGTCTTCTGAATTTGGAGTCAGTTCCTCCTCAAGTAATGTAACTGTTACAGAAATGATAAGTCAATGTTACCCACACATCGAAGGAATAGAGTATCAACATCAATTGCAGTGCCATTCCTGAGCAGAGGGAGAGAGTGCCTGGGTCATTTCAAACTGAGATATTTAGTTTGTTTCCCATTTAACCAACCAGGGATGCATACAAACACCAGACATATTTCCAGCATGTGTTCGTATTGGAGAGTGTAAATGGTAGCATTTTCTTCATGCAATTCAACCTGGTCCATCACTTCCCCTGATAACATTGCCACCTACATTGCTCTGAAGTTCTTCCATCATAGGTGATTTGGACACTTGACAGTGGTCATCATGAGAAATTTGATTGGTCTGCATTGTCTATATAGCACCATAACACATCATACAATATATGGCGTTTAACACTGCATAAAACTTACACGACTCTACTCAGCACGGCTCTTTTGCTTTTCCACTGGCCAAATCTGGTCCCTGGAACTGGGTAAGTTTTCAGTCCCAGCTTCCTCGGGGTTCCAATCATGCCGAGTATGTACTAAATGGTGACGTATAAACCCTGCAGAGCGCTGATTGGTCAGAGCCCTGTCAATCACCACGAAATGCAGCGCTCGTTCATATCCAGCACAAACCGCTGCTTGTAAAATCTCTTAAATTACAGCAGCATTCACATTTATTTTTATCGGACTCATAAAGGCAGCTCGTAACTTTACATGTATGTGTTTTGAAGTGGTTTATATGCTCCTTTGGTCGGTGGCCGACGAAAATTTCCAGTGAAAGCCGAACGTGCAACAAGTAAAACTGATCTGAGAACTGAGCGCGGAGTCGTGTTCAGTCCAAAAAACAAAAACAACACGCGAAAACATGGTGAGTAAACGGCGCCTAACTTTTCCGCTGCCGTTGTTGTGTTTTTTGAAAAGCCAGTGATTCTCGTTAGAGACGGGGTTTTCCAACGTCACCGGGTTAATGTCGCAGGGGAGCCCTGCCAGTGGAAAAGCGACAAGCTTGAAGCGTGCCGAGTCGATTAGAGCCAGACCCATACCGTGGAAAAGCAGCATAGCAGCTACATTTTATGTTACAGAGACTTCTCCAATAAATATCTTTTTAAAATCGATTTGGCTTGTGCTACAGTAATCCAAGTAGATTTAAAATAGATTTATGTTTAGACCAGTCTCACGCTTACTCTGTCGCTCATACATTGAAGAGCCGTGGGCCGCAAACATGGAGTCAGAAACATAAATTAAGCTCTGACGTTTGTGCTCCATGACTTTTGCGCGTGAGCTCTGAGTTCTGCTCATGCTCTCTCAATTTTGTGCGCGAGTGCTTCTAATTCTGCCCGTGCTCTCTGAGGTTTGTGAGCAGTTTTGGCACAAACCTCTCGTGTGGGCGGGGTTTCTCAGGGGTACCTTCCCATTGGCTAATTAATTTTTAAGTGACAACTCAGTGTCAAAGGTATTTTGGACTGCGCATGCGTAGTCCACGTTGCAGCTCAGCAGTGGAGACAGTGGGGATTTTACATAAACACGAATACTCTGCAGGTATTTCAGCGTTTTAAAACAGTAAATCACAAAGTCCGACAATATCAGTGTAGATATTGGTAGTTTCGTCTAAAAAAATTACTGTGAAAACAAACCTGTTGTCTCTCGTAGATACTGATCTGAGGTAAATGCACAGTGATGTCTGTGTTTACTCAGGATAAAACAGAATAAATGAGCATTTATTTCTGTTTATTTGTAACATATTTTTATATGAGTGCTTGAGCTCCTGTTCAGAATCCTGTGTACTCACGTATTGAATCTATTCCACAATGGCTATTAGGATTTAAATGCTCAAATTTTATTTTGATGATCAGAGTTACTCTATTTTTAACAAAAACTCTATTTTTAATAAATGCGGCAGCACGCCTGGTCTTCAACCAACCAAAAAGAGCACATGTCACGCCCCTATTAGTTGAGCTGCAGTGGCTACCCTTAGCTGCTCGCATCAAATTCAAATCACTAATGATGGCCTTCAGAGTATTCACTGGTTCTGCTCCCATCTACCTCAATAGACTCTTAAAACCATACGTTAGCGCCCGCCCTCTCCGTTCCTCAAAGGAGCGCCTACTAACACGACCAACCCCCCGTACAGGTCAGTTGAGGCTATTCTCATCTCTGGTACCACGCTGGTGGAACGAGCTTCCAAGCACTATCAGAGCAACAGAAACCCTCTCTGCATTCAAGAAATCATTGAAAACCCAGCTCTTCCGAGGGTATCTTTTGCACTGAATGTCTTTCTTTAATGCACTTATTACTTCCTGGCATATTGCACTTAATGTAAGGTACTTTGTATAATTTGTGCTGTAGTTCGAATGTTAGATCCTCTTTTGTAAGTCGCTTTGGATAAAAGCGTCTGCCAAATGCATAAATGTAAATGTAAATGTAACAAATTTCATATGTGCATTTTGTGTTACATGTGGTCGGAGAAAAGAGAAACATGACAATAAGGAGTTTTAGAGTTGTTCCAGTTCCTATAATGAATGCAAATTTAGTAAAGTTGTATTAAACTTCTGCAAAGTCCTTTGTCATTTTCACATTTTGTGAGGAAATGTAAATGATTCATTAAAAAAATAATCATTATTAGCAATCAGCAATAATTATAATAACAAGTATTATTAATATTAATAAACAAGAACAGGTGAAGTGACAAAAAATGTAAAATGTTCTAATAGTATGCAGTTTAAGCAAAAAGGTCTTACATTTGGCTGTAAAAGCAGTCCAAAAATATTCGATACCATTGCAGAAGCCCTCTGTTGGATTCTGCTCAATGTACAAAAACTGCCTTTCATTCTCTACCTTCTCGATGATTTTCTCGTTATTGATCCCCCTTCTTCACCTCCAGCTCGAGGCCTCACTGCATTATCCAGCACCTTTCACCGTCTCTGGATTCCTCTCTCCAGGGAAAAGACTGCGGGTCCTTCAACCTCTCTCGAGTTTCTTGGCATCACTTTAAACTCTGCCTCCTTCCAAGCTTCCCTTCCTCAGGATAAATTCGAACGTATCACCCATGCTCTCTCCGCACTTATTGACACTCCTATGTGTACAAAACAGCAACTGCTCTCTCTTTTGGGCTACCTCAACTATGCCATTCGAATCATCCCTCAGGGACGCTCATTTATCTCCCATCTCCTTCATCTTGCCTCTTCATTCTGCTCACTGCACCATTCAGTCACCTTAGACGACTCTTGCCTGAAGAGTGAGAGTTGAAATTCTCACTCAGCCTTCTTCGCCACTGGAATGGCATCTCCTTTTTTTACAACGATATTATTTCCAACCCCTCGGAAGTCCAGGTTTTTACAGACGCTGCTCCTTCGATTGGTTGTTACTACGGAGGCCATTGGTTTGCTTCTCCTTGGCCCACGCAATTCATCAGCTTTGCTGCCAAAACCAACAACTCTCCTGCACTTTGGGAACTTTACCCCATTGTCATCGCAGCACTTGTCTGGGGCCATGAGTGGACAAGAAAAATGATTCTAGTTCACTCAGACAATTCTGCAACTGTTCAAATAGCCAACAAAAGCCGTTCCACATCCCTATCATTCATGCCCTTCACCAATTCATTCTTAAGGCAGTTCATATTCTAGGCCACTCAAATGCAATAGCTGTCTCACTTTCTCGTTTTCATTTTCAGAAATTCAGAACCTTAGCACCTCAAGCGGACCACCAACCCACGCCAGTGCCACCATTTTCGGAAACCATACACTACCTAACCCCCTTCTGCAACAACTGATATCTCAGGCCCAGGAAACAATACTTTCAGCTATCTCACCACAAACACTCTCCACCTACTGGTCAGGATGGAAATTCTTCCAGAATTTCCATACCCTGCATAACATTGTCTTTCCTTCTAACAACCTCTCCATAACTGCGGCCTTCCTTACCTCAGCTAACACACAACACTCAATCCGTTCCTCCACCTTAAGAGTATATTAAGCAGCAATAAACGTCTTTACCAAACTTATAACCGGTACACCTCATTCTTCCTCCAGTCACCCTCAGATTTCCCTTCTCCTCAAAGGAATCCGAAAAGCCGAACCCCATCTTCCATCTCAGAGATCACCAATCACTTCAGACATTTTATAACGCTGCCTGACAACTCTCCGCTCCGGATGCTACTCCCCTACTATTGCCCCTACACTCAAAGCCATGTTTCTCCTAGCTTTCTTTGTCTTTCTCAGAATTTCAGAATTCACGACTCTCTCAGTCACATCCAATTCATGCATTTACCCCCTCATATCTGATCTCATCATCCTTGATTCTAATACATTAATCTTTAACATCAAATGCAGCAAAACCGATCAACTCGGCAAAACTACCCACCTACATCTTTTTAAATTCTCCACTCAGTCCCTATGAACCCTTCACACGGTAGGTACATCAATCTTAGAAATTCCCAGAATACCCAACCATCAGACCCACTCTTCATCACAGAATCCAGGTCCACCGTATCAAGACACTGGTTCCATACTCATCTCCGTCACGTTCTCTTCCTCTGCGTTTACTCTCCATGCTATTTCTCAGGCCATTCATTCAGAATTGGCACAGCTTCTGCTGCTTCCCGTCAGGGACTACCAGATCACACTATTCAACTCCTCGGGTGCTGGTCCTCTCAGGCGTACCACAGCTACATCCATTAACAAATCAATGATCTCAGACTAGCACATGAGAAACTTTCTTCTCTCTGAACCGGAGCTTTTGGGGTCTGCCCAGAACTCCAGCCCAAGTCCTTCTGAGTTCCTTTTCCTTGCCCTGCTTACATCAGGCATGATCCTCACTTTGCAAAATGGAGTTATTCATTCATTCATTCATCATCTGTAAGCGCTTATCCAGTTCAGGGTCACGGTGGGTCCAGAGCCTACCTGGAATCATTGGGTGCAAGGCAGGAATACACCCTGGAGGGGGCACCAGTCCTTCACAGGGCAACACAGACACTCACACCTACGGACACGTTTGAGTCGCCAATCCACCTACCAACGTGTGTTTTTGGACTGTGGGAGGAAACCGGAGCACCCAGAGGAAACCCACGCGGACACGGGGAGAACACACCAACTCCTTTCTGAGTTCCCCTTCCTTGCCCTGCTTACATCAGGTGTGGTCCTCACTTCACAAACTTATAATATGTTTTCCCCCTCCCTTGAAGTGATGGAGATGTATCCAATATAACTGGGATCAGTTGGACTAGATCCCACTGATTTTCTTATGACTAAATGGTATCAATTTTTCAAATAAACATACCAATTTGTAGTTTAAAGCCTTTCTAGAAAATGAATAGCTGTTCATTCTGAAATGAGGAAAAACGACCATTAAAACCCTTAATTTCAGAGAAAAATGCTGGATGAGCAGAAGGCCACAAATGTTTGACCATACAGTGTGTCATTTCCAAAAATAGGAAAACAAGGTGATATTAAATTGATATTATATATATTATATATATTATAAGCATGATGAGAAGAAGACGGTGTTTTGAGTTTGTGTGCGTGGGAGAATTGCACTTTTGCTTGGCCACTCCCTTTAAAAATATGGAAGTTTTGAGTTCAATATTGGCACACCCAAATCTATTTACAACACATTTCCCTTTCCCTTGTCCCTTATTTTCCACTCTCACACCCACTCACCCACCCACTTTCACCCATTTAAATGATGACTGACTATAATATATATATATATATATATATATATGTAAGATGAAGCATCTGCCCGTATATCACATCAACAAGGAAAAGGAAATGAGACCAATACATCCAACTGCTGTAGCTTCTGCAAAATATCACTGTGAATCCAGTATGATGTTAAATACTGACTTTCATATCCTGTTCCTCGTGCAAGACACGCATATCAAATTGTTTTAGTTCACTATTTACAGAACATTTCTAGTCATATTACTGAAGTACCTCTGGTAGCTGAATTTGTATTCATTTGACCATAGACCCTAGTCTATTATTATAAAACCCGCCCCCTCAGAGCTCATCTCAGAAATAAAAGTCTTAGCATAGACCATGAGATACCATTTCACATCTCACTATTCAACCAATAGTGTCTAAGCTGATCTGATAACAGAATTGCAGGAAATATATTTTAGTGAGTTATTAATTTATTTAGTGGACATTTATTTTCACAATTGGAATGGCCACCATGGGGCCTGGAGATAGAGGCTACACTCTTGGACTTCATTTGTTCGGTTTGTGTCATTAAACATTCATTAATTAATTTATTTATTTAATGACTTTAACGCAGTTACCAAAATGTTATGCAACTGTGTGATCAGTTGGTCAAAAAGAAATGGTCAGAAGAACCCTGTAATACCTGGGAAAAATGACATATTACATTAACAAATATATAAATAAAGAACAACATATTTCCTCCTCTTATAAAGTTCTTGTACGTCATTCCAATTTCGGAAAATAAGTAGTCTTTCAGTTTTCAGTGACGAAACATGGTTACAAGACTTAAAATGTCTACAGTGTGTGCTAAAATAAGGCCTGAAAGTCGTCACGGAGATGTTTTCACAGTAGAAATGAAAATAACAAATGGTTTCACAGATATGGTATATGTGGTGGATCTAGCTTACTGCAGGTGCATGTATAAGTGTACATTTACACATGTGCAAGAGCATGTGTGTGCGAAGACCATGACTTCAAACAGTAACTGAATAGGGAAGTAGTTTTAATGCATTTGCACGAGAATCTAATGTTCTCACGGTTAAAAGCCAAGCCAAGGATTATGACAAATGCTATTAATAGCTGATAACTAAGACCTAGTGACCTAGTATCTAGTGACCTGTTTTGCTGCCTATTTCCAGTACAGGTTGTAAGAAATTTTTCAAAGGCTGAGCACAAAGTAAACAGTTAACAAGTAGGCTATTTGAAATATTAGTCTGAGTCTGTGGGAGCGAGCTAATCAACTAATAATAAAATATTCTTCTACTAGAATATGAAATGACCAAAATATAAAAATCTAAATATCACTTGATAATGACCGCTCCGGACACATCTAGGTATTGAGACACAGAGTAAAGTTAGTAACATGTAACTCTTTAAATATTTGAACATTAAAGACACTAGCCCAAAGGTAAAATCTTGCCCTATGCTACAGACACTGAGAAAACCTCAATGTCTTTATGGCTGTGTTTCCGCTCTCATGTTCACTCTGCTAATCTGTCTTTGAATTTGCACTTCAAAGGGAAGCTGGCTGCTTATGCAGATCTTTCAGTATGTAGGCCATGTTTCTGTGTGTTGAAACAGAAGCTGCAGATCAAGGAACATTTGCTCAAAACAATGCAATCTGTTCTGAAGTATAAAACACAGATCCCTTCATCTCCAAATTTGTTTTTCCACCATGCCTCATATGTACATATTTCTTTGTAGCCTAGAATGTATTGTGCTTAGTTTTAATAGTTGTATTTCTCTGTATTTCAGAGGGGAAAAAAAGAGAGATCTCCTTAATATCTCAGTAGTTTCTCAGATCAGATGGGAAGGCAAAAAGATATTTTAGAGTAAGTCTCCTGTTGCGTAAATATGTCTCTTAAGATAAAGCGATCAATACAATTTTTCTCTGGGATGTTTTTTTTTTAACCAGTGACAAAATTGTTTATTTTTTTGTCTTTTGCATATTTGTATACATATTGTTACAAATATGTAACGGTGTGTCCTGAAGGAACTGCCCTGTATATAAATATATTTGTAGACACCTCTTTAATTTGTGAATTCACCTAATTTGAAGCGTACACATTGCAGACACAGGTGTCCAAAGTTGCATACACAGTCTATATGTTTATCATATAGGTGCACTTTGTAATTTCACAATTACTTACTGCAGTCCCTCATACATTTACAACCCTTTTTGACACTATTCTTCAAAGGTTAGCACCCCACAGCACTACCAAAGAGCAAACATTCTTGAATGGTATCGTACTACAAACTGCATTGACAGTCTTTTTGGAGCCCTAGTGTGTGTTGTACTTATATGGCTTGATAAGACAGGAAACAGCTGCTTTACTGAAAATGAGAGTTCCTGATCTTATGGTTTAGGAAGCATTACAGACATATTAACGAGATCTTTTATTTGAGGTAAACTTCCTCTAACAGTAGAGACACGGAAAATGATTCCTATATTACCAGAAGGTGGCAGTGCACACCGCCTCACTCTGTTTACATGCAGGTCTTAAATAGCCTGTACAAGTGCCCCGGATCACATCTCAGCGTTCGAAGTAACTGGAGAAATATTATGTAAAATATTTTCTGGGCTCTTTAAGCTGTGTCCTGCCAAACTTCTCTTGCTCACTCTCTGTTTCTGTGATAGAATGCTTTAGCCAGGCAGAAGTAAAAGCAAGAGTCCACTGGAGTCCTCTTCCAAGCCATATTTGGTGATTCTTTGTAGTTTTACAGTACTTGGTTTTGTATACTTTCAGTGTACTTGTCTACATGGTCTGACTTTGTGGTTATAACATTTAATTATTTATATGCACAAAGATATGTTAAAAAAAATGAAATATGGAAAGAAATTATTCAGTCATACTGTTGTAAGATTAACTATTACAGCATTTTTTGCTTGTGTGTGTGTGTGTGTGTGTGAGAGAGAGAGAGAGAGAGAGAGAGAGAGAGAGAGAGAGAGAGAGAGAGAGAGAGAGAGAGAGAGAGAGAGAGAGTGAGCTGTGGCTCAGCTTCATTTAAAAGAACAGGTGCGGAAGCCAGTCATTTTGAAAAGGGCTGTTTGGTCAGGGTGAGACCAATGCTGGTTTATTTGATCTTTATAGTGTTTTGACCAAAGATGTTTCATTAAGACCCCATAGAACTGCATTCATTTGTGGGAAAAGGCTATAAGAAATAGCATCAGCAAAAAAATAAAACGAAAGTAAACAATATAAGTGTCATCTGTGCACAAGGAAGAAACCTTGAAGAGGAACCAAGACTCATAAGGGGGACCCCACCCTCCTCTGGTCAAAACAGCTGTAAAGAACTGAGACAATACATTATAGGTAATGTGAAGGCAAAATATAAGCTATGAAGATGTATGAAGGAGGTGGTCAGTGATTCTGTGGGAGAGTAAAATCTAGTGCAAAGTCTGTTTCGTCTAAAACAGTTCCTTGCATAGCCATGCAGGATGCCATAGGAGAGACAAGGCCCAGATCTCAAACAGGATGCATAGAAGCAGGGTCTGGATCAGGGCTTGGGAGAACAGCTGGAATGAGACATCTCAGTGCTTGGGAGAGAGGCAGGAGAAAGAAAGCTAAGGAAGGAAAACAAGGGGGATTAATAGGCTATGGCAAATCAGGGGAAAAATTAACCTGCAAAAAGCAGTCCAGAAGCCAAGCAAGTATGCCCATCAATACACAGGAAACGGAGGGAGAAACACTGCCCATCTTTGTTGCTTTTACCTCTTCTTTCAGTCCCTTTTCATTATCTAGAGATAATGTATGACTGGAATTGTGTTTAGTTGTGGTTCCATGAGTAATTCTACCTCAAATCATTGAGCAAATATTATTGATATGTATATGTAAGATCTTTGCTTTGATTCAAATTCTGTTTAATAAAATCCCTGAGAATATAAACTGTTTGAAATCTTTCAAGTCACTGTCATTTTGAATGAATCAATGTGCAATTTCTAAGAGAAACATGTAATGTTTACAGTATTAATGTGTAAAATGAATTAATGTTTAATGTTTATTTAAATATTACATCAAAATTGGGTTTATTTTTTAAAAGTAAAATGTCATAAACTCATTGTAAATTTGTGGCGAACATTTGAATAAATTAGCATTTTCAATTACAGAAACACACGTTGCTGAAAAATCGTTTCCCCTCCTTCTATATTCCACATGCTTATTTGGTTTTAAAAGTCTATTACATGTCTAACACAGTTCTGCTCTTACCATATGCTGTGATCTTAAAAGGGAGGTGCAGTACTTCTGCTAATTCCATTTTGAAGCAAATGTGTGATGATTTAAATATGCAGTTTGAATGATGCTAAATATGATAAATTAACCATTAATAATTAGCTGTGTTTGCACCAAGTATTTTGACATTTGATCCATAAATTAAAATGTGAATTAAAAAGTTCAAAGTGCTAAGTACTAAAATGTTCGGATAGGGTTCAGTTAAGACTAGGAATGTGGATAAATGTTTAAAGGTCATTGATTAAACCATTCTCTCTTCATTCAGATGGCATTCAATGGCATGCCTTAAAAGTGGTGTAGACTCTTCTGAATACACAAATCTTCAATCCCTCTTATGCCACTGAATTATATTAAAAAAGTGTTCATCTGTAATGTTCAAATGGGCTTGGATATACATTAAAAAAAGTAAACAAACTGTCTGCAAGTCTCTGTATCAAGAAATTTTAAATGGAGTGATGTAAGGTATAAATGTGTGCTCTGTCCTGATGTGTTCAGCTGGCAAACAGATTTGAGAAATTATACATATTTTCTCAACATTGGGTCAGATTGGAAAAGGACCATCACGATTGTCACCAAAGGATATTTCAAAAGCCAGTAGTTGATATAGTGTAGTAGTGGGCAATTCCGCTACCCACTATTCAGGAGACTGAGCTTGTTTTCCTGCTTAGGAAACCACTTATTCTAAAAGGAATCAATTGGCAAGATTCCTAACCCTACTTTGCCTACTTAATGTACCATTATAAATTGTAAGTGGCTCTGGAAAAACTAAATGCTGGACCTTCATATTGATGTAATTTTAGAGGGAAAATCTTACTGTAAGTTGTTTCATTTAAATATAGAACATTACTTTGAACTGAAAAGCATTATTGGTATCTTCGCTGTAATTAGATCGCCCACATGTGAGCATTTCCTAAGTACAGTAACTGCTAATAGCAAAGGATGCTGGGAGACTGGCTGTTCAACAGGAAACACTTGTAGCATGAGGATTTTGACTTGTGTTCCTAATCCTAATTTATTTTGATCAAAAAGTGTTAATCACTTGTAGTGGATTGATAGAGATTCTGAAGTTCTTTTCTTATATTTTCATTTGCATAATATTTTTAGCAGTTTTAACAGCATGACCCTGACAATACTCAAATACATGCAAGGACTTTTATATTGAAAACCTGAATATGGGTGAGTGGGGTTGAAGCAGCAGAGCTGAGGGCTGTGCCAGTTTTAACTCTGGAGATTCTTAATACGGTTGGAGTGCAGTGTTGATTTTATCAATAGTCTGTTTAGCAAAAAATAAATAAATAAAATTAAAACTAAACGTTATCCCAGCGAAAGAATACTCAAATATTCAGGTCCAGCCCTGAATTCAATTTACAGTTATCTGCTGTATATTAATATAATAACTTGAATTTTCGTATGAATGTGCTATATTTATTATTAAAGTGTAAGTACAGCCTAAACAAAAGTACAATACTGGCAAAACCACTGGCAGTAAATTGCTGTAAATTTAATACTATTAATTATTATTATTATTTTTTTTTTTTACAGTGAATGTTATTGACTGTATGGGTGAGTGTTATTGCCAACAGTATATATAACTTACACATCTGTGAAGGAAGGTTTCAGGCTGAAGGATACTTTTATGTTTTGGAGCTCCATGCTGCCATGTAGATGACTTTTTTTTTTTTCCTTGCTTGAACTAATGCCATCTCTCTACTCCCTTCTAGTTAATGACTGCCCTCATGTCTGTGGGGACGCTGATGGAAGACTGGCGGCTGGAGGCTCCTGCTCACCTGCCTTGAGACTAGTTATCTGCCCTCTCTTCCCAGCATACATGCCATACCTTTAAATCTGTGGCACCTGTCCTCCCCATGCAGCAGCACCTAGATATTAGATGAGACTGATTCAGCATAGACCTTTACTAAACACCTCCATTACCCATACACTCCAAAGTTGCTCTACTTGTAGTTTTGAATTAAAATGCTATTATTTATCAGTTGTTAGACCAGAGGGGAATGTGTCCCGCTTGTGAGTCTTGGTTGCTCCCAAGGTTTCCTCCTCCAGCTTTAAGGGAGTTTTTCTGTGCTACTGTGACCTTTGTGACACCATCAGGTTGGAAAAGGCGCTATTCAAATAAATTTGATTTGACTTTAAGCAAGAAAATGAAAAGCTACATTCTGCATGTCACAACAGAGTAAGAGAGCAGATGTTACACTGCATTGCCTGTCATCCAGAGCAGTCTTCTAGTGAAAGTGCATTACGAGGTGAAATATACAACAATACAGTCCTGGACTGCTGAGCAGCTGTGATATATCAGGCAAAGATTTGAAAAATTATAAATTCACATCTACAAGTGTTCAGCTGTCAGTTCAGCTGCACCCATGCATAGACATAGAGGCTGATGTCTACTGCTTTAACCTGGCCACAGTCTCAGGATTCAGCTAGTTGCATTCTAAAATGCTATCCACACTTCCATATACTGTTTTAAAATTAGCTTTAAGATTTCAAACATATATATATATATATATATATATATATATATATATATATATATATATATATATATATATATATATATACATATTTATTATTATTATTTTTAAAACTATTTAATTGTCCTTTCTGTTTGCCATTAAACACAAGTCAAAATTGGCAAATCACTCATGCATTTTACCTACATTTACCTACTGTCCCAGCTTCTTTGGGTTCTTTTGGTTTCAGTTTTCAGATGATTTTTGTTGACGTCTATCTGTTTCCTTCCTTCCTGTTTGGCTGTTGTGGCATGGTTAATTGCATGGGAGGCACTTGGCACTAGAGCTTTGATTAGGGTTACATAAGCAAGAATGTCTCTGATGTTCTTCTGCATGGATTGCCTTAAGTTAGTAAACATGCTAAACATGCCATCAAGTTTGACTCAGTTTTACTGTAATTGTGTTTGGTACAGTAATAAGTACTATCCATGTTCTTGTAGGCCAGATGAGGCTGGGACACACTGGTAACAATTTATTTGGCTATTAATCAACCAACACACAGCTCTTGGTTAAAAGGGACAATCACCACAAGCTCCCAGGGGAACAGCTTTCAGCAGCTTGTCAGCAGAGCGCAACCAGGTAACCACGGCAACAGCAGAGCCTGACCGATTTCCTGCTGTAATCGCCAAGTCCCTGTATCTGATTGAGAGTCAACCTCCTCTTGATTGTGTGTTAATAATGTAGGGAGGGGGAGGGCCCATCTGTTCTCACGTCAGCACTAAACAAATCCATCGATCAGCTGACAGAGGGGAAGACAATGCAGACAATGGAAAACCACCACAGACACCGCAGTGTTGTAATTGTGGATGCTCAAAGAGACGTGACTAATTCAACATAAGAGAAATAGTCATGGTGCAGTAATCAGAAACTGAAAGTGGAGTTTATAAAAAAAGATGTGAGGGAAGATATTATAATGTATACAATACAATAATTGGATTTGTTTTTATAGTACATTTCACACACAGCGTGCACATCTAATTGTTACTATCTATAGTTAGTCAGTAGTTACATTTGCTCAGAAACACAATTGTATTAGCAAGTCAAATAATCTGCTTTTTACCATGTCTCATTCTTTTCTTTTCCATTTTACTTCATTATGTTACACTGGGGACAGAATCTGTTCTGCTTGGAGATTGGTAATCCTTATTTTAAGGATTGTTATTCTTTTTCCGCAAAGCATACATCTAAAGTTCATATTTTTATTAATAGATTTTGCTCATATGTGTTGGATGCACTTTGATGTTTGAGAGGTTATACCTCTAGAAATTACCCAGGATTTAAATAATGTACCGAGCTGCTATTTTGCTTCTTCTTCTCTAATATGTCCTTTACTTGGCAACGTTTGCGTATTATTTAAAGGAACAATAGGTAAGATTTAGTATTTTGCTACTGGCTTCCCCCTACAGTAGCTGAGTATAATTTATTTTCATAGCCCTCTCCTTAAATTAAGAGGGAGACAGTGTGGTTTCCTATCCTCTTCCAAAAGTTACATAATGCAGTTTCTATGGTGCTGAGCCCGGAGTAGCAGCAACAGAGGCTCTATTCCCCCTATTACAGATCATTAGAACATCTAAATGATTTTGAAGCTGTAATTTTAATGTTAAATATACTACCTAGTGTTCCTTTAACACAGGTACAGCCAGATATTGGTACCCACAGATAATGATACGATGCTTCTGAAGATAAAAATACAAATAATTTAAAAACTATGGAACTGTATCTTACAAATAAATGTCTGTAGTTGCTTCTTCAAATGATCTCTGCACATGTGAACTCTGCTACATTTGCACATGTACTGCTAGGGTGGAAAAAAATGTTGGACAAGCTTCTTGCTTCATTAATGAAGAAAGAAAGGAGAAATAAAGAATCCCCCTTTATTCTGCCTTTTAAATTCTGTTTAGATGTTGCAATTAGTTTATACAATGAATGCGTGTTTTGTGGTGGGGGATGGTGGGTTGTGCATGTATTTTGTTTTCTTTTTCTACACTACCCTGAACCCCTTGGGAGGCTAATTTGGACAAATAGTGAGACTTCATTCAAATGAGCTGATTGTGTAGAGAGATCGGGCACACATATATGGCACAATATACAAACATGTGGACTGGCCTACAAACATGACAATGTCCATTATACCACTAACACCACTACTGCTACTAAGAAGAATTAGATGATTCAAGCTACCCAAGAGCAAGATTTACACATGGCCCTTCACAAAAATAAAGGTGCCAAAAATGTTTATATTCAGTGGCATAAATTAACAACTTTCACTTCCCTAAACATTTCAAGGAACGGTTCTTTGAAGAATCTAGTTGCAGGAAGATTTTTAGGAAGGTTTCTCTATCTGACACAGACTCGCAGCATTCTTTAAACCTTGGACAGGGTCATCAGATACATAAATGTCTTTTTTTCAAACATGATCTATGGCACTCCTCACAAAACCCTTTGTGGCACTTCTTTTGTAAGATTTAAAGGCACTAAAAAGAAAGATTAAATTTGACATGACACACCAAAAGAAAAAAAAAAAACACTATAAACTTATACACGCATAATAATTCAGTGCCAATTTACACTTAAAAGTAACGTCTATGATTTGAGGGGGGAAAAAAGTCTGCCGTTTGTATGTGGCTGACATTTAATATTTCTTTATTCATTGTTTGAATTGCCACAAAAACTCATTGGTTACTCAAGGTGTTTAGTTTTGTAGCACTATCGGTCCTTGTTTACTTTCATGCAGTTAGCACTCTGCCGAATTTAGAGTCAGATCCATCTACATAAAAAATAAGTCAATATATTTCACTACAAATTTCTAAAGCTGTTTGTATTTACTGGTCTGTAGTGGTCCTGTGTCATTTTAATGCCATGTGTCTTTTTATATAGAAACATAGAGTCAGTAAAGACAGATAATGACCATACAACAACTCAAACACAAATTTATATATATTATATGTTTTTATTTGTGTTTTTGTATATATATGCGCTCACACACTGGAGCTGGCTACAAGCAAATTTCTACTTTTATAGCACCTATAAAGCCAGCTGAACAGACTTTGACCCTGTGTTCAGACAGGAAAAAGCAGATAATAATACTAAAGCCACATAATAGTACCTCTGTGAAGAAACCTTAAGAAAGCAAAACATTCAAAAGGCTTACTGTCAGCTAACCTCACCTCCAGCCCAAGCCATGTTGCCATATCAGCCGATCTGTGTGCATTTCTTACTGCTGATTAGCAAATACATAGTCATTTTATAAACATTTATGCCCCTATGTTTGTGCTTAACTGTGGCTGGGTAGAGCTCCTTTATGCTGGTATTCTGAAATTCTCTTAATAAACAACCATCTGGAGTTCCTCAGAACCTGCACCACAAAGACTGACACAGCAAGTGGAAACAAAATACAACGTGGTCTGTCTGTATGTTGTTTCTGGTGGCCATTTTATAGTTTAAATGTATTTTTACGCGTGTATCTGTGATTTGTGTGATGTTACATTTTACATGTAGTATAATACAGTATAATCACATTAAATGTACCTTATATTATACGAATAATGCTTAGTCTTATTAGCGTGACCATCACATCTTCACAGCAATGTGCCAGGAGGAAGTAAATGCTTTATATCAGAAGAAATCCTAGTATATACACTACTTAATACAGTAGCAAGTGTTCACACTTATAAGCGGTGTTCACAGGTATGAAATAGGTTTGTTTTCAATGAGCTTGTTTGCTCCACATTGCCATAAGTTGTTGTGTAGGCAACATTTTAAACTAATTTAAACCTTACAGTAAGCTTATTGCATCTCTCAAGTTAGATGTTGATTAAATCATTGATCATTCCCTCCTCCTGCTAATGATTCGTAAAGGAAATGTTTAACAAGGGAAATGTTACGGTTGAACATAAGCTAACAAGTAGGTTATATACTTAGCTTGTAGAAGAAACAATTCCCTTGAAAGAGTTAGCTAGTATGCTAATGCATAAGCACCCTCCAGTTACAGAAAACAAATAAATTAAACAAAAGTTACATAACTGGATTGTGTCTATATAGTCAGCTCACTAGATATTGAAACAATCAATCTGTCTGTTTTTGGGATTGCTCCATATAAAAGCTCTCTCTCCCAGATTTTGTCAAAATTCTGTAAATGTATTGGCTTTATTTACATGCAGCTGTAAAACAGTTAACTCTTTTGTTGAGACAGTGGCTTGGTGGCCTCAAACGTCTATAAAACCGCTGCTTACTTCAGCAAAGAGAACTGGCTTTATGAAGGGGCCTCCAGTTCCTATAGCCTCTATTCTGTTTGACTAAAGGCATCTGTGTGAATATGTGTGTGTGTGTGTGTGTGTATCAAGGATCTTTTCCTTCCTACATTCACGAAAATATAAATCATTACATTTTAAATGAAGATGTGTTTTAAGATTTGGTTTAGGGTTAGTAAGGTTGTTACGGTTAAATTTAGGGGAAGTCTCCACACAATATATGCACACACACACACACATATACAAAGAGGGAGAGACAGAGAGAAAATTCTGCATTACTGGTTTAAAGCTGTAGAAAACAAAACAAAAAAGAAAGTTCCAGACAGAATACCCAGCATGCATTCTTTCAGCTCTACCCCATATATGTTAGAATTTCAGAATATTTAAATATTTCCATGTTTTCCTTCTTTTAGAATTATATCTTAAATTTTATCATTATTAGTTGTCACCAGTTCCTTCCAGCAGCTAGTTAGGAATATCACACACAATCCCACCAACCTGGTAAGGTAAAGGCAAGCACATAGGTTACTTCTTCTAAGACATGTGAGGCCATACCACACCTATTTTTGACATGCTGCTATGCAACGCCACTGGACAGTTCATTGTGCTTGAGAAGAACTCCAGCTGCCCACCCCAGAAAGCACAAGGCCAATTGTTCCTTCATGGATGCCTGGCCTTGTAAGGCTGAGGCATTGTGCTTTTCCACATTTGAGGTTGATAAATAATGTATGAGATATTGGAGATTTTTAGAAAAAAAAAAGAAGAAATTGTATTAAATCTTTAAAACGGTTATTTTATATATTTTTTGTTTTAAGTCTTCTAATTGTTTTTTGTCTCATTCATACACATCATATTTATTTGATGACCTCAAATAAATAAAATAAAAACATGTTATATTAAAAAAAATAGATTGTCCTTGGCAGAGATGGGAATGCATGGAAATTAATGTACTCACATAATATTTGAATCAATACAATATCGTATATATGCTAGCACATCTATCTTTCAGATGATCTACTTTAAGCTGTCACGTTATACTCATTTGAATCATATAAATTCAACATATGATTTTTCATTCAGTCTCGATGAAAGGTACAAACTTCTTTTCCATCTGTAAAATTGTACTTAAAACTGAGTTAATTACATATAAATATATAGAGAAAGCTTTATAAAACATTAGATGACTGTCAGAATTTTGATGTCCACATGGTTTTTCCTCCGGATGCTCTGGGATCTCCCATGATCCAAAGACACATGTTAGTAGGTGGATTGGCTACTCAAAAGTGTCCATAGGTTTGAGTGTGTGACTGAATGTGTGAGTGTGTGTTGCCCTGCGAAGGACTGCAGGGTGTGTTCCCGCCTTGCGCCCAGTGATTCTGGGTAGGCTCCGGTCCCATCGAGACCCTGAACTGGACAAGTGGTTACAAACAATGAATGAGAAAATGTATAAATTATAATATAAAATTATATATGCAGTGCAATGTACATATATAATACTGAAAAACCGAAAACTGAAAAACAACCAAAAGAAAGACACAAGCATTTATCATAGTGACAATATATAACATTATATAGGTTTATATATATAGAAGTCTAACATTCTTACCATCAATCTAAGCGTTATAAAACAGAAGTGACTGCTGACATGCCAATGAGCAGTTGAATACTTTTCACTGGCAGTAACAAAAGCCTTATCAAAACCAGGCTAACACCCACACAGTTAAACAGAGAGAGTTCTTTCCACCCTCCGGCTCCTTGTATGAGAGAGGGGCACAGACCAGGCTTTGTCAGTTTCAGCTTTTAACAGCACCCTCATCATAGCAGCTGAGGAGCGGGGAGCCAGGTGTTCTCACTGATCAACACACACACACACACACACACAAACACATTTGTTTGTGCGAATTGTGGGGACATTATAAACATTAATTACTTTCTTGGAGACTTAGCTTAACATTATCCATGAGTACTACTATTCTAACCCTAAAACGTACCTTACCCTAACCTTTAAAAATGTTTTTCAACCTGAAATATTATGAATAATGATTTACATGGGGGATCAGATAATGGTCCCCAGAAGGTACCCCCAATATTACAGTGTAAATAGGTATAATCATAGGTCACCACATCATCACCACATTATATGTTCCTAGTATAATATACACACCGACTTATCACATTCTTTAAAGTTTTCTCGCTCCTATACCTGAACTATTCACGTGTAGCTTTTATGTTTGATTAAAATCCTTTAATGAGTGGTGTTTTATACTTTCAAGCATTACTTTTGTTTACAAAATATTATATAGTCGTATTCTTTCAGCACCCTTTAGCTCCAGCGCGTACTTTCCGTAAGTGTCCCTCCCCCTCCTCCGCAAACACAGTAGCGGCTCGAAGCGGTCAGCTACACAGGCACACCTCGCTTCAGATGGTAAGACATTTTCACTACCACTTTGGAGAGAGGAACCGCGGGTTTCTCACAAGACACGTGAAAATCGCTGAAACATCTGCGGCATAAAACTTGTAGGTCGTTAAGATACATATCAGCCTGGACTTTCCGCGCGCGCGGCGCGTGCACGTGGGACAGTGACGCGGAGCCTAGTGTTAACGGCTGTGAGGAGCTGAGAGCTTCAGACTCGTCGAGGGTTCGTGCTGCGGGTTCACTACGCTCTGCCCAACACGGTTTAATTACAACCACAAAACCTTCCGCTGGAGGATAGCTAAGACCCTGTACGAAACCTTTCGACTTAAGGTAAGTTGTCTGAAAATGTAAACCATTGACCACAGATTTTATTAGTCTTTTTTTATTGCTGTGTTATTGCTTTTTGTGGTGTATTGGTTAGTCCCTTTTGTCTATATAGGATTTTGGCTCGTTTAAAGCTTTCATCACCATGTGACTTTAACGTTATTGCACAGAAACGTACACAAATGTGTAAGGTGTGTGTATATTCGTAGGTTTATGGTTATTTGTATACTTTTTATTATAGTGAACACAAATAGCCAGAACAAGGGATCCGTCTTTGACAACAGGTCAAGTGTATATCCTATGGGCAGCATACATGCATTCTTATAAATCCACCATATATATTGATTTATTTTGTAGAGTTGTGTTGTGTTATGCAGATGTCACCGTGAGAGTTTTGGGTTCATAATATATTTATTTCATGCATTAAAATTGTAGTTATTTGATTCAGACATGTCCATTAGGTCTATGAATGGAAAAATATAATCAACATTAATAAACATCAGTTTAATTTGCTTTTTGACAAGAACAGCAATGACTAGTTTGTTCCTCATGATCTATTTTATTGAATTTTGCCCACCATTTGAATCAAGTAAACAAAAAGGAACACTCATACAATATAATGTTCTGTTTTACTGAAGGTCCATGCGTAATGCTGTTAAGTAAGTAAAAACTGTAGTAATGCTGAGAATATTTTTACCTAGTAATTTATTTTGAGTGAGCTGAGATTACTCATAACACAGAAAAACCCCTTGAAGTCTCCCCGAACTCACAAAGTTTCTCGTTTAATGCTAATGTAGCTTATTCCTACTTCATTCATGCATGAATCCGACCAATTCATATATATAAGTGATATATATATATACACACACAAATCTGCACGACTGTATGTGTGTAATGTTTGGGAATCAGATTTGGAGATGTTTGAGGAAATTGGAGCGCAGGTGGAGGAGCTGCAGACGCATATTTACTCTGAGGCTATGAATAAATCAAAAAGATCGCGAGCCTGCCTGTCTCAAGAGTGAAAGTGTGCTCAAGTGAACAGAGCATATATCACCCCAGTAACCTCTGCAAGCCCCTGATCAATACATATCACTAGGCAGGAATGCTCTCCACAGCTACCCTATTTTAGTAGAAGGTTCAGGCACATGCTTAATGAATCATGCTCTCAGTTTTTGCCACATTACTTGCAGGCCAGTCAAAATATGACTCAAAAACATTTTCACATGAAACAAAGAGCTGGAAACCTACTTTCAGATTCAGATGCTACTGCATGCTTTAAATGGTTTATCCTCACTCAGAAATAGTTGACGTAGAGTTGATAGTGCCAGTATTTGATGTAGAATGTAAACATTGTTACCATATTGAGAATCTAAGCTATTTAAATAATCTGTTTGAATATGTTGTATTTATGAGTTCAGAATCTTACAAGATCAAAACTTTCTTTATTTCAAAGTAATATATATTAAAATAATCCAACTAATTCTTCACATTTCTATCAAACACAATAATCACGCATATTCAGCCAAAAGCAGGTTAGCCCCTTATTCAAGGTGAAATAATAATAAGTTTGGCCTGAACTGGTTTTTAAAAAGCAATGGGAAAACAGCCTATTGAATTCTAAGCTGCAGACAGTGGTTGGAAACTGTTCTGTAAAAATTAGAACGCTGGCTGTTTTATTGTATACACAAACACATCCAGCAAGCAATAGTAATAAGCAAGACAAACGTAGGATATGATCATTCAAAACAACCTGCAACTGTAAATGTCTGCCTGGGTTGCAGGTTTTCAGCCTATTTTATCTTCCTTTTCAGTTTCTTTGGTTTTCCTGTCTGAACCACTCTGGTTTAGCTGTTTGTTTTAAACAGTTTCAACATGTTATTACTGATGCTGCTTAATGACAGCGGAATCTTGCAGCCATCGAATACCAGTGTCCCTCTATTCTCACAACGTTTAAGACTTGCTTAATAATGAGGTTGAACAGCTTTTCTCTTCTCAAAAGCTGTGATGTCAAAAGCTACAACAGTCCTAAGCCCCTCATCTCTGTGTGTGCGGTTCACCCGGCAGCTTTGTCACACAAGACAGCATGAAGCTATAAGCTGTGGCATCTCTGACTAACAAAAGCCTGTGCATATCTTCATGCTTGCCAGCTTGAAAAAGTTGAATCATCATGAGGAAATGCTACTGCACCGAGTACACCACAAAAGAAGATGAAAAACAAAAAAGTTTAAAAGTGTATATAGGTGTTAAATTCTTATCACACTGCGAGGAAATATTGGGTGGGGAGTGTGAAATTGACTGAGCGAAAGGTTTACCTCAAAAAATGTAGAGTCACTTATTTGCAATTTTCTTTTTTTTCTGAGCTGACAGTTCGTTTGAAGGCTAAGAGTTCAGTGAATACACACAAACACACACACACACACACACACACATAGCATGTGTACACTCGCATACAAGGCAGTCTCCATGGCAGTTCAAGAAATGAAAAGGGACATTCTTTCAGTGAGGCCCACATAGCTTTAACAATGGATGGCAGAGAGAGTGAGTGAATGAGAGAGAGAGAGAGAGAGAGAGAGAGAGAGAGAGAGAGAGAGAGAGAGAGAGAGAGAGAGAGTGTAAGGGTGTGAAGTTCAGGCCCACCCTTCTCAAACAGCACATAGGAACTAGACACTCTCTGTGAAGTAGATAACAGTGGGTTGTGTCAAGACATTCTACAGATATTCTTAACTAGATGAATGTTTATTATCATTTGCAGAGAAATGTTGTGGACAAACACTAAGAGACAGTTTACTCTAGTGCTCTGGCACTCTGAGTTGTTCCAGCACTAAATACAGATCGTAGCAGTGCTGCCAAAATTTTAAGGGCAAATATTTACAGCCAAGAGTATTGGAGTACCAGGGACTGCTAGTGTTTGTAATTTAATTAATTTTTTCTAGCAGTGTCATTTCTCTTTTTTTTGTCTCACACTTAAAACTAAATTCTGATGAAAGAGAGACATTATAAACTGGTAGCAGGGTGTAAAATGCATGAGTCACCTTGTCCAATCTGATACGACTGTCTGCAGATGTTGTGTATAGCTGAATGCCTGCTGCTGCAGGTTTGTGCATGCCTGAGTGTAAACAGCCTCTAAATGAGTTAAAACCACTACAAAGTATGAATGTCCTTTTGCAGTTGCATTTTTTACATCTAAAGCAGCTTGTAATATCTGCATAGTATAACTCAGGTGTAAGTACAGCAATCACTCACTCTCAGCATATCCAGGTATTATATGCAAGAAAAAATTACCTCAAGGATATATTTTTCCAAAATATAATACCCTGACTTAGTAATAAATGGTGAATTAAAGGATAATTTTGGTATTTTCCCCTGTAATGGCATGTCAGTTTTAGACACGAAACCGTTACTGGTTAACGTAAAGCAGTTAATGTAAAAAATCCTGATGGTTAGTCCTACTGTTTTAATGTCAATTACTGAAGTTTAAAAAACTCACAAATATAGAGAACAGTCTCTGAGACAGTTCCGCTGGCCCAGCATGTTACATGTGTTTGTTTTGTGTGAGGGGAAACATGATGCAGTGACAGACTTACAACCTAATCTGACCGCCCCAGTCAGGATTGGGAAGTGAGATTGGGAACCACTGCATTGCAGTAAACATGTGCTAGTTTAATAATTATTTTTCATTTTTAACAATGAACAAGACAACTCAGGCAAAAAAAAAAAAAAATGTGACAGATTCTAACCAGAATTACAAACTCCACCTTAAATGATGCACACTCGGTTCCACTTTAAATGCTGCTATAATTACCACCTTAATTTAGAATAAAGTTTTGAGACTCTTTCTACATTCAACAGTACTCGATAAAATTCTGCCACCAACATTAACGTTAAGTCCCACCTTAAGTTCTTCAAGGGCATTTTATGCTCTAGGAGCTGTTTGAAATAAATATGCCTCTTAAAAAAGCAACTTGGGTATTAATAATAATAATAATAATAAAAAGGGATAGCTGTTTTGACTCTGTAGCAAACTAATTTCCACAAAAACAATAAAGTTTAGGTTTATATTGTTGTGATTACTCATTATGTCTGAAACAAAACCTAATACAGTGATTACTACTTAATCTCACGTGACCTTTACAGCTGCACATAGGGAAACAGAAAAATGAGACTGCAGAGTTCATTGTTCATTTAGGCCTAGTTTGTTTAAGCTTTATTTAAATGAGATCATAGTGTATATTTTAACAATACTACCATAATACTAATGATGATCATTATATTGAATTTTCATGCTTCTTTATGTTTAGTCAGTTGTAAACACTATAATAATTGAGGTTTTATTTTGGATTTTTCTAGAAGGAAGTCACGTCTGTAGTTGGACCCATATTTGACAAATCTTCATACATATCATTGTTTGAAAGAGATAGTTACATTACATTCGAAATCACACCTCACACCCTGCACTGTATCTCGAAGCCATAGTTTTTTTCAAGTCTGACAGTTCACTTTTCCACATTCATTTCAGACCTGCCTTAAGTATTTATATTTTAGGGTATGTGAATGTCACTTTTGATGTTTGAGTCACAAAGAAACCAGCCACTTTCCAGCAACTTTGAGTGGTTTCAAGAGGCTGACTAAATCTTGTTTTTTAAGACATCTGCTTGATTTGTTAGAAAGAGAGGCTGTTGTGTTTTGTTGAGTTTTGCAAGCAATTTGCAGCCATTGATGCAAAGTTATAAGTCTCAGCATAAACAGAACATTAAGAAAAGATGGAAAAGTTATAGAGGCAAACAAGTGTTGTTTGATAAAGGAAGCTGAAGTTCAGGTAAAAATACTTAACAGAACTTCTTAATTCATATAAAGGAAGCAGACAAAAAGAATAAAGACGGCATCATACTTTTTTGCGACCAAGAATAGAGGCAATGCTTATGATATTCCTGACAGGAAATTATTAATGGTCTCATAAATAGCACTCTTTAAACTAACCGAAGGTACAAATATGTTTCCATTGATAAAAATCCAGTTATAGATTGTGTGGTTATATGTACTATCTTTCTCAGGCAGTATATTTATGTTTCCTACAGATAATCAGCATGTGGTTTGTTTGAACACATCCCCTTACTGTCAACTTGCAGACAAGTGACAAGCTTAAGGGGAAAATAAAACTGTATTAATAAGACCTCCATGTGACAAATGTTCAAATACATAAAACCATGCAGTGATCCTGGTACTTTATGGAGGGGGTAGATAACCTGGAAGATACCACTCCCTACAAGAAAGAAAATGTTTCATGAAAGAAAATCATGGTTCAGCCATAGTAACTTCGCATTGATTTGTAGGGAGCTTTCCTTCGTAGGAGAAAATTGGACCCAAAACAGACCCCCCAAAGCCTATCACTCTAGGGGTCACAGATTCAGATTTGTGTTGTTTTCTTGATCTAAACCATACATACGCTTCCCCCACTCCTGGAGAATGTGGAGGATGACTCAGAAAACCACAACATATTTATGTTTTTTTTTCACAACTGTACACCCAGTTGTTCATTTGTCTTTGTAATGAAGGATTTATTAAATGCTGCCCTTATTTCACTGTCTTCCACATTTTTAAAGAACACTAAGTAGTATTTTTATGCTAAAAGTAGGACTTCAAAATCACTGTGATGATTCACTGACCTGTAATAGTGTGAATAGGACCTGTCATTGCTACTCCCAGCTCAGCAGTGCGAGTCACTGTGAATCCCTACTCATTTCTTTGTTTTTAGTGCAAACAACAATAATGAGAACATCATTTTTCTCACAACCTGTCTTTTGGTATTTTTGTTGCATGGTAGGAGTCATCAAGGCACAGTGATGGATCCAGATATTAGGAGCATTAGAAGAATCCTGCCACTGGTCTTTCTCACATTCATTTGGGGGCCAGGTGAGTATTTATATTGCAGAGATTACAGATCCAACATAATCTGTCTTGGTTTTCAACTGCCCTGTCTTTTTGCTGATAATACTAATTGCTATAGTTATAGTTACACAAAAGATTTATTTTGTTTTAACACATATCAGACGTAGCCACTTCTGTCTAACTTGATATAATGAATTAATTTATTTGTGCATTCTTTTTTTTATACAGTGGCAACAGAAAATGACAGAGATTTCAAGATGTGCGGAACTTGGAAGCATGGCAATGTTTCACAACAACTTAGCCTTGACCTAAAAACTGGCTGTGACAAAGTCATTATTTCGGCCAATAAAAGCACACTCTCTATCCAGGGGAGGATCACAGCTCAGTGTACGAAATCTGAAGTTAGGCCCCTGAATTCATCCCAGGTTCCCAGTCACTTCTGTGTGTTCTGGGAACCAATTCTGGACTCGCTGGTCCTGGAGCTGGATAATGTAACCATTACACTCTGTGACTCTTATGGCATACAGACCAATTGCTGTACTGACCTCTCTAGTGGTAGTCAGAGTAAGTCCCAGGACAAATATGGCATTGCCAATGGTAGCATTCATGGGGACCTCATCTCTGGAAATTTGATGTCAGTATATGAATTTAGAGGCGACACAATTAACTGCAGTAAGTCTCAAATTATATCAATTAAATTGTGTATCTCTGATGTATTAGCCTCTTTCTCTGTAAACGCTCTATAAACCCAAGAAATACATTTTAAATGACATACACCGATCAGCCACAAAATTATAACCACTGACAGGTGAAGTTGCCCCTTTGAGAGAGTGGGATATATTTTGCTGCAATTGAACAGCATTTTCTTGCAGGCGATGTGTTGGAAGCATAAAAAAATCGACAAGCGTAAAAATCACTTTTGTCAAAAGCAAAATTGTGATGTGTAGACAGCTCGGTCAAGGCATCTCCAAAACAGCAGGACTTGTGGGGAATTTCTGGTATATGGTGATTGGTACCTACCAAAAGTGATCCAAGAAAGAACTACTTGTGATTCGATAGGCCCACTAATGCAAGACTCGTTGGAGGTCAATCCTAGCCTTTCTGTTCCAGTACCCTTGGATTACTACAGATTGCTGTAAAAGTTAAGGCTGGCTTTGATGGAAAATTGTGTGTGTCCAAGGTAAGCCCTGTCCACTGCTGAAAGTGCGTACATTGGGAATGTGAGCATCAGAACTGGACCATGGAGCAAGGTGAAGGAGGTGGCCTGGTCTGATGTATCACATTTTGTTTTACATTATGTGGATGGATCATGTGCATCAATTAGATGGGGAAGAGATGGTGCCAGGATGCACTTTAGGAGAAAGAAATGGTGGCAAAGCCAGTGTGATATCTTCATGGCAACTATATTTCTGAATAGCAGTGGCCTCTTGCAGAAGGTTAGTGTGCAGGAATAGTTGGAGGAACATAGTTTTCAATGTGTTGCCAGGGCCCAGATCTCAATCTCTGGGTGCTGGAAAACTAAGTCAAATCCATGGAGGCCACACCTCACAACTTACAGGAGCTATAGAGTTTACTGCTAATGTCTTGTGTCTGGAAACCATAGGACACTTAGGTGTCTTGCTGAGTCTATACCTTGAGAGGTCAGAAATGTTTTGGTGGCGTAAGGGGGACTTGCACAATATTTGGCTGGTGGTGTTAATATAATGGCTGATCGGTGAAGTTAAAGTGTAACTAGCACTTTATTTAGTAATGACTTATAAACCTAGAGTATAAGGAGTGTTTTTAGCTGTGAATGGTGTGCAATGAAACATGAAAACAATTTAATCAATGATCTACGTATTTTTTTTTACTTCCATTTGCAGAGGAAGAGTTCTGTGATAAAGCAACGCACGAATCCAGAGGAGCCAACATGTAAGTTCAGTTATTCATATACAGTTTTGAATCCATATTTCAATACCAGATAATACTACGGCTGGACAATAATTAATATATATATAAAATGAGTCAGTAACATTCATATGATTTTTAATAATTAATATTTCAGTATATATATTATTTACAGCATCTGTCACTGATTGATGGTCATTACAGGGCGCTGCCATCTATTCACTGCATTCAATTTCAAAGTTAGATTAAAAATATTAATATTGACAAAGCCAAGATGTGGTGTCATGTTGCTTTCAGTTCTTGGCAATTTTTTCGTTGGCATTTGTTTTGTTCATATCAATATTGGAATTATATCGTATTGACAAATTAAGAAATATTTTGTGATATACATTTTGAGCACCTCTTCCAGCTCTAGATGATATCAGGCCAGAATATGTTTTGTACATTGTTTTGTCATCTAAAAAAGTTTGGCCTTAACAGGAAGCTAAAACACATGATCAGGGCAGTGGTAGGATTTAGATCATTCACGCTGTCAGCTCGTGCAGGCACTAAGAATTACATTATTTTTTTTTTTTTTTTATGTCTAAGCAGAAAATTTGCAATGTTGCTGTCCAAGCAGTTTTTAGATGAGCCAATCCTTTTGTATGCATGTGTATAGTATATGAGTATTTCGGAGCTGCATTATGCATGGTGTGGTTATATTCAGGTCTGCTGTGGTTACAGTGGCTATTATGAAGTGATGCATTCAGAATCTCAGTATAACCAACATATACAATTGATGACAGTCAGCACCCATACATCAATATTAATGTTTGTCTCTAGGATAGAGGACGCTGTGATGAGGTCCAAAAGTGTTGGCAGTGTGGATCTACCATGTGCTCAGAGTGTAGTGCTTGAGATGAAGGAAGACTTTGAAGGAGTTAATGTAACCTTACCTGTAAGAATACACAAACACGTGCATACACACACATAAACACACACAAATTTGCTTTTAGGTGCACAACTATTTTGTAATGATTTTACCTGTGAATACATAAAAGCTTTTTTTAATCTGAACAACAGACACTAGAAACATATCTATATGATTATATACATGTTAATATGACATATTTTTAAACTTATAAATATCAACACTGATAAAATTATTGTTCCAGGCCCCAAAAAGTGTGCCAAAAAACACAATTCCTCAGTTGTACCTACCTGCCTGCCTAAAACCTTCAAAACCACAGACTGCCAAAGTAGTCTGCACCTACTACAAAAACAGCAATCTATTTCAGGTGTGATGGTATTTTCTTATATTAGAATATTTCCGCATTGGACTGGGCAGCACTTGTTCAACTGTAATACCTCCATGTGGTTTCAGGGTCCTTTGAAGGTGTTGGATGATGTTGTTGGCATCTCAGTTGAAAATGAGATTATAACCAACCTCCCTGAACCCGTCAAAATCAAGTTCCTTCACTCTGACATACTGGTAAGTGTGAGCACACATGCAACAGTTGTTGCAACAGAAACTTTGTTTATTGTGATGTACGAAGTGTTATGTGGTTAGGAAAAGTGCATCGACTTTTTGGACATCCGTGCCAGAACAGGAGGCTATGTGTTCTACGGTCATACACCCAAAGTGAAAACCACTTCAAAGTGCTTGTGAAGGTTAAGAAACAGTTGCTGGAAACATGAAAATAAAATGAAAGCAACGTTGTCTGTTTGTTTTAATTAGTGTTAGTTTTAAACCTTTGTTGATATGACTAATCATTCTTCATCTTTGTGCACATTTACATTTATAATAACCCTTATTGATTGCAATTAATGTGCCTTGTTTTTCTGGCAGGAAAATCAAACTGCAAAATGTGTTTCATGGGATACAAGGAGAGGTGGGTAAAAAAACTAAATAAATATCTAGTTATGTTTTATTTCAAGGTGAGATAACAATGTAGACACTGTTTGATTCTGATAACACACGAGACATGGTGGTATCTCATATTTTTCTGTTCTGTTGCCAGATAAAAAAATCAAATGGAGGTTAGAGGGTTGCCAAACAGTACACATCAGCTCAAAGGAAACAGAGTGCTTCTGTAATCATCTTACATACTTTGCTATTCTTGTGGTGAGTTACACGTTCACAATTAAAATGAGTTCAAATGGTTTCCTAAACCTATTTTAAACATGGCGGCTCCCATGAGGAAACCTGCTCAAACAAAACTGCTTTATTCAACTCTTACTTTACACAAATAAAATATAAAAATTATAAAAGTCTGAGATATTATTTGCCACATGATGGTGGTAAAAATGATTTACTGCTCTATTAATTTGTAACAGCATTTCCAAATAGACAATAAATAGGTTGTTCTCTTACTACAAACTCTCTGTTTTGTCTCTGCTTGTTCTTATATACAGCAAGTGAACCCTACAAGAAAGTTGCAGCATCTAAAAGCGCTCACCTTCATTACAGCAGTGGGCTGTGCTGTGTCCCTTGTCAGCTGTGCTGTTCTCTTTGTGTCACTCTGCAGGAAAAGGTACTTTGCAGTTTCTGTTAATTCAGTTTATAGTAAAAATGTTATGTGTAATGAATCAACTGAAGGAGAAACAAACTGATATAATATCTTTAAAAAAAACATACTATTTTTCTACAAATATAACAGTGTATTAAAATTGTCAACCAGAGCATTTGATCCTGTTGTGCATGTTTTTTTATTAATTAATTAATTTTTTTTTATTGTAGGAGAGCTAAAGACCAGTCCAGTCTGGTGCACCGTGGCTTGGTAGTGGCTCTTTTCTTTCTCTGCCTTTTTTTTATTCTCACCGGCTCTATTGCCAATTTGGGGCAGGAAACTTTGTGTCAGTTTGTGGGTGCACTACTGCACTATTCGCTGCTCAGCACCCTCTGTTGGATGGCTGTAGAAGTGTTCCACACATTTTGGATGATTTTCTTGGTATTTAGTCCATCGCCAAAGCCATTGATATGGTACCTTCTGGGATTTGGTAAGTTATAGAATATGTTTATTTTTTTATGCATTGTTGATGTATCCAGTTAAGATATTCATGTAGATGTATGTATACAATTGGTTTTGACATATTTTTAAACTGTATATTTGGGTTGTTTTGATTTGCAAATTGACTTTATTCTTACTTATATTAACATGAATGAAAGCATACTAGGGCTAACCCTTCTGAAACCCATAGAGATTGTGTTTATTTTTCAGTTTTTGCCTTAGGTGTTGATGTAGTGTTCTTTATAGCAGTAGTGGAAATGTGTCATAATGGAAAAGAGTGTTTTTAAAACGGAATCTTTTATTTTTTAAGGTTTGCCAGCTCTGCCTGTCATTGTTCTGGCATCAATAGGAAATGTCTATGGTGAAAGGATGGTAATGCCAAGTGATGATGTCTCAAAGCCTTATCGCATGTAAGGAATTTAATATCATAGATTACTCTTATGTTTAATCTCCCTTTACTGATAAAACTGATCCTCTGAATTTCTTTTCATTTTTCGTTATTATTTCTCACTCACTGTGCAATTTTATTATTGCAAATAAATATTGTTAATTTTAATTTGTTAATCTCATTGTCTTTAAGATTCCCAAACTATTATTTACCGCTTGTACTGTTTAAATGTAGTCATTTAGTAATATTTCATTTTATAAATTGCATAAGCCCCTGCAATATATTAGGTATAATAGTCACATTCACTGTAGTTAAATATATAAATGTTGACTTACTGATGATCTGCTTTCTCAGGTGCTGGATGACAGAGTCTCATAATGCCCTCCTCGCCCACTTTGTAATAAATGTTGGGCTCTTGGTCGCTGTGATAAGCTCTGGTTGTGTCATGCTTTTCCTGGTGGTTAGAAAGATTCATAACCGAGACGAGTGGAGGAGAAACCACGTGGCCTTTCTCAGTATCTGGGGTCTCAGCTGCCTGTTTGGCACCACGTGGATGCTAATCTTTATTGAACACCTCTCAGAAAGCGTTGTGTTTTTCTTCTGCATCATCAACTCTTTGCAAGGTATATTCAAGGAATAAATTGTTGTTTATGCTTAATTTTGCACTTCCAGTCATATGTGGTTAGCATATCTGATCTCTGTTACTATAAAATTTGTTTGTATTTAATGCCAGCAGTAAGTCAAACAACTTGTTTTTAAAGGTGGCTCTCCAAATTTAAACTGTTCTCAATGTTATGCCTCACAGAGCAAGCCAGATTTTCTAAAGGCCAAAAGTGTATAGGCCATTGTGAAGATGTGAAACAATGTACCAGGGATATTAGACTGTTCCTGTCGATTATATCAGAAGAAAATATCCTTGCCACTTTCCGTTTCTAGACAGTGCTCTCATTTTAGAAAGGTTGGTTTTTAACTCTTTGTAGTCTAGTCTCTAATCTGTTTGTAATATGTATTTTTATATTCTTACAGGATTTTTCCTCATGTTACGGTTTTATGCTCTGGAGCAGATAAGAAAGAAGTCTAAATTGATTACAGATGGTAGCAGCACTGGATCTACAAGGCAGCATATGTTACAAGTCCAGGAGAACAGTTAAGAAGCAGGTTCTTAAAATGACCCCCTTTTTGAAAATTATTTTTATAATCTTTTCATGTATTTTACAAGAGCATTCTTTATTGCATATTTCTGCATTTACACCCTGCAGGTCAGGGTCTTAAGTATTGCACTGAAGAAAAGTGAAAAGCATAAAGACATAAAAGAGATATTGATATTGTGTGCAGGCTTCACCTGTATTAAGCTAAATCTTGTATAATGTAAGCTTATTCCTTCCATTTCATTTTATCAAAAGAGCCCAGCACTAAAAGTTAATTCATTTGGTTGTAACTACTCAGAAAAACTACTGCATTAAATTTTAGTCATAAAGAGATATACACTGAATGAATCACTGGATTAGAAACACCTACCTTGTATCTACACACACTGTCTGTTTTATCAGCTCCAGTGACCATACAGAAGCACTTTGCATTTCTACTAATAGAGTGTTTCTGCATACTTTCTTATCCCCTTTCATCTTGCTCTTCGGTGAACAGTTATGATTTGGATGGCTGATTATTATGAGTGACACTGAAATTGTGGTGATGAGTTAGTGTGTGTCATGCTAGTACAGACATACACAGCAGGGCTACTAAAAAAAAAAAGTTGGGACAAGATATGAAATGGTATAACTGGTAATAATATGTTGTTTTGTAAATATTTCTTTATTCCAAATGTTAGGTCTACGACATATTCCTAAAAAGCTGAAACAGAAGTAGGTTTACAACTGTGTTGCTTTTACTGGCACTTAATTATTAATCCTTCATGGACTGGAAACAACAGCTGATCCAGTTTTGAATCAGAACTATTTGCAATAGTTCATTCTTCAGCTGCAAAATTGCACCACCATTACGGTCACATTTTTTGTCATATACAGAGATTTTTCGGGATTCTCTGAATCATTTGATATAATCCCTTAATAACCAGTCATAGCACAGTTTTTGTCATAGTGGTGAGCCCCTACCCTTCACACTCATAAAGGATTAGGCCTTTTCTAAAGGCTCCTTTCATACCCAAGTACAATTACATCACATGTTAGATTTTTATGGTGTGTTTCATCGCGTCTAACATTGTGCCAATCCTTTTTTGTAGAATGTTGCAGGCAAAACAATGAAGTTAATGTAGTAAAACATTAACTATCTAAAACTGTTTTAAATACCGGTCAGTTTTGTTTAAATACCGGTCAAACTAGTTTTCTAAATGATTTCCTTCTGTTTTTATTTGCATTTTATATACTGTTCAGTAATTAAATATTAGACAAACTGTGTTTACAGGTCAGTTCCTTCTATTTTAACTGTGTTTAAAATACTGTTCCTGTTTTTATGGTATTTGGTTTTCATTCAGTGGTTAAAGGCCTTTTCAGTGCATTAGACACAAATGAGTTTGTATAGATTTGTATAGAAGTCTGCTTTCTGTAATGCACATTCAAAGTTGATTTCAAACAAGGTTCCCATAGTCCTTCATACTTTTTCAAGTATATTTTAAGCATCCAAAACTGACATATGGGGAACAGAGACACTGTATAAGTCATAAACATTGAAATCTACGGCACTTTTATTTATTTTGAAGCTGAGCTTTAAACGTTAGTCTTATTTGTATATTTTGCAACTTCTGTTTGTATATTCCAAATAAAAGCTGATAAAATAATTGTGTGGACATTAATGTAGGCAATTAAAGGACATAGAAGTAATTTGTGTATTTCACAGACAGGGCCAAAATATATGAAATGTTATTTTAATGTGTTTGTCTTTTACATTTGTTCTTTAAGTTTAGAATCCAATGCAAAATGGCCTTTCTATGTCTCCAGTGAGTGATTTGTGTAATAACACAGTATCCCATATATTGATATGCCAAAGTATCATGTTATCATGCAGACTACCATGTTAAAATCTACAAATGCTAGTGACAGTTGTAAGAAATTTTAATAATCTATGGTTCACCCATTGGGCTGCTCATGTACATTTTTAAATTAGCAAGACATATAGAAGTATACAACTGGAGTCCCATTGCATTACTTCATGCAGTCTTGGTATATTAAACTTTCCTAATAATCTTAGAGAATCTCAAAACAAATGTGGTGTGCTAGGTATCAGGTTACTGAGCAGAATATAGTCGCATCTGTGGCTAGCTATACAGGCAGTTTGTGTTTTATTCATCAGATCAATAAAAGGATCTAATAGTTTAGTTGTTTGTTCATTGAGAAACAGCACTGTCCAAAAACAAGGACAATATGAAAGACAGCGCCCCCATGAGGTTCAATTCCTAGCTGAATGAGTGAGTTACAAGCCATTTCCAGGAGTTGTTTTACATTTAAGTCCTCCCAAATTGTTAATTAAAAATAATACTTAAATATTTCTAATGCATGCCTATTTTAAAAGTCATGTTGAAACATGTGCTTTGGTCCATTCATTATAGTTTCAAGCGCAGATGATGGGTTTATAAGAAAAACTTTTTTTTAATGCACAGTGATGATGTGGATATTTTAACTGTGGCTAACGGCACATGCGGTAAAGTTCTTACAGCTTCTTTAGAAAAGAGTGTCTATATTCAGTGACGACTTGGTCTTTTCTTATTTTATTGTGCCACCTGCTCTTTTATCATGCCTTCTAAAGAGTATAAATAATGCACACTTTTCTACAGTAATAGATGACTTGCCTTTTCTGGGAAGGCTTCTGAGTAGATTAGTTGAAATATTCTGAGTGGATGTGGTCCCAGCAGTCTATTAGCAGAATATTAATTAGATCGGGTACTGATGTTGCGGTCGTAGTGGATGCTCATCCCAGTTTTATTTAATGGAACATAATTATTCCAAAGAGGAATAAAAGGTTCCATTTCTCCACAACCCAATGCTGCGTGGCTTTATACTGTTATAGGTAAGGCTTGGTATTGAACAAACTTAAAGCAAATTCTAGCCAGCAAAGCTTAAAAAATAGTTTGAGGCATGTACACAACTCGATTTATTATCTCTGAATAAAATCTATGAACAGACTTTTAACAGTTCTCTGGCAGCCACAGATAACATTGTTTACTATTATTATTATTATTATTATTATTATGTAATTGTTATCGGAGCATTTATATAATTAAATGATTGCAATCGGGATGTCAAATATTTCAAAATGTAACAAAAAAAATAATAAAAGCCTCTAAAATAATGGAAAAGGACTTTTTCAGCCTTCACAGTTAATGTATGCAGGTCAGAAGTAATTATGTGCTTCTAGGATCCTAGATGATGTCACTGGGTCTCCATGGACAATGAGATCATTATAACTGGAAGAATAAAAACTCCATGTCTATTCCAGTAAATGTAAATGGCTTAAACGTAACATGTCATATTTACTGTTATCCAAGTGTGCTGTTATGCACCATATCATTGCTGTCCAAAGAAAAACATGTATCACCATTTTCGTTGACTATGTTTTTGTTTACTATGTCCTTTGGACACAATGGCTCTCCTTCACACTGAAAATCATGAACGGACCAATAGAAATGCTCCAAAATCATTTGGAGTTCAATCTTTTTACATTCAACTTCAACTGAATGTTAAAGATTTTACCTTCTGTAAAGTCTGGAGAACCGTGACCCTGAATTGGATAAGCGGTTACAGATAATGAATGAATGAATGAATAAAGTCTGGAGATTATTTTTAATCATTTATTTAATGTTTATTTAAATATTTACACATTTGTAGACTTTGGACTTTCTAGAGATCTTTATCATGAATATTTTCTTAAATAACGTGGACAGTATCATTTAAATCCCAAACCTTTCCATTTAGACCCTTGAATAAATGAAAGTAATTGTAATTCTTTGGATGTGGATGGTGTTTGGACAGGAATTGATTGATACTGGACCTACATTGTTTTAGGTTTGTTAGAAAATTTCCAGGGCAGGTGAAATCCAGCAGCAGGACTGGAAAATACTGGTCAGGTTACACTTTAATAAGATCAAGGTTTATTATATATAACCATTCATGGGTCTTGTCTCAATGTTCTACATTCTACATTTTCTCTTTATCACTTTCTGTCATTACTCTCAAACTGTGTTTAAGATGTATTTTCGGTTGAATATGTTAATAGACTTAACCGTAAGTCCATGTGAGGACTTGAGTATGGACATTGTGGGAGGAGTGCCCCTCGGAGGCCAGTTAGTGAATTGCATTGAGACACTGGAATTTGCCGTTGTGAGCATCCACAGCTCTAGAGTGAAGGCACTTTACAACGTATATTATTTATAGGTAAATGTAGTTTTGTTTGTTTGTACAGCCACAGATGTACACTCCTGCTCAAGCAGATATACAGAGTTGATGGACGTTTGTGCGTTCTTATCAATTTGTCTGGGATTGGGACTTCCATCTTTGAGTTATCAGCAAAGTAACATATCCCACTCCATTCATGACCGTAACTAGCTCTGAGGACACCGAGATCCGGACCTCGGTTGTTTATTTTTACGTTTTCCCCATCTCCCACATATCTAGGACACGGGTTTTCGACAGACTTTGGTCTGGATATTTTTGCTGGACCTGGAAAACCTACTCTCAATTAGCCGCTAGAATTGCCAACCTGCTCCTTTCAATTACTAAGTCTTTTAAGTGTTTGTTGAGAGGAATGTTATTCATAAATTCTAGACTAGCATACGACACTGCTGCTATGACATAAACGTGACGACTTTGTGACGGCAAACTGAAGGTTTAGTCGGAAAATTTTGGGTAGCATTCCCACCCGGTCTCACCCATGCACTTATGATTGTGATATTGTTGAAGAAAATGTCGAAAATATGCGACAATGTCATGAATTGCAGTATCCTATATATGTGACTATACCATGAGTAAGTGTGAGACCGGGTTGGCTGTTTAAAACCTTTTCTCTAGCTGCAGCTACGATAGCTGAGCAGACTAATACCAGTCAAGTTACGCTACCTTGTTAGATCGTGTTACCTAGTGTGTATTTACAGGTTTAACTCCCAAAATACAAAGGTAGGACATCGAAACACAGGATAAGAACATATAATTACAAAATGCTTTCAGTAGTTACATGTTTTTTAAATTTTATATACACATTTGTCTTAAATCACTTTAAAAAAAAAATCAACACAAATAAACTGTAAGTAGTATATTTTGTAATTTATCTAAACCTGATTCCAGCATCAGTTATTTATATAAGTTGCAAATTTCTGTATCGTAATAACAAGCTTCCAGCTTTAAACAGTTATTATTAAATGTAACGTGATATGGCAATCTATGCAGTATATTAGTACAATATAAGGACATGACCTATTTTAATTATTATTGCATTAATACAGTAATTTTGCTTGGTCATGCAGTATATTAATAGTATTAGTATATACATATTTATACTAATATTATTACTAATATGGTCAATCAATACAACTGTATTAATACTAGCAATTAAAACAGTTAAGTGTTCTTATGTCCCAGTCATACATGGATTACTCCTGTATGTTTATTTTAATGAGGGACTAAAGAGACTTAACTTAGTTCCTAAATATATTGCCAAAGTGAATGTGTTTGTGGTTATTAATAGTATTTTATGTTTGTTTTTATAGTAATCAGTAAGGAGAAGTGAGAGAGGAGGATGAGCACACAGTGAAAGAGAGCTAGAGAGAGAGAGAGAGGTAATAGTAAAACAAAATACATAGTCTTAAGAGGAGTCAAAGCAGTTTATGGGAGAATGGATGGGTAACGTATATTAGAAGTCAGCATTTGAAGTTGTAAACATTTTGCATTGTGAAGTGAGTTTTCATTCCCACAGTGTGGACCTCACTCAAATGAATTGAATTCTAGTTATAGCCCTGACTCCATTATGTGGACCTTTTTGCTGGATACTGCGAATGCTAGGTTAGAATGGCTGATTTTTCGTTAGAGGACATGTGAAGCCACAAAGCTGTGCATTCACCATGGTTACAGGATTATTGAACACCACTAGCTTCATGCTATCTTGATGTTGCTGAGAAGACCGTTCCAAGCAGAGGTATTTACTGAGATGATGCCTTTCCATGCACGCTAACCTCAAGATCCTCATTATCCGAGTGTGCAAAGACTCCACTCCTCACATCCAGAGTAGTAAGCCATGCCCTCCAGTGGTGATAAAGACACTGAATCAGCTGCAGGTGCAAACAGGCATTTGCAGATGACAGTGATGAAAATTAATCATCAGGTGGATAGAAGTGGCATGCTGCCTGCAACCACCATTCGGTTTGCTCATTGCTTGGCAACAGGTATGCCTCAATGCCAGCATAGCGCATATCAGATCAGAAGGTGAATGGTTGCCACCACAATCCTCCATGAAGCAGACAGCACCCTTGCCAACCATCTCTTAACCCCTATCCAGCCAATTCAGTCTCCTGTTGGTCCCACAGCAGTGAAAACATAATTTGGCTGGACCCTGCAAAATGTTGGAGGAATCAGGTTATGCGATCAGGGTTTAACTTGACTTGATAAAAAAAAGAAGCATGGGGTCCTGCTTCATCCCAGATTACTTAGTGATACATAATGTTAAGAACCAGGTTGTGTTCAGCTGCTCTTTTGATTGCGAGGACCAAAATGTGTCCTGCTGCAGTTTAGGGAGCATGTCATTGCCATTAGCAGTGACAAAAAATTGAATATTTCACCAGGATTACGTCACTATGCACTTTATATTACGTGATTTATTTACTAGACATTGAAGTTTATTAGCACATTTTCCCAATATTTATCAGATGCTGAAGATTAATGTTAAAGTTTGCAGGTGTTTCCAGCTCACTTTGAGGAAGCTTTTTTTTTTAGCACTGATAAATTTTTTAGACATTGAACTGTTGGGAGTGTGTATTTAGATTATAGTTCTCCAGGTGACATGTTAGATGTTGATGTGACCTGTGATTAATGAATAATTATTCTGATAGAGACATAATTAATAAGTAGCTCTCCAGGAGTTATGTTTATGTTATTGTTTAGTTAATAGAAAACTACCTTAATTATTCATTCACTATTACCTACTGAGTAATTAATTAGTACTCCTTGGTCGTTAATAGGAGTGATTTAGGTGGTAACCCAGCACTAATAATTAGTTCCTACTTATTCCTGACTTAGTTACTTATTAACTAACAAACAGAATTGTCAAGTTTTACCATCCTTTCCATTGTTTCACTTGACATATCTCCTGTCGAGTCTTGTTGGCCAGGTATTCTTTTATTTTGCCAAATCTAAAAGCTTGTTATGGTCTGCAAACACCGTTTATGCTCTGCCTGTCTATCGTTAGTGACACCCTGGTGTTGTGTCCTTCTGGCATGTTCTGGGTGGGGGCTTTCTGAGCCTTGTTAAAGGTTAAAGAGCATTAACCTTGATGCTGAGTATGAAAAGAGAATGTTTCTTGTTTCCTTGTTACTGGACAAAACCAGAAGTAGAGTGTGAGTAGTGTGACCGAGTAGTGAAAGTCTCCCTGAGATATAAGCACCTCTCTGCTCAACAAACCTAAGTGAACACTGGAGAACTGCAGTTTGCCAGAAACAACATATCAGATTACCAGAACTATTTATATCCATGACAGAAACAAAGAGACAAATATGTTTGAGAGATGTGTTATTTTGGCTTTTTTGAGTTTATGTTTAGTGATATTATACAGTCATTAAACAGTTGTCTGCAAAAAGTACAGATTTTATTAATATAATTTACACATTCTGTATGCAGAGCAAAGAGAACTGTAGAGAACAAAGTTTATTATGCCATTTTTAAAATATCAATTCAAAACTTAGCATTTTTTGCTTGAGATAAAGTTATTGCCAAAATAATGTAACTTAAAATATATGATGTTAATTCATCAATACTTTGAATCGTGTTCAGTGTGAACCAGTACTGTTGCATTAAATGTGAGAAAAATAAGAAAAAAAGAAAAAATAAGTTTGCCCGGGTTGACCAAACTTTCGCACATCTCTGAAAAAGATATGAAGTGTGTCAGGGATTAGAAATGTCAGTAAAGGTCTTTCTGAAAGTGACTGTGCTAATAATTATGTATTGTTAGGATCTGTGCACAAAAATGGACTGTACTAAATCCATACTAAAATAATTCTTAATAACAGTTCAAACATATCATATGATCAAATTTGCACAAATTCTTGCTTATTTCTTTGGTTTTGGGGGAGGAAGTGGGGGTTCTCAAAAACAAAACATAAAATTAAAAAAGTATCAGCTCAAAAAACTACTTTTTTAGTATTTTAGTATTGAATCATTTTGAGAAATGCTTGATACAACCAGCATCTATCATTAAAATGTGTACATTTCATTACAGTGGATCATTTTTCTTCACGACAGTCTGTAAGACCTTGCCTATTTTCTTCAAGTAGAAATATTAAAGTTTGTAAATCCAGTTTAACATTCAGTGTGTAACAGTGTTATATTTAGATGTTTATTTATTTTTTACTATTGCTTAATTCTTTTTTTATTCACATGAAAGAAATGTAGGAAAGCTTTAAAAAGACCCAAAATTGCTTCTGTGGAAATTGGGAGCTGATGTTCCAAAACATTTAGCAATATGGAAAAGTAAGTTGCCCATTAACACTAAATGGAAATGAAAGTCACTCAGCAGTAAGAAAGCTGCAGTGACACTGTGGAAAGTTGCACAACAGGGTTTTTACAGCTGACCCTGTGTGTGACAGGGAGATCACTCGATTACCACAGCAGATTTCAGCCATGCACACACACACACACACACTTGCTCACGCACACACACATACTCAAGACCAGTGAACTAAAAGCAACATCCTTAAAAAGAGGAACCTGACTAATGTGCTATTCAGCTGAGTGCAGAGTCTAAAAACTAAAGACATTGGGAAAATATGACCTTAAAATATAGAGAAATACTTTCCCTGTTTGGAGAAAAGAAATAGCGCATAATACATAGCTGTATGCTTTTTTAACATGTTCATAATGAACTATTTACAATATCTTTATCCATAATTTAATGATAAATAATCAACATTTGATGATAAAATATAAATGAACATAAACTTGTTTTATGGGTCCAAACCCCTTCATTTCCACCTTCAGCGTGCTCACGCCTGTGTCATTGCTATGACAGCCAAAGTTGCTGTGCCAGTAAATGCAATTAGACATAAAGTTGTTAATTGTGTTTGTTTAAAGTTATTTAATTAAGTTCATATTTAATTCAGGGAACAGACGAAATCTTAATAATGTTGTAACTAAATGACACCTTAAAGCAGCAAGCAGACAGTTGGTTTAGTCTGTATGTCTGCTGCCTGGCCTCAGCAGCACTTTATTCTACTTTCTAGGCTAACTATGTGAAACAGGCTATATGACTGTGCGAAATGCTGCAAGAAAGCAGAGCTGCACCAATTTTCTATAAACCCCAAATGATTTTCTGAACACCACTTGAACATCCAGCGGTAGTGCCCAAAGCGTGCTGAAAGCTTCAGCAATGCATCAAATTGATATAGAGCCCGAGCATATTACAGCATCGGACATTGTCTGGGTCAGTTTTACCACCTCTTTAAAATTACTCCTAGTTACCGCAGACTGCTGCTGGCTAAATTTTTATTTAAAGTTACACTTATATAGCACCTTTTTAGAAACCCAAGGAGACTTTACAATCAACACTCAGCATTCAATCCACACACACACGGGCGAGAAGTGCTCTCAACCAGGAACAACCGTCCACCTGGAGGACTGCTTCAGGCGCTAGGATTTCACCCAGGATAGAGCGCCAATCCATATCTGCACTCCCACACATGTACATTCATTCACTCACACACCAGGGAAGTTATTAGGGAAGCCAATTCACCTAACCTCCATGTTTTTAGACTGTGGGAGGAAACCGGAGTCGGTTTGATTAATGAAACCATGGTTAGTATACAGTTACAAAAATTATTATAAAAATGTTATTTTGACTTTTTAAGTTTATTTTTAGTGATATTATACAGTCAGTATACAGTTGTCTGCAAAAAGTACTGATTTTAATAATATAATTTACCCATTCTGTATGCACAGCAAACAGAACTGTAGAGAACAAAGTTTATTGTGCCATTTTTAAAAATATCAATTCAAAACATAGCATTTAGACTGTGGGAGGAACCCGGAGACCCCGGAGGAAACCCATGCAGGGACGGGGAGAACATGGAAACCACCCAGATGGGACTTGAACCCAAAATCAGAGTGCTGAGAGGCGAGCATGCTAACACCTAAGCTACCGTGCCGCCAATCATCAGAATATTAGATTAAGAAACAAATCCTACTTGCTATGCAGTGGTGGCAGAACTTTAGAAGATGGTTTGGTGCAGTTTAATCACTTTAACAGTTTGATTAATGAAACTATGGTTGGTATACAGTTACAAAAATGTGTTATTTTGGCTTTTTTGAGTTTATTTTTAGAGATATTATACAGTTATTGTATAGATACAAAAATGAAGAACTGAAGTGGGGCCCATATACAGACTCTTTAGGAAGCTAAGAGAATTTCAACAGGTTGTTCTCCACCGACAGTTTTAATTTAATCTACACTGTATATTCATCTGCTTTAAGATGAAAACATTATGGACCCATATCTTCAGTTGTGTATGCACAGCTTGTATATGATTTACAGAAAAAACATTACATTTATATAATTCTTGGGAGAACCTGCACATTGGCATATGGTCAACATACTCAATAAAATGAACTAGTTAGACACTGGGAATTTGCTGTGGAGTGTAAATCCTAGTATTGTTGAAGCTCGCAGACTCCCTATTAATACTTTTTTTCAGCATCAATAATGGATGACCTAAGGTGCAATAAGTGCAGGACATATTATAAATCCATTGTAATACCACTGAATATTTCTGCCAAATGTGTGAGATGAAAAAAATGTAATAAATAAAAGAGAACTGTGGGATCCTGACCGTTGCAAAACAGGTTGAAATTGGGCAAACAAAGTATGTGAAACAGCAGATGGACTACAGTTTATAATTATAGAACTACAAAGTGCTCTTGTGTAGTCGATGAAGCTGAGAGAATGTGAGCTGTAGAAATAAGGAAGTGGTCATAATTTTATGGCTGATTGGTCACTATAAAATAAATTATAAATAAATTATAGTCACTATAAAATACATTTCATTTAATGTCTGGAGGACAAAAGTTATAAACACATTTATCTCAGACATGTTGACTATTGGTTTAGACATGAACCAGATCAAATAATATGAATTGGTGAGAACAATGTTATCCGTGAATTTATTATTATTTTAAAGAAGATATGGTGCCAGAACTTTCATTTCAGGGGCCTGGTGCATTAATTGTACAAGTAATTGTACCTATTAACTCTTTTGTGTTTGATCATGGGTACAAGGCAGTAACATGCTGTAATAAAACCCTTACAACTATCGCAATTACAGCTGGGAAGTGCAGTTACTGCAGAAACTGAAAGTGTGCTGCAAAGGCTACAAATCTTTAACCCAAAGACACAAACTTCAGACACAGACTTGAAAAAGCAAAAGCAGATTAATTAGACATTGGATCTATAACCCTGCAAAGATTAGCTCTTACTGGTTTAATATTTTAGGAGGAGATGTACCCAATGAGTTTTCTAATATATATATATATATATCATACTATGACTGTGTATTTGTCTGTATGTGTGTTAGTCTGGGTGTATTCTGTATGAGTGACTGTATGAGAGCTGTGAACAACTTCTTTGTGATAGTTCTGAATTTGTGATAATCTGAATGTGTCGAACATTCCGCCAGACATTTCCTATGGTAACTCATAGCATATTTGAATAAATGCTGTATGAAAATGCACAAAGAATCCCTCTGAAAAACCCAAACATAGTATTTAGGTATAGAAACTACAATCCTGTAAAATGTGGTGTTTTTGTCTTAAAAGCAGAAGGAAGTAATAACTGAATCCCATTAAAATTAAAGGGAAATCATTGATCCAACAGATTTTTTTTACTACAATTGCTCAAAGTTGGAAAATGTTTCCCAAATCTCTTAACCAATGACGTTATTCAGGTCAAATCAATTTGTTGATCAGTTTGGTATGAAACGTGACTTTTTCCTCCATGAGTGTTAAACAAGTGCCTGAATCTGATCATGTAAATTTTGCTGGAAAGCATAGCTTGGAAACTGACTATATTACAGCAGTTTGAACAAATGTTTATAGACATCTTCACAAAACAACAACAACAACAACAAAAAATTTCATACACTTACTGAATGTACACTTACTTACACTTTACTCTATGAATGCTATTGCTCTTATCCAAAAGCACACTCTTCCAGATCTCTCAAAAAATGTAGTACTGGTGCTAATATTACTATGGAAGAATAAATATAAAATTAATACACATTTATTTTGAAAAAAACAAAACAATAGCATGTTGTTCACTACAACACACTAATAAGATATTTCCTTATTTAATATACCTATGCAAAGGCCAGACCGTACTTTATTTAGAGTTTATTTAATATCCAGCCAGAAGAGCCCAAAAGCACAATGTTTTTACAAAGTAATTTTCAGTGTTTCCAAAAAAAAAATCATCAGCAAGTTTTATATTTTAGTATTTAAAACCATTTTTGCTTTAATAATAGATCATTAAAAGCTTGTTTTCTAAAGCTTTTTAAGTTTACTGAATTTCTCTAAGCTGCACTGATGTATTTCCATGCGTCTGGTAAACACTTCCAACTTTCAGTTGGCGAGTTTCATTTTATCCTTCTCATAAACCAAATAATCCCAACATTTTGAGGTCCATTGTTCTGGAACACCTGCTTTGCTTGATAAGTGAGATCTCAGCCGTTTGCTCACTGTACAATTATTCCCCAACTGAACATATTTCAAAACCTTTTATCAGAATTCCTGATACCTTCAATAAAAAACACCTTCACCCTGCTGTTAATCTTAAAGGGGACTTGACAGGTCTTACAAATTTGCTAGTAGTCCCATTTATTTTCTACATTTTTAAACAACTTCTTTAAACTGTAGGTTTGGCAATGTTTTTTACATCCATATATTATTTACCCTTATGAAAGTGGATCATTTTAAATCTCTTCAAAAATAAAATTGTGATCTCTGCACTGTACTATGATGGAGTTTTAGGGTCACGGCACTGAACAAAAAAAACAGTAGTGGGTATAAACATGTAAATATCAAAAATGAACTTGTAAATATTTCATTCATATGGATTCATATGCTGTGACATTTAAAATGCTTATGTAATTAACATAAATGGTGTGTATAAATGATTATGAAAAAATAGATACAAGGTTTTGTTCCAACAGCAATGATATGCATATGCAAATTTTAAAAAAGTAAAATGTATATTAATACATTGGTTTGATACTATAAATGGATCAGACACTATATTTGACCTAACAACCAGGTCCCATTTTTTGTACTGGACATCCCCGTTTCTGTAACACATACTAGTCACTTCCCTTTTTCTGGTCCCAAAAGTTGTGATTCAGTTCTGTTTGAGTGGGAGAGCCTTCAGAAAAGCAGAACAATGAATATTTTTTTTTCTGTTCACTTGTGGTGAACACTTGGGAAGATGACTCGTCTTAAGAAAGAGGGTGATCACGAAATGAGTGTTTCAATATTCAGTGAGAACACGCCACGTCTCACCATGTGAAAGTTGGCCTCTGTATCACACTGAGTCAGCTCTGATGACAACATTATGACATTAGAAGATAAGGGACTTGTTTTATTAAAGTCTGAAATATAATCTGTGCTAATCTCTTCTGTTACTTCCTTTTACATTGGCTTCCATAGGTTCCTGTATCCCTAGATTCTTCTAGAATCCCTAGAATTCTACTCTTAGTGCACAACCAAGCACAGAACCTGAGACAATTGTAACTTAAAAGAAGTTATCTAAAATACTTCAATGTAAAAAAAAATAATAATAATAAATAAATAAATAAAAATAAATAAATACACTTTTACATTTAAAACGATTAATCATGTGGCTACCATGATAACTGGAGTTAATACAGTTTCTAATAATAATAATAAAAATAATAATAATAAGAAGAAGAAGAAGAAGTTGAGAGGGCAAGAGTTAGTCAACACATTATTACCAGTTTAATTAAATAAAGGAAACATTTAAGGCAACTTACAAAGTAAATTTTAAATTTAAAATATGTATTTTGTTTTCAGTGAGTATGTATTCAGTAAGTGGTATGGAAGTCACACACTATTGGTATAAATCTTGCCAAACAGATAGGCCTGGCCTTGCTCTGTCCTCAGCTCACCCCTACCATGTGAGCTCTAGAGTAACACATGAACTGTGGGTGTAAAGGGAATTCCCATTGTTTCAAATGTTCACACTGGTAGACATATTGGATTCTGGAGGACACCTAAGGCTTGCAAAGGCATATAGAAATACAACCCCAATTCCAATGAAGTGGGGGCATTGTATAAAACGTAAAAGAAAAACAGAATACAATGATTCACAAATCCTTTTCAACCTATAATCAATTGAATACACTACAAAGGCAAGATATTTAATGTTCAAACGGATAAATGTTATTGTTTTTTTTTTTACATGTTTGCCTCTGTGTTATATCACCTTTCCTTTTAACAACACTCAATAAGCATTTAGGAACTGAGGACACTAATTGTTGAAGCTTTGTAGGTGGAATTCTATCCCATTCTTACTTGATGTACAACTTCAGTTGCTCAACAGTCCGGGGTCTCTGTTGTCATATTTTGCACTTCATAAAGTGCCTCATATTTTCAACGGGAGGCAGGCCGGTCTAGTACAGGCACTTTTTTACTACGAAGCCATGCTGTTGTAACACATGTACAATGTGGCTTGGCATTGTCTTGCTGAAACAAGCAGGGATGTCCATGAAAACGATGTTGCTTGGATGGCAACATATCTTGCTCCAAAACCTGTATGTACCTTTCAGGATTAATGGTGTCTTCACAGATGTGCAAGTTACCCATGCCATGGGCTCTAACACACCCCCTTACCATCAGAGATGCTGGCTTATGAACTTTGCTAACGTTGATAACAATCCGGACAGTCCTTTCCCTCTTTGGCTTGGAAGACACAACATCCATGATTTCCAAAAACAATTTGAAATGTGAACTCATCAGACCACAGGACACTTTTCCACTTTGCGCCAGTCCATCTTAGATGAACTCAGGCCCAGAGAAGGCAGCGGCAGACTCTGTCAGATGACATTGCCAGACTGTTAATATATGCAAAATTACATCAGAAATCTTTGCACAGGCAGGGAATTTCGCTTCCATTGAACTGGTAAAAGCAGCTAGTTGTGGCAAACTAAATATACCCATAATGTATAAACTGAATTTGACAGTCATTCAAATAGTTTCAGAACACCAGTGATGGGTAGAGTATCCAAACATTGTACAAGTAAGAGTATTGCTACTTTAAAACAATGTGAGTCCAATAAAAAATAACAAGTAGGCATCCAGTTAATTACTCGAGTAAGAGTAAAACATAGTGAAAAAAACTCAAGTACAGAGTAACTGCTGGGTAACTTCTTTAATAATCAGGAGATCAAATAATAGACAGGAATGTACAAAAATATAAAACAGCAATGGAAAATTTCAGAGGTAGAGAATATCTCTAGCCCGTTTCTGCAACTTAAAAATAAGAACATCTATTTTATTTTATTTTATTAGCCTAAGTGAATGGTCTTGTTATTATTTTGAGTTACAAAGTCATTATTTTGAGATATCTCATTTTTAAGTAATTATTTTGGGAAATCTCATTATTTTGGGATACTAATCATTATACTCAGAATCTCAGTCATTTCTTTTCTAAGACAGTTATAATTTTGAGGCACTAAGTTATATTTTGAGACATCTGATTTTCAGGTAAAATCTGAATGTTAAAGGCAAAATCATCGATTCCAATTAAAAAAAACTTTTTAATTAAAGTCTGAGGATGTTTTTTCCTCTCCATTTGCTGGCTCTCCAGTCTGCGTGCTCTAAACTGTCTTTTATGATCTTTTATGAGCAGAAAAACAAGCAGTGTGCTCGCTTCCTGTAGCTCTGTGCTCCTTTCACTGTTTTCAGTGCGCCTTCCAGTTTCTTCCTCGCTTCTGAAATTTGTGCTCGCTTCTCAGTTTTAACAGGAAATACGTCACAGATTCAAGACATGGTAACTGATTCCTAGTGATGGCACCCTTGAATCTGAAGCCTCAAAACATGAATACAAAATTCTCTCATGTTAAATTTCAGAAGCGAGGAAAAATCTGGAACACACCCTGAAAACAGTGAAGCGAGCGCGGAGCTACAGGAAGCGAGCACAGTGCTTGTTTTTCTGCTCTCGCTGTTTTCGCTCGGTTTTCTTGATTCTGTGCTTACTCCATACTCTTTCAGAATAAAGAGATAATATCCACGGAAGGAAGCTAAACGTGGTTTTTCAACGGTATGGAAGTTGTGTTCGTGTTTTGCCATCTAGCGGCGATAGAATGCAACTACTGCACCATTTAATGTGAAACAGAAAATCCTAATAAGAGACTGAATAAGTAGCCAACTTCAGTGTCTTGTTGGATGTTGGTTCGATTGGAGACAGGATCGATTGCTTATCCTTGGTATCCCGGATGTGTACTCTGAATTTCAAAATATATTGTTTGAATTTTTTTAAGCTTGATATTTTTCTTATCTGAATTTATTAATCTTGAATATTAAGAGTGAAAACATGTTTTTGAAAATTCACGAGTTCAATTCAAGAGCAATTAAATTCAGATAAAATATTGAGAAGCAAAATATTCAGAGGTGAAAATTCAAAAGCAACACAATTCATAATTTCAATGCAAAAAAATCTGAGCTACAAATTCAAAGGTGGTAATATTTCAAAATCTGATGAGACAGATTTGCTTCCATATGAAACCGCAAAAATAAGTCAATATTACCCACCTACAGGAACAGAGCAATATCCTCATTCACTCCATAGAAACCTCCAGAAGTAATTTCTGTGCCATGAGCAGAGAGAAAGAAAGCCTAGCATACCGGACAGAGATGTATTTTTAAAAGAAATGACTGAGATTCTGAGTATAATGATTAGTATCCCAAAATAAGGAGATTTCCCAAAATAATTACTTAAAAAGTGAGATATCTAAAAATAATGACTTTGTAACTCAAAATAATAACAAGACCATTCACTCAGGCTAATAAAATAAAATAGATGTTGTTATGTTTAAGTTGCAGAAACGGGCTTCTCTACCTTATGTTTATGTGTTGATGAATGGAAAAAAAAAACCTTTGCACTAATAAAAGCAGAGGAGCGACTTCTGAAGACGGGGAATTCTGCTCAGAGATCAGCCAATCAGAGGAGAGGTAAACACATGAGCTCATGCACCTCGCGCGCCGACACTTTCCATTTCAGTAAGGGGGAATTAGCGGGAAGGCGAGACTCGCCCTGCGTCTTTCTGAGAGAGAGCGAAAGAGGTAAGAAGACGACTGGATGTAAACTGAACTGAAAGACTCCAGGACGATGGCGCAGGCCTCTGTTTTGAAGGAGTTTCAGCCAGAAGACCTGAGGGACGTCGCTCTGACCAGAAGCGGCGTTGGTGCGTGTTTGAAAGGCAGAGTTCGCGGAGCTGAGCTGTCCGTGGTGATCAAACTTTACAACCCCACCGCCGAGAGGTACGTTATAGTGCAGCAGCATATGCTTCTCTGCTTCTATACACAGCAGCTGCCCTTCACATTGTGGTAAAACGTAATTATGAATGAACCAATAGAAATGCTCCAAAATTACTTGGAATAAAATCTTTTAATATTGACCTCCATTGTAAGTTTGTTCTATTGAGAGATAAATATTTTTAATTGGACAGCGATGAGGAGTATAACTGAAGAAGTAAACTTTGAATGTTCATCTTAAAGTTTGTACTCTTAAGAGGATGTTGTATTTAGATTATTAACCATTAAACCTGACCAGAGGTATTTTAACATTTGCACACTTTTACTGTCTTTTTTCCCTTGTGTAGCTGTGACTGCCTTGTTCAGGTGAAGAATGCACTCTCTCTTAGTCAGGTGTTTTCTGAACAGATAATGGTTCCTCTGGGTTTGATTAAATCTCGCTCTTTACTGGGGTTTGTGTGGAACTGGATGTCTGAGGGATCCCTGCATTCATTACTGTATGAGGTGAGCTTCTGTTCCAGCTGTAATATTATTATTATTTATCATTTATATATATATATATATATATATATATATGAAAGATGCTTCACCATCATAGTTTCATGGAGCATAATAATCAGGCCTGTGCACTGAGTTTTTAAGGTGGAACACGTTCACTGTAAAAAAGAAATAGGACTTTAGTTAAATATTGTTTTTATTGCCAGAGTAGGGATTCAAACTTAAACAAATATCCTCTTACAATCTAGGCTGTATTGTTATCTTATATTTACAATAAACTATGTGTAATGTTCTATATTCTGTATATTTTGTGTTTAAATTTTTATCTGCAAGATCACCCAATGGCCTTGGTAAATTATATAAACAAATCATACATGAAGGAATAGGAAATGTTGTAAAACCTGTCATACAGCCAAGAAAGTGTGACGTATGATGCAACCTCAGAGACTTGCAAGAAACCTGCCTCTGGTATTTTTAACAGAAATGAAAGCCAAACAATGAACGGTTGGTTAACTTTCCAAGTAAGAGCTGTAGATATTTCAGCGGCATGGTGGAAATTCCCTGCATAACTGTCCAACTAATGCTAAATATGACTTAGTGTCACTGACAGCTGAAGACTACATCACTCTTGCATCAGAATGCATACTGTACCTGAAAAGTATGTAAATAAATTTGTTTGCCAGCAACATGTCATATTATTCATTCATTTAACAGCAAAATATCGCATAATTCTTCTATTTAACATCTTATTACATTGTTTATTAGATTAATAACAACATATCACACTGTTAACTCATCTAACCACACTTAACACACAAAAACATTACATATTTATTTAATAATAACTTAAAATATGTATTAATTACTGATAATATGGGTGAGGTAGACTTATGGAATAAGGTGCTTTACTGTCACTGGTGTCATTTCAAAGTAGGTATAAAGGTATAAACATTATAAATGGAGTCCTGGAAATTTAATTTCGTGAATGAAATCAACATCATTTTAAAATTTACAGTGAATATAGAATATGGTACTATTATGTACACTCTAATGCAAAATAATGTTCCTTTGAGGGTACCATCACTGTGAGATGTTGTTCTGAGAGTGTAAGAAACATATTTTAGGTGTTTTAACTACCTTATAGACAATGGTGTACTTTTCAAGATGCCTTTACATTGATGAAGAAAAATATACTTGTACAATACCTCTTTTCAGACGAAGGCACTCTGTCATGTCTGTATTATATTAATACTGGTGTAGTGTTTAGACAATTATATTTGTGCTGTTTGTAATCTTGTCAGACACATCTCTATCTGGACCTGCACATGGCCCTCCGGCTTCAGATCCTTCTAGATGTAGCAGAGGGTTTGAAGCACTTGCATGCCATTCCTCTACCTCATGGAGCCCTGAAGGCTACCAACATACTACTTGACCAGCAGTACCGGGCTAAGGTATAGGCACATGTTTATTAGAATAAGCAACGAAACGATCACACTGATGTACTCATGTCATGTTTCCATTGCCTGGTGTAAACTATAATGTTCACTACACTGATAAAATGACCATCAAAAGGTGGTGCACTGTTCATATAAATGTATTTTTTCTTTCATAATGTAACCATGTGATAATATTAAATAATTTACCGTATTTATCTGTTCATATTACTTTTTTATTGGTTCATCTTAACTTATTGTCTCTATTACTTTATTATTTAGGGCTTGTCTGAAATGTCTTAATATTTATTTATATTCTCTATTGTCATAAATATTGTGTCACAATGATATTTTATAAAATTAATTTTTTTTCAACATTTTATAAATTATTCTGTAACCAGATTAGTTTTATATTTTTGAAAATATGTTTGTGTTCTGTCTGCAGTTGTGTGACTGGGGCCAGCAGACAGTCTTGCGTGTAAGGACTTCTATGTCCAGTGGCGACAGTCCATGTTTAAGAGACTTGGCTTATATGTCTCCTGAGGTTATACATGGAGGTGTACCTTCTGTAGAGGCTGACATGTTCAGGTGAGTTTGGTCTTGTTTAAGTGATTTTATCTGGAGAAAGTGTATTATTACTTTGGCAGATCATTTTGCTTTCTGCCAGCGATTAGTAGAAAGAATTGCATTTGTCTTGAAACATTTATCTGCCTATGGAATAACACAATATATTATTAAAAATATATATACATTTAAATATATGGCATAGATTTAAGATGGTTTTACTTTATACATTTTATTATTTGCTGTGAAGGAGGTTATTCCAAGCTAAAGCAGCAATGAAACTCAGAATTTAAGGAAATATGTTATGAGCCAGAGCTTACTGCTTATTTTTTTTACTGGTTAGTGTAGCAAATGTCTTTATGTATGCTATGCTTTGCTGAGGGATTGTAATTACAGTGAATGATTGGAAAAGCATTAACAAATTCCTTTAAAAAAGGAGGACATGCTTTTATTCTAACCATACACGTTTTTGAGCTCAATTTAAAAAAAGACTATGTCTGCTGACTTCCCTGGGGTTAGACACTCTTCCACTTCATAGTGTGTTATTGAGTTAGAAATCACAGAGTAAGAAACTGTCAATGCAGAAGGAGGAGATGATCTTTAGTTCCTGCGGCTGATACATATTTTAGGTTTCTGTCACACACAGTCACAATCTGAAAAGGTGAAACATTATAGTGTTTGTTTTGCCTGTCACCTCACCTTGAAATTGATCTTAATTCTAGTTTTGGGGTCCTGATGTGGGAAGCTCTGAATCGAAAGCGACCATGTGAAGGTAGGTGTTGTCATCACTTCATACCCTTATGAGTAATTCCTTTGTTTTCCTCTTACCACCGTCATGTTGTCATGTTAGCAGTTAAATGTGGTCACTGACAGGAAAGAGAGTCTATTTTTGGATTTGCCATTTTAAACTCCCATTGTATACACCTTGAGTTCTTAATTTTTTGTTGTAGTCACTTTATACTTTCTCTTCTATTTTTGTCTCACCTAGATATAGTATTTGATGGCCGAAAGTCTTATGTAACATCTGAAAATATTCAGTGCTGCATGTTGTTGTTTTGACCAATTTTACAATTCTTGTCACTAAAAATCACTAAAATGTCATTGGTTGGTACCTTCAAGGATAAGTTGCCTGTAATTAATTAGCATAATTAATATACTATATACCTTTGCAAGTTGAAGTTACTCCACACCCCATGTCTTGACCTTGTTGAAATTTAGAATTCATTAAAACCCTGTTTATGATCCTTGAGTATTTTTAATTAATTTTTATTTGCTTCCACAACGCAAAACTAAAGATTTTTTTTATTATTTCAGTTATGGATCATTTGCAGATACTTTTATTATCTGCTCAGGATGGTGTGGAGCCTGGTCTGGAGGTTAAATTGTTGCCTTCAGAAACTCCCCAATGCCATGCCCTTACACAACTTATGATCAGATGCTTGTCTAGTGAACCAAACCTGCGTCCAAAAGCTGATGGTTAGTATGAGTATACTTTTCTTCTACTGTTGTGATATAATGATATAAGATGTACACATATTTGTGGATTAACAACAACCCATTTTAATCACAATACAGAGTGTATAGTGGAACTCAAGAAGGCCTTGGCCACATTTGACTCAGAAGAATTTACTACAGCTGCCCGCAAGCTTATAGCATGCAAGGTACTACATGTTGTCATGATAAATACTGTATACACTGATGAACCTGAACATTAAGACCTCTAGCCTAATGTGCTGTTTTATTTGATGGCACATGCCAACATGATTTTAAGGTTTACAAAGCAAATGAGCACTGTGTGAGGACGGCACGGTGGCGCAGCAGGTAGTATCGTGGTCACACAGCTCCAGGGACCTGGAGGTTGTGGGTTTGAGTCCCGCAGCCTCCAGTGTGAGTGAACGTGGTCTTAATGTTTTGCTTCAACAGTGTATATTACATTATTATATAAGGCCTCATGTGAATCAGCCTGAATGTTGGATGTTTTTCTGTTGCTTACTAGAAGAAGGCACTGCTTTGTGGTAAAAACCCCACAGCATGGGAACTCCCCATTGAACTAAACAACCTGGAGGTAAGAGACCCGCCTCAACTTGTTAAGACAGTATTTTCTGCCTTCATGGGCATTGGCTGGTTGGGACATGTTTTAGTTATTCTCATCTATGTGCAGCAGGGGGAAGAGGACAAACTGGGCCCCTGGGTCTTGTGCATAAACACATTTTTGTACACTAGAAGCTGAGTGTACATTTAAAGATTTTAATATGTATTTAATGCCATTAAAAACATTCTGTTATTCAAATTTTGGAAGCAGCAATATAAAATCTATTTGTATTCAGACATGTGTAAGGTAGTACTGCTAGTCCAGTTTCACAGCTGTAAAATAATTAGGAAACACTACAGACCTCTAAATAAAAATGAAGTTATGTTTAATGTTCACAGTTTACAAAAAAAATTAAACTTCATGTTCATAGAATTGATCATATATATATATATATTTGTAATAAAATGCCAAAAATGTATTTATTTTCAATTTTAGAGATGTGTTGTGTAAAGATTATTATATATAACTTGTTGTAACTAGTTAGTTATTTTAGTTATTTTATCAAGTGTGCAAGGAAACTGCATGGTTTTATTATTAAACTTTTATGTTAACAAGTTATAGGATTACACCTAATATTTATCTTTGTTTTTTGACACTTTAATGAAAATATATTTTACAATTTAATTTAGTTTTTCAGCTGGTAGGTTCTTGCTTTTAAAAGCATCATATTGACCTGAAATATGTGCTTTCTATAAATGTTCCTCTGTATATATTCGTTATGTTTACTGAATTACGCAAATTTAAAATAAAAATTTGTAAATGCTTTTCCAGGGCTGCAGTGGCAGCATGAGCCAGAAGAAGATGAGCCACAAAACAATTCCACAGAATTTGCATTGTTCGAATAAACCTGCTCAGCAGAGGAGCAAGTCAGCAGAGAACAGCCCCAGAGGAAGCCCTCCTTTCTCCAGCACAGCAAGCCCTTCCCCTCCGACTGTATGCTGCAGAGGTCTGAAGCTTATGTTCTACTCCATTCCATTTGTGGCTGATGCAGTGAAATCATAAACACTAGAAGGTTATAAAAGCAGGATAAATTATAATTTAGCTGCAAAACATAGTATGCTTGCTCCATCGAACAAAGCTGCCTCTAGAAGTACATACAACATATCTGAAAAGGAAAAAAGTGAAAAGCTGAAAAGTGAAACTGAAAGTTTATACCGTCATTCAGGTGGACAAAATAATATTTAGTCAGGGATCAGGAGAAACGTCAGATGGGGAACACAAAGGAGAAAATTTTAAAGGGACATAAACCTCAAAATACGGAGCCCCTAAGGTGACATGGTGGGTTTATTTAGCAAGTTGTGGACACTTTTTAGTATTTGGAGGACACAAAATAGTATTTTGAGGCCACAAAATAATATATTGAGGCCATGAGATAGTATTTCGAGGCCACGAAATAGTATTTTGAGGCCATTAAATAATATATTGAGGCCATGAAATAGTATTTTGAGGCCATTAAATAATATATTGAGGCCATGAAATAGTATTTTGAGGCCACTAAATAATATATTGTGGCCATGAAATAGTATTTTAAGGCCACAAAATAATATTTTGAGGCCAGAAGATGGTATTTTGAGGCCACAAAATAGTATTTTGAAGCTTGGACCAAGGGACCTTCATTTGTTTGATTGAGCAGCTGAACAACCACACAACTAACCTTTGAGATTAAGTCTAACACCGGATTGCATTTGGTTAACATTAATGCACATTGCCTTGAGGTTCATGGATGACATGGAAATGCAGTGCGAATTAGAGAACTTTCTCCAGGAGAGATATATGGGGAGAAGCAAATAGCAAAAATGGTGGAACACAATGTAGGTTTGCACAAGTTTTGTCAGGGTGCGCTGTCATTTCATGGCCTCAATTTACTATTTCTTGGCCTCAATATATTATTTAGTGGCCTAAAAGAAACTATTTTGTGGCCTCCAAATACTATATAGTGGCCACGACTTGCTAAATAAACCCACCATGTCACCTTAGGGGCTCCATATCATAATACTGACAATAATCCACATAAATGTATCTAGCAAAGCTGAAGAAAAATGTTACTTTTAGTTCCACTCCACTATGGCTGATTTTGTTCTTCACTTTTCTTCCATAGATACTTCAAACAATAACGGTTTCTCCATGGGACCCTCAAGCAACCCTGGTTTCAGACAGTGTGGTGTTGCTTATGGAATAAACCGTCCACAGACCCCGGCGCCCCCAAACACACCATGTGTCTCCCCAACATCAGCAGTACAGGCCCCACTGCAACATCCCAGCCTCACAAACCAGAGTAAGAGCGAATCATTAGATGTGTTTTCGTATAACACTATACACTATCTGATCAAACGTTTGGGAAAACCTACTCATACAATGTGTCTTCAGATATTAAGGGCATTTATTAGTAGTTTGACCTTCCACACTTTGCTCCTACTGTTCTTGCATGGCTTTAGATAATATGCTCTAACGTCTCTCAAAGCATTAAATTACATTCAGCCATGAGTGCATTAGTAAATCCAGGTTGGATTAGTTTTGTATTTCAAGTACCGCCCCAACTCATCTTAAAGGTGTGGCTGGCAATTCAACACCCCAGTGAACACAGATCCACTGTCTCCAAGCCCAATTTTGGTAGGACTTGGCCTTGAGAATGATCACCTTAGGCTTGAGTGCAGATGCCATTCTATTGGTCAGTATATTTCAAAGGAGATTACACAAGCACTGTGTACATAATTGAATGCCATTGTGGGCATTCAGTATATTGTTCCCAATAGAACATAAACTGTAAGCTGACAGCCATTGTTTACATGTTCTAACATGTCTGCTGAGGAAAGCAAAAGCAAATTTACCCTTAACAAACACCGCAACAAGTTCCCGTGTGTGTTGTGCTCCTGCATGTGCATAGTAAGCACTTCTGCCAGGCTTTTTGCTTCCTGAACGACAGAGCCACAGAGGTCTTATCTGTGTCCAGCTCGTTTCCTCCCCTGAGGATTGCTGTTTTTCTCAGGATTAGTCTTAGTTTGTTGGCCTTTTAAATGCAGTGATTACAACATATGATTGGTTTGGTTCTGCTGGTTCGTAAGTCATATTTTTGGCATTTATTTTTGTTACTCAATGTTACTTGTGTTGATTGCAGTAGTGGAAAAATGTGAATAATGAGGGTGAAGGAATGGGTTTGGTTGGGAGGATACAGATTACTACTGTTGTTCACAAATTGTTTGGTTTGTCTGCTGTTGTAGGTTAGTGATCTGTTCACAACTTTCTGAAGGCTTTATTGTGTTTTTGAAGTTTGGATAATTGGATGTGGTGACCCATATCATTATCAAAAAACTAAAAACCTTTTATAATAGAAGTGACCTCACTCCAGTAAATTCCACTGAACTACTTCCAGTGTTCAAATACTGTAGACACCCCTTATCATTAATGAATTCCATTCCTTTAAGGTCCACACATAGTGGAAATAGTGGAGGATTTTCAGTGATGAATAAACACAGCTTGAATAATCTAAATCTGGTAAAGGTTCAGTTTAAATTTCTACCTTCACTCTCCCCTGTTTGCATTTATATCATCACCGTTATTTATTTAAACAATTTTTATTATTATTTTTTTTTATGAAAGCCATTTATAGGGAGTCTGTCCCCACAGTGCAGTAGCAATCTCTTATCTTCCAGCAAGGCCTCTGCCTATATTCTGTTACATTTCTGTGAACATTTGATCGCATTCTGCCTTGAGAGCCTTACTGAGGTCAGGAATAATTTATAGACTCAGCTTTCTTCTGAAATTCAAATTTCAGTAGAATCGATAACAGATATTGGCGAGGGATAATTGCGATATGTTTTGTGATGGCAGTTTGTAATGTTAACTTCATTTCTCCAGCTCCATGTCAGGGCTCTGCTGGATGGAGCTGCTGTCGGCTCTTGCAGGAGAAGCGAGAGGCCATTGTCCACTGTATGACCGAGGGGCGATTCAACAACCTGCTGGATGTGCTCAGGGCCAGGCAGGCCGTAACACGAGAGGCCTACGAGCTCATCACTGCTGCCATCACCCTGACTGCACGAACGCGCTGCCTGCTGGACGTCTGCGCCTGTCTGGGTGAGAATGTTGCCATCCTGGTGGCCAGCACCTTGGGCCTGGTGTCCACTCATAACCAGGCTCGCACACAGACGGCTTCAAAGGGCCAAGCTGGCTAAGGAATTCCATGTGGCAGCACTTTATACAGGTATTCCAATAGTGTGTCTCAATACCTTGTAAGCTGACTATATAGGAGCTATTTGGTAGAATCAGCATAGGCATTGTTGGTAGATTTAGTTCATTAGTAGATTTGCATGCTAGTATTTTCAGTTGGCCAACTAAACGGCTAATTGTAACTTGTATTTAGTTGTAACAGTTATCTTTTTGAACAGTTTTGTTGAGTAACATTAGTAAGCTGTGAGAAAGATCACTGTTTAGAGTGAGTCAATTCTTTTGAAAACTTGTTTTTTGTTCAAATCTTGCCTAACCACCCAGCTGCTTACATAGGCAACAGTGACCAAGGCAGCATGCTACATATAAACTCACATCCTTTATGTCTTATGCAGTTTTTTTTTTGGTAAAGCGTGTTAATAAGAAGTTGTCAGTGGCAGTAAAAGCTCTTAACAATTCTCTGAAGATTTGATTACAACTATGTTTCTCCATTATTCCAAAGAACAGAGTTCCACTGCTTCAAAGCCGAATATTGAGGTGGCTGTCTATCCCACACTGGGCTTGAACAACTTGCAAGTCTGCTCTACAACATCTCATTCTATTGTCCAGTGCTTTTCTTGAAAGGTTACGTAAGCTGTGCAGAAACGAATGGATGTAGCAGAAGCAGAAGCTTAATGCTATTGGTATATTGTAAATAGAGATGAATCTCTAAACAGGCGTAGTGATTAGAAGAAGAGTGCTTTCAAGGAGATATGGAAAATGACTAGACGCTTGGAGGTTTAATGCTGCCATATGGGTTAAAAGGTTGAATGGATTACTTGATCAGATTAATCAGCCAACACACAGGATTTAAAGGGTTTTTCATCACAAAGGGTCATGTTATATGCAGGTGTTAAACGTTTAAAAGTCTCCAGTTCCAGGTGACCCCACCTTTCAGGTGATAAAGGACAGTTACAAAGAAATCACTCAAGTGGTAATTACTAAACAATACAAGCATTAAATACACAATATACTTAGTGAGAAACTATGCTTGATGAATAGATAAAATGCCATTTCATTCAGTAACATCATTATTTTGACATCATTAACAAGTACCAGCTTTAGTTTGTATTGTATTCAGATTTCTTCTGATCTATGTTCCATTTACCTTTTTTTATTTTTTCAAATTTATTAAAGTGTTTTTCTTCCCCTTTAAAGTTACCATTTTGGAGATGTGAGACAGTGATATGTATGTTTTCAGAGAACTGAAACTGCGTATTAACCTTTCATGATCATATAAGTTTATAAAGGTTTATTTTAATTTAATATCAGAATGCCTTGTGTTTAAATACTTTTTAAACATATTGTTTAAGATGTGCCAGTTAGGCTGTGCATGTTGTACAGCAATGACATTTGGCTCTGTAACAGTAGCAGAATTTATTCTGCTGAAACTTTGTGTATCTTGTAACAAGAATGTTTATCATGTTTGTTTTCATAGTAAATGACATGCTGATGTCTTATATGTTCACTGTAAAAGTATCTTCTTCCATCATCTTAAATCTAGTCAATACGTTATTACTCATTATGAGATTGTTGTGAGAATATTATAATAATTAAACTTTATTCAGTAGATTTTATGATTTTTTAAAGAAAATATACATTTATTTGTGAAAGCGTCTTTTCCAATTAAAGACTAAAGATTTGATTTAAGATGTCATGTATAATTTTGATTGTATTAATGCTAGAAAAAAGCAAAATATACAAAATGTTTACATTTTGGCTGAATAAAATTCTATAACATTCTTACATTTATTTATATATACATTCATTTACACACATTGTCTAGATTTGGAATGTTGATGTATTTATCTAATTTCTTTGCAGTGTTTGGTGGGTTGCATTACTTGCCCTGTCCATTTAGCATTCATTTAATGGTGGTAAAATGGGTATTGTAAACCTGCAATAAACAGTTGCTGTAAAATCATATTTACTTTGTGTATTTGTGTCTTGTGCTCCTTATCGTGCCTCTCTGTTTCTCACAGACACTGTCTAATTACATGCCTGCCCTTCACTCAGTGCCATTTCGTAGAAAAACATGGAAGCCTTCTATGTAGGGGCTTTTAGGTGGACATGTTAAAATTGTCACTTAAGGTGCAATATTTAATATGAAATTAAAGTTTGTCATATGATTTTATGTGCATGATTTTTCCATAGCTGTTAAAATCAATCATGAAGGGGAATTCCAACTATTTTCAAAATGTCCTCAAGAATTCAACTGTTAAGATGTAAACTAAATGGTTAATTCATTCATTCATTACTGCGTATCTAGGTCATTTTCAAAGCAGTGGTGATATGAACATGACTGAAGAGTGCATCTTAAAGTAAGATATACAAAAAAAACTCACTGTCTGTGAGGAGATTGGTGTGCTCTCCCCATGTCTGCATGTGTTTCCTCCGGGTGCTCCCGTTTCCTCCCACAGTCCAGCAAACACTTGCTTTTAGGTTGATTGTTTATGCGCATGTGTCCATAGGTATGAGTCCGTGATATACTGTGAGCGTGTGAAGCCCTGTAACGGACTGGTGCTCTGTCCAGCAGGTGTCCCTGCCTTGTTTATGAGTGATACTGTGTAGGCCCTGGGCCCAATATCACCCTAAATAGGACAAAGTAGGTTCACAAAATGAATTAACAAATGTATAAAAACTTTTAAAGTGCTTAATAGTAAAGAAATATTTCAAGTACTATTATATTCATTGTCGTAACGTAGTCATAATATTTTAAAATGTACATCATAGCTACAACTTGTTGGACACCTCAGTATGATAGAAAATATAAGTGAAAATAATAGTATTAACTATTTAAAAAAATAATTATTAAACCAAGATTTAGCATATTGTTACTGTCATAACAACACCAAAATCTACTAGAGAATGAAAACATTTCTTAAAGAAACCTCCCATTGAAAATCTATTTTTTATCTTGTTAGTGTTTGTGTGTGTGTTATTTTGTTTTTCCCCATAATATGCTAGACTATTATGCACATAATGAGGAGTTAAAGCAGTGGCTAAGTATTTCCATTTTGAAACTGCAGTGTTCCAAAAAACATTCATGTTTTCTTACATTTACATTTACATTTATGCATTTGGCAGACGCTTTTATCCAAAGCGACTTACAAAAGAGGATCTAACATTCGAACTACAGCACAAATTATACAAAATACCTTACATTAAGTGCAGTATGCCAGGAAGTAATAAGTGCATTAAAGAAAGACATTCAGTGCAAAAGATACTCTCGGAAGAGCTGGGTTTTCAATGATTTCTTACCTCATCAAACCAAAGAGCTTCATCAATGGGGCTTTCAAATTGCTGGTGGCAGTGACTAATTGCATATTCTTAGATAAATATATTCTTTTCAATGTAAAAATATGTAAAACACTATATATAATTTGATAAGAGAGACACGTTTTAGGGCTTCAATTGATGACCAGAGGGGTAGCTTAAAGGTAAGTTAATGTAATAATTTTATTCTGGCCATTTCTATTAGTCTATTTTTCATGGTTTTACTTTTTGTTCAAAGTGTAAATAATATATAATATTTTTCTACTTAATGCACAATATCTGCTGAAATTTCACTTGCCTTATTGTGTTGTCTATGGGGTAAAATGCCTGAAAGTTTGTACACTGTATACATGAAAATATCAAAGATCTACAGCAGTACAAATATAAAAGCATACTATAAATAAATAAATTGTTGTTGTTGTTGCTGCAAAGAACAATAGTAATCCTTTGTTGAACAGTCCCTCAGTATGTGAGAAATATCGCCCCTTGTGGTGAAATTCTTAAACTTGTATCAATGAGTGAGTATGCATATACAAGGCAGTTCCAAAAGGTGCTACGCATCTCAAAATAAAAAAAAAATGGCAAGGTCTTGTTATGGCACTGATAATACCAAAGACTTCTTAGAACGTGACAGGATCTGGCTTTTGGATTTTTACAGATGTTATAAAGTGTTGAACCAAAATGGCTCCCTACTATTAGGCGAGTGTGAAGGTTATGAATAAAGGTCTGTACACTAAAATAGTTGGCTATACCGTATGTCGAATGGAAATCTGTTTATATTTGGCCATAAGTCCAAACATTTAGTGCTTTACTTGAACACAGAATCTCCGTGGGTGCAGTCCACTTTCAGGGAGTAAGGAGCCATTTGAGACTGTAGATATGCATCTTTTAATCGAAATTCTGACGTTGTCAGTTTGTCTAGATTGTTATTGGTGGGCTGAGCCGTTAAAGAGACACACGTGACCATAATATTACCGGGGTCACGTGACTGGCTGGTCGTGTGTCCTACAGTATCTGGCCGCTGTATCGGGGTTTTCAGGTTCAGTCGCGTCGATGATGCTCCCTCACCGGACATAAAGATACTGCGCTCCAGCTAAACGAAGAACACCGAGAGGTAAGAACATGGTCAGAGATGCAGACTGGCGAAAATAAACGGAGCGCAGGAGGTCTCTAAACAAAAACAAAAACCTGGCTTTATTCCATTTGCTGCATCCTTTGTAAGCATCGATGTTTTCAGTTGGTTAAATGTGTGTGTGTGTTTTTGTTTTTATTTATTTATTTAATTATTTTGCTGTTTAGGTTAAAGACATACTGTATTTCTACGATAAATACGTTTCTCTGTTTTGATAAACAGGATGTTGATGTGGTGTAGTGCCTTAGAAAAAAGGATAGTCATTAGAGTCGCTGTTTAATCCTCTCAGAATAAGAATATAGCAAGAGAGTACATTCCTGATGAAGGGGGAATTAGCTAGTGATAAGTGCCCTGCAGTGGAATTTAAGAGTCTAAAAGCAGAGTAGCCCATAAACGTAGTGCAGGGAGTACGTTGGCTAGAACTTAGAAAACTGATTTTAGCTACCACTGGAGAAACAATACCTACACCAGTTGCTTTTGTTAACTGTGTCCATCCCACTGCTTTATATGTTTTCTGTTTTTTTTTCACATAAAGAAGTTTTCCTTCCTCGTCCACATTTGCACTTCTTAACTTTGAAGCTTTAACCACATTAGTGGTCAAAAGTTGCTCATAGTTTGGCGTGACACTACTGTTTTTTCCTAACACTCTGTTATGTACGAGTTTTGGCTCCGGTTCCGCGTACAGAGCTCCTCGACTCAAAAACACGCTCCTCCGCTGTCTCCTCAACAAAGGAGGTTGCCAGATCTGAGTGGAATCCTCATCGGGTTGACAGATTGTTTTGAAAGAAGACCATGCTCGTTGTGTTTTCGTGGTTGAAGTCGGGACCAAACAACTTCCTTTAAATTAAAACTGAGAACTAAATATATACAACTTCTTCATTAAAAAAGCTTGCCACATTTTAATTTACGTAAAAGACGTAAAAGTGTTCACTAACTAGTGGACAACAAGTACTGGATTTCCATACATTTTGTCTTTGTGTAGTGAATTGTGTATTTTGCAGTATTACTAATGCACAGCACAATAGGAACAATTTTGTGGTGCAGTGAATGGGCTAGGAGCTAGATCCATGAGGTGTTTTACATCTAAAAATATTAAAAAGTATTTTTACAGCAGCAACAAAAGGAGTTTTTAGCACAGGATTGAGTCTACCAGGAGTTTACAGAGTTGCCAGATATTAAGTTTAATTCCCTTCAGGTTGGCAGATAATTGTTAAACATGATGTGGGCGGCACGGTGGCTCAGCAGGTAGTGTCATAGTCACACAGCTCCATGGACCTGGAGGTTGTGGGTTCGATTCCCACTCCGGGTGACTGTCTGGGAGGAGGTGTGTTCTCCCTGTGTCTGTGTGGGTTTCCTCCCGCAGTCCAAAACGTTGGTAGGTGGACGTCCTGAGTCCTGAGTCCTGTGAAGGACTGGGGCGCCCTCCAGGTTGTAGCCCTGCCTTGCGCCCAATGATTCCAGGTAGGCTCTGGACCCACCGTGACCCTGAATTGGATAAGCGGTTACAGATAATGGATGGATTCTGCTGTTGAAAGCATACAGAACAACAGCAATTAATTAAAAAAACAGAGAACTAAACATATGCCAGTGTCTTGTACAATTATTTCTTTTAATACATCTTTTAAATTTAACATTAATTAATTCATTAAGTTTTTTTTCCCAAAGAAAATATATAAAAGCTGCTAAAGAGTTTTATTTAACATTATGAAAACACACTTCTGATGATGTATGTTGAAAATGGGAGGAGCTACACTTTTAGGTTGATACTTGAAGGCAGATTATTTGAGTAGCAACAACAGAGCCCCTGTTCTCTCTATTATAAGTCTGTGAAATATCACAATTGTTTTAAAGTGAAATTAGAGTTCCTTTAAGAAGGTACAAAACTTGATTTTGACTGGAGTTTTTTTTTTAAGGATCATAAAAATAATTTATCTCACCATGGCAACTTTACAAGAGAAGACAAACTTTATTTACTTGTAATGTCAGTAAACATAAACAGATTTTCCATTGAGCATTTCTATTGGTCCATTCTTCCTTGGCCTAATGCAAAGGATATAACTTATGTAGCAGAATTATAGACATGTTATTACTGCTACTGCAATGTGTAATATTAATGGCATTATATGCAAAACAACTTTAATGATAAAAGTGTTCCATGTTTTTATCCTGGGGAAAAAAAGCCAGAAAAATACATGACAAACAAAGGCAGAGACGGGACAGCCAGGCACTCCTAAAATAACAAGAAAACAAGCCTGTGCCTCAAGGGCATGAATCAACAGCCAGGCAGGCTCACGCACTGGAGTGGAGCACAAGGTCAAAACCACGGTGACGATGGTGGTTTCCAGGGAAACGGCTGCACACACTCTTCTGGCACCAAGCATTTCTACAGCACTGGACGCAGATGTTTGGGGTATGACATTCTGGGAAGCATGCTCAGTGATGGGAAACAAAACTCTGGGAAGTGGTTCTCTCCAGTGCAGAGATTGGTGATTTCCTTTTTAATCTGACACTAGGATGAGAATGATATTATTACATGTACTTTTAAAAGTACATATGCACTGGAATTTCTGAAAAGAAAACCAGCAAAAACCAGATGAAAAATACAATTTAAAACCTTGAAATTTACTATTAAATAAACTTCCACATCAACTAATTAGGGGAGTAACATAACTCCTTATCTACCATTATAAATTTGTGTTTGTGTGTGTGCGGCCTGTACATTTGTGCGTGAGAACAAGCATAAAGTAGTATTATATGTTCTACTACAATCAAAGTATCAAAGACACATTCATTTTAAAAAGAAATCAGTAACTTTCTAAAATGATTATCCATAACAGTATAAAGCAGATTTTATATTGAAATCTAGTGGTCTGGATGTCTCAGTAATTCTGTTCTAAATCTAATTTAATCATTACAATCTATGCAACATCAACTTGTTCATTCAGGGCATAAAATACAATTTTTTATATTCACTCATGTTTTTGTTAAAATGTTATTAAAAAATAAATTAAAAATGAAACTTACTTGACATCACTTAATATTGATTCTAAATAAAAGGTCTGTCAGAATTGAAATTATCATCATATTTATTTTAAATCAAACTAGATGGTCAAACTAGATGTCTTTCCCATTTGTGTTTGTGTATGCTGTTGTCAAGCCTATTTTTCCTGGCTTTTGAAATTGGTATTAATGACCAGACAAGTGACCAATACTGTGAAGTGTGGAACAAAGTCATCTAATCTGAGGAATCAGCTCACCACTGTAAGTGGCTAGTAACTGCAGATCGGGGACTTGTGCTTAATCATTTATGAAAGACCAGTGTGATTTTCTTTTTTTTCTGTACTTAACAAACACTTTGAATGTCAGTAATTGCTCAAGAGCGTTTCTCATCCATTTGATTTCAAGGAGCAGTAAATCATTTTGAACACCAAACAGCTGCAAACTCTATGGACGTGGTTACTGAGTAATTAACGTGCAACTCAGAATCAGATTAAATGCTCATCCAATAATAACCAATTTTGCTAGTACAGACCACGCCCGTAGAGGCTGAAATGGGGAGGTGAACTCAGAGGTCTTTGGGGAGGAGTTCAGTGTGGCTTATGGATGTGTATGAAGCCAGACCCCCCATTGGATAAATGAATACAAGAAAAGGTGGAGACAGGGTGGAGGTGGGAGCAAGTTTGTCCGATGCGTAAATGACGTGAATTTGTGGGGTAAATATAGGGCTGAGAGGAGGAGTTTGGGCATGGTCCTACTCCCAAAATTATGTTATTACATAACTACAATTATGAATATTTAACAATAGAGCAGGGCTCCTGCCGTGGGGTCCATCTTGTTTATCGTAGGCTTATTAAAATAAATCTCTGATATATCCAGGTCTGTAGCTGTCAGTGCAATTACTATTTCTTAATATGGAATATCATTGAAGAAAATGACTGATTACTTCATTTAAGTTTAGTTCTCTTTAGGAATAGGAAATAGGTTATGTTCAGTTTGTAAGATTCCAAAAGTGGATTCTATTGGTCAAATACATAACAGTATCATTGTGAGCAAAGTCCCATTTGCATTGGTTGCATCATCAATTAGAAAACATTTAACACATGCATAGTATGTTTACTTTTCCATTCAGGGCTGACTTCACACCTGTTCAATATATTGGAGTCTACTTGTGACCAAAGTTATGTTACAATAACTCATGTTGCAGTTATTCTAATTAAATTCAATCCTATTTATTTCTCATTATTTTGACACTTGCTTTTGGCATGTCAAAATGCTCATTTCTTTTTAGATTTGCATCTACAAGTCTACTTGTACTATTTGAATATTTCAGGTGCTTTGGATTCCTATTGAATTCCTGAATGGCTGCAATACCGTACAGTTTAGTTTATATCTTGCTGTAGTTAGCGAGGTCTCTAACCAATCTGACAAACCCACAGACACTATGCTGACAGTTGCTGAATGTTCAAAAAGGTTTCATGAGAGAGAGAGAGAGAGAGAGAGAGAGAGAGAGAGAGAGAGAGAGAGACTAGCATACTGGACAGAGACTGTTTATTTTGTTTGTATTTTTTACTCATTTACAGACACTGAAGCTTTGTAAACACATTAGACTGGGTTTGAGCACCAACTGGAGAGCTAGCAAATGATGAGGAAACTTCTGAATTTCATAAAAAGTTTTTTTGATTACAGTTGTGAATGTTAAATTTGTTTTTTATTTATTTATTTATTTATTTATTATTGCTCATGGGCTCCCCCTACAGTAGCAGAGTGTAATTCACTTTTACAGCACTCTCCTCAAATCAAGGGGGAGTGGTCTCCCACCCTCCTCCAAAGGAAACATGGTGCAGGAGATGAAAGGGCAATTAAGATTTTAAACTACAAAAAAAAGATAGGTCTGTTGGTTGGACTCATTTGAGATTGAGAAAAAACAAATGTCTGCCCTCGGTTTTGGGCCTTCTGGGCAATGTAAAGTAACCCTTTCAAGTTTTGGTTTGTTTGTAGCAGGTGGGAACCGCTGATAATCTGCTCTTTTTTTCTCTCCTTTGAGGCCTAGAGACAGAATGGAGGATCACACAGAGACTAGCAAAATGAATGGCCAATCAGCAGGGGCAACAGAAGATTCTCAACCCAAAGAGAGCATGCAGCTGAAGAAGGAGATCTCTTTGATCAACGGCATCAGCCTCATTGTGGGCAACATGATCGGCTCAGGGATCTTTGTCTCGCCCAAAGGTGTGCTGCTTTACAGCTCCTCCTACGGCCTGTCTCTGGTCATCTGGGCCGTCGGGGGCATCTTCTCAGTGATTGGAGCGCTCTGTTATGCCGAGCTGGGCACCACCATCACTAAATCAGGGGCCAGTTATGCCTACATCCTGGAATCCTTTGGGGGATTTGTGGCCTTTATTCGGCTGTGGACGTCGCTGCTCATCATCGAGCCCACCAGCCAAGCTGTGATAGCCATCACCTTTGCCAACTACCTGGTGCAGCCACTCTTTCCCACATGTGAGCCACCATACTCAGCATCCAGACTCCTCGCCGCTGCTTGCATATGTGAGTACGGTGCTTTTAGAGACAGGGATCAAACTCAGGTATTCTGATTGTATGTTTTTTGTTTGTAAAGTTCATCTTGTATGAGGTGAATAATCAGACTTCTGAGTGAGTCCCCAACATGGAGAGGGGCTAATGAACCTTAACGGAATGGATTACCCAGATATTAGACTGAAACCATTTTCCCTAAAACTGTTTGCAAAGAAAAAAAATTACTTAGCTTTTTCTTTCTTGTATTTCTTCTTGCTGTACTGCCATGCTCAGATACCGACTCTGTTCTGAACATTGATTTTCTTGTCTCTCTCTCTTTTCTCATTACACCTTTATCCTTCCTAACACTCTTACATACTCACTGAGAAAAAATGTAGTAAACAGAGCCCTGAGGGACTTTTTCTTCAGGCCTTCCCAGGAGTTTAATCCTATTGATCATATGTAGCAATTAATTTGTCAGATGTTTGTGTTTTTTTCCCCTTGCCTTCACGAGACTTGTTCTTCTCGTTCTGTTGTGCTGTGCTTGTTCTTTTCTCTTCTACCTGGAGACCTTTGTATGCCTCTGTCCCACATTTCAAAAACACCACATACCAGTCCTCCTGCTTTTGTTGAGAGACAAATGAGGTCCGGAGCTACTGTGTTTTTGCAGTGTAAATTAAAATGCTTTTAACTACAGTCTAAGCTAGATCTGTACTTTCCGTTTACGTCTGTGCATTCTGTCACCCAGACGTTCACAGCAAAATATTGTCTTTTGAAATCAATATTGTCAATATATAATATATCTAATATTTTTCATTATGATATTGTTGCAAGAAGATGAGTCAGATTATACATGTCACATCTTGACACTTTCTGGTTTGTTTTCTCCTTTCTGTTGGGCTTTCTCTTCGCTGTTTTCCTGTCTCTGCACATGGCTTTGTTTATGTTCATTCTCCGCCTTTGTCCCGCCTATGTTCCGCCTTCTTTTCCCTCGTTATCTGTGTCAGGTGTGTCTAGTTAAGTTCTGTTATTTAAGCCCTCTTCCCTCACTTCCTGGTATCGGTCATTTTGCTTTGTTTTCGTCGTTGTCGTTTGTTGTGTTTTCTTCCTCGCTCATACCCGTCTCTCTTGCCTGTTTCCTGCCCGAGTCCTCTAGTGTTGTTTCCTTCTCTTTCCTATATTTATCAGTCATGTTATTTCGTGTTTCTCTTCAAGTTTGTTTCGTTTTGTTATCACTCTATTAAAACCTTTCCGTGTTGTAGCGAGTGTGTCCGCTTCCCGTGAATCTCCTCATCACACCACCCTGACAGAATGACCGATCAAAAAATGGACACAGCTAACACGGACTACCCCTTTAGGAGAGGTGTAATTCGCCGGACTCCTTTCCGCAAAGATCCCGTGGAGGAGGCGTTGAGAGCGGCTTCAGAGTGGAGTCAACGGCTGCAGCTCATCTCCGGTGCGGTTCATTTCCCACAAACAGAAGACTCGATTCATGAATCGAGTGATTCCTCCAGCGGGAATCGATGGAGCCGGAGGAGAGAACAGGCTCTAAACCCAGCTCCAGATAATTACCCCCTCAGGTCCGGGGAGATTTTTGGGGGGGCGTTATATACAAGGGCTGTTAGCCTCAGATCACAGGACATGGGAAATGAGGCTAACAGGGGCGCATCTCCGGAGGACCTAAGTTTAAAGTCCCTCGAGAGTGCGCCCAAACCCGTTAAATCCAAAACGCGTGCTCGGCGAGCAGCACGAGCACCTGCATTGCTGGGCGTGTCAACTCCGGTTCCTGTAAGAGCGGCACTTCCGGTAGCGCCTCTCTCCGTGCCCGCCGCACCTTCGGCCGCACCTGTCTCCCTGAGCGCGGTGCCTACGGCCGCGCCTGTCTCCATGAGCGCGGTGCCTCCGGCCGCGCCTCTCTCCATGGACGTCGTCGCAGTTCCGCCTGCCTCCGTGGATGACGTCGTCGCAGTTCCGCCTGCCTCCGTGGATGACGTCGTCGCAGTTCCGCCTGCCTCCGTGGATGACGTCGTCGCAGTTCCGCCTGCCTCCGTGGATGACGTCGTCGCAGTTCCGCCTGCCTCCGTGGATGACGTCGTCGCAGTTCCGCCTGCCTCCGTGGATGACGTCGTCGCAGTTCCGCCTGCCTCCGTGGATGACGTCGTCGCAGTTCCGCCTGCCTCCGTGGACGTCGTCGCAGTTCCGCCTGCCTCCGTGGACGTCGTCGCAGTTCCGTCTGCCTCCGTGGACGTCGTTGCAGGGTCTCCAGTCTCCGTGAGTACGGCTCCCCCAGCCGCTCCTATATCTGTGACTTTGGCTTCGGCCGTTTCGGCTCCTGAGACTGTGGCTACGGCCGTTTCTGCCCCTGAGACTGTGGCTACGGCCGTTTCTGCCCCTGAGACTGTGGCTACGGCCGTTTCTGCCCCTGAGACTGTGGCTACGGCCGTTTCTGCCCCTGAGACTGTGGCTACGGCCGTTTCTGCCCCTGAGACTGTGGCTACGGCCGTTTCTGCCCCTGAGACTGTGGCTACGGCCGTTTCTGCCCCTGAGACTGTGGCTACGGCCGTTTCTGCCCCTGAGACTGTGGCTCCGGCCGTTTCTTCCCCTGAGACTGTGGCTCCGGCCGTTTCTGCCCCTGAGACTGTGGCTCCGGCCGTTTCTGCCCCTGAGACTGTGGCTCCGGCCGTTTCTGCCCCTGAGACTGTGGCTCCGGCCGTTTCTGCCCCTGAGACTGTGGCTCCGGCCACTTCTGAACCTGTGACTGTGGCTCCGGCCCCAAGGACTTCGAGGCCAATCCCCAGAACTGTACCCAGGCTGGCACCTTGGACAGTCCCACAGACACATGCCAGTCCTGGGTACCACCCAGTTGTTTTTGTTCTTGTTTCTGTTCCTGTTCTGGTTCCTGTCTCTGTCCTTGTCCCTGTGCCTTTGTCTGTTTTTGTTTCTGTTCCGGTCCCTGTCACCGTGTTCGTCTCAGTCCTTGTTAATGTCATGGTCCCTGTTCCCTTGCCTCATGTACAGTTCCCAGTTAAACCCTTTGTCCAGTCTCATGTCAAAGTCCCTGTTAGTCCTCTTCAGTCCTCTGTCCAGTCACGTGTATCTGCTCCTGTTTTGTCTCAGTCCCCGTTCAGTGTTCAGCCCAAGGTCCAGTCACGTGTGTTTTCTCCTGCCTATTCTCCGTCTCTTCTCTCTAGTCCTGTCCGATGTCCGTTTAAAGTCTAGTTCCTTGTTCCCTTTTCCATTCTGAGTCTTTTCTAGTTTGTCTTGTTTCTTCTGGCCCCCTCCTGCGCCAGCTCCTGGAGAGTCTCGTTTTTCGCGCTCCGGGAGTTGCGCGTCTTGGGGGGGGCGTCTGTCACATCTTGACACTTTCTGGTTTGCTTTCTCCTTTCTTTTGGGCTTTCTCTTCGCTGTTTTCCTGTCTCTGCACATGGCTTTGTTTATGTTCATTCTCCGCCTTTGTCCTGCCTATGTTCCGCCTTCTTTTCCCTCGTTATCTGTGTCAGGTGTGTCTAGTTAAGTTCTGTTATTTAAGCCCTCTTCCCTCACTTCCTGGTATCGGTCATTTTGCTTTGTTTTCGTCGTTGTCGTTTGTTGTGTTTTCTTCCTCGCTCATACCCGTCTCTCTTGCCTGTTTCCTGCCCGAGTCCTCTAGTGTTGTTTCCTTCTCTTTCCTATATTTATCAGTCATGTTATTTCGTGTTTCTCTTCAAGTTTGTTTCGTTTTGTTATCACTCTATTAAAACCTTTCCGTGTTGTAGCGAGTGTGTCCGCTTCCCGTGAATCTCCTCATCACACCACCCTGACAATACATAGACTTGTACTGAATGTGAATTATTCCACTGACAGATAATTTGGTTTTTGCTATTTTTAAAAGTTTTTAAATAAATAATATGAATAATTTAGGGTTTTTAAGAAATAATACTGCAAATCAAAAACGTTTGCCACTGTTTTAAAATTCATTCTCTAAATCAAAACTTGAAGTTGAAAACGTTTAGTATAATGGAACAAATAATTTGTGATTTAAAAAAAAAAAAGTTTTTGATTATTCAACATATTTCTAGACAGTATTTAAATGTTTAAATAATAGCCAGATAATTCATTGTTTTTGGCATATTGTCTCTGTCCAAATAAAAACCTGCATCTCCAAAATAGTACATTTATAAGAGCTGGAAAAAATCTTCTTCACTTTCAATGGATGTCAATTTAACAATATTTTATTCCAAATAATGTTGTAGCATTGCTATTGGTCCAGTCGCCATTTTCACACAATTTGAAAGACAGCTGCTATTTTCAAATTATGTAGTAAACTAAAAATGGACTCAAATGCAGATACAAGGTTTTCTGTGGACAGGAAAATATCTCCTAAAAGAATAATAATATAAAAGATCTGCCAGTAAAGTGAGATCATTTTACTTTATTATTTCTGTTTAATTCAATTCAATTGTATTTATAAAGGTGACAGTAACAAGGAAAAATTTCCTCAGAATATAGGAAATAAAACCACCAAAATGGACACTGGACCAATAAAACAGACACTGGACCAAAAAAAAAAAAACAGACACAGAGTGGTATATAAATAAAGAGCAGTATATAAAGCAAGAGAATGATTATGATTTTACAAATATCTAAAATGTTCTATATTGTGTGTGTTTAGAGCTGTGTTAATAAAGTATTGTCTGAGGTAAACAAACAACTGTTCAAAGTAAAAGCCCGGCCTCCACAGTCAGTCATGGACATTAAGCTGATGAACTCTTTGACATGCACATGGCTCCAGGATCCCTCAAATTTTGATGCTTGTTCTAGAGGTAGGGTGTGGTGTGTGGGTGCTGTCTCGTGTCAAAGTGTTGTTAGAGTTAGAGCTATCGCTATGGCAGGCCTAATTGGAACACTGTAAATTTACATAAAAACAAGTCTAGCAAAAATTGTAAGCTCCTTTTAACCTCAATATGAGAAATAATGGATTTATTCAGAAGGCTTTCACTTTCCAGTTTATTGCAGGATAATGATGTGATAATATCACATCTGCCCGTGTGATATACTCATTATTTCCATTTTCCCTTTATTGCAGGTCTATTGACCTTCATTAATGCAGCATATGTGAAGTGGGGTACCAGGGTCCAGGATGTCTTCACCTATGCAAAAGTCCTGGCTCTCATTGTCATCATTATTACAGGATTAGTCAAAATCTGTCAAGGTATGATTGCTCGTTGTTTTTTCCACATATTACTACAGCGTGATGAAACATTGCCACATTCTGTTCTATTGTTCTACTTTTTAAAATCATTTTTTGTGCTAAAATAATAAAAGATAAACCTCAGAATAAGAAGGAAAGACATGCTGGTAGGTGGATTGGCTGTAGGAATGTTTCCACAGGGTCAGCAATTGATGCCTTCCATGTGAGCTCCAGACCAAAAGTGACCTTAATTAGGGTTTAAAGTGGTTACAGTAGATGAATTAATGAATAAATGCTAAAAAGTAATCAGTAAACACCCACTAAATATTAATTCCCAAAATGTAAATGGGTTCTTTTTATTCAGCTACAAATATAAATAGAATAATAAAACATCGTAGGAGAGGGATATTTTCAGGAACAACCAAAGTTTTCCTGGGTTAAATCAGTCTGATTGCAGCAATCGATTTCTGAGACAATTCTGGTCTTCTCTTGTATGCTACATGACCACCTTACCATTGGAAAAATTTTCCCTTGATCCAGTATGGCGGCTTTCAAATGACGGCTATGTTCCAGCCAAATAGATAGGCACACTCACCCATTTCTTTGAAATAAAAGGGTATCCTGTGATTTTAGACTCACCCTGTATAAAAAGAAGATTATATAATATAATAGGTTAATATTTTTTTTAATATAATTTTAAAATAATTTTTATTATAATTTTGGCTCCACCTGCACAAATATTTCCACAGCTGAACTGGGTCTGGACTGTTGACAACACACATTTTCCTGCACTCTAGTTGCTAATTTGTGTAGGTCTATGTTACCGCAGGCCACCTTCTTAATGTACGTAATGTACAATTATCTGTATAACAAAACCCATGAGAAGCCCAAGGTGGCTGCTGATGCTCCCTCTCATAAGATATTGTTAATTAATAGTAATTATGAAACAGCTAGTTCCAAAGGCAAAGAGACATTCCATATAGAGTATAACAGCAAAAGGACTTTTAACTTAAATATTTTATTAACCATTAAATAAACAATATCACACATTAGGGAGTTTTACAGGGGAGCCATCATAACACCCAGTGCTATTATACTGTATCAAAATGCTTGGACAGGACTGACTATTATGTAATGCTTCCTTAAATATATGCATTTAAGTGAATATAAAAAGATAGTACCCTGCTGTGCTGGTGTGTAAGACCAAGTAATACACTACATAATTATTTTAACTGCATTATCTTCTGGATTATTTCTAAGAGTTTGCTTTATCTTGAAGGTTATACCCAAAACTTTGACGGCTTCTTCGAAGGCTCGTCTCGTGACCCGGGAGGCATCGCTTTAGCCCTGTACTCTGCCCTGTTCTCCTACTCAGGCTGGGACACACTCAATTTTGTCACTGAGGAAATTAAAGACCCTGAAAGGTGTGTAGAAATATTAAGTCATATGTTAAAGGAGTGTTTTAACTGTTTTTCAGCCTAATGTCCATCTTCTGCATCTGATGGCCTCTCTATTACCATGGACTGATTCTGATTCATTTCTTGTTTCTTTACCTGAAAAAAATCAAATGATATTTCTGTCTTGCTACATTTTCTCCATAGCTTTGGGAGATTTAAGCATGTTATTTTAGACCAAAATGATTCACAGTGAGGTGAACACACCTGAACAAAATCTCTATACTAATAGATAGTGGCTGTTATAAGAACTGGCACTGTATTTACATTGTTTTTAACTACTTTCTTGCTAAACGTTTTTGAGAAATGTTTGTGAAGATTTTTATTTTTGCTGCAGTTGTTGTTTTACTGAGGAAACAATGCATTGGCTAGAAGGTGTGTTTTTGACTGCTTTAAATGCCTCTGGTTATAAGTAAACCCAAAGGTTTTCTTTGATTTTACTAAAGAAGCATGTCAGTTGCTGTCTGTGATAACCTAGCAACTGAACTTAGCACTTCTTCATTCATGTGAGCTTCCTAAAACTGCAGTCCTTTCATCAGTCTGCTTCATTTTGCAGGAATCTTCCTCTGGCCATAGCAGTGTCCATGCCCATTGTCACCATCATTTATATCCTTACCAATGTGGCCTACTATGCCGTGCTGGACATGAGCTCCATCCTGGCCAGTGATGCTGTGGCTGTGGTGAGAACATATCTAAAACTATTTGCCCTTGACCAGTTGAAAGGTTCAAAAGAGTTCACAGTGATGAAATAAGCGACCATGAGTTATGTTGCTATGTTGAGGAGTGTATAAGTGTGTCCATATTTTCCCACAGACTTTTGCTGACCACACTTTGGGAGTAATGAGCTGGACCATACCCATAGCTGTGGCTCTGTCCTGCTATGGTGGACTGAACGCCTCCATCATTGCTGCTTCAAGGTGGGCTTCAGTGATTTGGTATTTAACTATTCATATTTTGAATATTTGAATAATCCAGTGAGATCTACCAGTTTGTGTAAGGTCCAAGCTAATTTGCAGAACAATGTAACAGAACGATATGAAAAATCTGAACAGAAGTAAAACCGAAATTCAAATCAACTGAAAACCAAAACAGAAAGAAAAATGCGGGCAATAAACAAACACATAAAATACTTAAGCCTTGTAATAGTTTAGTCCATTCCACAAATGGTGTAACAGTTAAATTCTAGGACACAGTGCTGTTTCTAATAGCCCGTTTTATTTTTATTTTTTTATTTTTGTTCCATTTGATTAATTTAATCTTGGCCCAAACCTCTGTGCTTCCGAATGGTTTATTTATTTTATTTTATTTTAAGTTTTAAATCGGAATGTGCTGCTTCCTGGTATTCTCTCTGTTTTTGTTATAAATTTGACAATCAGTGACAATTTTTTTCTAGTTTCACTAGCAATGTTGAATACCTCATTAAGGACTCAAATATTAAGACGTGTAGATGAACATAGATTCAGAATAACCAAGCTTGAGCATATTATAAGAATTTATAACCATTGCTGTAGTCAAATGGCCGGAAATTGTATCCTCGGTTCCCAAATGATTAAAAAGTGTAATTAAAACAAAAGGTGATTTATTACAACAGGTAACATGCCTCAGTTGCCTATACTTGGTCAATGGTCAAATTCAGAATAAATCAGTTAATTTAAATAAAAGATGAGGATTAACAAATCATAGTTTTTTTTTGTTTTTACTGTGTTTTGCAAATAAAATGTTTTTAAAATACAATTTGAATTGAAATGATCTGAAATAAAAACAAAATTCCAGACACAAGATTATTTAGAAAATAATAATAATTTGGTGTTAAATTTATTTTTAACTAAATTCATTCAACTAATATGAATTTATATCTTGATTTAATTATATTTTTCACTATTAATCAACAAGAAAAAAACAACAACTAATTGTTAATAGTAACATTTATAGCACATGGCACTCCCTGGTGTCAGTTTTTGATTCTGTTTTGAACTGATGACTACTTGTTTGACTGGTCTGATGCTGTATGAGAAATGTTGTTTTGTGCTTACTGTGTCATTTTTTTTTGCAGACTGTTCTTTGTGGGTTCTCGGGAAGGTCACCTCCCAGATGCTTTATCAATGATTCATGTGTACAGATTCACACCAGTGCCTGCTCTCCTCTTTAATGCAAGTGCACTTTCCTTAGTTCTTTTATGCTTTATTTAAATGTAGGCCATAAACACAAACACTGGTCTTGAGTCTGAATATATTGAATGTGGAATTTTGAAGTGCGGCGCTATCTAGTGTTGACAGCGTTTCACCGCATGTTCCCTTATTTATACTGAACTTCTTTATTCACAGTGTGCCATGGCTCTGATCTACCTAGCTGTTGAAGACGTATTCCAGCTCATTAACTACTACAGCTTCAGCTACTGGTTTTTCGTCGGCCTGTCCATAGCTGGTCAGATTTATCTGCGCTGGAAGGAACCAGACAGACCCAGACCACTGAAGGTGAGAATGTCATAACATGTGCAAGAACCGCCTGCCAGTTGTAAACTCACACTCAAGCAAATTATTCAATGAAAAATAAAACACTGTCTGCTGTTGTCACAATTTTATTTTCTAGAAAAGTTGTTAAAAAGAGCAAAGAGAAACTAGGCAAACTTAGATTTGCCGGACTGCCATTACCCATATAGCCATTGTCACAGAGGTTTTTCTGGCATTTCAAAAACAGGAAATGCCCAAAATACATGCCCTTGTCATTGGAAGGTCTGGAGAAGCTTTGGTGCTTCATATCAATGTCTTTGTTTACAAGTGTCTTTTATTATGTGATTTTGTTTTGAGCACAATGATTTGTTCATAATATATGACACCGGCATCAGTGTTTTCCGTGTTCCTTTTTTTGTAAAAATAAATACTAGATGTTCTACTACGGAAGAACAAAGAAGACCAATGACATTTTGTTGATTTTAAGAATTACAATTACTTATTTATTCAATGGAACAGATTAAAGCATGTGAAGTTTAAGGAGGCTGTGTGCAGCTATATGGAGATTTATAAACACACTAACGCCACAAAATGTCTCCCCACCAGTTTCTTTTACAAGAGTCAAATGCACACACTCATGTGAAATAAGACAAATTCAGCAGTCGTCCTCTCTCTGTGAGATATAATATGTGTGTAAATATTGCAGAGTTCTGAGCCGTCCTGCTGAGGTTGTGAACTAACCAAGGCCGAGCCAAGGCGCTGCCAATGCGCATGCTGTTTCGCGAGTCACACCCCCAGAAACACTGTTCCTACTTAAATGATCTGAAACAACAAAGCCAATAAGCCACCTATGGGGCAGCAATAAAGTAATATACCATGTGTAAACAGAGAGGAGATGTAGCACAATGTGGAAAAATCTTAAATTTAAATTCATTTAAAAAATGTTTTTGATGACAGTCGTAAACATTGCCTTTAATACCTGAATTAAAAATATTCATTAAAGAATGTCTCCAGTAGCGGGAAATATTTAAAAGAGATATTAACATGTGTTATTCATGGGCTCTTAAATTTAAGGGAACACTCTTAAATTGGAAGTTGGAACACTGAAATAAGGAGGTTTATGAACCTAGAAAAATTTAAATGAGATGAGAGTATAGCTCTTTTTTTCTGAGCCACATTTACTAAAAGGCCTCATGTTTATATTTCAAGATGGACCAGCTCATTCCTATATGTGGGCTTTTAGCTGTTTCCACTGCAGACAATATGTGCAGATCAAACTAGATTTGAGCAGCCTGTCTGCATAAATAAACTTCCTTAACTTTTTCAAACCTTCCTGTCTGTACACAGCTGTCTCTGGTGTATCCCATCATCTTCTGCTTGTGTACGGTGTTCCTGGTGGCTGTTCCTCTTTACAGTGACACACTCAACTCCCTCATCGGCATTGCCATTGCACTCTCAGGAGTTCCTGTCTACATCCTGGGCATCCACCTGCCTGAGGACAAACGCCCTCCTATCATCACCAAACTACTGCGTGAGTACTTCTGCTTTGTTTGGCTAGTTTACCAAGTGGAGTAAATAGAACATTGCAGCTGTGTTGCTGCAAAAAAATGTACACAAAAACGTTTTTAGTTTTTGACCAAATTAACACTGTGTACATGGGCAGCACAGTGGCTTGGTGGTTAGTATGTTTGCCTCTCAGCACTGGGATCCTGGGTTCAAGTCCTATCTGGGTGGTGTTTCAGTGTTCTCCCATGTCTGCATGGGTTTCCTCCCACTGTCGAAAAACATGGAGGTTAGGTGAATTGGCTTCCCTAATAACTGCCCTGGTGTGGGAGTGTGTTTGCCTGGATATGGATTGGCGCACTATCCTGGATGAAACCCTAGTGCCCAATGCAGTCCTCCAGGTGCACAATCATTTTCTATTTTTCGATCTATTAGCACTATTCTCAATCTATAGCATGGCCATGTTCGAAATTCTGGGTCTTAGTTGGATTTCTGAGGAGAAATGAATAGGATTTTTGAAAATTATTGTTAATAATGCCTATATTTAGCTTATGTTCATTTGCCTTTTTGTGTACTTAATTTTTTTAACTTCTATTTATAGGTTTGATCTGATCAGTGTATGTTTCTTCCTCAGGTTCTATCACTCGAATCACTCAATTCACCTGTTTCTGTGTGCTCACTGAGATGGACCAGAATGAATAAATCATTTCCTCTTCACTACTGCATGACCAAATATGTCCAAACATCAGCAATCAGCGGATTGGAAGCACAAACGCAAACTGTGCTGGACTCTTGCCTTTATTCAAATAAAGAACTTCAGGGTCATCCATGTGACATTAAAAACACAATACCTTGAAACTCCAGTAGAGGGCAAGCATGCACAAACTGAAAAAACCCTTGTCCTAGTCTCTGGGGAAAGACCCAAGATGCAAAAAACAGTACTGTGGTATTTGAAATATCACTTAAGCTGATGGACTTCATTTGTCTTCCTGTGGCCTGAAGGGAAAACCTATATGTTTTAGCATTTTTATGAATTTTATTAATTTAATTCATCCTAATATTAGGATGGATTTTCTGACTGTAAGGAAGTGGTGGTTTAAACCAGTTTAGTTTATTTATTAACAAAGTATATATTGGTCAGTGGTGGGGAAATTTATTCTTGGGTTTAGCCAGATAATTTAAGCATAAAGTGATGCATATCCAGCAGGAAAGAATCCTTGTCTTTGGCCTAAATTATCTGACAGGTCCCTCGCATAGTTTTAAAGTATTTTACCTTTTTAGATAATCTGCTATTCTTGGCATTGGAGAGTCAGAGGGACACTGAAAATATGTAGTACCCACAAGCCTTAATTTTTTTTATCTAAAAATTGGTGCGAGAGTGAACTCGTCTTCTTGGGTCACGGTTATTTTTATGTCATCACTTGTTTCTTAAAAGTATTGGTTTTCAGAGTGAGTCCCTGACTCAACACCCTCTACCTCTTTCTCATGCTGCCCTTTGCAGTTGCACCTCTACTCAGTGTAAGAGTGTGTATGTGTGTCTGCATTTGTGGAAAAACTTCCCAAAAAATGAATTATGGGAATTTTAAGTTTTTATGCAGTAATGAGAGGGGTTATGACTCACTGTCTCCATGTCTGAAAGTCTCAAAGTTTGTTCCTAGGTCTTCTTCCATATTTAATGAATGTTCTTTAAATAACTGAGTATGGTGCAATATGTAACAGCATGTTCTATATGGAATAACTGTTTAAAGAAATGTAGAATGAAAGCCTGACCATGTGCTGGACTAGTGCATTGAAGTGACCGCATATAAAGAGAAATGGGCGTAAAACTTCTGGGGCACTTTTGTAAGGGGTGTCTGGGGAGGCATATTAATGTTATTTAATTTATTGTAAGGACTACCAATAAAATTTTCTCAATCAATATATGCAGGTACAGCACATTTCTTACAACCAACAGCACATCACTGCCCATTAAAAAGATTCATTTGTGAACCATGCTACTAACTTTGAAATCTTTATTTTTTTTTGTTTATTGTTTTTATACACATCTACATATTTACAGATATTGTCACCCTTTGGAAATGGAGAATGTTGAAACAAACACACTCAACAACACAAATCAATCCACACTTAAACTCAGAACTTCTACCATACTTGGCCTGTCCACACTACCATGCACAACAAACAGTCGCAGAACAACGCAACGCCACAGATTATGTCATTCATCTCACTAACACACAATGCGAAGCACCCCACGCTAATATAGGCATCAACTACCACACATTCAACTTGAACACAACACCACACAGCTTCATGTGAGTAAAAATGGCCCCTCACTCACTCCGAACACACACACACACACACAAACAAGCACACAGTGTGTTTTAGTTTCAGTCGGAATCAAAGTCTTCTCTGTCTTCATCTTCATCGTCTTCCAACTCCTTCATCACATCCTTACGGTAGCGTTCCCAGCTCCGCCGACTGTAAGAGTGCTCCTCACTCCAGCACCCTGGAAAAGAATGACAAACACTAAAGTAATATTTTGCCTTCACATATGCACACTAAAGAAAACAAAGCTGGAGAACTATAAATCAGATTTTCCCTGAACTTTTGCTTCAAAGGTAGCAGAGGTTTGAAATGCTGACATGGTTTACTCTTTTTAAAAAAATCCCTAAGGCAAAACACACCTCCATAACGCTCTTCAGCATCACTACCATCTTCACTGTCCTCCTCTTCTGGATAGTCATTCCTCCAGTTGCGCTCCTCATTCTCATCATCCTCATCATCATACACCTCCTCTTCCCAAGCAACTTCCTCAGGCACCTGTAAAAACAAACGTCCATGACGTTCACTGTGGCGTTTCACATAACCGTAGGTGTAACTTTCAGATGTAACAGGATCTCAAACATGAAGTTTATTCATCATATTATTATTATTATGCACCAATAACAGTTACTGAGTCCTAATACTTAATATAGTATTTGCAGAAATCTGATATGAGTAGTACATCTTTTTGGGCAAGAGCACCTCCTAAACACACAAAAACATATGTAATGCACAACGCAAATCATTGGCTTAAAATTTCTCCTACTTGGTACAAAATACACCAAGGAAACCCACTCACACAACTGGAGGGCACAGTACAGATCCTTTGATACATGCATGGGAACCCAGAACTTTCCACAACACCCCCAGAGGAGCTGTGTGTGAACGCAAATGTCCATAAGAGTTGTTACAGACATTAGTATATTGTGAGTCATTAATGCCCTAGTTCATAGGCTGTGTAATACGTTACTAGAGTTGGTAATGTTCCAACACTTCACTGTGAATATGTACCGTGCCTCCTGCACTCGCTACACGGGCGCCACAAAGAATAGTTCCATCTGTGAGAATCCTTCTGACATTGAAAATCTCTGGCTGTAAGCTGTGTGTGTGAAAGGGCAAACCCAGGAACCTGATTCTCCAGACATTTTACATAGTTGTTATGTGAAAACAGCTCAAGTGTTAAGACATTATTTGGACTACAAAATGACAAACTACGCAGGTTCATCATCCAAGGTAGAAAAACAGTGTTTACACAAGACTAGCTGTAGTTTGAGCCTTAGCTCATTCACTGCAGCCACTTTTACCATTGTCTATATTTGGATTCCAATGTACATCTGTGTGAGTAGCAGAGAATAACAAGAATAAACATATTTTTATTACTGTCCACTCACCAGCTCTCCCTCCTCTGTGTAGGGTCTGACTGACAATATGTCCTGTATCCAGCCTGGCGTGGCAGATTCCTGGTAGTACAAGTCGTACACATAATCATCTTCTTTCTCACGATGTCCCGACCCAAGTCCATCCGTTGACACGGTGAGCTTCTCACGAATCATCTTCACTGAGTTGCAAAGGATTGTCTCTGGGTCGGACATATTCTGGAGGACAGAAAAAGTTGGTTAGCTGACAGTTATTAGGTCTATCACAACCATGACTTTCTAGTTCACAACTGGGTAGTGGTTTGTTAAAAAACCAAACCAAATGTGTGATTATTCATTTTGATTACAAACTGTAATTTTAGTAGCTTCTAACTCCTACAGATTTAGCTCAAATAAACTATATTATAATATATTGTAATATATAAACATATTACAAATTTTTTAAGGCACATATGTCAGTGAAGACAATTTGTTTTATTAACATGCCTCAACACAGTGTATGCACTTTATTCACATTTACTTTATTGCAAAGTTGAAGCTTGATTGTAAAAAGCTACCCAATTTGAAATAAATGCTCTTAAAAAGCTGTTTTTATCGTATTCATAAAACATGGATTGCAGTGTTGTACAACAGGTTATGCTCTAAATAGCACACTTTGAGACCAATTTACAAAATGATTGTCAAAAAAAATAAGGTTTTATTTCCACACTAATTGCACAACTAATCTTCACCTTGCCAGGAGCTTTCTTATCCTCCTCATCCTCTTCGTGAACAATGTCAAACACCTGCACTTCTCCCAGAGAAAAATAAGGATCCGTCTCTGTCTGAGCATCATTCTCCTGGGCTTCTCTCTCTCTCTCTGGTCTTGGTTCTGCTGGGAGCCCAGTTCGGTGGCTGGAGAGGATTCGGTAGCGCTCCTCTCGCCTGGTGCTCCATTTAACACTGCGCAGGTCACCAATGATCCTTTGGGAACTGCCTTGAGAGGGGCGCAAGGCATGGGCCAGGCGAGGGCGAGACAGAGCTTCACGGACATGTGTCTGGACTGGAGCATCCTTTGGAAAGATAAGAAAAGGCATAAAAAGCTCATCTGAGGTTTTTTTTTAAAAAAAACAAAACAAAAAACAACAACAAAAAAAATTCATTGTGTGAACCAATAGTAAAATAATAAAACAAAAATTAAATGCAGAATTCTGTTACTGAAACTTGAAAAAGAGCCATTTATTACATCAGAATGCTTCATATACTTATGACTTTGTATTTCATATTTATGACTTGGTATTCTATAACAATGAGTTCCTTTTAAGGACCCTCTAATGACTTAAGATAGAGCTCTTTCTAATCACTATGGAGGTGAGATATTAAGAGATTAGAGGGTCACAATAATGAGAAAATGTAAATAGCTATATATTTCAAGTGTCAGAAACAGTCTTCCATAAAAAAAATAAACCAACACCAAAACTTTCAATGACATTCTGGCCCTTTAAGAGCATACCTTTTTAAATTATAACCAAACAACCTTAAAAGACCCTCTCTCTTTTAAACCTTGTTAATATGTCTGTGAGTTGTTTTTTTATATGATAGAATACATATCATTAGCAGTCAATGACTGAGCATGTATGCTTTTAAACTGCTACAGTTGTTAATCGATGACCATTGGGGGGCTAATATAAATTGAATGAAAACAAAAGAGTTATTTGGATAATATTTATTTAAAAAAACCCGTAAAACATAGCAACCGCTACCCTGAAATGGATTATGTAGCAAAGATGATGGTGATGTAACATATAGTATGAAACTAACACGTTAAATGTATAAACACTTTATATATCTAGCATATAACGTTAGATAACTTAAATATAAATACAAATATATATTTAATATATTACGTTAAATTTATCAGGAGCCTGACGTTAATTCACTTTTTCGAATTGCTCATTCCACCTTATATGTTGTCTCAGCTAACGTTACAGACTGGCGCCTGGCAGAGTGGAACTGCTGTAAAATTTAAGGTGGAACAGAAAACCCGAACGACTCTGGCGAACAGGGGCCAAGTTCTGTTTGTTGATGTTTCTTCAAACGACTGAGTTAGCGACCGAGGCTAACAAGCTTTGATATCGACTGAGAAAAGCCTCTTCATACTACAACAGCAATAATAATCATCTTAGTTTTTAACCCACTAGTTAATGTTAAAACTTAAACGGAGCTTTCTAAATTTATTGACACGTGAATACGTGCTATCTGTAGTCCTCGGTTTTAACCTGAGAAGCTGTGTTTGTAGAGGGCTTACACAGAGTTCATACAACAGTAAAGCGCCTGTCCGTTACCTGTGAAGAGACCGTGGCCACAAGTTTAAAGACGGAGTTCTCGATGTCTCGGGGCTCGGGCTCTGGAACGGGCTCGCTCTCGGCGGGCGGCGGCGCGGAGCCGCTCTCGGGCCGGATCCGTTTGCACGCGAGCAGCAGCGCGTCCGCAGGCTCCGTGCCTCTCTTCCGCTTCACGCGGAGAACCGTGGTGCTCGGGTCCATGGTGAGAAACAACCCTGACTGATGTAAAGGAAAGAGAGAGATTTTAAACCGCTAACAGGTCCCTCGGCTGCTCTCAACGACAACAACAATCACAAACCGCTTGCCCCTTTCTCTCCTTTCTTTATTTATTTCAGTCCATCACAGTCTCACGCGCTCTCTCTCGCTCACACGCCCTCTCTCAGCGAGACCGCATCATCGCCGCCTAGCGATTCGGAGCCGGCCAACAGGAGCATCGACACTGGCTGTAAATACGCACTAGATGTTCTAATTAGTACAAATACACATTAGAACAGGAGTGTCAACCCAGATCCACGGAGGGCCGTGTGGGTGCAGGTTTTCTTTCCAACCACGAAGAAGCCATACCTCATTCCACCTGTTTTTAATCATTGGATCTAATCAATAGATCTTGACTTTCAGTAGTAGGGCTTTTGGGTGGTTGAAAAGAATATATTTTAGGAATATTATAAGCAGAGTTGCGCGGTCTGCTGAGCAACTGGAGTCAAGCTATCCGCACTTTGGAAACTGACGGTCAAGCCATCCGCGCTTCAAATCCGAATGCACGTATAGGCGCGTCATTACGGTTTTTCATTGCGGAGAACACCACATCCGCTTTGGGACAGATAGAGAGTCTGAAATCCGCGTTTGAGCAGCGATGTCTCTGTTACTAAATAAATGCACGCGTTTGAGCAGCGATGTCTCTGTTACTAAATAAATGCACGCAATGCTAAAATGGACTAAATGGGCTAAAATTAACAAGCCATTAGGAATATATTTCGTTTTAAATCTCTTTAAAGAGGCAAAACACGCTTTGATTATTTCATACATTTACGTATTTTTTTTTACTTTTCTATAAACACTTAACTGGCTTTGAATAGTAATCCTGGTGGACATGTAGAAATACAGATTACATTTTACTGTCATTAAACAGAGGGAGCTCACTGTATAATATTCTCATGGATTTATACTGAATACCTACCAATATGGATTTCTCAAAAATTACCCATAATGCCTAAACCATTCAACTGTCATTAAACAGAGGGACCTCGAGGCTATTACCTTTATGATTTTGGTAGAATTTCACTGTGTACTTTTCTCATAAACTCATACTGAATATTACCAATATGGATTTCTCAAAGATTACCCATAATGCCTAAACCATTCCACTGCCATTAAACAGAGGGGCCTCTTGGCTATCAGCTGTATGATTTTGGCAAAATTTCACTGTATACTTTTCTCATAAACACATATTACATACGTACTGATATGGATTTCTCCAAATTTACCCATAATGCCTAAACCATTCCACTGCCATTAAACAGAGGGGCCTCCTGGCTATCGGCTGTATGATTTTGGTGTAATTTCACTGTGTACTTTTCTCATAAACTCATACTGAACATTTACCAATATGGATTTCTGAAAAATTACCCATAATGCCTAAACCATTCCACTGTCATTAAACAGAGGGGCCTCTTGACTATTAACTGTATGATTTTGGTAGAATTTCACTGTGTACTTTTCTCATAAACACATACTGAATATTACCAATGTGGATTTCTCAAAAATTACCCATAATGCCTAAACCATTCCACTGTCATTAAACAGAGGGGCCTCTTGGCTATCAGCTGTATGATTTTGGTAAAATTTCACTGTATACTTTTCTCATAAACTCATACTGAATACATTCCAATATGGATTTCTCAAAAATTACCCATAATGCCTAAACCATTGTACTGTCATTAAACAGAGGGACCTCTTGGCTATCAGCTGTATGATTTTGGTAGAATTTCACTGTGTACTTTTCTCATAAACACATATTACATACGTACTGATATGTATTTCTCAAAGATTACCCATAATGCCTAAACCATTGTACTGTCATTAAACAGAGGGACCTCTTGGCTATTACCTGTATGATTTTGGTAGAATTTCACTGTGTACTTTTCTCATAAACACATACTGAATATTACCAATATGGATTTCTCAAAAATTACCCATAATGCCTAAACCATTGTACTGTCATTAAACAGAGGGGCCTCTTGGCTATCAGCTGTATGATTTTGGTAGAATTTCACTGTGTACTTTTCTCATAAACACATATTACATACGTACTGATATGTATTTCTCAAAGATTACCCATAATGCCTAAACCATTGTACTGTCATTAAAAAGAGGGACCTCTTGGCTATTACCTGTATGATTTTGGTAGAATTTCACTGTGTACTTTTCTCATAAACACATACTGAATATTACCAATATGGATTTCTCAAAAATTACCCATAATGCCTAAACCATTCCACTGTCATTAAACAGAGGGGCCTCTTGGCTATCAGCTGTATGATTTTGGTAGAATTTCACTGTGTACTTTTCTCATAAACACATACTGAATATTACCAACATGGATTTCTCAAAAATTACCCATAATGCCTAAACCATTCCACTGTCATTAAACAGAGGGGCCTCTTGGCTATCAGCTGCATGATTTTGGTAGAATTTCACTGTGTACTTTTCTCATAAACACATACTGAATATTACCAATATGGATTTCTCAAAAATTACCCATAATGCCTAAACCATTCCACTGTCATTAAACAGAGGGGCATCTTGTCTACCAACTGTATGATTTTGTTAAGATTTCACTGTATACTTTTCTCATAAAGTCATACTCAATATATACCGATATGGATTTCTCAAGAATTACCCATAATGCCTAAACCATTCTACTCTTATTAAACAGAGGGACCTCTTGGCTATCAGCTGTATGATTTTGGCAAAATTTCACTGTATATGCTTCGCATAGATAAGAAAGATATTTTCTGAAGCCCATGGGAAAGGACCTTGTGCATTTTCATATCATATGGCAAAAGCATTTGAGTTACAGTTGTTTTTCTGTGATGCTTGGAAGGCAGACTGCACAGCTGTTTTTAAACAGAATCTGGAAATACACAGTAATTCAAGTTCTTCATAATTTTGATAATTATTAACGTTCAAGTTGTTAGGATGTTGGAGTTGGGGGCGTTAGAGGTGGTTTGGTATTGGTTGGAAACTAACCCTAGCTGTCTATGTTTTTGAACATAACCTACATGACAACCAATCAAATGAGAGCATCTATCCGCTACAGAGCAACCCAGAGTACAGCATGCCATACTTATGTAACTGTAGGGAAGAGACCACTGATGCAACAGCAGAATATATAGTGCCTTGCGAAAGTATTTGGCCCCCTTGAACTTTTCAAACTTTTGCCACATTTCAGGATTCAAACATAAATATATGAAATTTTAATTTTTCTGTGAAGAATCAACAACAAGTGGGACACAATCGTGAATAAAATAAAATATCAAATAAAAAACTGAAAAGTGGGGCATGCAATATTATTCGGCCCTCTTAATAATATTGCATATTTTATTTTATTCACGATTGTGTCCCACTTGTTGTTGATTCTTCACAGAAAAATTAAAATTTCATATATTTATGTTTGAATCCTGAAATGTGGCAAAAGTTTGAAAAGTTCAAGGGGGCCAAATACTTTCGCAAGGCACTATATATTCTGCTGTTTCATCAGTGGTCTCTTCCCTACAGTTACATAAGTATGGCATGCTGTACTCTGGGTTGCTCTGTAGCGGATAAATGCTCTCATTTGATTGGTTGTCATGTAGGTTATGTTCAAAAACATAGACAGCTAGGGTTAGTTTCCAAACAATACCAAACCACCTCTAACGCCCCCAACTCCAACATCCTAACAACTTGAACGTTAATAATTATCAAAATTATGAAGAACTTGAATTACTGTGTATTTCCAGATTCTGTTTAAAAACAGCTGTGCAGTCTGCCTTCCAAGCATCACAGAAAAACAACTGTAACTCAAATGCTTTTGCCATATGATATGAAAATGCACAAGGTCCTTTCCCATGGGCTTCAGAAAATATCTTTCTTATCTATGCGAAGCATATACAGTGAAATTCTGTAAAAATCATACAGCTGATAGCCAAGAGGTCCCTCTGTTTAATAAGAGTAGAATGGTTTAGGCATTATGGGTAATTTTTGAGAAATCCATATTGGTAATATTCAGTATGAGTTTATGAGAAAAGTACACAGTGAAATTCTACCAAAATCATACAGCTGATAGCCAAGGGGCCCCTCTGTTTAATGACAGTGGAATGGTTTAGGCATTATGGGTAATTTTTGAGAAATCCATATTGGAATTTATTCAGTATGAGTTTATGAGAAAAGTACACAGTGAAATTTTGCCAAAATCATACAGCTGATAGCCAAGAGGTCCCTCTTTTTAATGACAGTACAATGGTTTAGGCATTATGGGTAATCTTTGAGAAATACATATCAGTACGTATGTAATATGTGTTTATGAGAAAAGTACACAGTGAAATTCTACCAAAATCATACAGCTGATAGCCAAGAGGCCCCTCTGTTTAATGACAGTGGAATGGTTTAGGCATTATGGGTAATTTTTGAGAAATCCATATTGGAATTTATTCAGTATGAGTTTATGAGAAAAGTACACAGTGAAATTTTGCCAAAATCATACAGCTGATAGCCAAGAGGTCCCTCTTTTTAATGACAGTGGAATGGTTTAGGCATTATGGGTAATCTTTGAGAAATACATATCAGTACGTATGTAATATGTGTTTATGAGAAAAGTACACAGTGAAATTCTACCAAAATCATACAGCTGATAGCCAAGAGGTCCCTCTGTTTAATGACAGTACAATGGTTTAGGCATTATGGGAAATTTTTGAGAAATCCATATCAGTACGTATGTAATATGTGTTTATGAGAAAAGTACACAGTGAAATTCTACCAAAATCAAACAGGTAATAGCCTCGAGGTCCCTCTGTTTAATGACAGTACAATGGTTTAGGCATTATGGGTAATTTTTGAGAAATCCACATTGGTAATATTCAGTATGTGTTTATGAGAAAAGTACACAGTGAAATTCTACCAAAATCATACAGCTGATAGCCAAGAGGTCCCTCTGTTTAATGACAGTGGAATGGTTTAGGCATTATGGGTAATTTTTGAGAAATCCATATTGGAATTTATTCAGTATGAGTTTATGAGAAAAGTACACAGTGAAATTCTACCAAAATCATACAGCTGATAGCCAAGAGGTCCCTCTGTTTAATGACAGTGGAATGGTTTAGGCATTATGGGTAAATTTTGAGAAATCCATGTTAGTAATATTCCGTATGAGTTTATGAGAAAAGTACACAGTGAAATTCTACCAAAATCATACAGGTAATAGCCAAGAGGTCCCTCTGTTTAATGACAGTGGAATGGTTTAGGCATTATGGGTAATTTTTGAGAAATCCATATCAGTACGTATGTAATATGTGTTTATGAGAAAAGTACACAGTGAAATTCTACCAAAATCATACAGCTGATAGCCAAGAGGTCCCTCTGTTTAATGGCAGTGGAATGGTTTAGGCATTATGGGTAATTTTTGAGAAATCCATATTGGTAATATTCAGTATGTGTTTATGAGAAAAGTACACAGTGAAATTCTACCAAAATCATACAGTTAATAGCCAAGAGGCCCCTCTGTTTAATGACAGTGGAATGGTTTAGGCATTATGGGTAATTTTTCAGAAATCCATATTGGTAAATGTTCAGTATGAGTTTATGAGAAAAGTACACAGTGAAATTCTACCAAAATCATACAGGTAATAACCAAGAGGTCCCTCTGTTTAATGACAGTGGAATGGTTTAGGCATTATGGGTAAATTTTGAGAAATCCATGTTAGTAATATTCAGTATGAGTTTATGAGAAAAGTACACAGTGAAATTCTACCAAAATCATACAGCTGATAGCCAAGAGGCCCCTCTGTTTAATGACAGTAGAATGGTTTAGGCATTATGGGAAATTTTTGAGAAATCCATATCAGTACATATGTAATATGTGTTTATGAGAAAAGTACACAGTGAAATTCTACCAAAATCATACAGCTGATAGCCAAGAGGTCCCTCTGTTTAATGGCAGTGGAATGGTTTAGGCATTATGGGTAATTTTTGAGAAATCCACATTGGTAATATTCAGTATGTGTTTATGAGAAAAGTACACAGTGAAATTCTACCAAAATCATACAGTTAATAGCCAAGAGGCCCCTCTGTTTAATGACAGTGGAATGGTTTAGGCATTATGGGTAATTTTTCAGAAATCCATATTGGTAAATGTTCAGTATGAGTTTATGAGAAAAGTACACAGTGAAATTCTACCAAAATCATACAGGTAATAACCAAGAGGTCCCTCTGTTTAATGACAGTGGAATGGTTTAGGCATTATGGGTAAATTTTGAGAAATCCATGTTAGTAATATTCAGTATGAGTTTATGAGAAAAGTACACAGTGAAATTCTACCAAAATCATACAGGTAATAACCAAGAGGTCCCTCTTTTTAATGACAGTGGAATGGTTTAGGCATTATGGGTAATCTTTGAGAAATACATATCAGTACATATGTAATATGTGTTTATGAGAAAAGTACACAGTGAAATTCTACCAAAATCATACAGCTGATAGCCAAGAGGTCCCTCTGTTTAATGGCAGTGGAAGGGTTTAGGCATTATGGGTAATTTTTGAGAAATCCACATTGGTAATATTCAGTATGTGTTTATGAGAAAAGTACACAGTGAAATTCTACCAAAATCATACAGTTAATAGCCAAGAGGCCCCTCTGTTTAATGACAGTGGAATGGTTTAGGCATTATGGGTAATTTTTCAGAAATCCATATTGGTAAATGTTCAGTATGAGTTTATGAGAAAAGTACACAGTGAAATTCTACCAAAATCATACAGGTAATAACCAAGAGGTCCCTCTGTTTAATGACAGTGGAATGGTTTAGGCATTATGGGTAAATTTTGAGAAATCCATGTTAGTAATATTCAGTATGAGTTTATGAGAAAAGTACACAGTGAAATTCTACCAAAATCATACAGCTGATAGCCAAGAGGTCCCTCTTTTTAATGACAGTGGAATGGTTTAGGCATTATGGGTAATTTTTGAGAAATCCATATTGGTAATATTCAGTATGTGTTTATGAGAAAAGTACACAGTGAAATTCTACCAAAATCATACAGTTAATAGCCAAGAGGCCCCTCTGTTTAATGACAGTGGAATGGTTTAGGCATTATGGGTAATTTTTCAGAAATCCATATTGGTAAATGTTCAGTATGAGTTTATGAGAAAAGTACACAGTGAAATTCTACCAAAATCATACAGGTAATAACCAAGAGGTCCCTCTGTTTAATGACAGTGGAATGGTTTAGGCATTATGGGTAAATTTTGAGAAATCCATGTTAGTAATATTCAGTATGAGTTTATGAGAAAAGTACACAGTGAAATTCTACCAAAATCATACAGCTGATAGCCAAGAGGCCCCTCTGTTTAATGACAGTAGAATGGTTTAGGCATTATGGGAAATTTTTGAGAAATCCATATCAGTACATATGTAATATGTGTTTATGAGAAAAGTACACAGTGAAATTCTACCAAAATCATACAGCTGATAGCCAAGAGGTCCCTCTGTTTAATGGCAGTGGAATGGTTTAGGCATTATGGGTAATTTTTGAGAAATCCACATTGGAAATATTCAGTATGTGTTTATGAGAAAAGTACACAGTGAAATTCTACCAAAATCATACAGTTAATAGCCAAGAGGCCCCTCTGTTTAATGACAGTGGAATGGTTTAGGCATTATGGGTAATTTTTCAGAAATCCATATTGGTAAATGTTCAGTATGAGTTTATGAGAAAAGTACACAGTGAAATTCTACCAAAATCATACAGGTAATAACCAAGAGGTCCCTCTGTTTAATGACAGTGGAATGGTTTAGGCATTATGGGTAAATTTTGAGAAATCCATGTTAGTAATATTCAGTATGAGTTTATGAGAAAAGTACACAGTGAAATTCTACCAAAATCATACAGGTAATAACCAAGAGGTCCCTCTTTTTAATGACAGTGGAATGGTTTAGGCATTATGGGCAGTTTTTGAGAAATCCATATTGCTAAGTATTCAGTATAAATCCATGAGAATATTATAGTGAGCTCCCTCTGTTTAATGACAGTAAAATGTAATCTGTATTTCTACATGTCCACCAGGATTACTATTCAAAGCCAGTTAAGTGTTTATAGAAAAGTAAAAAATACGTAAATATATGAAATAATCAAAGCATGTTTTGCCTTTTTAAAGTGATTTAAAACGAAATATATTCCTAATGGCTTGTTAATTTTAGTCCATTTTAGCATTGCGTGCATTTATTTATTAACAGAGACATCGCTACTCAAACGCGGGTTTCAGACTCTCTATCTGTCCCAAAGCGGACGTGGTGTTCTCCGCAATGAAAAACCGTAATGACGCGCCTATACGTGCATTCGGATTTGAAGTGCGGATGGCTTGACCGTCAGTTTCCAAAGTGCGGATAGCTTGACTCCAGTGCTGAGCAGACCTATCTGAAAAGCGACACAACGGCCCATAAGGCTGCCTTTGTTTTGGTGGTCTGCTTGGCAAGGTGTTGTATTGGGGCCTTGTCCAGTGCCCTAGTGTTGAAATTCAGAGTCACTGAAGAATAATATCACAGGCAGGTACTGTGGTGAATTTGACTATTGTTTATTTTGTACATTTTCTATAATCTGAAAGTCCAAGGAGGTCATGAGATAATGGGTATTAATTCAAATACTGTATTCAGGTTGTGACTTAAAGTTGATTTTCATGATTTAAAAAAGAGAAAATAACACTTTTTATAAAATTCAGTGGGCATTTCCTCACTATCACTATCAGTGTCAGTAAATGGGTAATAACAACAACAAAAACAAATGGTCTTGTTTTGATATGCTCAGGCCTTTTCTCTCTGCTCATGGCAGATAAACAGCATCTAGAGGTGTTTAGATGGTGAAGAGACCTCCAAAAATTGAAAAGCATGAAACGAGATGAGGATATTGCTGTATTTCTGCTCCATAGGCGTGTAATATTGGTTATTTTTGCAGTTTCAGATCAACTAAGGTGGCACTGACTAAAGATTTGGGAGACTGCTAACTGCATGAATTTAAACACCTAAAGTGTTACAACACTAAACAACTCAAGGTACAAACAAGTTTCTGTGGTACGAGAATTACATTACAGAGATATTACAATCTACACTGTGTTACACTTTTGCACTGGTGTGTGTTGCACTGGTATGAGTGGATCAGGCACAGCAGTTTGGCTGGAGATTTTATACACTGCCCACTCACTGGATACTCTATTAGATGCATCTCCATAGTTGTTTCGCCCTGTAGACATTAAGCCGGAGACTGCTGCTGTACATTTTGTGTTATTCATTCTCTAGTCCATCATTAGTCAGAGCATGCTTGGGTGGTGGACTATGCTCAGACAGTGAGGGATTTAGGAACTCCACCATCACATCTGTGTCTGATCCACTCCTACCAGTTTTACAGAAACTAACACAACATCGCAAAGGTTTTTTTGGCTAGATACGGGCCAAATGTCAACATCTGTCCGATATAGAGGTAGCCAGAGTCACCACAAGACAACAATATCATTGCAAGCCATATGTGGGCCATAAGATACACTATATTGCCAAATGTTAACTTGGCAATTTAGAATTAACCAATCCAAATAATTTAATTCAGGTGTTCCAAATCACTTCCATGGCCGCAAATGTATAAAACCAATCACCTAAGACTAGGTTGCTTTCAGGAGCTCAGTGAATTTGAGCATGGTACTGTGATAGGATGCCACCTGTGCAAAACGTTCAGTCGTGAAATTTCCTCTGTACTATATATCCCACAGTCAACTGTCAATTGTATCATAACAAAGTGGAAGTGATTGGGAGCAACAGCAACTCAGTCACAAAGTGGTAGACCATGTAAAATGACAGAGCGGAGTCAGCGGATGCTAAGGCGCCTATTACACAAAGGTTGTCAAATTTCTGCAGAGTCAATCGTTACAGACCTCCAAACTTCATGTGGCCTTCAGATTACCTTAAGAACAGTGGGTTTCCATGGCCAAGCAGCTGCATCCAAGCCTTACATCATCAAGGTTAATGCAAATCGGATGCAGTGGTGTAAAGCACGCCACAAATAGACTCTAGAGCAGTGAATATTTGTTTTTTGGAGGGACAAATAGGCTTCTCCATCTGACAAGTCTGGGTTTTGACGGTTGCCAGGAGAATGGTCTGCATTGTGCCAAGTGTAAAGTTTGGTGGATTATGGTGTGGGGTTGTTTTTCAAGAATTGGGCTTAGCCCCTTAGTATCAATGAAAGGAATTCTTAATGCTTCAGCATACTAGGAGATGTTGGACAATTTCATGTTACCAGCTTTGTGGGAACAGTTTCCCCTCCTTGTTCCAAAAAGGCTTGTGCACCAGTGCACAAAGCAAGGTCAAGGTAGAAGAACTTGACTGGCCTGTCATGACTTTAACCCGACAGAACACCATTGGGATGCATTAGAGCAGAGAGCGAGATTAGAGCGAGCCAGGCCTTCTCATCCAATATCAGTGTCTCACCTCACTAATATGCTTCTGGAAGAATGATAAAAAATTCCCATAAACACACTCCTAAACCTTGTGGAAAGCCTTTCCAGAAGAGTTGAAGCTGTTATAGCTGCAAAGGGTGGACTAATATCATATTAAACCCAATGGATTAAGAATGGGATATCATTCAAGTTCATACGCATGCAAAGTCAGACAAGGAAATACTGTGGCAATATAGTGTAACTGCTCATGTAAAATGTTGGCTCATTGTAAAGCCAACATATTGTAAATGGTGTTGATAAAATGGGCAGTGAGTGTAGAAACACGAAGGTGGCGTGGATGGCTAAAATCTCTCTCTCTGGTTTTGTTGTGCGTGCCATTCCTTCGCCTCAGCAGCAGAGGGCGCGCTGTACTTTACCCTGCCTTCTCAGTCCCCCAACTCTGTGTCGGGTTGTGTCCAAAACAGCGCGCTAGAGAACGCTACAAATACATGACAAATCGAAGTTCGTTGTCGTTTTGGACGCAGCCTCAGTCTCTACCTGGAAGAATGCATTTATGAATTAAAAGGTTTTCTGTCAATAAAGAAAAAGACGCAGTGCAGTGACACCTACACACATTATAAGAAAGCAGCGTGCTTATAAAGTAGAGAGACAACAGTGATGAACACAGACAATGACTGATAATTAATTAAAGCAGGGGTGCCCAACTCCAGTCCTAGAGGGCCGGTATCCAGCAAAGTTTGGTGATTGCTCTGCTAAAACACACCTCTTCAACCTGGCAATTAACAGATGAGTTGACTCAGGTGTGTGTGAGAAGAGGTATAACCAAAATTAGCTGGATACCGGCCCTCCAGGACTGGAGTTGGGCACCCCTGAATTAAAGTATAGGTCCGTACGCCCCACACCCCTCTTATTCTCGGACTCTGCTCTCACATGCTCAAACACAGAGACATAGGGAGAGCAGTAGCAGAGTGAAAGGGCGCGCGTTGAAACAGTGAGTGAGTGTGCGAGAGAGCGAGTCTCACAGCAGTGCGAAAACAGGACAACGGGAGCACTCCAGAGTGAGAGGGAGAGGGAAAGAGACGGCAGAATCTCATTTAGTTAGACAAGAGAGACAGCGACAGAAAGTGGGTCTTACAGCTGCCTTATTTAGAAAGGGAGAGTGAGCGCGCGAGCATTCGAGAGAGAAACAAGAAGACGGAAAGAGAGAGAGAGAGCGCTTCAGTTTTACTCTCTCTCTCTCTCTCTCTCTGGCTGGTCTTGAGAGCTGTTGATTGTGCAGTGGGATGAAAATGCAGCGGGCGCCACTGCGCCTCTCCAGAGACGCTATTTCTTCTTAAAACGCTTTTTATCCCGAGGACTGTGAGCGGTTTAGCGGCGCTATGGGAGCTGTTTGGATGGTGAGGAGATTCTGTTTGCTTCTGCTTCTGTTAAACCCTCGCCCCAGCACCGCGCTTTCTCACCACAACGGTAAGAGTCTTCTCTATATCCACACATTAACATCAAAATTACACTTTATTCTTATTGCAACAAGCATTTTTGACAGTAGTCCAAAATCTGTGGTCAAGTTCGGAGTTGATATAACAAGTTAAAACAGAGGAACAGTGCATAGTTAAAGCACAAGTCCTTCTTAATTGATGAATTTAACACTGAAAAAAGTCTAGTCCAGTTCAAGAGTTAATACTAGAGGAGGTAATGGTTTGTTCCTTGTAGGAAATGTATTCACTTATCTTCAGCGTTACTTTTATTTCTATTAATGTTTTTTGTCTCCTTTTTATTGCTCTTGTAATTATCTTTTGTAACGTCTCCTTCTCTCTGCTTAAAGTATGTTTTATAATAATAACAATTATATAAATATTGTTAGCATTATTGTTATCATTTGACCTGGGGTTCAGTTTAATTTTGTGCGGAACGTAGACAACACCTCAACACCTTTGCTCTTGCTTTTGATTGCCGATGGATTTTGATGTTGATATTTGTTGCTGGTTTAAATGCAGATGTGGATCAATGTGCAGATGGAAGTGATGCATGTCACATTGATGCCATTTGTCAAAACACCCCAACATCCTACAAGTGCACATGTAAATCAGGCTTTAAAGGAGATGGGAAACATTGTGAAGGTACGCTTCTCCTTAACTTTAGTGGTAGCTGCATCTTATAATATAATATACTAAACCCAGTATATTATCGCTTTAATGAATGTATACTTTTCTGATCATGTATAATTCTGATTTAAATTTGTCCTTAGGTCCGTTTTAGCCATTAATATTTCATCACTAATTTCTTTATTGAGTTCAGATTTGTTGTATTTTATAAGTGTGCTGCTCTACAACCAGTACTCTCTCACGTTTGAGGTTTATTACTTGATTTCACATGAAGACTGCAGTAAAAATAGCTCTGTGCATGCTTATTCCACCATAGGATTAGAACATACTCAGTAATTAAGTAGCATTTAGAGCTGTTACTCTTAGGAAGGTACTTTAACTGCAGCCATTAATTTAACCAATTAACAATACTTCTACTTTAGTGTGGGTTTATGTCACTTTAGCCATCCTTAGCTGTGCTACACCACCTACTAAATGCACTAATGAATGTGCTACTGATTTAAAATACTATTTACTGTGGTAGTGTGGGGTTTTAGATGCAAGCTGTTCTATACATAAAGGGCAAATCAATCATTGAGATAAAGACTTTCAGAATATTTAGATTTAAAGTAGAGCATCTACGGCCTTAGATTTTTTAACAGTGTTGGTGATGAAAATGAGGATTTGGTGTTGACACGTATTACTATTTTATTTACTCTCCACAAGCACCAATGAACATATTGGTGTCTACAGAGATTTATATGTATTGCTTTCTGGAGTCTCTTCATGCCTCACTTTTATAATACACTTATTTTAGGACAAATCTCATTTAAGAACAATCATAAAATGCTTTATGCATCAGGCAGTACTGGTTATATGTGCTGGTTATATGTGTACAGCAATTTTAGGCAAGACTGTCCTGCTGGGAAACATAGAGCATCCTGGGAAATTCAGAATTGAGTCATTGGACTCATCAAAAAGAGATGGCAGTTTGATGGACTCTGCAGCCTAGTTAAATCTGAAGTTTTAATTGCATGCTTCAGTGTGCTTTTGAGTTTTAAAGCTCTCTTTCTTATTGAAATGGCTGTCAATGTGCAGAAACGGTGATCATTCATCAACCATGCCTTGTGTCCCATTTCCTAGACATTGATGAATGTGATTCTGAGTATAATGGAGGGTGTGTACATGAATGCAACAACATACCTGGCAATTATCGCTGCACTTGCCACGATGGATTCAATTTAGCTCACGATGGACACAACTGCCTTGGTAAGAAAGCTTTTAAAGGAAGCTTGTGATATGTTGAGGTGTAATAAGTAAAAAAAGTAGTAAAGTCTCAAAAGCCTCAAAATATTTCCTGTTAACCTCGTACATAGGACTACAGTGGAATTCATGCATGTTTGACTAATAGCTAATAACTTGAGGTGTAATGTTTTAAACTTTAATATAGCCATAGTATAACTATATAATGATGTATATTGCATCTATAATAAATACGTTTTCTCTTCCCACATTTTGTGTGTAGTGTTTTGTAGCAAAATATATCACTGTCTGGAATGAATGTTTTAGAAATCATTGCAGTGTTATTTTTTTTTTATATATATATATATAAGGGCAGTTTGGAGCTGGTTTGTTGAACTGTTATTCTTTTCATTAAGGGGTCAACTAGCATTGACCAAGCACTTGTAGTATATAGAGTTTAGGGTTTTATGGACTTAGTGTTCACTGCTCTTGTGTGCTTTCCCTTTAGATGTGGATGAGTGTCTCTTTAACAATGGTGGCTGTCAGCATCTATGTGTCAACACCATGGGTAGCTATGAGTGTCGCTGCAAGGATGGCTTCTTCTTAAGTGACAATCAACACACATGCATCCATCGCTCTGTGGGTGAGTAGTTTCACACTCCACCAACGGCTTGCAGTGGGATCTTGGAGGCAAATTTGAATGGGTTTGGTTAATTTCAATTGAAGTTTGGGACGTTAAAAAAATTAAATATCAAACTTCAGCGTTCTACTAAATGTAACTTCAATAAAAGTCATTATTCAGCTACCATTACACTGAAGATAATGAAGACTTTGGGAAAGGATGTGTGTTTTCACATATTGTTGAGTGTTTGCGAAGGTGTCGCCGGGCCATGTCAGGGGTAAGGTCGAAGGAGAAACCAGGCCAATTCGTAAATGTCCACATATAAGGTCTAGTGATTGACAGCAGAATAGGGGGATGACAGCTTTTAACTCTCTGGGTCATTATCCACGGCAGCCTGGCTCCAAAGGGCCCATGCTGTGGGAAAGGGAGTCCCACGTTCCGCGAAACAAAACAAGTTAATAACTGCAACACTCACCCCTTTGGGGCCTGGCTCTTAGATGAGAATAAAGCACCTTTTTATGTGTCTGTAGCTTCTCAGCCATAAGTATTGTCTCGCCGCAACTACCTTCTCCCACTCCTTCCTCCCACTCCCACTCCCACTCTCCCTCCCCAACCCTCTGTAAAATGAACTGACATTTTCAAGGATTTCCACCCCATTGGGTTTCTCTGGGCAAACTTGCTAAATCCTATTTACACGTCCACTGAAGGTTAGTGTGAATAGGGGATGCTGACCCGTTACACTTGCATGAACGAGTGCTATTGATGGAAGGTCAGAGTGCATGGGATTAAATGGCATTGAATTTGAAAAGGGTAATACACAGGTGTGTATTGGAACAGATGGATCAGGGCATATGTGCATGTGTTCTGAGTAATTAGTTGGTGATGATGTTAATTTAGCTACCACTTAAGACACACTTGTACTTGAATGCTACAAAAATATGTGTAATTAGGAATTGATGAGGAAAAATGCTTTTATAAGAACTGGATTATGTATATATATTTTTTAACGGACACAAAACACTTAGGTGCTCCTTTTTAGCTGTAACTGTTCAGCATCACTACTACCCTGACAAAAAATATGGAATTACCACATTTTTCTACCACAATTATTTTTAATTGGATTGCAGTGTGGACTGTTTACTGTCCATATCATTGTCTTTAAGTTTCATTGTCTCAAGTCTACAAAATGCATATTAGTCAACATAAGTCTACTTACAGACATAAATGATATGTTGGACTTGGGTAATTGAAAAAAAAAAATGGCCCCAACAAGAGAGCTGTCAACATGGAGCAAAAGCTATTGTTTGTTCCCAGTCAGCTTTGTCTAAAATATAGTGTAAGTATAAACAGAGTGAAAACAAGCTTCAATGTTTGTGACGGATCGGTAAAAAATCTGAATGAAATGGGATTTACGTATAGAAATGCCAAATGAAAACCAGCACTAATGCCTAAACAAAAGAAAACAAAGTTACAGTGGGCTAAAGAGAAGCAATAATGGAGTGTGGATGATTGGATTAAAGTGATGTTCAGTGATAAATCACTAATCTGGATTAGCCACAGAGCTGAAATTTTGCTGGGGTCGTTCTGAAGAACTATAAAAATGACTGCCTGAAGAAAACATTTAAAACAGAATATTGTTGATCTGAGGTTGTATGTCAGGTAAAGGACAAGGCAACCCCTTCTTCATCAGTCAATGTACAGGTGTGGATTGAAATTTTGGACACATTTTTAATTCTATTGATAGTAAATAGGTTTGGTTATTTAAGTATTTTCTGGGGCGGCACCGGTGATGTCGCAGTCACACAGCTCTAGGGACCTGGAGGTTGTGGGTTAAAGTCTCCAGGTGACTGTCTATGAGGAGTTAGGTGTGTTCTCCCTGTGTCCTCGTGGGTTTCCTCCGGGTGCTCCAGTTTCCTCCCACAGTCCAAAAACATATGTTAGTAGGTGGATTGGCGAGTCAAGTGTGTGTGTTGCCCTGTGAAGGACTGGCACTATAGTGCGGTTGAACAAGTTTTGGCACTTTATGCAAAATATTATTGTTCATTGTACATTGTATGCTACTTTTAAAGTAGCTCTAAGTATTTGTTTGTTTTGAATGTTCAGTTCAAATGAAAACAATTAATCAAGTGTCCTTTTATTGAATGCAGATGGGAAATAACAGCACACAAAATGTGTTATGCACTAGGGCCTCATCCTGAATGAATTGTATAGCTTTCCAATCATGCAAGAACTGCGTTATGGAAAGAACACTTTTGTGCACAGACAGGTCCATTGTATTAATTTTTCCACCCATATTTTTTTTGAGCCAGCTAATTGATCCTCTTTCTCGCAGAAGGCTTGAGCTGCATGAACAAAGAACATGGCTGTGCCCACATCTGCAGGGAGACCCCTAAAGGCGGAGTGTCCTGCGAGTGTCGTCCAGGGTTCGAGCTGGCCAAAAACCAGCGCGGCTGCATCTGTACGTATAATGTGTTCTTATTTCTGGCTCTGAAGTAAGCTTAACCTGCATCTTTTGGTGCTTTCCCATTTCTATACATCTATGGTGTTCAGTAAGGGCTTGTTAAATAGGTTTTTATTTGAGGCTTGTGTAGCTGTGGTAGCTACTTACACTGGATGTGTCAATTTACTCACTAGTTCTCTTTGTAAGGAATGAGTTCAGAGTGAATATGATTTTGAGTACTGGCTCGGTCCATGGTATTAGTTACTTGTTTCACATTCATCCCTGCCTTTTGGCTGGTAACCAATTACGTTTGCTCTGCCTCTAAGGCAGTGCTGCCTCCAGAACCATTTTGAGCAGTGATTTTGTACACAAGCTTTATTTAAAATGCATTCGGAATGTCTTCATACCCTTTCACTTCAAGTTTTCCCCATAAATCTGCACTCAATACCCCATAATGAGAAAGTGAAAACATTAATTCATTGTTTATAACCACTTATCAAGTTCAGGGTCTCAGTGGGTCCAGAGCCTACCCAGAATCACTGGGTGCAAGGTGGGAACACGCCCTGGAGAGGGCGCAAGTCCTTCACAGTACTACACATACTCACACATTCACTCACACACTTGCACCTATGGGCAGCCAGTCCACCTACCAATGTGTGTTTTTGGAGTGTGGGAGGAAACCAGAGCACCCGGAGGAAACCCACGCAGACACAGGGAGAACACACCAAACTTCTCACAGACAGTCACCCAGAGCAGGACTCGAACCCACAACCCCAGGACCCGGGGTACAAGGCCAAAACATAAATATATTTAGAAAATGGAAAGGGTCTGGGGCGGCATGGTGGCGTAACAGGTACTGTAGCTGTCACACAGCTCCAAGGACATAGGATTGTGGGTTTGAGCCCAGGTTCTCTGGGTGACTGTCTGTGAGGAGTTTGTGTTCTCCCATGATCATCCTCTAGGTGATCCGGTTTCCACCCATGGTCCAAAAACACACGAGTGTGTCTCCCTGCAAAGGACTGGTGCCCCTTCATGGTGTGTGTTTCCACCTTGCGCCCTGTGATTCCGGGTAGGCTGTGGACTCACCGCGACTCTGAATTGGATAAGAGGTTACAGACAATGAATGAAAGGGTCTAGAAGACTTTCTGAATGCCATGCATGTAAGGAAATTAATAAAAATAAAACCTTAATAAAATAAGATAATTTCAGTGGAACAGCATTTCTTTGGTCAACAGAGGGTCAGGACAGTGACTACTTTCCTGCTCTCAGGAAAGATGGGTAGCCTCTGAAAAAATATCTTGAGCAAGTGTCAATGTATGGGGTCAAAAACACTAACAAAACTTGGAAAAAAAAAGTGAAACACTTTTTAAAAGTCGGATGATATGCAGTAATTGAGTAGTATTTGTTTTTATTACTTTGAACTGAATGTATACTAAGACACATGAGAGAATGTGTTCAGCAGTGGCGGATGCTGGTCTTTCAAGGAGGGGAAGCTCAATTTCGGCCTACATCATAAAATGTGTCGGTTTATTTATACGTAAATTCTACCCTCCGTTCCTTTTCAAGAAAATGATCTGTGACCCTGTCGTACCAACAAGGCGTCTTTTCCAGGGACTTGACTAGTGTCCTCTCAATGGCCAGCAGAGCTAGGCTGCTTAAACGGCCTTGGTTCATGTGAAGTGTGTCCGCCTGTGAGTGCTTTGGGACGGTGGAGGGGCTCAGCAGCACCCGCTGGACAGAAACTGTGATAGAAGTCAGAAAGAGTGATAGAAGTCAGTCTCCAAACACAAGCAGCTACAAAAACCCCACCAGAAATAGAAGCTTGATATGTCGCTAGTTGTTTTTAACAAAGAAAATGCCGCTAAGAGGTTTAAGAAAGTCTCTGGTTCAACGCAGAACAGAACGAAAATGTAATGCTCCCTCGGATCTTTACACCAAAGGGTCGCTGATTCGCTCATTTTGCTGTCAATCAAAAAGGGATTCAGCCTCAGACAGATCATCCAATCATCATGCAGAAGCTGAGCGTCCGGGCCAGCTGAGGCCAGCCCCCTGCCCCGTAGACCCCCAGAGACGCTGAGCGTCCAATGGGCGGGGCAAAGCCCAGCATTTATCCAATCACTCGTCTCGTTTCCTTGCACTTCGCTGCTTCGCTATTGAACTCTGTGGACGCTCAGCGTCCGCACTGTTTAAAACACTGTGAATCTGCGCGAATGATTGAGAGGAAAGCTGCGTCTTTACCAGTGATAAGAATTCTGAACTGATTCTGAACAAACGTTAATCGCGTTGTAGTGCATATTTATTCAATGTTGTGTACACACAACAGTATATATTTGATCACTTATTTTTTGACATTTTAGGGGAAGTGAGCTTCCCTTGCAGTCTTAGAGCAATCGCCACTGGTGTTCAGTCAGCTATAGTTATATGCAACCAAATGTTTAGTAAGTCAAACAAGGATTGCTGCAGTAAAAAAAAAAATTAACTTTGACAATGTTTTCTGTCTAGTGACCTGTAACCACGGCAACGGTGGATGCCAACACATTTGTGAAGACACAAACCAGGGGCCGGTGTGCAGGTGTCATGCCAGGTACACACTGCAGGTCGATGGACGCTCCTGTAAAGGTAAGGGTCTGATCAATTCTTTGACTGTAAATTATATCGATTTTAACGTGTTGTAGCTGTCCAAAAATAAACACGAATCTCTAAAACAGTAACTTTATAGAAGACACTTAAGTTTACTTAGAGATTTTGGAGCATTTTATTAAAAACATTGTTGGTCTATTGTGAAGTAAAGATCAGCTGATGTGTTCTAATGATATAAAACACAACGTTTATTGGATTATATTTTGAGAATGAAAAATTTAATAATACCAAACTTTAATTAAAAAGAATTAAAGCTGATTCAAAACGCTGGCTTACAAGGTAGTTATTCTCATCAAATTTAGATTAAAATTTTAATGAAAGAAAGTAATGACTTAAATCACATTGTTGCACAACTTAATAACGACTCTAGGGCTGTGAAACTGGTGTTCTGTGTAGCTACATTCCGTGCCATAATAAGTGGTATTGATTTTTCCACAACACAGTTTCACAATTGAACTGTTACACCTCTTAAAGGGACATTCTCAGTGCTTCACTTTATGGAAACTTAAGTCGACTGTATCTTGACAAGTCTTTGTAGCTGTTATATAATCCTTCTGTTTCCAAACAGAGCAGGTGATTGGGATTTTGTGAACACACACAAACACACACACACACCACCCCCATGCACTTTTTAGATGAGATCAGATAGTGAGAGGCAACAGCTGGAGCCTGCAGGCTGTGTCTCCTCACCACAAGCAAGTGTGTGTGAGGTCTGCGTTTATCACAGAGCCTCGTCTCTCCCTCCGTCCTACCAGCATTGTCCTCGACTTTGCTCTCTCCTCGTTATCTTCCTCGCACATACAGCGGCAAGATCATGATTCACATATAAACACTGAGCCAACCATCAGGGAGGTCCGCTGTGAAGCAGATCTGAATGGCGGAGGTGAATTATCTGTTCGGACAGTTGAGCACAGATCAGTTCTGGTGATTATAGGCACTCATATCCCAATGACATAAACAAGCCACGAGCTGCATTTTGAAAACATGGCTATTGAATGTAAATTGGTCCACCCCTCAGATCTCTTAAACAAAGTCATTATTTCTAGGCAAGTGAATTTGCTCTGTGGTGGTCCTGTGGGTGTCCTGACCATCGAAGAGCAGGGTGAAAGGGGGCAAGCAAGTATGCAGAACGCTGTCCACCCTGTTAGACACACCTACCTTGTTGGTCCAACTTCTAGATGTAAAGTCAGACAGTAGTTTCTGTTGCTGCATAGTTTGTGTTGGTTTGTGTGGCTCATTAGTGGATGCATGTTGGATGCAGAATGCTGTTGGCTGGATATTTTCGGTTGTTGGACTATTCTCAGTTCAGCAGTGACACAGGGCTTTAAAAACCCTAGCAGCCCTGCTGTGTCTGTGTCATTTCAACACAACACACATCACCGTCTTGTCAGTGATTGATCTCAGGGATCATTACTGAAGATTGTTTCCACTGAATTCAGAATGAACTTTTCCATTTAATGTAATACGTTTTTTACAGTTTTATTCAATTTAATGCAATTATTTTATAAATACTTGTGAATTCACAAGAAAAATTGCATAAGCTGTTCTGTTTCAGTGCTCTAATGACCTGTTCTCTCTCCCTTTCAGAAAGAGATGAAGGGGCCACCACTGCATCAGACCACAATGCCACTTCCCTTGCAGAGGTGGACAAACGTGTCAAGCGGCGCCTTCTCATGGGTAAAATAATAAGCCAAATGAATTAGCCATTCAACATTTACCCAGGATTCTGTTCTAATCCTGTTGTTGTAGCTTCGGTCAGTGTCCCAAAGTAAACAATAAGAAGAATGTGAAAGAGTTCCATTTAATCCCAATGTAAACCATTAGGTGTTTCAGTAGCAACCAAGAAAACTCAGGCCAAATCGAGCGTCTTGTGTAAATATAGAGGAGTATTTCCTGGCTGTGCTGGGCATTCCTCAGGCTTTGAAGCAAACTGTGAAATGGCTGAGAATCCGCGCTTTTGCACCTTAGATCCTGCTCCTGTAAAATCCACCCTGGTGACGGTGTGGTACATTTTCGCGTTTTGCTGTGTGGATTGAGATGGAGGAGACCTGCTGTAGACCAGGGCCTTGCTCAGTTACTGACACCGAGATTCTTATTTCTGCATTAGTATAATACCGTGTAATGCAAATATTCAAATGCCAAAGTCATTCATTAATTCATTCATTGTCTGTAACCACTTATCCAGTTAAGGGTTACGGTGGGTCCGGAGCCTACCTAGAAACACTGGGTGCAAGGTGGGAACACACCCTGCAGGGGGCGCCAGTTCTTTGCAGGGCAACACACACCCACATATTCACACACACACACTCACACCCATGGGCAGCCAGTCCACCTACCAAGGTATGTTTTTTGGACCGTGGGAGGAAACCGGAGCACCCGGAGGAAACCCACACGGACACAGGGAGAACACACCAACTCCTCACTGAAAGTCACCCGGGGTGGGGCTCGAACACACATCCCCAGGACCTAGAGTACAAGGCCAAAACATAAATATATTTGTCAAAGTCAGTGCTAGTACGTAAACTACAAAGAGACTACAGAAAATGGATTTAACTGTTTTCTCAATTTTATACAAAGAAAAATAAATTTCAGTTAAGAATCTGATCAAGTTCAAAGTCTTAAGTATACCAGAATGGTAAACTGCTGCATTTTCAACATTAGATTGGTTAAAATTTGTTTTAATAGATCTATGATCATGTCTTTCTAGATTTCAATTTTGTGCTTATAAAGTTCTATTTTTTTTACAGAGACTTGCGCTGTAAACAACGGAGGCTGTGACAGCACATGCAAGGACACGTCCACGGGGGTCCGCTGCAGCTGTCCAGTGGGCTTCACTCTTCAACCGGATGGCAAAACCTGCAAAGGTCTGAGCCACAGATATTAACCAACTACTAAGCTACAAAAAATGTTATTAAATGAAAACATATTAAATGTGATCTGCATATGTAGTTGTCATTGTACAGTGATTCTGAGTAAAACTCTTATGGACTAAAGATGTTTAATAAAAAGGATAATATTTGTTACATATAATTAAAATAATATAGACTCATTCTAGATGTTTGTTTGTTTTAAATGATTTGATCTGAATAAATATTCTGGACTATGTAGTTTTTGCAGAATTTTCAATTTCTCAAACCTAGTAAAATTTTCTAATCATGAGTCACTCTCACTTTACAGAATGCTTTTAAACATGTGAAAAATAACTAACAATTAGTTGAATGCTTGTAAAATATTATTACAAAAACCTCCTAATGTAAAATATTAAGTATATTGACTAGATTTGAGCTGACTAAAGATATATTTGCAGTGTATTGTGTGGCTGAGGTGCTGTTGTATTTGTGCTTGTTGGTTTCAGACATAGATGAATGTGAATTCCACAATGGAGGCTGTGACCACTTCTGCAGGAACACGGTTGGAAGCTTTGAGTGTAGCTGCCGCAAAGGCTTCAAGCTGTTGACGGATGAGCGTTCATGCCAGGGTAAACTTCTTTCAACTATTCTTGTCAGATAAACTATTATTTCATAATTTTTGAAATGCACAGGATATTTCTGGCAATGTTTTTTTACATATTTGAACTTAACTCCTATCTCTGAATATTATTTTCAAATCTATCTGTTCACGAAAAATGTTCATGTTCATGAAAAATTAAACAAATCTAGTGAAATCTAATTCAAATCCAATGGTCCGATCACTGAAACAGTTTGGAAAACTGATTTGATAAAAGGATCTGAACTTCCCATCACTATTCTCCTCCAGCCACTGCTCCAGCACAGGGACCTGAGTGGGGGCTGGTGTGGTGTGTAGCACTGGGAGATAAGACAGGGTGGGAGTTTTAACAGTGCCAGTATCGACTTGCAGGATTCCTTTGAAGATCCTTAACATGAGCAAAGCATAAAGGCTCTAAGAATACATTTTCGTAAAGCATACAGACTCCACACCCTCCTCGGTGCAAACGCTTTGAGGAATGCAACTCTCCCTGTTATTATTAACCATGACTTGGATTGTCCCTTTCATATTCAATATTTGATGTTAGAACCCCAAATGAGTCTGTGTTGACTTGACAACTAGGTATAATTACATTGTACTGAACATATATATATATTTTGCCTAATTATAGATATCGACGAGTGCTTCTTTGAGAGGACCTGTGACCATACTTGTGTGAACTCCCCTGGGAGCTTTCAGTGTGTATGCAACAAGGGATACACACTCTATGGGCTTACACACTGTGGAGGTAGGACTGGTTGGCATATTCTCTATGATTGCATGTTTATGTCACCTTTTTTAAAGCAGTGATTAGCAATTTAAGAGATAATAAGAGAGCAGCCCAAGTGCTGAATTAACTTAAACACTTTTAATGCATTTAAAAGATGATGGGAAAGATGGAGGTAAACAGCAAGCACGCCGAAGTGTTTTAGAAGGGTCTAGGGCTTTATGATTTGGGTGAAGTATTTAATTGCAATTTTTCAAACAAATATTGCAATCAATATTTCTTGCTCAGGCTTGCTTTTCTAGGTTTGAATACTGAATGTACCGTGACAGACTATTTATTAATTAGTTTGTGTTGTGCTGTCACATGGGTGTTCAGTTGCTGATTGGTCCATCTCATCAACAGGAGGGAGACTAGCTCTGTGAATCTGAAATAAATTCTATGGACTATAGGCTATAATAAAATATCTGCTTTTGTAATCATTGTACAATGATATAGAAAAAAAATCATGTTCATTTTGACTTATTGTGAGAAAGACAATAGGACTAATGTCATACACAATTTGATTTATGCCGAAGTTTGTATATAGATATGACACAACATTCCTAAAGAGGTAACACATCCATGCCACTTTGAGACTGGTGACCAAAGGTCTGCCTAATGAGAACTTATAGCACATTTTAAAATATCAAAAATATAGAATAGATTATTTGTTTTATTTCAGTATAAAACTTGACAAAGTGTATTTTTTTGTTTGTTTAATGTAGGGATAAATGTCTGAATGTTAGACTAAACAGAACGTTCAGAACTAGAGCAACTCAAAAGAAGAGAAGCAGTCATTAACTGTCATCCAACAGTTCTGCATTCCTGCAAGGCTTAGTGTCACCCTCAGTCCGATATGCTAACATCTTTCCTTAAAAAGCACCAGACTAGGTGTCTACTCTTCTGTGAAGGGTTTGAAATTTAGAATATTGCTGTGAGGGTTTGATTACATTTATTCACAAGATCATCAGTGATGTCAGATGATGGTGTTGAATGATTAGCTTTGGGTTACACACACTACTCCAAACAGCTCCATCAGTTCAGATAATACTGTTCCACTGCTCAATGCTGCAGGGGTCGGGTTTGCTTTTTTACTCTACGCTTGACATTGGGCCATTTCATTTTATGCTCGTCTATGGAGAAAACATATGCACAAATTTAAATATGTTTTCTGCAGTTTTGTTCATTCTAAGGGTGGTCTACACAGATTTATAAAAGTTTTCCCTTCTGCTCTTAGATATAAATGAATGCAGTGTAAACAACGGAGGATGTAGACACGTTTGTGAGAACACCATGGGTGGCTTCCAGTGTCACTGCCAATCTGGCTACAGACTGCACTGGAACAAGAAGGACTGTGTTGGTAAGATGCCCAGCAGATTTGGGCTTGTTTTATCTGATTGGTATTGGCCCTTTGGGGTCTGTTTGTGTTTGATCAAGCTGCAGTTACACTCATACCACAAAAATATGATTTTAAGAATTAAGCATTTTAAATCTAGTCAGTATATAGCATTTATGATATTGTTGTAAGAATATTGTGAGCATTCATCTTATTTCCACACATCTTTGTCTTGTTGTAAATTTGGTCTGGAGAACGGGTCTTAATTTTGCTGCCATGTATTTCAGTATATAATGTAAATCATGTAACATTCTGCCAAAATAAAATCCATTACTTTCTCAAATGGAGTAGGAATGTTTTGGAAAAAAGTTGAATAGTTTTACGATATTCTTACTTCAAATCTTATAATGAGAAATATCAGATATGTTGACTAGTTTAAAGATGTTTTGCCATTCAACCTGCCTTTTTCCATTTCTGTGAGCTAAAAACAGGAGATACTTTCAATGGTCACTTTCTTGAACTTCCTTTGCCTCTTCCAACAGACATCTCAAAATACTAACTTGAAAAATACTACATTGAAATCGTTTGCCTATTCTACCTATACCTTGTACTGGAAAACTTCCTCTTAATTCTGCAGTTGCTCCCAAAGGCAGCAAACTAGGTCCAGAAAGTAAAAATCGTTCCCAGAATTTTGTTTCTACAGCCCTGACACCTTCGAGGCTGCTTTGAGATGGTTAGAGAAGCAGGGATTTGGAATGAAATCCTGGAGAAGATATTTACATCTGCCACCTCTGGCTGCTCCTCAATTCCTAGCCCAGCCTGGGTCTTTCCCTGTGTGCTTATCCTCAAGTTTGCTGTGATCTTGTACATTCAGAATCAGAAGGGTCTCCAGGGACTGTAGCCTTGGCCAAACCTACCCTCAACTGCAACAAACATGGAGGAGCGGAGCACTGCTACCTCACCTGCCAATCACAAGTCAACATCAGCAGTGGTGAGTGATACTGCTCAGAAAGGTAAACCAGCTAAAACAACAGAAATGAGCACAGCAATAAATCCCTGTATAAAGTAATGGCAGTATGTCAAGAGTATCAGACAGCAATGGAAAATGGCAGTGTGATTCCATTTACAGCTCTGTAGATATACAGAATTACTTTTTTTAGGCACAATAAAATTCCCAAATAATAAGCTTTTTGTTCAGGTATTTCTCAAAACAAAACCAGTGTTTTTAAAGCTATAATCAACGATTAGCAATAATTGAAAAAACATTTGAAAGAACAAACATATATTAACAATTTCAAAAAGGCCTCTATTGTGCAAAATAAAAAATGTTATTTCCATTGTCAGTGATTAGCACCACAGTTGTTTGTCACACATTAACACTGCTCCTGTCTGGTATCTTGCCTGTGTAGGAGCTGAGGATTCCTATACAGTGACCTGTGGACTGCCCTTGCCAGTTCTAGCTGGTGGACTGGGTAATGACAGCAGTTTTCATTGCCCAGGTTAGCAATCCACCGTCACACTTTCACTTCTTACTGCTTTTCTGTGACATGGTGAAGTGTACAAAACATTTAACAGGTCTACAGTACTGTTATATAACATTGTACTTAGTTTTCCTCACAACATCCTCCATTTAACTATCCTCCGTGTGTTTTCAAATTTAAGGCATGGTTAGTGGTACAAGACCTAGCTTCACTGACATCCGATAGTGTGAAAGTGTGGTTGTGTTAGAATGAGTGGGAGTGTGGTGCACTTTGATAGATTGGCACCTTGTCCAAGGTGTCCTATCCTGTGTCCAGTGATTACAGTTATGTCCCAGAGCCACCTCAGTGTTATTGCAGAAGATGAATGAATGATGGTTTAGCTCTAAAAAGCATTCTTTAAATGCAGATTAGTCACAAAAAAGACATTTAGAAAGGTACACACACAAATACACACACAATGTTAAATAAAATGGAGATGTTGCTGTTTCACTAAAAGGTTGCTCCCTCTGTTTCCTCCAGGTTCAGACCCTTTCTGTGCACACAGGATAAAAACTGTGGCCACTTTTAAATCAGGCCCAGGGAAGTGCAGTCTGAAACGGAGTCAGGATAAATTTACTGAAAGCTTCAACACTGCTCTCTCAGGTAGAATTCTGCCACCAAATACAAGTTTTAGACACTGTCAGACAGTTTTTGCAGAGTTTGGTCTAAGTGTTATGTGAGGTTAACTATGGCCACACTCTCAACAGAGTTTGGTGTTCCTAGTGTTACATTAAATAGAGTATGAAGCTGTAAAGGTGTTTTGTTAAATTAATAATACACAGTGAAAGATGATGATTTTTGCTAATGAACAATCTTTCTTTGCAGAAGAAGTACTGAATGAAATGATTTATCATAGGTGTTTTATTATACTTGTGTTTTGAAGGCACTCAAGGCATCGCATTATAGTGAATTTACCTCTTGGTCATTAAAGCAGAACTAGGTTTTTTTTATTTATTTATTATTTTTTTTTAACCATAAAATTATAATTTCAATATCATTGTGGTGTAATAGGAGAATAGAGACTCTGTTTTTGCTGCTCAGGGCTCAGCACTGCAGATACTGCACTATGTAACAGGTATTATATTAGTAATATTGGTGGGCAGGAAGAGAACCCCCCCCCCGATTCCCTTTTGAGTTTAGGACAGAGCTGGAAAACTTAACTCTGTACCTTTGCCCAGGAGCTTGCGTAGTGTTGTTATCAAATATTATAATATCATATTATTGATCAACAATTCACTTCCATATCATTCTTATTGTTTTGTCTGTTTCTCTAGACAAGAAGCCCTTGCCTACAGAGAATGTTCAGTTCAGTTTTGTGAAGCTGCACTGCAGCTCCTCAGGTCGTCGGCTGCGCAGTCGACACGGACGAAAAGCTGGTGAGGACGAGGGCTCATCCATCACAGCCCAGTTCGAGCTGGACCTGAACCTAGAGGAGGTAACAGGTTGGTTTCGCTGCCGTGTCTGCATATTCTCTTCACTACATTAAACCCAGCCTCTGCTTCTCTGCATTCATTTCATCGCCGTCATATGAAACCCTGTGCCACTTCCATAATTTGAAAATTTTATTAAAAAAAAAAAAAACTGGATTAGATAATGTTATGCCTTTCCCTAAAAAAGGTACCTTTTCTGAGAGCAAATACACAGTCCAGTTTTCATATGACTTAGATGATTTGCTACTGAATAATGCTTAGCTTGCTGCTTTATTACTAAAAAATAAACCGACTAGTTTAAGTATCTCCTGTTTTGAGATGTGTTGGGGTGAATTAGGTTCGTGTATGGTGTGCAGATCAGCACTACGGTGCGCTGTGCATGATTTGGGAGTGTGCTATTTGTGTGTATTATCATGTGTCCATGGGCAAGGTTTTGTATCAAGCCTCTTTTTCAGCAGAGGACTGTGACCTGGCATGTGCGAGGCGGCGTTCAGAGAAGCGTCTGAGGAAAACCATCCGGACTCTTCGCAAATCCATCAACAGAGAGCAGTTTCACCTCCACTTTGGCGGTTCAGATTATGAACTGGCTAAGAAACTTTCCCGGCCTTCAGTCACCTCAGAGCACTGTGGTACTGGACAAGTGCTGCTTGACAATAAGTGTGGTGAGTGAGTGGCTGTACTGGACGTAATGTTGTGTAGAACTGATTTGATTTTAAAGCAAAATTATTTAAAGCAGTAGTTTGGTGTAAAATTTAATTTGCGCTAGCAATGCACATGATGTTTATGGCTGATTCTGTGTTCTTTACAATATGTTTATAAACTTTGTTTTATTTTTCAACCAACAAAGAAGTTTAAGCTTAAGAAGTTTTTTGAGCTGCTATTTATGTACTACTGAGGTTGTCTATTAGGAAGGTATTAGGTGTACATATAAGATTTAAAGCATTTTTTGAGTAACGTATAATTGTAATTCACTAATTAATCTTGTGCTTTTGCTATTTGATTGTAACAGTTGGGGAGTGTTAAAAATGACACTTTTAATTTAACAATATATAAAATAAATATTAAGTATTAATGCACTATTTGGACGGCACGGTGGTGCAACATGTGTGGCTGTCACACATATCCAGGGTCGGTTCAAGACCGGCTCAGGGTGACTGCCTGTGAGGAGTTTGTGTTCTCTCTGTGTCAGCGTGGGTTTCCTCCCACAGTCCAAAAACAAATGTTGGTAGGCAGATTGGCTACTGAAAATTGTCCATAGATGTAAGTGTGTGTTGCCCTGCGATCGACTGCTGCCCTCTCCAAGGTGTGTTCCTGCCTTGCACCAAGCTCCGGAACCAACCTCGACCTTGAACTGGATAAGGCGTTAAAGAAAATTAATTAATTAATGAATAATACACGTTCACAATCGTTAACATCTAAATGACCATCTTCAAACCAAAACCCACATGTACCTTTGGATACAATATAATACCAATGAACAAATCGATGCACGTGCTTTTTTTAGGTTATTTTTTGGTTTTGGACAATACAGTAATTTAATTAATCACAATAGTTACCATAAAATGACAGTGTCTGAAGGGAGAATGTCTGAATTCTGAAGTACAATTATAGGTTACACCGTTGGTTCAAAAACCTTTCCTGCAGTGTCTTTTGCTATCAGCTTCTACTGGAATTTATTTTCAACATTGCAATTCATAGCAAAACTACAAATTCGTATTGAACAAAAAATAGTGTCAAATCACATTTTAAAGTGGAATTATTACAAGTGACATGAATTGTGCATTTAAATCATTTACCTTTCTGCAACCCCCTGCAATAGATCTATACCTCCCTACAGGGCCTGTGTTTAACACACACGCACACAAAAACACTATAAAACTTATTTGTACACTTATTATTTTTACTTGGCAGCTTTTTGGGCTCGTTTCTGACTTTCAGTTTAGCCCACCATCCTCTATTGATACTGGAAACTTATGTGGAACCAATAAAGAGTCTTTTTGAATGAAGCTTTTAGTTGATCCATGTTGGCCACAGTACATTACGGCATTTTAAGCACAGGGTGTTTGGAGTGAGAGAGCTGGCATGTGCAGTCTTATAGATGTGCTTCTGGGGGAGTGGAAAGTGGCCCATAGGGCTAGTTCTGGCTCCTGTTTTAGTGAGTTTTTCCAGCTCCATTGCAGGCATGGCTTACATCCACCATGTACAGTATGTCTTCCACTTGGGCCCCAGTCATTCCTGAGCACCTCTGGAATAAAATAAAAGGTTTGAGAAGCCTTGGCGACACAGTTCGTGTGGATGACTCATTGTTTCTGATGAAGATAAGGCACCAGTGCACAGGTCGTTCCCATTCCTTAAGGTTTGTTAGTGACAAAGCTTGAAAGTCCATTGGCCTCTTTTATGATACCATCTTAAGGCTGAAAAGGTCCATTAGCTTTGAAAGGACTATGATCACTGCAAGGATGGTGTTTATCTTCTTAACTTGTGTCCATGACTGTGTCCACTACCTTCTCTGTCCTTTGACAGGGAAGATGGACTTAGTTGAGTTTCTCTCCCTTGAGTCTAATGTATGTATAGTGTTCATAGCTGCTCTAAAGCACCCTGCTCTAGAATGCCCTGTGTTGGCTTGATTTTCTTTCTTTCTGTTGCAGTGGGGGGTTGGGCTGAAAGCGTTTGATCCATTCTAGTTGTGGTTTCTTCTTGAGGCAGATAATAGAGAAGACTGAAGTGGCCATTAAGCAACTTGCATTAATCTTTTTATACAATGGCTTCCAATTCAATTTATAGAAAAGCTGGCCTTAAAAAAAAAAAAAAAAAAAAAAAAAAGGTACATCGTTGTAGATTGTCACAATGTTTCCCACCAATCTTGGGTTGGGTGTGATGTCAGAGCTTTTATCAATGTGGTGTTGTAAAAAAAAAAATGTTGTGATTTGGGTACAGACACAAGACAAAAAAAAAAAAACACTTTTAATACTATGCAATAAGTTATATTATACAAATATATTATACCTATACAATATATAAATAGATTTTTAGCATTGACCACTATTATTACATTGCAGCCAATGATCAGCACATTCATGTGTTTTGTGTCCTGATGTTAGTGTTCAAATCCTGAATATTGCCATTGGCCTGTAATACTAATACCAGTACTACTTCCAACTAGATCAGCTTACAGAGAAAGCTGAGACTTGTTTAAATAGGTTAACAATAAAGCCAGTCTTAGACATCCAGCTATTTTAGAGTACCCACAATAAATCAAATCTATATAATTGGATATAAAGCCTATTTGATATAAAAACATGGTCCTAATAAACTGTTGCTAATTCACACCAGTCCTCTGACTTAACTTTTGTATAATGTAGGATATTAAATGTGTTTATAGACCATTGTCATTGTGAATGCAGGTGATGTGTGGATGTCATGGTGCTAGTCTAATATGGGGAGCCTGTAGCATCATTAGGCAGACTGGAGGATGACTAAGAAGCACAGACGTACAATTTCCAAAAGGCAGCTCAAAGGGAGCTTTAACCCTCCTCTCTAAAAGGAGCTATATTTTTTCCTCTCCGTCACCACCTCCCCCACTGGCTCTGCCTTCACTAAGTGCAGTTTAGCCTTTTCAGTTTGCCCACTCCATTGTAAACCCCAGTGGGGCTTGGAGTGGGTGAGGAAAAATCCCCACATCAGCACAGCCATTGAGGAAGAAAAGGGGTTTATTAGGCCTCTTGAAGGCTTACCCAAGCCCTTGGAAATATGTGCCACTTTGGTTTGCGACTTTCATATTTTGCAGTCTATTCAATATGTAAAAGAATGACAGATTTTTGTCATTTAAACTTGAACTGTGTTCACAACATTGTAAAAATGACTGCTAAAGAACAACAACCAAAACTACAATGAAAATGTATCGTAGAGCTACATCTGAGCTATAGTCCCGCTGAAGTGATGCAAGGTGTTAGTACACACTTCAGTCAGTGGTGCTAAAACATCCTGCTACACTCCAAGATCTAGGAGTAAAGGCAGCCTGTTTGTACAACATTTGCACTTTTTGCTGCCCTCTTTCTGCGTCTAAATGTGGCGCATTATTGTTGGGGTGTTTGTTTTCGTAAGGGAGACGTTTCGGTGGGGATGTTTATTCAAGTGGGCAGTTTAAGTGCCAAATTCCTCCTTAGGAAGGGCCACTCAGTGACCTCAGTCAGTGAACTGCTCGAGAAAATTGACTTCGGCGACACCATGGGAATCAATTATCGTCAGCTGTTCGGGCCCCTGCCTGATGGGGCGCGGGGAGCGATTGGGCTCCCCTCAATGGGGGGATTCACAATCCTGACCCTTTTTATTGGGTTCAGCTCCTTACCGCTGTGATAGCATAGTGTTTGCCTATGTCATCAAATAGGCAAGAGTCCGGGGGACTTGAATAGAGGTGAAAGGTCCTTTAAACCTCTTTGGGGCCATCAATTCGAGAACTCAATAGAATCACCACTTTGCATTTGAAAGGCTTCAAGGTTTTTTTTTTTTGTTTTTTTTTCTCTCTTGCTCTTATTTTTTCCATCTTCCTCTCTTCCTCTCCTCATCTGGCTCTATCTGCATCAAGTAAAAGCCATGCTGGAACAATACAATGGTTCTTCAGAAGAAACAAACGTCAAACAAATGAGCTGTTTGAGTTACGCTTTCTCTCCAACATTTTTGTTAAACAAGGAATGATTAGGCAATTTGGCTGATGGAGCATAGCTGATGAGAAAATTCCCTTGTGGGACTCCTAGCAAGCAGCCATCCCTTTTTTTAAATTTGTTGCTACTCACAAATAACCGACTAGCTGTAAAGCTACAATTGTCTAGAAATAGGCTGTAGAACCTTATTATAATTTCATGCATAATCTCATAAGATAAAACATTAAATATATTGACTAGATTTACAATATTTTGAGTTAATAAGATGTTGTTTTTTTTTTTCCATAGTAGAGTCAGCTTAGCCCAGCATGTGCAAAACACATTGGATGACTTTACCATAAATTACTCTGTATAATTTCGCTTTTACAAAGCAAACATTAAAAAGTCTTTGCTGGCCTCCCTGTAATCAGTCTTTATGGGTTCTTCTGAGGTAAGGGGGCCAAAGATTGCCTTGGAGCATGTGTTTTGCTAAGGTGCGGGTGCTTATGATGGGATTGTGTATATGTGTTAGGCTTTTTTTTTTTTTTTTTGACTAGGCAGCTGTGAAGAAGCTTAGCTTTCCTGTTTGTTTGCCTTTGGCATAGTGGTTTAAAGATGATTTCTGATGTCATTTTTAGGCTGTTTAAAACCAGGGTTCACACAAAAATTAAATGTACACATTTTCCCCATTATTCTGAATATGCTCAAAGAGCCAGAACGTATTTGGTGTCTGATTTTTGTTTAATAATTTAACAACAATATGGAACCTAACTGTTGCATACATCCTTCAAGCCAGGCCTATATCATCACACATTTCCCTCAAACCACACAGATGTTATGAAATCTAAAATTGTCTCATTTATGTGGTGTATGACACCATACTATTGAACCAAATGTAGACTTGAACATAATTCAGACGCGAAAGTGGCTAAGGCTCTATTTTTATGCTAGTTAATTTTTTCCTGAACTGATTTTTGGTCATTCATGGTGGTAAGTTATATTACTGTTACAAAAAAGTAGTATATTGTAAGGCAAAATAATACCTAAACAGGGAATACTTTTTCAAAATTACCACTATTTAACCAATATCAGCATTACAAAACAAAAATATTACTGCTGGCAAAGCACGCAGGAATTTTATCCCGTTAAACACTAATTAATTACTTTACCAAATTTAGACACACCCTCCCATAATTTACTATTTTAACAGAGGTTATTGAAATATTAGCAGTTATTTTTAGCTATTGTGAAAGTGTTCATTTTATGCTGAAGTATGTATGAAATATCATAGTGATATACTATGTTATACTATAGTTGTTCTATAAACTTGTGTCGCAGGGCAACACACAATCACACCTACGGACACTTGAGTCGTCAATCCATCTACCAACCTGTGTTATTGTACTGTGGGAGGAAACCGGAGCACCCGGAGGAAACCCACAGACACAGGGAGAACACACCAAACTCCACACAGAGAGTCATCCGGAGCGGGACTCGAACCCACAGTGACTGCGACACTACCTGCTGCACCACCGTGCCACCATATTGAGATATTATTCATTTATTCATTGTCTGAAACCGCTTATCCAGTTCAGGGTCGCAGTGGGTCCAGGGGTGTATTTGGAATCACTGTGCACAAGGCAGGAACACACCATGGAAGGGGCGCCAGTCCTTCCAGGGTGACACACACACACACATTCACTCAAACACTTTTGAGTCGTCAAAACCACCGGAGCACCCGGAGAAATCTCACCCACAACCTTCAGGTCTCTGGAGTAGTTTGACTGCGCCACTGTGCCACCCCTACTTTAGAGATTATTAAAATAAATATTATTCCATTATTTTGATTTTACATGGGTTGTTATTATTTTTTGCATTTAAATTTCTTTTATTAAAAGCTTCAGTCTTAAATAATCACAATTATTTGCAACAAATTGTGCGACAAATTCATTAATTTTTTGTATTCAGCCCAAAAAAAAAATACATGCGTGTGTGTTCACTGGTGGGTTTGGACATTACATAAAACAGCTATTGTAGAAATTACCCCCTGGTTCCTATCATCACCACAGTAAAGGACATCTCCACAGTGGCACATTTCATATATCAGGCAATTCAGTTCACTTGGTTTTCATCTCAGGGAATGACGTATACCATTTGGAAGAAAAAAGACCCGGTGGATTTTCCCCTTGTGGTTTGCAGTTTATAAGCTTCCATTATTCTGATAGTTCTGTAGCCCCAAGCAAAACTAAAGAAGCAAACACTTAATACGTCTTTATTAATTGCCCTTGGTGTAATGGGAGATTGCATAGATTTGACATTTTGTCATTACCTTAATGTGGGCCCAGATAAACATGTTAATGCAGTTTGTGTTCAGTTACGTCCCTGTGTTTCTTCCTTCTAGTGAGTTGCAGTGTTGGAACTTACTATGACACAGAGCAAAGGAGGTGTGTCTCCTGTCCTGTCGGGACATACCAAGAGGAAGAAGGACAGTTGTCATGTGAGGTGTGCCCAGGGCCTGAGGGACGGCACACACACAGAATGGCAGGAGCCCGGAGCATTGTGGAGTGTGGAGGTGAGGAATCTCAAGAGGTCCCCATTGTAAAGAGTAATGAAAGAGAGCTTTCATTATTAATATATTTTTTAGTTTCTCCTAGACACACACAAAAAAGATTGAGATTAGCTGATGTCTTCTGGTGCTCAGATATTGCACCTGAGAGTCTGAGGCTCTTATGTGTCCTTTAAAGATATAGTAAAGTCTCACACTATGCTCAGATTTGCTGAGATATCACTGGTGTTAACTAAAACACAAGATCTCAACCATTTCAAATCCTACACTAAGCACCTTCTCTGTTTTAATGCTGTAAATATCTTTTATCGGTTTATCACTAAGGAGTTTTAGAAGAATTAAGCATTAAGATGTTCCTCTGGGTCTCTTTGAACAGACAAGTTAGTAATCTTTTTTTTTATTTTCACCCAGACGCACCCTCTCATTGAGTTCTTTTTTGCTCTTGAATCATTTGAACTGCTGGCAACCCAGCTGTTTGTGCATTTCGGCTTTATCCAAGCATCATTATCTTTTATAGCTTGTTCTATCTGTCTTTTTCTCCTATCCCCTGGAAGTGTTTATATGAATCACATCCTGCTTTTTGTCTAAGTGGGGAATGAGTAGGAAGCTTACCTGTGCTGATTAAAATCTCTCGAGCAGATGCTGTGGGGTGGGTTTGCGATACAGAGGAATCTTGAGAATACTCTCACTGCTGTTCCTTTGGGCCTCACAAAAGACACCCCAGTCGGCCTTGTGTGAAGAGCAAAATGCGCCGCCATGTTTCTATTCGACAACACACGGTTATCACACTCAGTTAGTCACTAAGGCCCACATCTAATCTCCTGCTTTCTCCTGATAGACACAACAAAAGAGGCTATCAGGGCTGTCTCAGTGGCAGCCAGTTTGTTGATGTCACTCAGGGGATGTGGAAAGGCCTGTGCGGTCCAAGATAATGAACTTGCATTACATCACGTTAACCTGCTTTCTTTCAGAGTAGGGGTGGAGGAGATACATGGACCGACTCTGGCATTTTAACTTTTTGGGGTTTGTTTTGCTCGTAGGCCAGTGTTCTCCTGGGCAGTTCTCTCATGATGGGTTTGTGCCGTGTCGACCCTGCCCCCGAGGGACCTACCAGCCAGAAACGGGTCGCATGTTCTGCTTTCCTTGTGGTGGGAACCTCATAACCAGATATGATGGTGCAGTGTCCTTTCAAGCCTGCGAGACCAAAGGTGAAAATGGCATGCTTTTAGATGTGGTTAGATTGTGTGTAGTCCTACATAAGTGTATAGAGCAAAACAATAGTCTTAGACGTGATGTCAATGTATTGGGCAGATCATTTGGTCTGACAGCACAGTGAAGTCCTTTTACTTAATAAATTTATTTAAAGTAATTAAATGTAATAATTAAACGATGATTTAGCTTGCCAAGACATCATTTTGTAGATTAGTGCTACATTTCATTCTTCACATTAAATAAAAAGTACACTGCCTGCTGATATTCTCTGTGGGATACAAATAGCAAATGCTCCATGTTCTCTCCCCCGCAGTGCAATGTTCTCCGGGTCACTACTACAACACCAGCACTCACCGCTGCATCCGCTGCCCTCTGGGAACGTACCAGGTGGAGTTCGGGCAGAACTACTGTGTGTCCTGCCCTGGAAACACGACCACTGACTTTGATGGATCAACCAACATAACACAGTGCAAAAGTAAGCGACAGGATAAAGTGTCTCTGTTTGCACAGACAGGACAATTGCATTGTAAATACAAAATGACAGATTTAAAAGAGAATGAAAAATATTCATTCATTGTCTGTAACAGCTTATCCAGTTCAGGGTCGCGGTGGGTCCGGAACCTACCCAGAATCACCCTGGAGGGCACACCAGTCCTTCACAGGGCGACACACACACCCACATTCACTTACACCAAACATGTGTTTTCGGACTGTGGGAGGAAACCCACGTGGACACAGGGAGAACACAACAAAATCCTCACAGACAGTCACCCGGAGCAGAACCCACAACCTCCAGGTCCCTGTGTGTGTGACCCGGAGGAAAAATGATGTTTAATATCACTAACAATTACAGTTATCTAAAATGCATAATACATAATGTATATGTCATACATTGTCAGAAACATAATTCGGAAATCTATTTGAGATTACCAAAATATAGCACTGCAAGTCGTCATAAATGACATTTTACATTCTTTACATTTTAACATTTAACATCTATTAAAAAAAATAACAAATTTTAGCAATGTCAAGACATTTGTTTTGCAATGATTTTCTTGGCTCTACTGGTCAGTTAGCTTTTTCCTCTTGTAAATCTTTGAAACATCTTTATCACTGTATCTCAGACAGACACTGTGGAGGGGAGCTGGGAGATTTCACAGGCTTCATCGAGTCACCCAACTACCCTGGCGACTACCCAGCCAACATCGAGTGCACTTGGATCATCAATCCGCCGCCCAAGCGGAGGATCCTCATCGTGGTCCCTGAGATCTTCCTCCCCATGGAAGATGAGTGTGGAGATTACTTAGTCATGCGCAAGAGCTGTAAGTGAAATGTAGAGTGATCCATATCAAGTGATTTTTGTCATTTCTCAATATAAATTGGTACAAAATGTTCTTCAGGCCCATGGTGAAACACACAACAGCACGTTACACAGGAACTATGCAAAGTACATTAAAGTGTACAAGTGCAGAATATTCAATAAATTAATCATCCAGTAAACACAGAGGAGACCAAATACAAGAGCTAGTACTGTCACAAAGTATCTTTACAGATAGCCTTAAGAGAGCAAGCCCAGGTGACAATGGCAAGGAATAACCCCCTCAGAGCATGAGGAAGAAACCTTGAGAGGAGCCAAGACTCGAAATGGGGATATCATCCCCTCTGGTTGACACAGAAGCAAAAAGCATTGTTGAAGAAAGGGCAGTATATAAACAAGGAGCAGCATGATTGAAGACTTATGTTGATCCAGTGAGTGTACAGTAATCTTATAGCATCATGTATTGAGTGGGTTAAGAGCTGTTTTGATAAAGTGAGGCAGGCAAACAATGATCAGTTCTAATAAAAGTAAAAGCCCAGTCTCCTCAGTCAGTGGATATAGAGGTAAGACATTTTTGGGCTCCCAAAGCCTGAGGCTTGCTAAACAGGGTGTGTGGGGCATGCAGCTGCTGTCTGGTGGTGAAAGCTGGCTGAACATCAGGCAGACAGGGACACTCAAGTCCGGACAATTAGCCTCCAGCGTCAGCTCAGGCAGGATGAGCAGTTGTTCTGCCTAGCAGAGAAACATAACTCAAAAAAGTGATCCAGAAAAAGCTTCCTGAGGAATGAGCACACTTCTGCCTCACCCTCAACAAATCTGTTCTTAATACACTTCAACATGAAATAAGTATTATAGGTATATTTAAAATATTGTAAACAGTTACATTTTGTTTGTATTAATCAATATTTCTTTAAAAAAACAATTTCACATTTCTATGGATATTAAAATTTCACTAGATTAAACAACATTAACCATGTAAAAATGCATAATAATAGGTTGAATAATCTTATATTCTTACAACAACATCTTGATTACAATATTAGATACATTGACTAGGTTTAGACAGATTAACTTGACAAATATAATTTTTTTGCATTACATATACAGTTGGGCATTGCATGTGGATGAGGTGTAGCATATATACTGTGTACAAGCAGCATCATATACATAACAGCACTACAGTAAACTTTAGTTTTTCGACTGTAATTGTACAGATAGGCCGAGGTAGCTCACTCATCTAGCACAGACGTTTGCTGAATCCCAGCCAAGAATTTTGAGGGAGGGAGTAGAATATGTAAGCATGCGCTACACTTGGAATACACCACTGAGAGTTTGAGTTTATGTGAGAACAACTTGTTGTTTTATGCTCAACAGCTCTGCCAAATTCAGTGACGACATACGAGACGTGTCAGACATACGAGCGACCAATTGCCTTCACCTCACGCTCCAAAAAACTGTGGATTCAGTTCAGGTCCAACGAAGGGAACAGTAGAAAAGGCTTCCAGGTGCCTTACGTAACATATGACGGTAAGAATTAGGCAGAAAAAGGAATTAACAAAAAATGTTGTAGGAGCATTAAAGTGGCCAAAATGTGCAGCACTAATACAGCAAGTTAATTCTGTTTTAGTTGATACATAAGTCATATCTGAGTATCAGGAGATTTTCATTAAAACAATGTCACTTTATTTTACTTGATACATTAGATGAAGGTGAAGTAGACAAAGTACAGAGACAATTGCCTTAGTTGTACATTTTTGCCACTCTTAACAACGTTTGAATGCATCGCTTTGACTCAAGCTGTTTGACCTCAGCTATTTCCTTTGTGATGCAGAAGCTTAAATGGTACTTTGTAATTGTTTCAATTTTTTTTTTTTTCTTCTTCTTCAGAGGACTACCAGGAGCTCATTGAGGACATAGTCAGGGATGGAAGACTATATGCTTCTGAGAACCATCAGGAAATTCTAAAGGTTTGATGGAGTTTTGTGTACATTTCTAAGAGACACTACTTGGTAAAGGATTGACTCATTGTGTTTTCTTACCACCTTGTGGTTATAAGTAGTAATACACATGTTCTGTGGTGGAAAATACACATAATTGCAATTTAATATTAAATGTCTGATCTTTTTTCCCCTTCAGGATAAAAAACTTATGAAGTGTTTATTTGATGTTCTTGCTCATCCACAAAACTTCTTCAATTACACTGCCCAAGAGTCCAGAGAAATGTTCCCAAAGTCATTCATCCGATTCCTGCGCTCCAAAGTTCTGAGATTTTTGCGTCCATAGAAATAACCTGCAGAGGACTGTTTTCGGAGTTATGAGATTTGGCACTCTGTACAGCCAGTGAAAAATGAACCTGGAAAGAATGCTACAATCCCAAATGGCTTTGGCTGTATGAAGACTGGAATGTATATATAGATGTCCGACAAACAAAAGTAACTGGGGCCCAAAGAGATTCCAGTGGGTTGTTTTATCCACAAGGAAATGAACTATACTTCAGCTAAATGAACAGTAGCTGCCATCCCTGGATACAGAAGCCATCCCTGTGTATCTCACAAGCCTGTTTACATGGGTGTGAGAAAAAATAGACTAATGAAATTTTTAAATGCTCTTTTGGACATTTCTTCAGATGTAAAATTCTTCTCATCACCACACTGTCATGTTAAAACCATTCCTGTGCTGTTTTCTACTTTGCATACCTGCTGTTGCCATGTATAGTAAATGCCAGTCAAGTTGGTATAGAAAAATAAATTAGGTCTTGTATGTTGACTGGTTTTTAAGATGAGATATTGTATATGGATTATATATAGTACATATTTCCTTATTTTTAATCTTCAAAGCACTACTATCGATGTAGTGGGAGGTAAAGCATTTATGATTTTAATGTGTTGTATATTATGTACAGGTATTAGATTCAATTAAACTCTCCTGGTGGTGTTTTTTATATGGTGGCCTACTGCGTGCCTGGTAGGGGATTTCTATGCTTCAATTGCCTTGCAGTAATAAACTTTTTAAAGTATGTACATATATTTCCAGTGTTCGTTGTTGAATAACTTCTTTAACAGGAGCATGACATTGTGCTCAAGGACCTTATTATAATATTCAGGACATTATTCCCGGTCATGTGTTACACTTAGTCTTGGGCCAAACAGCAGTACAAGGGGGGGTACAGCCATTGCAACCAAGCCTGCCTTTTAGTCTAGACTAGCCTAGAGAACTGGGATGGGATAATGGCATGATGCTGACACCGGAAACCAGGATTCATTTTTCATTGACAAAATGAAAGATACATTCTGAGAATTCCATGGTATCTTTTAGTTGTATGTAACAGAGCTAGGACTACTTATACATTTAATGTTATAGATATTACATTAAAGTATATTTTTGTCTGTACATCTAACATGTACATAAATAAAAACAAACTCAATGTTTCATTCTATATTATGCTGTAATAAACATTAAGATAATTTCATATTATTTCAGTTACAGTACTACATTACAAATACATTTGATTTCAATTTCATATAGTCACACAGCTCCAGGGGCCTGGAGGTTGTGGGTTCGATTCCTGCTCCGGGGTGACTGACTGTGAGGAGTTGGTGTGTTCTCCCGGTGTCCGCGTGGGTTTCCTCCGGGTGCTCCGGTTTCCTCCCACAGTCCAAAAAAAAAAAAAAAAAAACAACACACGTTGGTAGGTGGATTGGCGACTCAAAAGTGTCCGTAGGTGTGACTGAATAAGTGTGTGTGTCTCTGTGTTGCCCTGTGAAGGACCGGCGCCCCCTCCAGAGTGTATTCCTGCCTTGCGCCCAATGATTCCAGGTAGGCTCTGGACCCACCGCGACCCTGAACTGGATAAGCGCTTACAGAGAATGAATGAATGAATTAAGTTGTATAGCGCATTTTACAACGGATGTTGACATAAAGCAGCTTCACAGAATTCCAATAAAGACAAAGTTTTGACATGAAATGTAAAGAATGTAAAAACCCTCAGGAGAGCAAGCCAGGGGTGACAGTGGCAAGGTGTGAGACAATGTTTTATGAAATAATTTGAGATAATCACATTTTTATAGGTTCGTATATGTAAAAATCTATGTATAATGTGTCCGTTAATTTAAGTAAAAAAATGTAATAAAAATAATATAGTTCACATTCACAGGTACTATCACCAGCATGAGCCAGGGCGACCTCCAGTGGCCAAGTGGCTGAACCACAACAACAAAACTGCCACTCTGTCTCTGACTGCAATGTTCTTCACATTTTCCAGTTTATTTTACTAATTAAAAAAGGAAATTAAATAATTTGAATGTGAAACTTGCCAGTTTTGGTAGAAAACTATATATATATATATATATATATATATATATAATTTTTTTTTAAACAAAAATTCGTTTTCACATTTTGAACTTTCAGTGGAATCTAAATGTATAAACATTTAGTATGAAGTGATATACTGATGCATCTCAATAAATTAGAATGTCATCAAAAAGTAATTCAATTCAATAAGTGAAACTTATGTAGACTAAGTAGATTAATTACAAACAGATTGATCTATATCAAGCATTTATTTATTTGAATGTTGATGATTATGGCTTACAGCCAGTGAAAACCCAAAAGTCATTATCTCAGGAAATAAGAATATTATATAAGACCAATTTTAAAAATAATTTTATTACAGAAATGTTGGCCTACTGAAAAGTATGTATAGTATATCCACTCAATACTTGGTCTGGGCTCTTTTTGCATGAATTACTGCATTGATGCGGCATGGCATGGAGGCGATCAGCCTGTGGCACTGCTGAGGTGTTATGGAAGCCCAGGTTGCTTTGATAGCGGCCTTCAGGTCGTCAGCATTGTTGGGTCTGGTGTCTCTCATGTTCCTCTTCACAAAACCCCATAGAGGGTCAGGCGAGTTTGCTGGTTAATCAGGCACAGGAATACTGTGGTTATTAAACCTGGTACTTTTGGCAGTATGGACAGGTGCCAAGTCATGCTGGAAATGAAATCCACATCTCCATAAAACTCGTCAGCAGAGGGAAGCATACAGTGCTCTAAAATTTCCTTTTAGATGGCTGCGCTGATTTTGAACTTGATATAACACAGTAGACGAACACCAGCAGATGACTTGGCTCCCAAACCATTATGTGAAAACTTCATACTAGACTCAAGCAGCTTGGATTGTGTGCCTCTCCACTCTTCTTCCAGACTCTGGGACCTTGATTTCCTAATGAAATGCAAAATTTACTTTCATCTAAAAACAAGACTTTTATATAAATGAGCAACAAGCCAGTCCCTTTTCTCCTTGGCAAGGTAAGATACTTCTGCCATTGTCTCTGGGTCATGAGTGGCTTGACAACAGTAATACGACAGTTGTATGCATCTGTTATCCCTGTTGCTTGTGCACCTTTTCTACCACATTTTCCTTCCACTAAATTTTCCATCAATATATGAGTTTCACATTTAGAATTTAATTACTGAAATAAATGAGCTTTTTGATGATATTCTAATTTATTGAAATACACCTGTATTTTCTCCCACAAATAAATAAAAAATAATCCAGTTTAAGAAAAAAAAACTCTGAAAACAGCAGCTTTTTATTGTGAAAAATAATTTCCACACAGTTTGAAAAGCAGACCAAGCTTCTTTAACTTTGAAGAAACGGGGGCTAACAGATTATGTAGAGCATTTGATGGATTAAAGTCTAAAATTATATGTTTACAAACTGCACCTGGTAAATTCAGCTTAAATTTATAAACAAGAAGATCGTTTTAATGTTTTGACTGGTGTATAAGCTACAATAACTGTAACTTGACGATGTTTAGCCATTCTGTGTGTTATTAGCTACATTCCTGTGTTGCGCCTATGGTTCCTAGTGCCTTGTTTCCGCCGGGAGGGAGTGTTGAGTACAGACTGATGACGGTCAGCTGATATTTTGCGGAAGAATAGCTCCAGAAATCTCTTGTTTGTTTGTAGTTGGATCTAAAGCTTACCTTTATATTAAAGCCCTGTTTCCTCTGTCTTTAGGTTTCATTTCACTGCGTTTAACGGCAGAATGTCTCCACGGTGTTTAAGGCTCGCCGGCGGTGTTTTGACGACGATGTGTTTTCTTCTGATGCTGTCAGCACAAATATCAGAGGCTAAGGTAATTCTCTCTGAATTTTGTATAGTTTTTAGATATTACAGCGATGTGGATTGATTCCAGCACGAATCTGAGGCCGTCTTGTGTGTGTATTTGTTGCTTTTAGCGAGGCTATCTTGCTTAACGTGATCCACATGAGAAAATGTAACACTGAAGCTAACGTAAGCCACTGGGCTGCGTTCTAAACCGCACACCACTGGACTCCACACACCGCCCTACACAATGCAACAAATGTCAAATACCGTGTTTACAAACTCTGCAGGATGCTTCTGTGCTGTTTTGGACGCAACCAAAAGTAATATTAACTCTAATCATCTAGATTTCCTTTTTATGTGAATATAGTTTTTATGCCACTGTTTATCTAATATATAGACAGATTATTCTTGTCGTATTTGTCAGGCAAAATGTTGTTTGACCAATGACTCTTAATATCCTACACGTATTGTGCATTAAACACACTCACTGTCCACTCTATTAGACACATGTAACGTGTTGTTCCTCCTTGTAAATACAAAGTCAGGACAGTAGCTCATCCACTGCTGCACAGATTGATATTGATCCTCTACACCAGGGGTGGGCAATCTTATCCACAAAAGGCTGGCGTGACTGCTGAATTTTAGTTAATTCAGGCCAGAGCACGTCTGATTTCACTCTTTTAATTAGTTGGTCTCAGTAAAACAACTGATTATGTGACCTCCTGGTTGTTTGGAACAAAAACAGCAGCCACACCGGCCCTTTGCGGATAAGATTGCCCACCCCTGCTCTACATCTTGGTCAGTGGTAATTAGATGCTGATCCATTCTTTCCAGTGCAAAACACACACACACACACACACACACACACACACACGCACACAACCTGTAAGTGTCATTGTAGTGTTGAGAACGGTCCTCTGCCCAAATCGTACGCGCTTTACTGTGGTGTTGTGGAGGTCCTAACTATTTTTGGGTGTGTTAACAAAGTATTCAGAGCAACAGATGGACTACAGTCTCTTATTGTAGTGCTACAAAAGGCACTTGTAACAAATGTAAATGTATTATAATGTGTGACATTTTTTGGGTTTGGTTTTTTGTGCACTTATAAATTAAAGAACAATAACTGTAAATGTAAGTGTTAAAAAATCTCATGTAAATTCACATAATACAAACCTCATGTTTGTTTGTTTATTTATTTATTTATTTATTTATATACAGGACTTCATTATCTTCTTAAACCCTTAACAAAAAATATGATGTGTATTATGTAATAGAGAATGTTTTCTTTTGTCATATTTCCCACTCCACTACCCGCACTTGAAGTAAAACTTTTTTTTTTTTTAAAGCCAATGACTGTCTGTGACTCCAGATTCCTTTCCAACCAATCCTGTTGTTCCTGTATAATATTTGTATTTTCAATTTGCAGAAATCGGAGGATATCCGGTGTAAATGTATCTGCCCACCTTACAAAGAGGTCGAAGGACAGATCTACAATCAAAATGTTTCACTGAAGGATTGGTAATTAATTAACAGCACTCTAAAATTATTCATGTTGCTCAGTTAAATTTTTAATTTTACAAATTGTGTATAACATTTAGCCAATTAATTTCTATATACATAGCAACTGCCTTCATGTTGTGGAGCCCATGCCAGTTGAAGGGAAAGATGTAGAAGCTTACTGTTTGCGCTGTGAATGCAAGTATGAAGAGAGAAGTTCTGGAACCATTAAAGTAAGTTTTCTGCCTTTGGTTTAATTGTTTTGTTGTACATTCATTTGTGGCAGTAGCAAAATGCATGAACATGACTCAAGAAGTTTCCACTGCAACATGCAAATGGTAGAGTTAGGCTTTAGCATAAATAACATACTCCATGGAACAAACCAGCCTTGCCTTCTTAACAGTTTGGGATAGTCATGGTGGAACTGAAGTTGTGATCTGGGGAATGTTTTCTTGCAACAAATTAGTAGCTTTAATAACAACTGAGCATTTTTTCAAAGCCACAGTGTTGCATATTTTGGTTGATCATCTGCAGAGTACAGGATTATATGTATCCCTTTTTTGCTTACAGTTGACATTTCATCTTGTGAGGTTATGTCCAGCTTAAAACTGTAACTTCTCACAAAACAAAATTCACCCCCAATATGCTTCTGTGAACTTGACCTTGATTGTACTGTTTTGGAGGCTTGAATGTACATTGAACAAAATTTCAGCAGTTATTTAATGCAGTGATGTCAACATGGACCAGAAACCATGGATGTGTCCACATCTATGAAGTTGTATAAGGGTGAGCAAAATGTCTGCAAGAGGTGTTGTAGTGTTGAGAGCAGAAATGGGACACATTGCCATGGTGCTACTAGTTACTTGAAATTAGCAGGTGTTCGTCTGCCAGTTGCCTCCTTCCTGCCTAAAGTTTTTTTGAAAACCATAGTATGGTCGCCCTAGATCAGGTGCTCCTGGTAACACAGTGGTTAACGTATAAGCGTCATTCATTTGGCAAAGTACACGTTCAAAAGTGTAAGCAGAGTTGTTTCTGTTTCACAGGCGACTATTATTATTTACCTGACTGTTCTGGGGCTGCTGTTGCTGTACATGGTTTATCTGACCTTGCTAGAGCCCATGCTGAAGAGACGCCTGTTTGGACACTCGCAGCTCATCCAGAGTGAAGATGATGTTGGGGTATGTATGACTGATACTTCTCTTAAACATGCCATCACATTTGAATTGTGGTACTGTTACATCCTATCGCTTAGAATTGTTTTTACCCTACCTGAAAGTGATGCTCTGATTCCTAGAAAAAAGGCATTGAAACTTCACTTTTGGCATCCGGGTTTATTTTACTTACGGTTAATAAATGACTCTGAGCTGATTATTCCAAGCTTTTGTGGACCAAAGAACAATGGCACTTTAAAAAAGGTCATTTTGAAGGTGAACATGTATGAATAGTTGTCACATGCACCACACAGGGTAAAATGCCCACTAGATTGCATTTGGGCTAATGTTAGTGCAGTCTGTACTAATCTAGTTGACTGAAACATCCTCAAAGTCATATAATTTTTCTCATATTAAGAGTCTGTATGTAAAGTTAAGGTTAAATGGGAAACTACCCCCACTCCCTCCACATTGATTTCAATATGGTGCTGTAAAAATGAATAACCCCAGGAGCAAAATGCCCAAACTTTACATAGGGCTCCTTTAATTCAGGAATATTTTCACGTTTTTTATAAGAAGCTAGAGCTGGGCGATATGAGAGCAAATCAGTATCTCGATTAATTGTATGATTATTATGATGAATGAATGATTATATTGTTTTTCTATTCTTGACCCTCATATTTCTGTGGCGAGGCATGTACTGTAAATATACTCCAGTATTAAAGCTGGGATATTTTTTCTAACGTTGCTGGGAACTTGTTCCTCTCTTGTTTTTGAGCACTGTTTATATTTGAGCTGTGATTGAGCTTTGGTTGTTGAAAGTGTTTTTTACTCAGTGTTTACATCTACAGTGACTACAGCTTTGGTGGAGTCGTTTTAAAATGGACAGTACATGAACACAGTGGGGAAATAACAAAAAAAATAAATAAATAAATTGACAACTGATATAGACGAGATTATGAATGTCGATTTCGATTAATTTTCGATTCGTTCCCCAACCCTAAAAGGAGCCTTTATTTATCCACTTTGCAGTAACGATATCATTTATAGCTTTTTGAAGATATATTTTTAAATGTGTTATAAAGTCCTTTAGATAGAAATATAACTTTCATATTTTGTTTGGGTTTCTAGGACCAACAGCCATTTGCTAATGCCCATGACGTGTTATCTCATTCGCGAGCTCGTCCCAATATGCTTAACAAAGTGGAGCATGCTCAGCAGCGCTGGAGGAGGCAGGTCCAGGAACAGCGCAAGTCTGTGTTCGACCGGCATGTGGTGCTCAGTTAAAATGGCTCCCTCTCCTGGACTTTATCAAATGGGGCGCTGTAACTGAGCTCACTTTAACCTCCCCCTACCAGTGCAGGACCCTTCCCTTCTTCAATATACATTCAACTCTCTCTGTGTATCTGAATAGGCTTTTCATGACCATGAGTTGGTGAGCCACAGGTTTATTGTGATGTTTCTTCTATGATAACTGGAGTAATGTTCTGCCATTAGCATTAACATGATTTGATATTCTTTTTACATATTAGAGGAGAACATTTGCATGAAATGATGTCCTCTATTGACAGACAAAGTTTACTACTGATTCAGATCAGTCATGTCTATATATGGAAGGAGAAGTGCCAATTTCTATTCAAGCGGACATGACCCTTTATGCATCTGATTTTTTTTCTTTTCTTTTCTTTTAAATAAACACTTAACAAAATTCTGGTTCCTGGAAAACATGCTTTACATTGCATTTTTTTTTCTTTTTTTTAAATGTAAAATACATTATATGCAAAAGTATTTTCTACTGTCCCTGCTCTCCAAACTTCATACATAAACCTTTTTTAAGCTTGTACATATACAATGATCAAATCATCTCTGTGCTAGTAATAAGTCAATCATTGCTGTTGTTTATTTTCAGGAAAGTAATATCTCCAGGCGTGTGACATTTCATATATTCAGAAGACTAATAATGTTGCAAGTGATGATTTTCTCCATTTGTCTAGCTCATGTAAACTGTGCTCATAATAATTATTAAGGTCAGTATTGCATTCGCAATTTGTTCAAAGGCATTTCTTGCTACGTCAGAATTTAATTTTGCTGGATCATCTTTTGAGATTTCATAGTTTGATGGGAAGCAATGTTTTATGTTGTATCAGTGATACTTTCTAATTTTCAATACAGTTCTGTGTAATTTAAGGAGTTTGGTTGTTCATTTATTTTAACAGCATTACATGTTCAACTGATACTTCAAGCATGAAACTCCAAGAGCTAAGTGGGATTTGCATTAATGTCAAATATAAGAAGAAACATAATCACAATATTTTAGTTTATTTAAACCTCCAACAAGGCACGGTGGCACAGCAGGTAGTGTCACAGTCACACAGCTCCTCCAGGGGCCTGGAGGTTGTGGGTTCGATTCCCGCTCTGGGTGACTGTCTGTGAGAAGTTGGTGTGTTCTCCCGGTGTCCACGTGGGTTTCCTCCGGGTGTTCCGGTTTCCTCCCACAGTCCAAAAAACACACGTAGTAGGTGGATTGGTGACTCAAAAGTGTGTGTGTGTGTGTGTGTGTGTGTGTGTGTGTGTGTGTGTGTGTGTGTGTGTGTGTGTTGCCCTGTGAAGGACTGGCACCCCCTCCAGGGTGTATTCCCGCCTTGCGCCCAAAGATTCCAGGTAGGCTCTGGACCCACCGTGACCCTGAATTGGATAAGCGGTTACAGATAATGAATGAATAAACCTCCAACAAGATGACATTTTTATGTGGAGTAGATTATAAAACTAGAGTTAAGTTTAGCATAGTATCTGGGTTTTGTTTTCTGTAAGTATATTTCATTGTTTTGAAAACTAACACCAAAAATAGTAAATATGGGTAGGAAAGCTGAATAGATGGATAGAAACTACCCCATGTCAAATGTAACATTATTTCAATTAGTGGCTTAAGTGTAAGTCAAACTTTCAGGATGCAGTACTTGGTGCAGCACCAGACTGCTTTGAGTGGCAATGATTTTCCAAATACTCTTGAGTTCATGTGGTTATATCCGTTGTGGACATGCATGAGGGCAACCGTGACCTGGTTGTTAGGGAACTTGGCTTGTAACTGGAATGTGATAAGTTCGATCCCCAGAGCAAGGCCCCTAACCTAAAATTAAAATGATTCTAATTCTAATTTTACAATGTCCCAACTTTCCTGAAAATGGGTTTTGGAAGTTAGATTTAATGTAATATATTTTGAAGGTGACATATGAGATAATCATTTTATTTGCGCATTGTAGTCTTTTTAAAAACATGAGGAAAAATAAGACGTTATGATTTTGTGCTGCATCTTATGTGCAGGAATTTAAGGATCGTCCTGCCCTGGAACTGCATTTATGTAAAAGTGCAAGGACAAGGTTAAATGACTCAAAACAAACAATGGGTGAGGAGAAATAAGTGTGCTGATTAAATATGCAGAAAACCAGAATTAAATAAAAGGGGGAAAAATAAAAAGCAAAAGTGACAGTGGTTTTTTTTTCTCCGTGCTGATGGGTGTTTCGCTTTTGGAGTAAAGTGGCTCATTCTCAACAGGCACATGAAACTGGTCGGTTTGAACAGGGCTGTTTAGACACAGTAAAAAAAAAAGTGCTGTGTTGACATGCTGACCAAAACAGTTCAGGATCACGGTGGGTCCAGAGCCTACCCGGAATCACTGGGCACAAAGTGGGAACACAACCTGGAGGGGGCGCCAGTCCTTCACAGGGTGACACACTCACATTCACACCTATGGACACTTTTGAGCTGCCAATCCACCTACCAACATGTGTTTTGGATCGTGAGAGGAAACCGGAGCATCCTGAAATAAATGTGAAATGAAATGAAAAGTTATAAATATTGCAAAAAGTATTCCAAAAACATTTTTCCTTTTTTAACTACTTTGTTTTGCCAGTGTTCTGAGTTTTCAGGGTTGCCATACATTTTTAACCAAACATTAACATATGCCCGTGATGTGGTTTATATACTAGAAGCTGTATAATGTACGAATTAAACAGAAAATCCGGAGGTAAGCGTTTTTGTTTTAGAAAAAAATAAGAAAAATGTGTTGCTTTAATATTTCATGATTCATGCACAATGAATAAAGACAAAATGTAAAATTACATCTAAACCACAATGGCCGAAGAGGGGAAATTAAGAAGCAAATTAGTGTGATTCTATTGAGTCGGTTCAATCATTAGCAAAACAAGTCGTTTCAATCGGACGTTTTTGGTAAAATGAACAGTTCGAAAGAATCGATTCTGAAAAGTGAATCTTTCCCATCACTAATGTTTTGCTGTGCAGTTGTGGGACTGAGAGTGCAGCACACACGAACACGCGCGCGCGCCTTCCTCTCAAAACTCACCCTCAAATCTTGGACAAGTCGACTATGTGGATAGCTGAGCTCTTTTCCTAGGAGTTCCAGTCAGACATTAGTGAAGGTAAGTTATTTTTCTTCACCAATTTTTCTTTTACTTGTTATTTTAATCCTGCTACTCAAAGGTGCTCGTAAAGCCTTTGAACCCGTTCTCTGCAAAGTTATTTATGGAGTTTCGGAGTCAGTCGTGTGGGTGATGGAGGAGAGATAACTGAGAGAAAGGAATAATATTAATCAGAACAAAATGTGTAGCAATAATTTATAATCAGCCCTGGGTCGTGCACATTTTACATAAGAGGAAAACCAATTTGTTTACTCGCTTTTCCTTAATTCTAATTAATATCGCATTCGAAATTGCTGTTCCACCTTAAAGGCAGACTAGAGCGCAACAGTTGTTTGACGGTCGTATGGAGCCCGAGTGTAACTCTAGCGCGATTTAAGGTCGAAAGGAAAGTTCGAATAAGAAGTTAATAACAAATTAACTCCGTCTTTATCAATAGTGTTTATGACAATGGGTTGCAAGTAAGTATGATTTATATAGTATTAGTTCATTATGACGCATATTTAAAGACAACGTTAATGAACAAACTGTAAAAGTTGATTTGGTGTATAGTCCAATGCATTCATTGCCAAATAATGTTTGGCTGATTGTCTCTACACTAACATTGACTTGCAAATGGTAATGCATCGAACTATTTATATTCTATTTGTATTGATACTTCCATTTGAGTTTATGTGATGAGGATGAATTAAATATAAATATGTTTGATGTGCCTGAACATTTTGTAGATTGTTTTATACTTAGAAAAAAAAAAACGTAAACACTTCTGTAAAAACACCCAATCCTTTGCAGCAGACAGTGGGATCAAAATGTGTAATTATTGCTGTAGGTCATGGGACAACAAAAATAATAACATTGTTTGACTTAATGTAAATTGAGTTGTTATCAAATTAAATTTTATGACACATTGTTCTATACAAACAAGTATTTTCTGACTCTACAAATCTGATCTAGTGATAATCAATGGATAATGATAAGCTGGACCAGATCATACCTCAAATTGTGCTGAATAGTGGGTCTCAGGAGAGGAAACAACACTGGAGTAGGGCTTTTAAAATGGAAGTTGTTTTTTTAGCATTAGTATTATTTTTAATCTATGCACTAGGTTTTACTAGTATCCTGCGTTTGTTGGTATTTGTGGGATATCCGTGGCTGTGGACATAAGTGACGCCAAACAGAAACAAGGGGGCGCTCTTTAACCTTTTATAATATTAAAGAGCGCTCTGATGTTCGGTCGTTATGGATTTATGTGTGTTATGTTATTGTTTGAACGTTCACGACTCCGTTTACATAAAGAGTTCATGATTAAGGCGTAAACGCTTGTTGAAAAACTATGACTTGTTCACTTGTGTTGTCAGTGTGAGCTGAGCGTCTGATTTATGCGTTTTGTAAATGGGTTGACCTCCAGCTAAAACAGCAATTTTCTGTGTTTATTCTTCCTTTATCTCTCTGGTCAACTGAACCACCATCGGGGACTGCAGGCCCCACAGGACTACAGTGTGGGAAATGATTAAAGCAACGTCTCTCTTCCTATCTTTCCTTCACGCCTTCTTTCCTTCTTTATAAGATTTTTCCTCCTTTGTCTCTGGTCATATTTTGACTAATACAATGATGTGTTTTTAATGTTTCTGTCTTATTAGTCTGTTCCTGTCCTTGTGTAGACCACTACTGATGTAATAGTAGTGTTTTAGATTTTCTGACCTTGGGTCCAGAACGTTGCAGGTCATTTTAATCTATTTCCGTGTTGCTTTGCAGGGCTGATCTGTCAAGCCAATCAGGGTTACATTTCATTGTGCTTTTTGTAATTTAGCCATATATTTAACTACCAGCACAGCACAGTATACCTCTATCTCTTGTATAATGTTTGAATCTGTTTCAGAAATAAAAACAAAAGGTGTGTAATCTCTTTCTGCAGGCCCCCTAGTGGCCATTAATCTTCAGACTGGAAATAAATGCTGATATGTGGGTTTAATTCATATAATCTAATTAAAAAACCTTCATTGTTTTATAAAATAAAGTAATTTCATGTTTTCTCTAAATGCATGAAATATTGTGAGTCTGAGTTGAGCTGCTAGTGAGCAATGAGTGGCGAAAGGAAAATTCTAGGATCAAAAAAACCTGCTGTAGAAAGGGAGAGGTCAACAGTAGGTTATTATTTTTTTTTTAAATATAAAACATTGTTTACACTTCCACAAGGAAATGACATTTGGAAGTCCCATGAAATATCCAATAAAATATTTTTGATTCATTCACCACTATATTAGGGCCACACATCAAAAAAGTGATCCAACAAGGTTATTAAATTATAATAATAATTAAAAATTGAACAAGTGATTAATTCCAAAGCAGGCTGAAATGGCATTTTATTGCTACTTTGACCCAAACTTTAAAGTTTCATTTAGCAAAACAATTTTTAATTGAATATAGCACTGTAGAGTAATTTCTGAGTCTCATGGGCAGAGTCTTCACTTCCCCAGCAGCTTACTCAACACTCTTACCATCTATACTGAATCCACAATTGCCTGTAGAGCAGGGTTCTGATTGGAGTATTTAGTGGTAAAGGGAAAGGCAAACTTCCAGGAGCTCTAGAAAAAGACACAGACTTATTAGGTGCCTCTGTGGGTTTCAATGAACATGACTGATGGAGACTTTACACATGTATTCAAGGAAGTGGAATGAGTAAAGCAATGCTGGGATAATGTTTTCCTGTGCCTGAATTGCTTTAACAGGTGTGAAAACTACGCAGCTTTGGACTCAGTGAAAATTGCTTTAACATGGATCAACAGGTCCGACATATAAGTGACGATGAGTTCTGCCAGGTGGTGGATGTTTCTTTACACTCATATTTTCTATACAGTCATGTTGATTTAGTTGTAGAATTACTTTTGTAAGGTCATTGGAAAGTTGAGATACATATTTAATAAGGAAAGAACATTTTTTGCCACTGAATATAGCAAAAAATATAGTAATGTGTTTATTATTTATATATACTTTTAAAATAATGTGCAACACGTTTAATCAAGCATCAGATTGATTTGTGGTCCATGAAAGAACCAGTAAAATAAGTCCCCCATTGGGTTTAGTAAGAAATCTAAACCAAATCTTGGATATCACTATGTGACACTATAGTGATTTTTTGAAAAAATATAGAGCTTATATCCCATATTGATATTTGCCACCATTTGTATAGTCATTAAGTGATATAAATGGAAGTGGGTTTTCTCAGATGATCAGGAATGAAAAAATATTTAAATTTCAGCAAAAATATGTTAGACCCAACGTGTTCAAATTAGGAGTAAATATGTTATTAAAGTATGAATGAGAAAACATTATTTTTTTTGTACAAGCAGTGAAAATCACGTATTGTACCAACGGTCAACTTCCTGTGAGATAAGGAAAGCACAGTGTTGAGATATACGTCAGTGTTCTGCTGTCTGTTCCCGGTCTCAGGGTTGATAGGATGCCCCTGAGGATGCATCCAACACGTGACTCTGAGCCAGTATTTTGAAGTTGAGTGGGAAATAACCCTGTAAGAACTCTAAATATCTAAACTCTAAAACCAGTGGTTCTCAAACTGGGGCCGCACATTCTGGGGCTGGGTTATGGACATGATGTCTACTACAGCCAGTGTGCATCTTTCCATGGACCCTGCTTTTATATTACTAGATGATAGCTTAATTTGTCTTATTAACATGCAAGTACGCACAATTAGGTTAGCTAGAATTTACAGAATGAATGGTTCTCTGCTTGCTTCCCTGTAACTCAATCAGAAAATGGTTAAAATCTCTTCTGGTGACTAAAGTAGTGGTGGCTTGTTGTTGTTATGAGTGGATCAGACACAGCAGTGCTGCTGGAGTTTTAAACACTGTGCCCATTCACTGGCCACTCTATTAGACTCCACTTTTATGTTGGTATATCAAACATGTATATACACATATGCATGTATTTGTATATGTAAATATATGTATTGTTTCTCTAATGAAAAAAAAAATAGTCTATTTGTAACTTTTGTCTATTTTGTCTATTTATAGCACATTGAGAAATTCCTTGTGTGAAAAGCACTTTATATAAATATATATTTAAGAAATTATTTATATTTATTATATTATTATTACTTTTAGAACACCACTCATAATAAAAAAGTTGTTTCCTTCACATCACACCTTACAGATTATGCATACTTCATTTGATAGGGTTGAAGCTAGGGTAATTAATGCATTGTTTATATATTATAGTATATTTATTAGTATCTGAGTAATGATGGACAGACAGAAACAATCCTTATCTTCTAGTTCTAAAACCTCTTTCACTGTTGCAGGCAGGCATGAATAATTTAACTGTGTTTGATCAGCTTTTCTGTTTTTGACAGCATGTGCTTTGTCTGTAATATGGCAGCACACTCTATTTATCTACAGGATTCTCTGGACTCTATCTAGTGTTAAGTTGAAGTGAAGTGCTGATGATGGGAAACAGATGCAGATGTGCTTCCTAGCTGCCCAGAGGAAAATTTTATTGCTCAAAAGTTGCTCACTGAGTCTTAATAGTTATTATTCTAAATTTCCTGACGAGAAATAGCATTAGACAAAATAGGGACACTAGACGTTTCTGGGCAGAATAAAAATGATTATAGTTATTTAAAGCAGGAAAAAGAAGGTTTTCAGCGTTGGATGAGAAATGGTTGAGTTCCTTTTTTTTTAATTCAGCTGCCTATAAACATTATCTTAGAAAATCTGAGCCTAGTGTGAGACTTTACTGAGATCTCTACTAAAACTCCAAAGGAGACATGCAAGATTATTATGTTCCATTTCTCACACTTCAGTCTATGAGAGACTTCAGAAACATTAATGAGTTCTGTTCCTATGAGGGATTTTGTCAGGGTTTATGGGCAATTGCTTCCATCTGTACTCTTACATACCTTGGACTTCAGATCAAAGTACAAAGGCCATAGGTAAAATTAGACAATCATTTTCACCATGAATTGTAGAGTGTGTGAATAAGAACCTGTGCATTTTGACAGGATTGAGGTAGTTTCCTAATTCTGTGGTTCCCCATAGCCATGCTAAGCTTTGATTTGGATAACTCACCATGAGTGCACTGATTTGAAAAAGGCCTGTCTGGCCCAGAAGCAGCCCGCATCCAGCCACATATTTTTGTGCCATGATGATCCTAGCAGGCCTCTGCTCACATGAGAGCTGTTCCGTCTGAGGTTCATTGTTGTAGCTCGCTGGTGCTCTTGGTGTGGGTTGTTCTCAGGTCATGGGATCCGGTTATACACAACTAGAGCATTCTCATAGGGATAGAAGACAGGATAAACACTCTGATCTTACAGTTTTGAAGATGTCAATTTAAATCAAAATCCTGACAGATTGGACACTTTTCTAAGCAGAGAGTTTTATTCATTGTATTTACGTCACTAAACCATGTACGTAATTTCCACAGAACTAAAACACTATGGGAATATGTTCAATAATTGTTCCCTTAAAGAGAATGTCTACAATTATGGAGAAACACTGTTCTATCTGGTTTGTTTACATTCAAAAGCTCCATGTCTTTTAAGGTAAAGTGGTATTTTTGAGAGGAAAAATAAACCAACTGGTTATATGTGACTGAAGTTTAAATTCTTTGCTAGTTGTTATTCACTGTTTGAATGAACACAGAAAGTCATTTGTAACTTGAGCTGTTCATTTTGTAACACTTTTGCCCTGTGTTTACTTTAATGAAGTTAGCGCTCTCCCAAATGTAGAGTCAGTTCAATTTACAGCAAAATAAGCCAATATTAACCAACTATGGAGCAGGAATAGAGCAATATCTTTATCTCAGTTGATGCTTTTTAAAGTTTGAAGCTCTTTACAATGTCTAAAAATTCCATGTTTCTGCCATGAACCGAGAGAGAGAGAGAGAAAGCCTAGCATACTGGACAGAGACTCCTTTTAAAAAAAAAACATTTTCAGACACTGGGGCTTCGTAAACACATTAGATCAGTTTCTAAAAAAGTGTTTTTGGTTAAAATCTTGAACATTACTTTTAAGTACATGAAGGGTAATACATGTCATTGTGAATAGTGATATTGCAGGTTGTTTTGCTGCCAGACATCTCCAGGATCCTGTGGTCCTGGCTTCAGTCATTGCCTCAGGTTACAGCCTATGAGGCGTTTGAAGTTTAATCTCTCTTTCTGCTTGGGTATCCTCTGAATGCTACAGTTTCCTCACACAGTCCAAAAATAAATCCTGATCAGGATGAAGCAGTCACAGAAGTTGAATGAAAGAATGAAATACACTGTACTCAACGTGTAAATTTGCTTATATAGAACAAACACTACTGCTTTAAGTATTCTCAATCCAATCTTTTTTAGGCGTTTAAAAATGACTTCTAGTTTTTCTATTGAGTTTGAGATTCCCAAAGCATGGGAAAATGGGAAAACTATATCATAGAAAGCAGTTACATGAAATTGATATTAATAGTCTGTCTGCTGCCTGAGACACTGAGATAAAACATTGGCCTAAAATGTACTTTCAAAATATGTTCAGGATTGAGTGAAAAATATAGAGGATTTTAAGGGAAAAAGATTAAAATGGCAACTGATTCTCAACCACTGATTTGTACAAAAATTCTGAAAAGTTTGTAATAAATCTTTAAAAAAAGAATTTTATATAATTTTCCCTCTAACTAAGCAGAGACGATTATGCAGCTCGACACATAATTCTGACTCACTACAGCTGATGATTACTCAGAGTGCCGTGTCAAGTGTTGGAAGCTGTAATTGAACAAGTTTGGCTTTAATTGTGAGTGCATAGGAAAGTTCAAACTTCAATTTATCATCAGAGAGTGAAAATTACAGATCTGTGTGGTGCAACACATCTCGGTCTGGAAGCTGTGGTTTGGGTTGAGTCTACTATGGCGTGCGTTTGAGCAGTGTCAGAGTTTGACTGAACTTTTCCATCCAACAGTTGCTATTTGTTGTCAACACAATCAAAGGAAGTTCACCATGTTCTCCACAAGTTTCACTGCTGAAACTGAAGTTATTTATATAGTCAATATATATGAAATATTGATATTTTTAAAATATATATCTGTATGTTTTACAGGATTATTCAACTCATTTTTTTTACGTTTTTACAATTTCATGTAATCTTACAGTGTATTTGTCTTATTCCATTTTCAGTTCATGACTTGTTAATTGAATGTGCACATTAATTTGGAAATCTGGAGACCACTAATCCCCAACCTATTTTTATGGGTTACCTAATTCAGTGAATGTAGGATAAAATGAACCATTCCACTTTTGTTCTGCTTCCATAGAATGCAGGCACATCAGGATTTGCTCCTAGCTGCTCACTCCTGGGCTCTCGTGTGGAACTCAGTTGTGGCTCATTCTCATTTAAAGGAACAGATACTGAACAGGAAACTGTTTAGACAGGAGAAATGTGTTGTTTGATCCTTGTGGTGTTTTGACCAAAGCATGACATAGGCGTTTCAATAAGACTCCAGGGAAATGTGTAAGCTTGTGATGAAGGGAAGAAAAATTCCCCTTTAATTATGTGACACTGCTTTTTGGCTTTTCCAACTTATCTGAGGTCAGAAAAAATATTATAACATATTGTTTATAAAAACAATTACTGAGGTATTTAGATAATAATTTCCATATTACCCATCTTCAAGTACAGCCATAGAATGCAGCCCATGCTTGTGATGATTTCAAGGGTGCTAACACAACATTTGGTTACCCACAGCTCTCTGCACATACAAAACACAACAACAAAAATGCCTGTGGATGTGCGTTTTTTCTTTTTCCTATTTTATGTCTTTAGATTAATCTAGTGTTCCCTGTGAAACAACATCAGGTCTGTGTGTTATGCACTTGCCTACAGCATCACAGTTTTACAGGTAATAGATGATGTTTAAAATACAGGAAATATAGATTCCTGCGAAGTCAAAGAAAGTAGCCCAGACACTTCAGCATTAGTTGACTTTTAGCCTAATATACAAAATATTATATTGGTAGAAATGCTAATGTCACATTATGCCATCCCAAGACATCCTGGGGACTGTTCAGTGATCCACATCAGCAATATAGTTTTACAAGTATCACAAGTTAGCATTATTTTGAGGATCAGGAGTTCCTACCAAACCTCAAACTGAAATAAATACAAGCCCAGTCAGTATTTTGTGAACTGTTTTAGTCTAAAAACATGGGATAGCATGAGTTGTGTTTTTGTGCTGGATCTTATGTCGATAGCAGGCATGTCTGGATTGTCCTGCATGTTTAGACAGGATTAGAAAAGTGCTGTGCTTTTTGGTCCTTGTGATATTTTGACAAAAGCATCTCACAGACGTTTAATTAAGACCCCAGAACTGTGTTAAATTGTGGGGAAAGGGGTATAATATGTTTTTAAAGAAAGGTTATTGAGTTCCGGAGACCCAAACTCAGTTCTAGAATGTAAAAATTCTTCCCAGAATTTTGTTTCAACTACCTTTAAACCTCAGAGGCTGGTTTGAGATGATTAGGGAAACCAGGCAGTTGGAATAAAATCTGGATGAGGATTTTTACTTTTACATTTTTCTTTTACCACCTCTGAACTATATTATGTTGGCTGAGTGTATGGACCACTAAGGACGATGCTTAGCCTGTGAGTGTGTTTTCCAAGATTCTTTGTCTGCTTACGCAACTTATGGCCCCCATGCATGGCTTTGCATACCTCGGTTTACACAGCTGTGAGCAATGTGCTATGCTTGTTCTCTGCTGCTGAAGAAACTGGAGCACATGGGTAAATGGTAAATCAACGGATGGTTCTACAAGTCTGCGGGCTTCCCAGCAGGCGTGGACATCCACCAGAGTCTGAGCCAGCAACCTAATTATAGTCCCTAAAGAATTTGTTCTCCCCATTCAAAACAAAACATACAATGGGAATATTTATAGTGTGTTTTAAGTAAAAAAAAATTTGAAGAAACAAAGTCACAACAATATCACATCTTTTGAACAATGGATGTCTTGAATCAGTTGTGTTAACGTGCCAAAAAGGGTTTTAAGACCATTTTTACAAGTGCAGGAATGTATTACCACTCACCAGTTGATGTTTGAATTCTGCTTGAAAAAAGAATAGAACTGAGAATGAACAATGGCAAACATGAAGTAAATGACAAATATATACTAAGATTTAAAAGTTCATAATCACTACCACACTGCTCTTTTTGATAACTTTTTAAGTGTTGCTGATAAATCTGTGGGTGGCATGGTGGTACAGCAGGTAGTGTCGCAGTCACACAGCTTCAGGGACCTGGAGGTTGTGGGTTCGATTCCTGCTCTGGGTGACTGTCTATGAGGAGTTGGTGTGTTCTCCCTGTGTCCGCGTGTGTTTCCTCTGGGTGTTCCAGTGTCCTCCCACAGTCCGAAAACACACGTTGGTAGGTGGATTGGCGACTCTAAAGTGTCCGTAGGTGTGAGTGTGTGTGTTGCCCTGTGAAGGACTGGCGCCCCTTTCAGGGTGTATTCCCGCCTTGCGCCCAATGATTCCAGGTAGGCTCTGGACCCAACGCGACCCTGAACTGGATAAGCGCTTACAGATAATGAATGAATGATAGATCTGTGAAGATCTGCTACTTTACAAATTTACAACCAGGTTTACAGTTGTAGATTTCTACATAAAGATGGAGATGGCAAAAAAATAAAAATTAAATTACAATCCAAACATCCAGAAAAGTTGTGACATTGTGTATGATATAATAAAAGTATCTGTGATTTGTTAATTATCTTTATTTATGAACGCTATATAACTGAGAAAAGCACAAAGAATAGATTTCCAGTGTTGTCACTGAACTGAGTGTCTTTTGTAAATGTAAACACGTTTAATATTGTTCACTATTCATGAAACTTGGACTCCTCTGACCACAGAACAAGATTCTACTGTCTTTGGATAGAGATCTGGGGTTAGCTTGGGCCCAGAGAACGTATTAGCATTTTCACATAGAATTGATGTGTGGATTTTCTTTGAAAAATGGAGTTTCAGGTTGCCTTTCTAGATGCAGAGGCAAACTCTGTTAAGTGCCAACAGTTTTTTGAAGTACTCCCCAGACCATTTGGCTATATTTATAACTGTAGCATGGCAGTTATTTAAGCAGTGCCATCTGAGGGCTTCAAGGCCACACTCATTCATCATTGGTGTCCAGCCTTTCCTTACATGGCCTGGTATTTTTCCATATTTCCTGAATTATTTCATAATAATAAGATGATAGAAGACCTAAATTCTTTGCAGTCTTGCATTACAAATGTTCTGCTTGAAGTATTTGAAAATTCTCTCATGAAGTTTGGCAAAAAGTGATAAGCAATGACCTACATTTGCTTGCAAAGGCTGAGCCTTTGGTGAATGCTCCTTTTATATCCTGTAGTCACCTGCTTACGGCCTCTAAACACTGATGAATTAAAAAAAATTACAATTGTTTTACCCAACTCAACTTTTTTGGAGTGTATTGCAGGCATCAAATTAAAAAATGTTCATATTTACAAATCACAATCAAGAACTTGGAAATCTTTTCTTTTTTTTTTTTTGTATTTCATAGGGGATTCCAAAGTTGGCTAAGAAGTTAAATATTTGAGTTAATTTACCTTCTAATAAGTTGTCAGAACTAGAATCTGTGCTGTCAGCTTTGTATTAGAAGTTTATATAACTCAGAATAATAAGGTTACCATATAACTTTTTAAGTCACAAGGGCTAATTTTACAGTGTGTACACAAACTTGCACAAGTTTGGAATCACTTGTCAACATCTGTTTTACTTTTATTTTATAATAACTTTTACAATGTGCATTGAAATGCTACACAGCTGGAAAGGGACAAATGTATGACACAGTAACTTCTTTTCCCAAAAACTGAGCCATGTGTTATTGATTGTGGAAAGCTCTCTCGGTTTTGTGTAGGAGTGAGAAAACGTGCAGAGAAAGGAAGAGTAAGAGAGTGGGGGGCAAAACAAGCCCCTCTCCATGGAAACTAGCTCAGCCTTCAGCCAGAAATCCGTCTCCAGAAGAAGGCAGGCTCTTAGGGTTTTGTCCGCCTCAGAGAACATGATTAGAAGTTGGGGGGAAAGCTGCTGATATTACCGGCGTTTTGCGACGCTGTTTTCTAGAAAGATAGATAACTCATGGACGTGTAATAAACAGCTGGATACAATGGCTCGGACTACAAAGTGCTTCGCTCAGGTAAAATCGTTTTTAACACGCTTTAGTTATATAGCACCGAGGCTATGTGAACCGCAACAAAGTATTTTTTCCTCCCCTTCAGAATGCCAGCTCTCGCGGATTCGCTAGATATAACACAGTAACTTTTAAAGTGAAATATTTCTGCTCACAGTGGCGTCAAAAGGCGCAGTCACCAACGACCTATTTCGCTGTCCTGGATTTTAAAGACTTAATAACGTTCACAATTTGGAAATTAAGCGCTTTGAACTTAGACTAACAGTTACGAACAACAATTCTATAAGTTTCTCAGTAATTAAATATCTTTTGAGCAGCCGCATCTTAGGTCTTCTCAAGTTGGTTTCAATATCTGTATTTTACTGAGGGGAAAATACTTTAATTTGAGTGTGGACGTATGATACTCTGAGTATTTGTATTGGGTTTACAACAGCAAAAGTTAGAGGGAGAAGTACACTGTATCAAACTCATTACTGTCACAAACCTGACCTGAAATAGCACACTCATTTTGTGTGATGTGATGTGATGTGGACATTTTTAGTTGTATATTTTTTCCTGTGGAGTAAGAGAGGGAGTAGTTTGAGAATGCATTTTGATGCTCAACTTGTGTTATTATCAGGTCAAATTTACTCATTCGTGAGCTATTTATTAGAGCTATAAAATAAGCTAGATTTTCAAAACATTGTGTTTAGATTTCATTCTCCATTTTTTTCGTTTTTTAATCTACTGCATTTGAACAGAACAGCAGTCCTTCGTATTGTGTGAAAGTTTCATGATAAATAGACCAATAAAAATGCTCTAAAATGACTTAAAATACAATATTTTTTACATTGACCTCCAATGAAAGTTAAAGTTTTTTCCTTCTTCTGCAAAGTTGCTAATTTGGAGATTTTATTAATTGGACAGCGACAATGTTTTTCAAAATTGTCATCACATTAATATGATACGATATTGACCATTAGTATTCATGAATGTGTAGATGCATTTTGCACCCAAAGCCTTGTGTTATACACAAATATTGTTTATATTTCTAATTAATTATATAATAAAATACATATACTATAAAAAGAATTGTCCCTGTAAAGTAGATGACATAGTGATCTATGGATCTATGGATGTACAAACTATGGATAGTACATCTGTTGCCATGTAGCGGCACAGAACACAAAGGTTATGTCAGGTGCTTTATGCTAACTTTTGTGTTATCTTTAAAGAATGTATATATAATAATATAAGAATATTGGTTGATACCACTTGAACCAGAGATACTGATAACAGTATTGAGACATTTTCTTCATTAAAATGTGCTGAGCTCATATTTGGGTTAGATTTATTTTTAACACCTCACCTAAGATAAACATCTAAAATGTAGCCATCATGCCCCTACTACTAAGAACACTTATCTAGGCCTCAGGAACAACCTAACATCACAGTCTGGTGTGTCCTACTTCAGGCTTCTTACATATGATTATTTAGTTTGTTTCCTTTGATGTCTGAGCCAGCATTTATTTATTTATTTTGCTGATATGAGTCCAATACCATTGCTCATTGACACCAGTGTGCCATCTCAACTTGACAGTTTTAGTTTGATTGTTGGCACCAGAAAAACTTAACATCACTGTTTCAGATATTCACTTTTGGCACTAAATCATATTTCTAATTACATACAAATGTGCTATCTTGTCTTATTCAGAAACAAATATCAGTTTGCTTTTCTTGATTTATCATGTTTTCAGTGTATGCTCTGGTTGAGGTATGTTTTCACACTGAGTGGTGAATATAACATTTGCCCCCTTCCTTTAGCTGAAGCAGCCCCTGCAGCTGCAAGCCTTTTTTTCTTGAACTTTCTGAACAGACTGTCTATTGTGCTTATGGAACAATGACCTTTCCTTCTCATTGGCCTGAATTGTCAGCTCAAACATGGGAGGCCCTCTGTTCACCGTCCAGTGCTTGCATAATATGGATGAAGGCAGGATGTCATCACACATTGAACTATGTATCCAAACTAAATTATCTTCATGCAGCAATATCGATTTTTTTTGTCTCTGAGTCCCAGGATGATTATCTGCTTTCATGTTACTAAATATGACAGCTTTAGATAGATATCTTTATCAGGATTATTTTGTATAGTGATCAACTGTAAAATTTGTAGTATTTGCATGAAGTGAACAAAAGAAATAACTTAATTACTCATTCATTTCCTAAACTTCTCATAATCCTTTTTATTAAGAATTGATTTAAAGTAATATGCTTAAATTTCTACATTATCATAAACTAAAATTTCATTTTCATAAACTAGAACATCAGCTGCTTAGCCTAAGGTTTGCAGAACATCCGAGTTTCCTATATATCTTGTTATTTTTTAGAATTAACTTAATTTTTTCTCTCAGTTTTCTTGTCATCACCTGTTCAAACCACTAACCAGTTCTCCCCAATTGGAATGATGTCACCAATTTGAAGGCTAGCACCAAATTCTTCTGGAATGTGCACAAATGAAATGACATATTATACCACTTTAACCAAATTAACACAGTTCCCTCGGGTGTTGGTTAAATCACTGTGACATGCTTTGGTCAAAATACCTTAAGGATCAAACAACACAGCCAATATCTAAACAACCTTCGTGAAAACAACCAATTTCAGCAACTTTTCCTTTAAATGACAGTGAGCCACACACAGTTCAGCCCCAACTAAGTAGCATCAGGTGAGGTACAGAGGACATGTTTTAGCTGCTTAACCTCAAGTTTGTACCCAACAAGCTGTCAATCAAAAGTTAATTTACTTCATGTAGCTCGTACGATAGCAAAAGGCATGCTATATCTTGTCAAAGGCAGTCAAACACTAGTCCTGAGGAACCACACCTCTACAAAGATGATTGTTTTCCCTCTTTTGACAGAACAAAGACTTTGTAATTAGCTGAATCAGGGAGAATGGCAAACTCTTTGTAATTAGCTACATGAGGGAAAATGCTAAACTTTGCAATGTTGTCGGCTGTGGTCTCTAAGTTCTAGTTCCAAGCTTTTAACAATTACTGTGTTTACACAATAGTTCTCAATTAAAACCCAGACCAAACACAGAACATTTTTACACTGCATGCACAGTTATTAGGCAATTTAAATTCCTCAGGGTTATTATTATATTTGAACAAATACAGTCCAGAATGTATTGTATCTGAATGATTAACAAAGGAACCGTTTTGTTTTTCTCAGGGGCATATTAGAGTATGCAGAATTATACATTATAAAAAAGAAATCCAGACTCACTCGTTTATTCTTAATTTTTAGAGTAAATTTAACATGTAAGAAATGCAAGATAACAGTTTATGACCATTTATGTCCTTTTTTCCAAGGAGTCTTTCAGTTATTTGATCTGTTCATGATCAAATTTGCTGAAGCAGCATCCACAGCCTCCCAAATTCTGTTCAAAGAGTTCTTTTTTCTTCGCTATAATCCTCACAACTGAGCAGCGCCCACGAGCTTTCCATACAATTTAAGCCAGGTGAGGAAGAGACCATCCTGTATTTCTTGGACTAATTTTGACACATCAACTTGTGAATCTTATTCAGTGATGGCTTTACCTTAGCCATGTCTCTTAGCCCTTGGCACATACTTCTGGACACTCCATGATGTTGCAGTTCTGGAATATTGTGGCACTTTAAGATTATGGACTGCTTCTTTGTGAAATTGCTGGGTGAGTGTGCCCTGTATTGGACTGGTGCCCCATGAAAGAACTCTGGTCCTTGAAATGGTTCAGTTCATAATTCTTTTAACCTTGGTGATATCTAGGAAACAGGCCTGCATTTCCAGCAGTTTAGATAGGAACCAAAGATACGTCATCAGCAGGGTTTACTGTGGAGGTTCCTTGGTTCCAGTGTCACTGTGGCTGAATTCAGCACCAGAGCCAGAGATAAATGAATAGAGTAAGGAAAGAGTCGTCATATATCTACTGTTTACAGTGGGCTTAGATCATAGTGATATATGATGCATGTTTGAAAATGTTGCAGAGTTGTGAGTTGTCTTGCTGAGCTAGTGAGCCCAACCACATCCACTGCACAATAATACTTTATTTGCGGCTCTGAGTTCTTTCTGGAGCTTCTTTAGCCCAATAAGCCCATGGAAAATGCCACAGTCTGTGCTGAAAAAAAAATGCTTTTCTTTGGTTCTAGCTGGACCTAATTTAACTTTTCTGGTCCATGAATGAGTTTAGGTTGGTGGAAACATGCTGGAAATGTAAGATTCTGACCTACTGTGACCCCGAACAGGATGAAGAGGTTACAGAAGACAAGTGAATGAATGAATTTGAAGATTTATATTGGTCCATTCATTATGAAAGTTTGACAGTATAAATGACAGCTGGAGTTTCCAACAAAAATGGAGATAAGTGTTGGTCAGACAGCAAATGTGAGGGACATTCCTTCTGCTCCACTGTTTTTATGTCAAAAGCTGTATGTACATGTGTGGTACAAATTGATTTGGAACATTCCAACCAAGATTGGCTTAGACATGAGATTGAACTGATAGCACCCAGCCATGATAATGTAACAGCTTACAGCTTTAATGGAACACTAGGTAAGGTTTGGTAGTTTGCTCCTGGGCTCTTCCCACAGTTTTCACTTTAAAACACTGTCCTGAAATCAAGGGAAAGAGGTGTGGGTTGGCGTGGTTTATCTACCCCTTAATGTTGCATAGTATATTTTCTGCAGTGCTGAGCCTGTTGTAGCAATGACAGAGGCTCTATTCTTATTATTGCAAATCCACCTACCAGAGTATGTTTTTGAAAGCCAGAGCACCCAGAGGAAACCCATGCGGACACAGAGAGAACACACCCAACTCCTTATAGACAGTCACCTGTAGCGGGGTTCATAACTACAACCCCAGGACCCTGGAGCTGTGTGACAGCGACACTACCTGCAGTGCCATCGTGCTGCCCTAAGGGGAAAATTGAAAATTGATTCAGCTGAAAATGAACATTTTGTTCAGTTTAATATACCCAGACCACCTTGTAGTCTGTGCTAATTAGAGGTGGGCGATACAGAGAATTTTGGTATCAATCAGATACCAAGTGAATACAGGGCCAGTATCGCCGATATCGTTACTGATACCGATACTGCTACTCTTCGCCATGTGCCGGTGCAGCAGCAAAAGAAGAGGGGTGTGGGGCACTCTGCACTGAGTCACACACAGACTATAGCGGGAGAGAAAAAAACAAGATCAATACCAATACCAGCGTTGGTATCGATATTATCGATATTTGGATCAATCCGCCCACCTCTAGTGCTAATTCAGTTCTTTTATTTCTTCCCTGTGGTGTTGTGAAGCTCAAATCCACATATTAAAGATGTACAGATATTGGAATATTAAGTTCAAGCTTCGTTTTCCTGCTGAATGGAGAAGATTGCTTTGGATCCCATTATTGTCAGAAAGGATCGCTCCATCCCCTTAATTCTAATGATAAATGTTTTGACAGGACCTCCTTAAGGCTAAATGTTAATTTTGGCTTTACTGCAGAGACCACATGCAGATATTTGCAGATGGTCACAGCTGACATCAGTGTTGCTCATAACATATCTAGTAGTGTGTGGATTTGACTGTGTAACCATGGAGGCTGCACCAAATGTACCGTAAATGACCCAAAAAAAATGTTATAGCAGATATTAATGATGTGAGAAATGCTGCTCACGAATGTACTGAGGAGTTAGTTCTTTTATTGGACAACTCTAAACAAAACAGTATGGTAGCCAATGGAAATGAAATCGGATCCATTTTGGCGTTTCAGTCCAGGATCTAGAGGTTTTGTTAGGATGTTGCACAATTTTTCTCAGAATCAAGAAATGCACATCATCCATTCTGTCGTCTGTAAAACTGTAAACAGCTGAACGTCAGGGAAGAAATGGAATGAAAGGGGCTTAAAGAATTGGTTCCATCTGGCCTGTCCAGTAAGGGCTCTGTGAGTGAGGAATCATGGGTATTGTTTGGGGAGTGTGCAGCTGCTGTGAGCTGTGACAGCCTGAGTTGCACAGAAAAGAATTCAGATGGAAAGATGTTTCAGCGCTCCGCAAGGCCCAGCTACCCGTGCTTTTCCCCTCTCTCTCCACTTCCCAAACACAAACCTTCTGTCATTATTCGCAGGGACATGGCCTTTGCCGTCCTGGCATTGAAAGCCAAGTCAAAAGAAGACAAAAGACAGCTTCTTTGTTGGCTCTGTGTTACACTTTTCCTAGCTGGAAGCTGAATTTTGAGCAGTTAATTAGCAGCACCAGGGATTAGTCCAGGTGGGAGACAGTTTGGAAAGCTCTTGCCTTATTCTAGACACCCTCATCCTCATTCTCCTCAGCCTAAACATGACAGGCTTGGGCGATGACACCATCACGAGCATGCAGCATATGCAACATGTATCTCCATGTGAGTACCTGATGAAGACCATATGATGGTGGGAAGCTAAGTGTCTTGCGAGGGGGGTCCTTCTTACTTTGGTGTTTATGCAGTAATCTAACCCCTCCACTCTCACACATGTCAGGTCTGACAGGTCTGGTTCCGCCACAGATTGGTATTCCGCCTGAACACCAACCTACACCAAAGTACCAATGGGTACAAGAGAGAAAGCCAAAAGACAAATCGTCTCCAGAAGACAAAATGGTCTCCAGTGAATTCAAGGGCCAATTTAGTTTAGCCATGTCCTCTCCAGGGATTATGATGCCTGGAATGAGTTGAGACTGTGCAGAGGTTTGTGTTCTGCTCATTGCTTTCTTGGCTGAAGGAGAGCTTTATGGTGGGTTTATAAGCTTAGAGGAAGCCAATCAGCAGAAACAGAAATGCTGTCTGCCAAAAAGGTGAAGCAGACGAGAGAACAGATTTACAGCACTGGGCCTATTCTTAGAACTATAAGGTCTGTGTTGCATATTTTTGCAAATAACAGCCGTCACCATGTACTCATTTCCTACATTCTCAGAAAAACTGTCACTATGGTGGTACATTTGCTTTCACTGTAGTGGTACTCTCAGTCTTTTAGTTAGGCCATTGTAGCACGTTCTATAATAATTGCAAATGTTAATGTTATGTTGATTTCATACACCCAATGTAAAAAATAAATCAAATGGTACCTTGTTTTTTTTTAGTTTTTTTTTTTAGTACCTTGTTTTTGTTTGTGTTTTGTCATTTTTATAAGAAGATTGAGGTTACTTGTAGAATAGAATTCTAAATATTTTTATCATATCAGACAACTGTTTGAGACAAATAAAGGGCTACACATTTACTTGTGCCTATATTGTTGATTAATATTCAAGGAATTGGAATGATAAATAGACTGTTAAGCTGTTATATAATGTATACATTTAGTTAAAATATTGCCAATTACTTTTTAGGCAGTAGGGAGCAATACATCACACTGGGTATTGAAACAAACCTATTGACATTCAATTAATCCCTCACTGTTCAAAACAGAACATATTAATCAATGATCTCACAACAGTTATCCTTCCTCTTCCCCACTTCTCCCAGTGTTCAACATGGATTTGATGGACAAGGCAAATATTAGTGCATTCCTGTTCATGGTGTGCTGCTCTGTGGACCAACTGAACTGGCTATTGACAAGGCCAGGGACCTGTAGTCTTTTCCTGACCTCGGAACATTCCACTCCATGCCCCTCATACAAGGGAGCTGCTCAGATAGTGTTTGTTTGAGCTAGTGATAAAAGAGGTTTACATTTTAACCAGTTTCTTCTCAAGGACTTTATGAACAAGGGGGTTTTCTTTTCTCTGACACAAAAAAGGATGAATCAAAATGCACCATTGCAAATCTTCAAGGAAAGCTTTGTGTGAATGTTATCAACATGGTGATATATGAAGAAACAGCAATTGACACATTGAGTGTTAAAGTCTTCTCTATCATATGTACCAAAGATGGTACTGTCCTTATAGTCCTAAAGCTTGTTACTGTTTGAAATTTTGTGATATCAGAATTTAAAGGCAGCTAAGTTAGTTGTTTATGCTGTTACAACACTGCTTTATTCAGGAGAATTGTTGGATGGCAGAGTCGATATCAAGAAATAAAAAGGAATAACTCATAGTCCTTTTTGTAGTGAAACAACGGGACATCAGCAGCAACATTTAGGCTTTCACTAATGTAAAAATAATCAGTAGAAATCTAAGCATTACACTGGAATTATTTTTCCATTTTTGAATAAAGTCACCTGGGAAAGAGTTAAACTGAGCTACAAACTGCTGTCTTATTGTTAAAGGCCTATTTTCTTCATAGAGGCTAGTGGTGTTTGTACAGTTTTAACTGGACCCTTTAAATGAGCACCTTAAGTGAAACAATTCAAATCTAAACTTTCAATGGATGTCAATGTAAAAAGATGTATGGAGCATTTCTATTGGTCCATTCATCATTTTCACACAGTGTGAAGGACTGCTGTTGTATTCAAATGATGTAGTACATTTATAGATTCATTTTAACTCAATTCCTGAAATGGATCTAAACAGAATCTTCACTCATGAGTAATATTTTCAAGGGGAATTCCTAGCAATCCGATTTAAGTTTAGCGTACCAATATAATCTGTGTAATCTGCTAAGCAAATATTTTAAGTTCCTGATATTTTATCAAGTCATATGTCCATTACTACGTGACTCATATTCCTGTTGAATTTGAACATTCATATGCTGTTGTCTTCTGTCTGCAAAATCACCACATGGCTGATATTTTTCTCAGAACTGGGTACAGCCCCTGCCCTTCCTGTTGTAGATTCCTATCTGTCAAAGAAGGGATTGTTCCTCACATTTTGGAAAATGCAACTTCTGTACAAGATAGATGTGTTAGAGGAACACATGATCATAAAGCATAAGATGAAGAATGGAAAATTCATTCTGCATTAGGTCATTTATACATTTTAATGAGTGTGGTTAATTGGGCGTAAGCCAAGTATATTTTACAGAATGCATTTTTGTTCTGCTATTGATGTCCATGCAAATTTTAGGGATTGGCCTTTCAACTGTATGACCATGCTAAGTAGATTTGAGGCTACCCAGAGGTATATTTTGAGACTCAGAAAATTAGCTCACTAATGCCTCTGAAGATTTAGTTGTGACATAATTGCGGTTCCAGAATGAAATTAACATGAGATGAAAGTGAGACAGGATCAGAGCACAGTGTCAGACTGCACTAAGACATCTATTAAATCTCAAGAGTAGACATGGGGAGACATGGCCTTTTTCTCAAGAGAAATATCTGAGTAGCAAGAGACTTCAGTCAAATACTTCACCTTTTTAAAAATCCAATTTCCTTTTGTCTAGAAGCAGCAATGATATTTAGGAGATGTAGGATATCGGTTTCTGATTTTTCTTTCCTTTAGATATTTTCAGCTTCTCCTTGTAGAATGGAAACCCAGTGCTGATCTTTTATTTATTTTTTGTGCTGAGTTTCCCAACAGGGTTATCTGTCACAATGTTGACATGTTCCTGTAAGTCTGTAATCATGTTTTGTTTTATTAACCAGCTTCACTTATTTGTGTTTCAGCAAGCTTTTTTCAATCAATATTCTTGAACTGGTTTTGCCTGATTTTCCACTGAATGGCAAGCTGCAACCTGCACATGTTGGGCAACTGGCACCCTTAGTTCACCAACCTTGCCATGGCCAATCTATTCACATGTCTTCTATCATGCCTCTTGTTTAAACTTCCAGGGGATTTACAGTAACTGCTCATATCTCTTTTCAAGTTTACATCTGCCCATAAGACACATATTTAAACTATGCTTTATAAATCTTGTATAGAAAGTGCTAATGGTAGAGGGTTTTGGTGAAATGGTAAGCTGATCTTGTTTCACAGCTCTCATGCCTTTTTTTTGCACTTCAGGCTTAGTGATAGAGGTGATTTAATGGTGTAATATATTTCCAAGCATGGTGGACTGTATTTTTACAGCTGTTCATTCTTCAACAGCTCAGTAAAATATTCAGGCTCATTTGAAACAACAGTTCCTTCTAAATTCTCTGTGTTTGAAGCGCCCATGCTAAAGAAGAAAGAATATTTATTTTTTAGGCAATGTTCAACCACAGTTTTACCTGTATTATTTTAAGGCCTGTAAATTTGGAGCTGCAAATATTTTTGGTAATTCTTTGGTTCATTTTGCTTCATTTGAACTTTCCTCACTCCCAAAAGCCCTCTCGAATACACTGTGATGAAGGAAACTCTTAAAATGCAGCCCATTGGTAAGTACTCCAGTTCAGTCAAAACAAAAAGTACTGAAGACACAACTTTGCTAGCTTTGTTATTGTCGTTTATGCATGTGGAGGTGCACCAGTTCTAGTGCTTGAGTTGCCACAAATGCTGTGCTTTTTAATAGATTATAAGATTCAGGGTGATTTCAAGGTTATTTAGCAGTGCCCAGAGTAAAGATTTATTGCTCAAATGTTGCTTTTTAATGGCTCAGGAGACCTAATGTTTATTCTCCGAATACTCTTAAGAACCCAGGTTAATTCCTGGGCTCTTTTTCACAGGAGAAATTTCTGAGCAGCAGGAGACTTCAACTAATCTCTCCTTGGTCTCCATATGGTCTTGTTGTTTTCTAGGAGAATCTACAGAGGCTTTAAGGACATTGCTTTTTTGATTTTTCTCTCCTGTTTGTTCTTTCTATTCCTAAGACACCACAGTCTGCAGGAGGCCATTGTTTCTCTAGGGACAAAAATAAACAGTAAGGGCAAAAAGTCCTGGGCTGGAATTTTCAGAACAGACTAGACCTAGTTAGATTTGGAGTGAAGATGCACGTTCATCTTGCAGTACTCTGAAACAGGAAATGGCTGACAGAAGGAATGTCGTCGCTCCCCTCGTCTGTCTTTGTAGAGCTTTCAGCTATGATGCTGTTTGGCTGGTTACTTCATACAACAGCTTCCTGTAAACAAGCCATGGCACCTTTTAGAGTGGATCTCACACTGACCACTTCATAAACAGGAATGGGTTTTACTTGAAAGCACAGGACCAGATATCTGACAATCTGAGATTAGGCCGGTTTGATACTGAAGTCACAAAAAAAGTCACAATGATTTAATTAATAATCAGATTAATTCACAAAATCGGATTTTGTGAGTAGTCTGATCAACATGTTTACATACACTTCAAATCAGATAATGGGGAACTCATGAGTCTATAAGTAATCTAATTTTTGCAATAGTCAATAATATCCCAGAAAAACATGACATAAATTTCCTGCTGTAACTGTTTTTTTGTAAAAATAGACCCATTTTATCTGAAAATATGCATTTCCTTTTCTTATGATTTTTAATATTATGCAGTGCTTCTCTTCTCACATATTTCTCTGCTGCTGCTGAGATGGAGGTGAGCATTTTTAAATCAGCGTCTGTTTTTGGAAACAGCGTGTGTCCTACCTTCGTGTTCGTGGTAAGGACTGGTGGGAGTGATAGATACTTAATGAATTTTCAGATACAGAACCACTGGAGACCTTTTGAGTATGTGTCCAAGACGGCTCTTCCCTCTATCCAGTTACGTTTCCGGTACATGTGCAGACCGTGAAATTTGAAGAAATTTGGGTACTAGTTAGAATAAGACTACGTTTATATAGGTTTATAAGTCATTTAAAATCTCTTTATTATTGGTTATTAAATATGTTGTTAATGCATTAAAAGTAATTAATAACCAGTTATAGCACATTGAAAGGGCAACAGTGGCCCGTTGTTTGCCAAATGGTGAACCCACATCAGTCTACACTGTTAAACCTCAGATATTTCGGGATTCTGACCTTATTTGTCTTCCCCATCAGTTATCATTAATCCTGGCAGCTTTATTAGGTATTTGTTAACTCCTAGTGTGTTTACAACCTAATTTACAGCCATGTGGTAAACAGGTTTTTTAAGCGGTTTATAAACATTTATACATTTATTATTTAAAAATTGTACCGAAATATGAATATGTGTATACATGCCCTCAGAAATCAGATTACTAAGCTGAAATCAAGCTCTTTTAAGTCCTATTCGGACAGGATCAGTATTACATGGGGAGATGGGGTAATGTAAGACATGTAAGATGTCAGTTTATGGATGTTTATGGTGGATTCACACTCGATAAGAAATTGAGGTGAAAATAACAGAAATGGGAGGGGCTACTTGATTCACGCACTGCCGTCACATAGTGTGGATTGGACACAGCAGAGATACTGGAGATTTTACACACAACTGTTCAGCCGTCCCAACAAAAGCATACAGCCTTAAATGACTTTATCTTTATCTTCTAGTCCTTCATAACATATAATGGGCCAGAAGGTGGCAAAACCTTTCTAAAGCTTCACACAGTTATTATAACTGCTATTATAAATTGTTTAATGGTAGCGACACGTTCATAACACGTATGGAGGCTACTAGTGTGGACAAAGCATACCTACAGTTTGTTTTGTTGATTTGAGCACGGTCCGTCTTTTAGCCGCTGAGCTTTTGTTAAACCGTACATTCCATCACTAAATGCCTCCTTCAGCTCCTCTGTTTTTGAGAAAACTCACAAAAAAATACTTCCCTCCGGGATATGACGCAATATTACCCCACATTTCAATTTGGACAGGATTAATAAAACCTGGGGTTATTTTTACTGCTCGTTTTACAGTAGGTAAAAGGCTCAGGAATCTTTCCTGAAACGGGACCGTGCACTCTGTAAACATGTCTGAAATGGTCTATTCGTACGGGATAAAACTACTGAGGTAATAATAATTAATCCCCACGTTCACAGGTAAAACTAATCTCGTCCGAATAGGGCTTTAAACAGATTTCATAACCTGATTTCAAGACCTTACTCTGATCTCAGAAGTCTGAGTATGCTGTTCACATGCTGACATTAAAAATCAGATTAATGTAGAAATCTGATTAAGAATGGATTTTGCCTTTGTATGCACTCAATATTTAAAAAAAAATTATTTAAGCGCAGCAGCGCAGCAGGTAGTGTCGCAGTCACACAGCTCCAGGGGCCTGGAGGTTGTGGGTTCGATTCCAGCTCCAGGTGACTGTCTGTGAGGAGTTGGTGTGTTCTCCCCGTGTCCGCGTGGGTTTCCTCTGGGTGCTCCGATTTCCTCCGGGTGCTCCGATTTCCTCCTACAGTCCAAAAACACACGTTGCAGGTGGATTGGCGACTCAAAAGTGTCCGTGGGTGTGAGTGAATGTGTGTGTGTGTGTCTGTGTTGCCCTGTGAAGGACTGGCGCCCCCTCCAGGGTGTATTCCCACCTTGCGCCCAATGATTCCAGGTAGGCTCTGGACCCACCGTGACCCTGAATTTGATAAGCGCTTACAGAGAATGAATGAATTATTTATTTTGAAGAAATCCACCAGAATGAACCTAGATAAACTGGTTTTACATGACATTAACTGGCGTATAAAACAATGTATTTAGCTGAGTATTAATATTCAATGATTCATATGTTTATTCAATTAAATATTTCATAAAATGATTGTGTGCGTTTCTGATATTATCTGATTCATTCCGTTTCACTGTGACATTTTTTCCCCAATTAAACAAACCTCTGAAAAGCTGACTCATAGTAGGTTTTATTTTGAAATATCATCCACATCAACCTCAAGCTCTCACTGGGAGGTTTTCTTTAACTGTGGAAATTATTTTTTCCACTTTCTGCACTTAAATGAGGTTGCCTTCTGGCTTGATGGGAGGAAACAGCTAAGTGCTCAGCATCTGCTTCTGTGGTAATAGGAACATGTTGATTAAGATGTCTTTAGTTTAAAAGCAGTTTTTGGCTGTGATGTTTATGTACAGCTGTTGTGCTGCCTTTGAACGTGTTAACTCCATGATTTTGTGGCCCAGGAGTCTCAAATGTGAGATCGGGGTCACATTTAAACACTCTTTATTGATGTACAAATATTCGTTCAGGGCAGAGTCCCAAAGCATGTATTCAGTAATGTTTATGGCTGTCAAATAGACAGCTTGGCAATGAAGTAACATCTTGTGCAAAGTGCAGTCTATGACAAATCAAAGCAGTTCAGGGTCTCTTGGGCCTGTCAGGTGACAAAATAAAAAAAACAAAACAAAAAAAAAAACTGCTCCTTTGGTCCCGGAGATCAGCTTGCCCCCGCAGGCATGAAAGCATGATCTTTTCTGTGTAGCTTGTAAAGGTAATCTCTACCTGGATTTTTTTTTATTTCTTTTATCAACTAGGTGTGACAGTTTACCAGAAAAAGCAATCATTAGCCTATTTAATGACCCTAGAGACTAGACTCTGCTCTGTTCCTTTTGGCTGTTCTGTTTAAACACTGCCAGAGAATAGTAGAAACATTTATTCCCAATAGATTTATTTCTTGCACAGTATTTGGCAGGGTTCTCTGTTTCAAATAATCTTTTATTACAAACTTCATTAAGCTGAAATCCTTTACTCACTATCAAAAACGAACTTTAGAGGTTGTGTGGTCATTGATTTGATTTTGCTCCAAGAAATGCCTTGTAAACCTACTTTCAAAACCAAGTGTGATGCATTTTTAATGTTACTTACCATTTGGCTATTTAACTATTACATGTGTCACACGGGCTGTAGATTTTGATATATTGTAGCTTTAGTGTGCTGGCAGTGTTTTGTAGTCAGTGAAGTCATGTGTTTGAGAACTGACTCAAAGTCCACATTGACTATAATTTATCTAGGAGAGGCAGAATTGACCCAGTAAACATAACGGGCCAAGACCCGTTTTTAGACTAAAAAACTGTGTGTAATTTGTCAGTTACCCTGAAACATTATTGGTAATTACATGCACACGTATGTTCATAAATACTCTATGAATTCAGCTACTTTAAAATGCACCCATTGAGGGCGCAAGCATGGAATGAATTAGGACATTCCAGAGTAGCTGCACATGAGTGCCTCTGAGTTTGAGCCCATGCCCACTATTGGGTAATGGAGAAGTGAGATTGATATCTCTGGAGAGATGGAGCACATTTGGGAGTTCTTTGTGATCCAGGACTAATGGTTCAGCATCTGTACCTGACTTTGATAATGCCCTTGTGGCCAGGCCTGTTGCAAGTATTGCATAACTGCCTAATCCCTATATATGGCACACACTAGGATTATTTTCCCACTGTCATGTTATTTCTAACCCAAGAGACAATCTGTATATTAAATGCATTTACAACACAAAAACGTAGACAAAACCCAAACTAGCTCATGCAAATTAATTTGCCTCTAGACCCTTCTGCCTGTGAGGTCTAGGGTTGGTCCTGGTTAGTTTAGTTCCGTTGTGAGATTCAAACATTCTGGTAGGTTTTTTGTTTTTGAAGAGTTAAATCTGAGTTTACTGGACTGTGTCAGGTGATATGTTATTTTTTCTTGGCTCCAACACAAAAGGCTCCATATTCCCTACGTAGTGCTCCACTTACAACTCTACATAGTGCTCAAGAACAACTCAAAGTGCTGAAACTCACACAGTGCATAATATGTCTAATAAAGAGTTACTTGGGACTGAGCCACTTGTGCACATTTCCCTATTTTTTTGGTAACTCTGTGAGGGAGAAGGAAGCAGTTTGAAATATATCCTCTAAATAAACACAGGATAAAATACATTGGGAAAAAATGTAGTTTTGTCACCTGTGACAGATGTGGTTATGTGGTGTCTCATGCTGCATGACACATCTATATAAACTTGGACATATTTATAGACAAACTTTAGGTGTCAGTATGGTTATTAATCTGTATAGCAGTGGTCACAAATAGGTGGATGGCGATTCGGGTTTTCGGACCCAGACCCTGTCCCATCTGGACCTGGACCTGTAACTGATAAACTATTAAGAGCTTTTTAATTTTGAGTGTTTGTATTAAGTGGTGTGACTCTTCTAGTCATTACATTTCAGGTTTAGCGATCCAGGAAACTCACAGACTAATTGTATGCCTTTCTGCATATCACACATGAGGATACTCAGCCAATCACATCTATGCACTATGATGAGCGCTGTGACTCGAATGAGTGACACACACAGGGTAGGGCTCTAGACATCACTGTTCTACAGCCAATAAAAGTAGTCCAAGGGACGTGACAAAAGCTCTTTTGGAACACTTTCAGGACGGCAGTGTTGTGTGAGGTAAAACCAGAAAACTTTCATAAGAAAGGAACGATTACCGGTTGAAATTCACGTTGAACACGCTGTTTACGTATAAAGTCCCATCCTTCTGTATAAAGAGCCATGAAGTCTTGCCCTCCAGCAATAATAGCCAATCAGAATGCTGGTTATGGAAAAGCAGTAAAGTCAACTGCAACTTCAAGACAGAGGCACTTATTTTAGGTACATTAGGCACTTACATATGCATAAATATTACTTTCCCCTTTACCCCAAATGTAATCATAAGTTATTTTTAAATGATTATTGATTGTTCAACAACAGACAGATTTTGACTGACAGGAAATTTTTGATGAAAAGGAATATTCAGCCTTCTTGTACCACAGCTATTTCCCAATATCAAATCAAATCAAATCAGATTTCTTTGTATAGCACTTATTACAACTGTTGTAACAAAGCAGCTTCACAGATTTCAGGTAAGACAAAGTTTTTACATGAAATTTAAAAATGTAAAGAAAGTAAAAATCCCCAGGTCAGCAGGCCAAGGGTGACCGTTGCAAGGAAAAACTCTCTTAGCTGAGGAAGAAAAATCGGGAGGAACCAAGACTCACAAGGGAGGACCTATCCTCCTCAGGTCAATCTACTGGTAATGATAGTTAGGAGTCCATGAAAAATTTAGTGTAGGGTGGGCACTTCTAATGCAAACACTAGAGGGTAGTCAGTTACTGCAGCAAGGGGAAACCAACAACTTTATTAATATCCTTCATTTCAAAAGAAAAAAGAATTGTTGAATAAGCAACTGAACACAAATATTTGAATATGTAGTGTATATAACTGCAGTACAGGAAAACATTACTAACATAAATTAGTTTATTCTCAATTGTAAAGTTACATTTCAATGTATAGACCCTAAGTTTCAGCTGATAATTTTGCAAAACCTGTGTATATGTCACGCCCTCGTCCTGTCATGTCTGTTTTCCCCGCCATGTGCTCATGGCTCTGTTTGTTGTTGTCCATGTCTCCGCCCATGTCCCGCCTTCTTTCCTCCTCCTTGTCAGTGTCCTCGTCAATGTTGTTTATAATCCTGCCCTTCATTATTAGTCTCAGGTGTCCTTATGTATTTAAGTCCCCTTCTCTCACTTCCTCTTGTCGGACATTTCTCCTTTGTAATATTTCGTGTCCAGTTGTTTCATTTCCAATGTCATAGTCTTATCGCTCCCTTCAGTCTGTCTGTTCCTTGTTTTGTCTCGTCCGTTCCTCGCTTCGTTTCCTCTGTCATTGTTTTGTTTCTCCGTCGTCATTGAGTCTCAAGTCTGTCTGTATCTGCTTTCCCTCGTTTTGGTTTTTGCTCAAGTCTCTGTCTCTGTTTCGTTATATTTTGTAAATAAAACTCAACTCAACTCAACTTTATTTATAGAACACTTTAAAAAACACCAACAGTTAAAACAAAGTGCTGTACAAAAGATGTTTATAAAACAAACTAAAACAAAATAAAATAACCAATAAGGAAAAATAAATAACTTAAATAAAAACAACACTAATAAAATTAATAAAACAAAACAAAACAAAAAGTAACTGTATTTTAGCGTGTGCGTCCGTCTCCGTCAGTCCGCCCTCCCTGATCCTGACAGTACAATTTGGGCTCTGTTTTGTATGAGGATTAAAGATAATGATTAAGATATTGCTTACCATGTCTGTTATTTGATGTTTTTTGTTTGTTTTTACATAAATAATTTCAGGTATATGCTTTCCCATATTGTACATTTAATGATAGGGTCACAATGTTTAATGTTTCAGTCAGTCTATAATCAATAACCTGAAAGTCCAGGTGGAATTTTACAATTTTCTGATAAGGCAATATAATTTTTGCATAAATAATGTACCGTTGCTTTTTGTTTTTCTGTCTGTTAGAGTGGGCAGTGTAAGGGAGGAGATGACTGCCAACAAGAGCTCCAAGGCTGCCTCCAGATCAGGAGAGGCTAAGAACCCACAGGAGATCCCTGACAGGTGAGCGTCATGGCCTAGACCAGCCTAGGGTTCAGAGAAGCAAAGACACGGAGAGGGTTTACATGCATTGACTGGGCTTTAGAACAACCATAAAATCTATAAAGCCTGAATCAGTTGGGAATCTGGCAGCGAAGATAGTGTTATCTCATCTGTACAAAACAGGCAGCCGTTGAAATACAATCTTCCCTCTGGGTCTGGTTCGGATGTTTCTGAGTAGATGAGAAGCTAAACATGAAATGTTTGGTATGGACTGTTCTTAATCTGGATGTGTCATCAAGATTTTATACTTAGTGTAGGGTAAATCTTCTCTTAGGCAAACAGGGTAAACAAAATTCTGGGCTCTTTGTTGGCTATGTGCTACAAATAGTACAACTGCTAATAATAATACAAATAATTAATTTACATGTAGAATTTTTTATGGAATAAATTATTTTAAAAGGCTTTGATGATTGCCTGTGTTGATTAAAAGAGTTTTAAAAGTAGGTATCATGCCAGGAACTGGATGATAAAAGATTTTGTAATCTAAAAAATCACTTAAATGTGGTGCTCTCTGCCAGCAGTGAAAGCACTATCATGTGTTCACAAGCTAAGGCAAAAGGCAGGAAAGCGATCTTCTAAGTAGAACAGAAGTTGCCTTTGTAATGACTTATCAGGGGTTCTTTACTGTCGGAAATATTTATCAAAGGAGACTGCAAACTGGTGGGCTAAAAGGGAAAAAATCGGACTGCATAGTTTCTTTAACCCTCAGAAGAACCTGTGGTAAAAATGAGGATAAAAAAAGAGCTCTACTATTAAATCATAGTCTTTACAGGCACCAGATCATGCTGAGGAGGTGGATTTACGTCGGGTACTGTTGGCTATAGGTTGGCATGGCTTAATGTGCTTTTGATTGGAAAGATAATACATGAAAAAATAACTCACTTACAAAAGTGAAACTCACACATATTTCTCGGGGCAGAGTCGAGACCCATTAGCACATGGTTTAACATGTACCTTTTGATGTGTTTTAGTGCAGCCCCATAGTTTCTCCATTACGGCCGATGCCTCATACAGGAAATGGCCTGTGGTCAGCCTTGCCCTCAAGACCCAGGAAGAGCCAGACTAGCGCTGGCACGCCGCTTGGCCCCTGTGTGGCCCATGCAGCTGAGCTTCCCCAGCCCTGGAGCTCTAGAGCCGGGCTTGTTTGTTCTGGCCCTTTCCAGGCATCCCGAGACCCTCCTCAGACCACAGACACAAATTCACTGTGGGCCCTGTGTCAGAATTTTGGACTCAATATATTCCTTTTGTGTAGGAACCTATATAAGCTGAATACTGTACTTATAGATTATAATCTTTTATGACGTTTGGAGTCGTGCCACAGACAGGCCTGGGGTGTATTTTTAACATGCGCTGTTATTCTGTGGCTGATTGACTTTAAACATGGATTCGCAATAATAGTTGTAGACCACTCTGATCTGGGCAAGCGAGATTGATGGATTGGAAAAGGCATGAGATCATCAGTGATAGGACACATTCACATGTGTTATTCTGATGTGAGTGGCAGACTTGATATAAATATATGCTTTGTGAACAATACTCTCTGTAAATCTTTGTCAGATTTGACAACTGTCTGTTTTTGTTGCATGATTTGGAATGATAGGGCTTGTATAATAACAGATTCACCAAGAAAAAAAGGAACCAGCACTAGTTGGATTGATGATGGCTTTCAATAAGCTCATAAAAATTGGCATTAAAACATAGCACAAAAAATACAGCTGTATTTAAGTACTTAAAGGCAATAGTAGCTTTGCTTCTTTTAAGGTGTAATGGAACGTTTGAGTAAGAAACCGATTGTAGCTTTTTGAGTTTTTAAGTTTAACGTGTCTGTAAGGTTTTATTCACTTTTTGAATTATCACACAAATTTCCTTTTAACTAAGGCTGTTTACTTTTATAGCACTGTATGTGTTAACTTTCACGGAAAATTAGAGGAATGTAAGCAAATCAATGTTACCCATCCATGGAGTAGGAATAGAGCAACATCCTCATCTGGTTTCGTGCTTTTAAATGTTCTAAGGTCTCACCACCATCCAAATGCCTCCAGATGCTGTTTCGTGGCAGTGGCTGAGAGAACAATTTCCTGAGCCAGTCCAGACTGAGACACTTGGTTTGTTTGCCATTTAGTGTATTGCATTAAAATCATGAATATAGCCTTAAATTTGCATTTGGGAAACAGACTCTAAACTAAAAGCTGCATCAAATGAAGTCTGAAGTCTCTTACAAATGGCTTTTTAAGCTAAACCTATAGTGGTAAGCTTGGTGCAAATGCTAATAAAAAATCCATGATGTGATGAACTATGACATTTTTATGTTTATCATTTTATAATGAATGCACATTCATATATTAGTGCTCATTTTCAAAGATTAGTATTTAATTTTTAAGAATGTGTTATGTGAATACTGCTCATAAAAACCAGTGCCCTGACATCCAAAAATGGGCTTAGTTTGTCAGGGTCCATAGGGAGACATAAGCCTTGTGTTTTTCACTAATATGACCTCTTCAGCAGACTTCTTGATAGAGCTTATTTTGCCCCTTGAGTTTGACCCCCTTCTAGCCTGAACTTATGAACTTCCCTGAGTCTCTGTAGTCTGTGCTGCTGACTCAGTGGATTTGATTTTTTCTATTTGGTGAAGTTTTGAAGTGGCACTTTTCAAACGTGGAAGGAAACAAAGGATTAAACTCAGAAGGAAATCACAGAGTGTGTCCAACAGCTTTGATATAATCCAACATTTCAATACATATTATTGGACATTCAAAGCTGATTAATGTTGTCATTGAGAAAACTGGCAGGCAAATTTGGAAACAGATTTTAAACTATGATTATTATTAATATAATGAAGTGTGAGGGGAAACGTAGCAAGCAGTTAAATAATAGCCAAAGTAAAGTAGGTGTCAAAAATGCATTTTCAGCTTGTACAGTCCCTGTGTACAGACAGGTGCGCATTAAGGGTTTATTAGAGGTGTGCATTTTTCACACTAAGTTCTGATGCATTTTGTGAATTTACAAGATTTTGTCATAGAGAGCTCTTACTGAAGGCCTGAAGGGCTTCAAGTGCAATTATGTCCCTCCTCTCTTCTGGAGAAGGGCGGTGATAGTGAGGCGTTAAGCAATCTGTCTCAGCCTGCACCCAGGATTATACTCCTGGCCTCCTCCCAACTTGCACTTGTTATTCTAACCACTGCTGTGACATCAGATACAGCTGCCTCTTTCATTCAGGTACGAGCTGAGTCAAGTCCCAGTTCCAGGAATCTTACAAGCACTGCTCTTGAGATTTGGAAACGAGTGAGAAAGCGATTGCGTCGGTTAAGACGAGAATGAGGTCAGTGGAGTCCTTAATGCCATTGCTCAGCAATGAGTAGTGTCTGCATGGTGAACAATGAGCCAGGGACTGAGAATGACGATGAAGCTGTAGTCTGTCTGAGTAGAACAGTAGGAGACAGGACAAACCACTAAGAGAAATAGCTGAGGACTGGTGAAGGTAGGTTCGTTTTTATACTTTGTTTTCATGGTTTCCCGTGGTTTATGTGTGTGAGGTCCATATAAATTCACCCCTGATCATTTTAATTGTGTGGAAAAATCCACACATGCATTTTAGGGAGCTGTATTTGTTTTGGCTTGAAACAGGATTCAGTTTTGACAGAGTTATGTCAAATTACTGTGGTACTTTCCATTGAAAATGCGAAACCTGGATCCATGTTTTAGTTTCTTCTGCTTCCACTTTCTTGTGAAGTGTTTTTTTACACTGTGGTCTGCAGCGATATAAAGATTAACTCACTGCCAAGCGCAGCACACCTTTGGGTATGCTGGGGCATACGTTCCATGTCTAGTTTCCCACAGCGTTTAGCAGTTGAGAAACTTTCTCAGCATAGCTTTGCATTTGCCACTTTCAGATTGTCTAATGGACCATAACAATAGTTTTTTTTCCCCTAACTTTTTTCTGTTGTTTGCTCTTGTTTCAGGTGCCAATCTGTGTCCCCACCTCCTATTCTTTCTGCTGTGAAAGAGTCATGTCAGTCTCAGCTCAGTGACACAGAGGACACTAGTCACCAGGGCAGATACACTAAAGCTGATATAAGGCTCAGATCTCAGAGAAGCCGGAGCTATAAGACAGCCAGCTTGCGCCCTGGCTCCACACTGTCGAGTGAGTTTGAATCCCAGAGTAAGCTCACCAAGGCTAAGAGCATTGGCTGTCTGGATAAAAAGCTCAGTGTCTGCAAACTGTCAGTTGGTGGAGACCAGGAGCAAAAGGAGAACCAACCACAGGAGGGGTCTCCAGCAGGCGATGGATTGTGTCCTGGACCTCTCAGCTGGAGTACCCTCTCCTTAGCATCCTCCACCAACCACGGCCACAGACGCACCCTCTCGCTCAGCCATACTGGAATTGGTACCTCGTCTGCCGCTATCCGCAAGAAGATCTCGGAATGGGAGTGTCGTAAAGTGGCTCAGCCTAGGATGAGTTTGTGCTTAGAGAAGAGGCCTGGCGGTGGAAGTGAAGGTTGCCCCAGCCTTTTGTCCTCTCCTTGCAGCGAAAAGACTTTCGACTTCAAGGGTGTGCGGAGGATGAGCACTGCGTTTTCGGAATGCTCTTACCCCGAAACAGAGGAGGAGGAAGGGGCTTCAGATCGAGAGTGCCTCAGACAGTTCCAAAAGAGAGAGCGAGAAAAAAGGCCTTCAAAGACAGAGTCATCAGGGATATTCCTCCGCAGTGTTTCTGCTCGCAAGGAGACCTCCGCTGTACTAAACCGGATACAAAAGATTGAGCAAGCCTTGAAAGAAAGTCCTTCCCCTTCTCCACCACAGTATCTCAACAACTGCTATGGTGTGGACAAAGCACGCCAGAAGTCTTTCACCATTGGTGGGATGGAAGACTTGGACAGCACTTGCGGAAGCAAACGGAGCAGCATCTGCTCTGTTGCCACTGAGCCAGATACTTGCCCCGGGTCTGAAAAGCTCTCAAAGCTCAGGGCGAGGTTTAGCGTGACCTCCATTAGGTCTGAGAACCTGGAACTTTCTCCTGCACAGGGCCCTCCTAAACCAAAGCGCACTTTTGAGTATGATGCTAATAGGAACCACAAGGACTCCTCACCTAGCAATGGATTACCTGCCAACTTGGAAAACACATCCCCCACAATAGCACACAACCCAAAAACAGATGGAAGGTTTGCCAAGCGATCTCAGGATAGGTGAGAAATATAACTCTTTTATAATAGACACTTTTTCACTGCATGGTACCTTGGCTTGGCTCTACATGGCTTCTTTGCTTTTCCATTAGGCAAACTTGGTCTTGCACTCTCAGAAAAACTCTGTGGTGGTACCCTCAAGGGTACATACAGTTCTTTTAGTTAGGGAATATAATTGTACCATATTCCATAATATTATAGATTTTTAAGTTGCATTGATTTCATATGCCACATCCCAATTCCAGGACTTGTATTATGCTCTTATAATTTACACAGTTCTACTTTGAAACATTACAAATATTCACCTGTCCTTCTATTGGACTTTAAAACCACTGTTGTAATTTTAAAGGTACATTTACAATGTTTATACCTTTATTGAAAATAATGAACCTAAAATACTATCCCTTTTCATTTCTCATGGAACTGGGCCATTTTTTAGCCCCGTCCCTCTTATGGTTCTAAGTGAGCAGAGTAGGGTGTAAACAGGACGTATAAACTTGCAGAGCACTGATTGGCCAGAGACAATCTCCAGTCTACAGCAGTGATCACATTTGTTTTTATTCCACTCACAATTGCAGCTCATAAAGTTACACTATGTTTTTTTTAGAGGTTCAAATGTTCCTTGGCTTGGTGGCTGATGAAAGACTTCAGTGAGAAATAACTATACTGATCTGTCTGAAATCAAGTGTGGAGCAGCCCCAAAACACAAAACTAACATGTGAATGCCCAATGAGTAAACAGTGCCTAAGGTTACTGCCTTTGTTGTTGTGCTTTCAAAGCCAGCAGTTCCTGTGTGAGAGCAGAGAGTACCAGAGACCAAAACAGTGTGTAAAGCTGAGCCAAGCTGAGTAGAATAGGTACCATGTAGTGGAAAAATGACATATTACTCATACATTTTTGTTTTGTCAATTTCTTAGTTTCTACAAGTAATCTCAAAGTCTCAACTAATGTATACATCACTGAATATATAGATAAGGAATGATTTGGTCCCTTGTTTTTATTAGGATTGTTCCTCACCTATTTATCTTGGAAAACACATTAATGTTATGTTCAAAGTGTTGTTAAGAATAAGGGCCCCAGGCCAAGCACTAACCCTACTGATCTAGCTTTAGCCTTGGATTACTGATGTTTATTTCTAAGCACATGGTCACACGAAGGACATGAGCCATTTCCCACATCAGGCATTTGATGGCAAGCAGAAATAAGCATAGAGTCCTCTGTCATTTTTCTCCCCATGTCTTTACCCATATTAGGTAATAGTAATTGTGGGTCTTAAGTGTTGTATTTTATGACCACCTGTGTCTCTCTTTTGTCTTTTAAAAGCAGGTTTTACAGGTTCAATATGTTTTTTAATATTCCTTCTTAACTGGGGTCATGAACATTGGTACAATTCTTGCATGCTGTGCTAATGAAGTAGGCAGTGCTCGCTAACAGTCATAAGGCCTGTAAAACATGTTTTTATTTATTTTCCCCCAGTACCTCACAGAACTACTTATTAGTCCATGCCTAATAAGAACCCTAGGATAGACCCATCTTGCATTTGATTTAACACTAAATTCACAAAGGACTGCAAGTGTACCATCACAAGAAGCTGTAGCAAACCCAAAATTTGGCTTAATCTCCTCTTATTAGATATAGCTAGGAAGCTAGGAAGGTTTTGTATATGGCTCTCGTTCCTCAAGCCTTTTGAATTAGGTTTGGAGTCAGGAGTGTTTAGGCCGGTCACTGAGTGCGGAGACAAGCCAGGTTCCCATGAAGTTTGTGCTGGGGAGGATCTTTGTGGCAGAAACCCTGGTTGACATTCCTGTGGCCATTACAGGATCAACTGTTTAGAAACCATAGGCAGTTAATGAACCAGCATCACATTGTTTGGGGTTTTGACCCTCTAAGAGCTTTTTATATACCAATGCTTTGATGTTTGTGTCCAGCATGAGTTGACTTAGTCGAGGTAATAGTGTTCATTTTGTTTGGCTTATTTTGAATAAACAGGAAATGGCAATCCACCCGAAGCCTACATTATCGTCAGTATAATACGGCTATTATTAATTTGAACAGCACGTCTGAGACCTTCTCTTGGCTTCTCATTTTAATTGGCAGTTTAGGAGAGAGGAAGATGCATATTTGGACTCATGCATCATGTGAAGGGGTCTTTCATCTGCTCAGGTGGTCTGGCCTGATTGGAATCAGCCAGAGGGAGGATGTTCAGCAGCCAGACCAACTGGACAGCACTTCACTAGCTTAGCAAAACAGCGCTGCGTGTTTCAAAGCTGAGCTTTCTTTTTTTGCTTCCTCTCCCATTCATCCTCCAGGGAATCATGTGAATCCGAAGATGCTGCCAGCCTGCCCTCCTCCCACCCCTCCTCGCCCAAAGAAAATGGCACGGCCTCCACTGGGAACCATAGTTGTCCCAGCTCAAAAAACACATTAGAGGAGAACGCCTATGAGGACATCATAGGTAAGAAATGACTACAGAGAATCTCGACTGGGCTCTGAATTTGGTTGTAAACTGGGTCACTGACTTGCTCGGTCTTTAACATGACTTAAACTGAGTAGCTTGATTTTTTTGTGTGTGTGTGTCTGTGTGTGTGTGTTGTATTTGGCAATTGTAAAAATGAATTGACATGTCATGTATTATACTGTATAAATAATTTATATGGAAGATATATCAAGATATACACAGTCCAGTCATAATATCATGACCACCTCCTTTTTTCTGCATTCGTTGTCCATTTCTCAGCTCCACTGATCATACAGGAGTACTTGCTTCTCAGCAGAATTTATTTCCATTGTGCTTCAATGGTCAGGACTGAGCTGGTATCATCTGTGTCATAGTGCTTCAGTGGTGGTGGTGTTAGTGTGTGTTGCGCTGGTACAAGTGGATCACACACAGTTTTTAAACACTGTGTCCGCTAACTGTCTATTCTGTTAGACTCACCTAACTCATTGATCCAACAAGATGCTTAGTCAGAGAGAGTAGCTCAGCTCTCACTGCAAAGTTGGTGTTGTTTGTCATCTAGTCCTTCATCAGAGGACACAGTTGGCTGGATATTTTTGATTGGTGGACTATTCTTATTCCAGCAGTGACACTCAGGGCTTTAAAGACTCAAGCAGCAACTACTGTGTCTGATCCATTTATACCAGTACAACTAGGGGTGGGCAATATTTTGGCGATAACGATATTCTTGGTGATATGAACAAAACACTGAAAAATATTTTTATTAATTTCAAAATCACTATTGCAACAAAACCATTGTATTACTATTAATTATATTAAATAAAATATATTTTACACAGTACCCTGGTTTATTGTACATCGGTTATTTTGTAACCAGACACCTCCATATGACTGAAGTCACTACCCTTTTTTTTTGGAGCAAATCCCTCTGCCTCAGTGCCACTTTCCACCGTACTTCACTGTGTCTAAATCAATTATATATCACTATTATCAAGATGTAGATTTTTTATATCGTTTTAAAAATCATGATGATATTATTGCGAACGATAAGATATGGCACAACACACAATAACACACTAAAACCATGTCAATGTCAGAGCAGCACCCAAATACCTGCTCTGTGGGGGTCCTGACTATTGAAGAACAGGGTAAAATACGACTAACAAAATAGTCACAGCAATGGATGGACTTAATTCTGTAATTGAAGAACTACATAGTGCTCCTCTATGGTCAGTGGAGTTTATAAAATGGGCAGTGAGTGTAGAAACAAGGAGGAAGTCATAATGTTATGACTTGACTGTGTATCTAACTGAGTTTTTGCCTCAAATGAGATGATAGCTTGGCACGATTTGGTGTTTCATCAATAACCAGGAAATCATTAACTAAGAAGGATCCGTGAGGACTGACATATTTATTCGGAATAAAATCAGACCGGTTGCTAATTCTACAAGAAAGGACAAGCAAACAAGCTTTTTCCCATCGATTCTGTGGTTTCAAAAGGCATTTTCTCTTTTATGATTGATGATGTGCTTTGGTTGCCAGTTTTTCCAGACAATGGAGGTATGGAAGCCAGTGAAAACAGATGTATTACGTAATATTGGCAAAGGACAATTCCAAAGTCATGGTTTAAAATTGTATGCATCCTCTTCTTGGGAAAAAAGCCATACATGGCAAGCCAAAAAAGTTACAGTGCTTTTGGGATGTTGTTAATACTATGGGATTAAATAATATTTTTCCACAACATTTTGAATGAGTAATGCAAAAGCTGTTAATCCTCATTCATCATAAGTCACCTTACTTAAATGTTTTGCATTAGAGACATTACTGGTTTTCATAACACTATGTAAACATTAATAATAACTTTTGTTGTTTTGTATTGCTCTATGGCTTCATAGAAACTCCCTATTGGTTTCTGGGTGGCATCAGCATGGAGGAGTGTGTTCAGATTGTGTTCATTAAATCTTTCAGTGTCCAAAAGGAAGCAGCCCTACTTTAATTGTTCTATAAAGACAGCTACTATTGCTAAACATTGGGCAAAAGGTTTCAGTACCTGATGACTCTGTGCTCCTCACTGCTTACACAAGCAAGGAATAAAATCCTTTTTTTTTTCTTGGTGGAGGGTGACGAACTACTGGCTTGCAGTGCTGCCTGGATTTTATGTGCTACATTCCTTCCCACTAGGAAATGGCCTGTAGCTGCTCTAAAGCTCAGACCCTGAAGAGCTTCTCATGGCGACAACGTACTTGTGTCTCGTCTTGCAGCCAGACCATAAAACTCTGCTGCTGAGAGGACTTGGGCACCACACATTAGCCTATAAACAGAGTTGGGTAGTAAATACTGAAGTATATGTAGTTGGGTAAAATATTGAATTTCCTTGTACTTAAATATATTGAGGAGTAAAGGAATCTGCTTTTATTTTTATATTTTATTTTCAATTGAAAATTTTGTGTGGGTTAAATGTACTTATGTTGTATTAATGAGCTGTTTGTGATTGGACCCTGGAGTTTTAAGCCCTATACAGACAGGGTTCGATTAACCTGTGTACATGGTTTAAAGTAATTATTACCAGATTATCTTAGTAGTTTTAATCCATTCCAAATAGACATTTCAGTGATTTTTCTGGAGTGTGTGCTTCTGTTTTAGGAAACATTAATGAGCCTTTTACCTACTGTAAAACGAACAGTAAAAATAACCCCAGGTTATATTAATCTCATTTGAATTGACACGTGGGAGGATGTTCCGTCATATCCCGGGTAATGGTTTTTTTGCAGGTTTTCTTGAGAATAGAATCACTGGAGAAGGTGTTTAGTGATTCGAGTACAAGGATAAAGGGTCACTCAGTGGAGAGACATTTCTGGTAGCTGTAGGTAGTATGTGTGTACAGTAGCCTATTACATACGTGTCATGATTGTGCCTCTTAAATTTAATTTACCATTAAACAACTTATTGTATCAGTTATAATCATTTTGTGAAGGTTTAGTACATTTTTTTTTGCCATTTTCTCATCCATTATTTGTTTTGAAGGATGAAATTTGTTTAGAAAATATGGTTGTTGAAGGATAGATAATTTTGGGGAGCTGTTCTCAGATCAGTTGTGACAAACAAGTAGCCACTCAGTTATATAAGATTTCTTATCCACTGCAAATCTGACATCCAGTCATAAATTGACATTATACCAGCTGTCATGTAAAACTAATCATTGTCCAATAGAGCTTTAGTCATAAACCTATACATATGCAGTGATGCCACAAAGACATCGGCTACAGAATTGTCTTAGTAATTAGGTAGTTTTTTGACTTGCTGCTCTTGTACTTCTGCTCCAAATGAATGTAGAGGAAGTACTGCAGTCACTATTTAATAAATAACAAACATTCTGTAAAAGGGTGGATTTAAGCCTCTCTACACATTCCCAAAGAATGAACTCCTGCAAAATAAGCCGATGACAGCAAATGGAAAATTGTACCATAGAGGTTTTGTAGTTGTTTCCTTCTGGGTTTTTTAAAAATATTTTTATGGGATTGAATGAAAGCATTGGCAAGCATTGCCAGGCCCTGTGATAGCTTGAAGAGGGTGCAATGTTGTTGTTTCATCAAAGATGACCAATGGTTCCAAGAAGCATGTGTCAGTAGCAGTTGGGGAGCTGGGTGACTCTGCAGTGGTCTGACAAAGGCCTCATTGTTTCAGTGAACACCTCGATTGGCATTGCGGTTGCATGTTTTTTTTTTTTTATTCTGATTAGTTCCAGAGAAATATATGGCCATCAACAGTCCCCAGCCACTGATCTCAGGACTGATGGTGCTGCAACTGAAGGAGAAATATGTGGCTGGTTTTCTGAAGTTTACCTCATGTAGGCAGCTGTGGTTAGCAGGTCAGTGGTCTTTTTCAGAGGGTACGACGGAAGTGAAAGATAAGCCTTGGCTTAGTTCTCACTTGATTCAAATATCAGTCTCAGATTTGTGCAATTATGGGGCCCCCAGAATACTTTACCGGCTGTTATTGGGACCGGTTCAAATAAATATATTCATTCATGTTCATTATAATGAGTGTTGACCTCACATTTTCTCAAGCAAGGAATAGACATTTTGAAACAGTAATTTATTTGTTTCTTTTTTATCTGTCATCAAAAACAATTGTAATGTGTAATTGTGTCTGTAAATCCAAAAATTTGCAGACATGTCTTATTATTGGTGAATTCAGATAATTTATGGTGCACTCACAGTGTACATTTATGTTAATTTCTGTCAACACAGATTTGGCTAGATGGTTATAGCGCACCTCCCAATAAGGCTGTGGAACTGGGCTCGCTGGAGTAATGGAGTGTTATTTGATACCTCAGATAGGAACTGGGGAGATTTTTGTGATCCAGAACTAATAATTCACAATCTGGGCCTGACTTGACTAATAATCTTATGGCTGAACACTATCAAATCCCCACAGACAAGCCATACCACAAGAGTAGAATGTGCTATTGCAGCAAAGGGGGTCAAACTATTTATCAATTCCACATATATCAGACGAAATGTTGGATGATCACGCCACAGAAATTTGGCCATAATGTGTGAGATAATTTATACCACAGGAATAGTCTTTTACACTTCATTTGAGACCAAAGAATAATTCACGTAGAATTTTATGGAAAAATATAAGAACAGTGCCAGTATTTTCTTAAACCACCATTAAGAACTGTTCTTTTGCCTGATCTGAGCATCCGGTCTTTTATGGATTTGCAGACACGCAGACTTAAAGTGCATTATTAAGAAAGTCCATGGGATCTTTCAATGCTGTCCAATGCTATAATTCATCTGTGCCATAAAAAGGATAATACAGACTGCCTGTGAACTTCCAGAGAAGCCATTTGAAATTTGTTCATGGAGTTTTACAAAATATATTATGACAAACAAATAGAATGGGGCTCCAAAAATAATATTATTAAGCGAAAACATAGGGGACAGAGAGGTATAAAGTGAGTTTCTGATACTGATGTACCACTATCCTGTTATAGCCCAAACATTCATATATACAATTGCATTTATAACACATTGCGTTTTATTATTGTCTTTTATTGTTAGATTTTAAGATAAAGAGGACAAAAATGACTTGGTTATCTACATTCTGCAAGGTAAAATAGTTACATTCTATCAGACAGACCCCTGCTGTCTTGTAAGCACTGGTGCCCATGCTAGGCTATGTGTGTATGTGGTGGAGTAATACTTGAAGAGCTTCGGACAGAGCATCATGTTTCTCAGGCAGTCACACAGCAGAATCAAAACTAACTTTGTTAATGTAATTATACCCAGGATAAGATGTATACTATCCTATCAGTTCATTAGAGTATTAGAGTATAATTGGAGATTTTAGTGTAAATCAACTATGGAAGTTGCTTAAGCTGGAGTGACTTCTCATTTAGTGTTAAAAGAGTTTCACATCATTATTCACTGCCTAACACAGTATGTCAGTAGACACAGCCAAATTTTCATTTTTTATTTTTTTAGTACTAGAACAAGCCTTTTTTTGTATTCTATGTCTAAGGCCACTGCACCTACACAGTAAAATGTGACCAACCCAGCCTCATTTATGGCTATATTATGAACCCTGTGTACAAGCATTACAGAAAAGCAATTTGTTATTTTAAGTTTCTTAAGGCATATTTCTTGTCATGTGATGCTACATTTTTAATGAGTACAATGTGTCTGATGTGTTTCAGTGTGTGAGCAGAAAACCAATTGCCCTGGAAACTAATGCATCCAGCTTACAAAATTATACTCACTCACTCACTCACAGTTAGGAATTGCTTCACAAGGGGCATTAGTTCTCACATACTCACATTTAGCAACCGCTCCACCAAAGGGGTGCTGTTGTGCTTCATTTCAATGACACTTTGTTAGCAATTTAATCCATTCTAGATTATTCTAGGTAACAGCTAGAGATTTGTTAGAGAAATGCTGAAGGTTGTTTTAAGGAGTGTAAATTTCAAGGGCATCTCTGAGATAATATACTTCAGACAAACTATGGCACCACATGGTTTTGTTCAGAAAGATATTCTTTTAGCACCTTAAGGACATCAATAAATTTTGGGATTTTCTGACTAAATCAGATGTGGAGAAACGTATTGTTTTTATTTCGAGCAGGATTGATTGCTGTAATGGTTTCCTAACAGAACCATTCATCATTTTCAACTGATTCAAAATGCAGCTGCCAGAGTTCCCACTAGAAGCAAAGGAAGTGAACACATCACCTCTGTTCTTAAATCAGTACACTGGATGCTGTTACTGGTCCATACATGTTTTAAATGTGTTGGACCATTGTGCTTATCTGATTTACTGCAAAGATGTAAGCTACGCAGAACTCTCAGGTCTTTAGGAACCAGTCAGTTAATCCTGCCTAAGGTGAAGTCTAAACATGGAGAAGTGGAGTTTAACTACTATGCTGCTCTTAAGGGTATAGTTCATAATTGTAATCAAAAAACACTTTTTTATAAAATTCAGAAGGTTTTTTTCTCACCATTAGCTTTCCAGTCTGTTTTTGTGCTGGAAATCAGTCTGATGTGTTTATGTAGCCCTGGTGTCTGTAAATTAAAATACAAACTGGCTCAGTCGGGTATGCTAGATTTTCTCTCTCTCTCTCTCTCTCTCTCTCTCTGCTCATGGCAGAGTCTTTCTGAGTATATTTAGACAATGGAGAGAACTCCAAATGTTGAAAAGCATGAACCGAAATGAGGATATTGTATGGACTAGATTTCTGTTGTTTCGGATCACTTAAGGTGGGAATGTCTCCAAATTGGGGAGATGGCTAAATGCATTATCGAAAGTGCTACAAAACTAAACAACTGGAGTTACAAATGAGTTTCAAACAGTGAATACAAACTTACAGACATGTTAAACTTCAGCCAATAGAGAACAAAAAAAACAGCTGTTTTTTTCCTCTCAAACACACCATTCCACCTTAAAAGACGCTTAGCTTTGGAATGTAAACAAACAGAGAGAACTGCAATTGCCCACAAATGTAGACATTCATTTTGAGGCTTATTTATTCTCAAAGTTAATTACAAATACAGATACATATGAAGCCTTTTGTTCTTACTCTTCTGTTTAGTTCACCTGTATTTGTGTACATTCTCGGAAAGCTTATTGATACAGATGTAACAGAGCAGTACCACTGAAAACTGTGGGGGCAGTGCAGTGCCAATAATTCAATCAAAAAAATTCTCTATCTACATGTGGTGAAGTATGTAATGGCCTCACAGACCACCGTTGTTTTAAACCGCTGCCTCATTGTCTTTTTTTGGAATTGGTTGACGTTATATTATCTGCACCACTGCCAATAGCATATTTGTTCTGCTGCCAAACTTGGCCTACTTTGCTGAATCTGATACCTTAATTAATTTCTTTTTGTATCATAATTTTATACAGACGCAGCACTGTGTCATTTGAACAGCATGTGTGTCTCACTGCGTTAGTAAAATTTGCCCTTTTTTTCTTTTTTTTTTTTAACAGAAGTACCTCAACATTTCTACATGAATACCATCAGCTATAAATAAACACACTTTGTTATAAACACACAGGTATTTCAGTTGTTCAAAACTGTAAAGGACAGACAGGAAACTCAAGTTGAAAGTTACTCATCCCTGTCTTTTGTAGAAAAGAATCTCTGTTCTACTATGAGCTACATGTGTGAATTTTGAACTGGATGCATTTCTGCATGTAAATGAGCTTTGAAATGAAACTCAGTTTACAGAGAACAACATAATAGCACTTTAAAATCAAGAATAAACACATTTCTATTTGACAAGGCTTATAGCTCAGCTTAAAAACTTGTCACTTTGTACTGTGTAACAGCACTTTATTTCTTGCCAAGGTCCTATATACTTCTATATTCTAATTTTTTTAATTGTTTCAAATGCCTTTTATTTTTTTATTACTTCTTCTTAATTCATTGCTTTTTACTGTTTCTTCTGATTTTGTAAAACTCTTTGAATTGCCCTTGGGTATGGTAGGTGCTCTATAAATAAATGTGCCTTGCTTAGCCTTCAGCAACTGTTCTCTAATAATACTGTTGGAGTACCACTTGATGTGCACTCAGAAAGCAGCCAGTACATAGTCTTCTTATTTTGTGTGCTGCCTCAGGGACCCTGTGCTGAGCACATTAGTTTTGGTGATGATTGATCTGTCAAATAGCTCCTTCAGACAGGGTCCGATTACATTCAGCCATGATGTAAATCTCCAGGTAGAAAGATTGTGCATGCCCTGTTTGTGCGTAAGCTCAAAGGCTTACATTCCAAGCAATTTCCATTTACTCTCATGTGGCCACCCTAATCAAGTTTCTGTTGTTGTAAATATGAGTAACCTTTCTTTTACATCTTATGTGTAATTTGTCTTTTCAGACTTTTCACATCATGGACTCTGCTTGTTGTGCTGATGGATGCGCTCTGTAGTTTAGTGGTGCCATAGACTGTTTAAGCAACACAAATGCTTGCTTCAGAGGGACATTCTAACTACCACATGAATGCCTGCTTCTGCCATAAAGGTCACAAAATAGCAGTGGAAGTTTCAGCGTGTTTTTTTATTGGTAACACTATACACATATTGTCTGCTTCCTTGTCTAAGCTCCCTGTCCATTTCTCTTTGAAAGCCGGGTGTGTACACAATGGCGCAATCACAGTGTATACAGTGTATGCACGAGTAATGGGAGTATGTGTTTTGGTGAGCTGTGAGCCCATTCTTTTTTTTTGGTGTGTGTTAGTTTCTGTAAGCAGAGAATCTGATTGGTACCCACCAGCACGTCAGTGGTCAGAGAGCCGTATCATTTCTGCCAGCATGTTGTCATTAGGTTGCTTCATTTGAGAGCTGTTTTGGAGTCCTCTGGGTTCACTGAGGCCCTGTTATTGTCTCTTAGCTTTAATGTTACTGGAACTCTCAGCAGTCCACTTTTTGAGTGAGATGGAAGAGCCTTGCTGATTGTGCTCTTTGTGTTCTAGATGTTAAGGATGCCTTATAGTTAGGCATCACTTTGGGTAAAGCTTTTTTGGGATTTGGAAAGCTTTTGGGCTTTGCGAGTCCCTCCCTTCACAGCAAGACCTCGTTTATAGTGATCAGCAACTTGGCCATGTCCTCAGGCCAAATGTTTTTGGCATGTAGATCATATGTTGGAATGGAATAGGCCCACACTGGTTCACATCTTGTCATTTTCCACTTCTAGATGCTGATCAAGCTGTAGATTTTCTTTTAACTCTTACCAATAATAAAACCCCATTATGGGATTATTATACATGCAACATTGCCAAATTTTTTACAGACGTGAAATTTGGCCCAGATCCATTTTAATGTGCTTAATGAAATGCAGCAATTTCAATTTTAAAGCATGATTTTAAAAATAAATGGGATGGATCTATTTGAAGGCATTCCATCTAGGACTAAACTAAGTTTCCCTACACCGGACACATTAACCGCACTATTATTCCAAAAATCATTATTATTAATATTTTCTAATGAAGGTGTTCCCTACACCGCTAATATATACAAAAGATGAGCACCTCCCAATCAGAGAGCACTGAGAATAGCAATTAGTTTTTATTATTTAAAGATGGTGTTCACAATTTTAATCTGAGAACATGTTTTTCATAAAATTCAGAGGATATTTCCTCAGCATTCACTAGCTCTCCAATCTGTTTGCAAGCTGGAAACCCTTCTAATGTGTTTTCAAACCCAATTGTCAGTAAGCAGTTAAAAAAAAAACAGCGGGCCTAGGCTATTCTAGGCTTTCTCACTCTCTGATTATGGCAGAGAAACGGCTGAGAGAGACCTCCAAACTTGAAAAGAATATATATGGGTATATAATATATATATTGCTCTATTCCTGCTCCATAATAAATGCCTTCTTTGTAATATTGACTTCTTTTTGCTGCTTCAGGTTTCAGGTTTTAGGTGGAACTGGAGACTGATAACAGGCTACTAAGTACTACAAAACAACTTGAGTTACAAATGAGTTTCAGTGATAATCCAAACATTGAATAAACACTTACAGACAAGTTAACTTCAGCTACAAACAATCAGTTTTTCCAACTGATTTTGTCGCTATAATTAGCGAGAATTCAGACCCCTCTGAAAAAAGGAACTCTTTTTCAAAAAAGCAACTAGTGACAAATCTAGTAACTTTTTCTGGTGTTATTGGAGACTTTTGGAGACTCTGACGTGACAGCACATACCGTTCTGCATTTACTGTCCTCAACAGCTCTTGCTACTGGGAGCCCCTCCCCCCGTCTTAAAACACTTACAGGCGGTCAGTCTTCGAGTAACTGCAGTCAGAGCAGAGAGGAGACCCACATCCTCTCTGCTTCGCATCCAAAAGTGTGTACATTAGGTTTTAAACCTTTTTTGGACCAAAAAAATAATAATAAAAATGAGACAAAACCTAACTTTGCTGGTTCCAAGCTCGGATAAATCAAGATGGTTGGACGTAGAGCTAGCAATTCCAGCCCACATAAGTCTTTTGATTAAATATAGTAGTTCTAAACATAGTTTGTGTGTTTTTAACTCACTTTTTGTTATATCTCTTTTCAATTACAGCATCAATTACAAATGGACAATTATGCCAATTAGGCGATGACACCATTTAGCGACTTTTACGACAGCCAATAGCTACTCACTTTACTGAGGAGTTGGCAACACTGCAAACAACAGTCATGTTTCTCCCATTAAACATACCATTCCACCTTAAAATTAACATGTACATGAGAACAGTACTTCTACACAATAGTAGAAGTTCCCTTTCATAAAACGGCTAAATGTAAATAGTTTGTTAGCTTAGCTAACATTAAAAATCACACTTAACTTATTTCAGCTTGTTAGTAATACAACTGATGCATTTCATTTCTTGTCTGTTGTCTAGTAGCTTTTAGACGGCTGTGGCAACATTCTAACTATCCTTTATTGGACTAAACAAATTAGAGACCCATTTGAACACATTTGATGCTCTTTTAGCCTGATCAATATTTACTTATAGATCATTATAGTTAACAGTATGTCTTTAAATTAACTTCTATCCAATGTGACTCCTGTAAACTCCTGTAAACCTAATGAAGGTTTTTCACCTTGCCACAAACACTCAACCCTAATATGCTCATGATTATGTGTGTGTTTTTTGTGTTTCTGTTTTATCACATTAAAGGAATTTCTTCTTAGGGAGTTGTAAGCTGATGCTTTTGGACTCAGGACACTTTGGCTGGTCTGCAGGCTCTAATCTTAGTTCCTTGTTGGCCCATTGTTCTGGACACAGTGTGTAGTCCAAGGAAACTGTTGTTTCCAAAAGAATCTGCTTTTGGAAACAATACACTTGAGTTTCAGACCTGCCAAAAGTAGACCTGGGTGACTCATCTGCACTGTGCCCTCAATAGCTGCCCTGTTGGATGCCATTTTCTGCTCCATTCAATCCTTCTCACCCCTACGCTTTCTTTCCCTTTCTGTAACTGCCTCTCTCCCACACAGTCCTTAAAAAGGCCAGATTATTTCTTTCCTTTTAAGTGTGCTCTTAAATTGCTGATGAAATGCAAAAAAGTGCAAATTAAAAACACTTAAATATAGTGGTTATATTTACAATTTAACCACTGGGATTTTTCATTAAAATTTATTAGAGTAATATATATATTAGTCTAGATATGTTGCATAATTTTTTGAGCTTATGTCTTAAAGCAAGCAAAATGCTAAAATATATTTAATACCTTTAAATCTATTCAAAAATTTGACTCAAATATTTTGACTAAATATTAGATGTTTTCACTTGGTAAGACATATTTTTCATTTTTTTGTATTTTGCTTGTAGTCTGAGTTTGACTCAATCCCTCTCTCTCTCTCTCTCTCTCTCTCTCTCTCTCTCTCTCTCTCTCTCCTTCCCTGCTGATCTGCTCAGAGTCTATGAAAGAGAATCCATATGAGGATGTGGATCTGAAGGGGAGAGGAGCAGGCCGCAAGTCTCGACTGTTACCCGAGAGGTCTAGCAACTCTCTAAACAGGATGTGGACCTCCCAGGACAGGAAGTCCCCTACACCTCCCCAGGTGATTTCACCTCATCAAGCAAGTGTTGACTGATTTAACTGTCCTCTGTATAAACATCTCCTGCTCAATGGTGCATAAAATAACCATAAACTTACATAGTACTCTTGTATGACATTTAGAAACCAAAGCTATGATCCATTTTAAAGAAAAAAAATGTTTTTTACTGATTCAAAAATAGCTGACGTCATAAACATGTTTATGTGTTGGTTAGTATAGTAATAATAATAATAATAATAATAATAATAATATTAATAATAATAATAATAATAATTGGCATTTCTAAAGCATTATTCAATAAACCAAAGACGCTGTTTACAATGGGACGAACATTAGACAATAAACCACATTAGACAATAAACAAAATGAAAGGAACAAATGAACAAAACATTGCACAAAACAGAGGAGTAATAGCATGGCTTGGTCTGTTATAGGCTTCAGGAAACAGTGAGGTTATAAGCAACAGAAAACAGATGTGTTTTAAGATTGGATTTGAATAGTGATAGAGAGTTTGACTGTTGAATTTCTGGAGGGAGGGAGTTCCAAATAAGTGGAGCAAGCCTGGAGAAGACTTGGAGAATATCTGAGCAGTGGGAGACTTTAGCTAACATCTCCCTTGTCATTCCAACTGTTTTCTGTATTTGATTAAGAGAAAGCGCAGCAATATTAATTAATCTCTTTCCTATTATACTGTTTTCTCTTTCTCTTTGCCTTCAGCTCCCGTCAAAGCCCAGCAGTCATTCGTTACGTCTCCCGGGCGCTACTGATAGAAAGAGCCACCGCATGTCTCGATTGTCTAAGAGACATAGCCACGATGACATGCTATTGCTGCCCCAGCTGGGCATGGCCTCGCCCTCCTGCGGGCTGATGGACGACAGCTTGAGTACTGCCAGTGACACGCTGGCCTCCCGCAGACACAGACGGGTCCCAAAGGTAAGGGTGGAGCACAAATGCTTAGAAGAACTTTCAGTAAACATGTTACACCATATGAAGCACAGGTGTGAAACAATACATCAACATTTCAGACACCAAAACTTTGGCAGCTGAAAATTTTAGGCCAAAATCATTCAAATGGATTCCATCATGGAAGAAAAATGTTTAAGTTTTCAACCAAAATAGTTAATATAAATGCTGTTTGTTTTTGTTGTTTTTTGCCTGACAACAGAGTGAATACAACTTTGTGTATATTTTTGCCCAGCTAGGAAATGTATATTCACTGATTATGTAGATTTTTAAGGGGCAAACTGATCAGGTAATATTTGTCTATTGAATTTATACCACATGAAAAATTCTATTAAAAATCTGTAATGTATTTTTGTTTTTATCTGTTTTTAGTCATATTTTGTCTTGTGTATTTTATATTTTATATTTTACCATTCTAAATGGTAATTAACAGCAAGTTAATAATAGGCGTTTGTTACTGAGTGAATGTGGAGTACTGTGAGTTTGTTTTACAGTCTGTGCCTTATTTTGTGGAAACAGATGTGTATTTTCTGGGGGCACAGTTCATTTTAATGCTCATAAATATTAGCTGTAAGGTAAAAAAGGAAAGAAAAACATTGGAGCTCATTGCTCAAGTTCTCATAACTTCACCAAACAGGGCGCCATACCTTGCCCTCAAGGACTGACATATTAAGTTTCACTGTTTTTCCTTAGCTAGATATTGGACCAGTAGGTGTAGCTCAACTGACAGCTATAATGAGCACAGTATGTATTTCCTTATATAGTTATCAGCAACAGTTGCATCCAAAATTAAATCAAGTGAGTTAAAGCTCCAATCAGTAAAATCTGAATTGAAAAATTCAGTTCAGATATCTTGAGATATGCCTGCACACAAACACAATTTTTCAGTGTTTGTCAGCTTTGTAGTTTTTGGGAAGGTTTTTGATTTATAAGTTGCATAAGGTGCTCTGAAGTCTGAAGAATCATGCCAGCGCAGCAGTAATGACAACATCTTATGAATTATATTTTGTGCACACTGCCAGAGCTGCGGTAGTTAAGTGACTCATAAGCATACCCAAAATTTAGATGGTTAAAATCCCTCCATGGTACACCACAGAACTCGGATTATGTGTCAGAAATTTACAAGTTCTGAAATCCCATATTTTGTCTGGATTTACTAAGTGTCCCTATGACTCCCAACATTGTTCACCAGCATCATTTTTTTCCCCTCATCAGGTGGTGCAGAGAATTAACTCTATCTACTGTACAAAAAGAGGCAAGAAAAGACTAAAGAAACTCTCACTGACCAATATAGAGACTGCTTCTCTCAGAGGTAGGCACACTTTTATTTGTAATATATCAGCCTTCCAAATAGTGCCCACGGGGTCAGTGTTCAGTCCACATAGTTTTGCCAAATTGCCCTTTGACATCAAACAAATTTCTTTTCTGTTTGCAGATGACAACAGTGAGAGTGAGAGTGACTCTGATGACAGGTTCAAAGGTGAGAGGTCAGCACATGTGGCTGAATAATGATCCCTGCTCTGTGGTTTGTTTTGTCTCTGTGTTTTTCAGTTGTCAAAGCCTTTGTTCCTCCGAGAACCCAAGTGCACATGACCCTGTCTATGGATCACAATTTATAGTCTCTAGACCATTACTTTTATCAGATATACCTTCAAAGACTTCAACAGACTGCCACATGTTATATAATATGTAGGCAATTTATTCTAATAACAACACTAATAATGTATGTTGTAATAAATATGTGTTAACAACTTCTCATATCAATAAATCTTGGTTAAGGATAATGTGGCAGTATAAATGCACACAAATGGCCAGATTTATGTACATGAGAATGGATGTGACTGCAATATGTGCTTACCATGGATCTGAAATGAAACATTAACCTATAGCTAAATTACAGTTTTTTTCCAATTTTAGTTTTCATAATTTCTTGAAGGTTTCATGTTTTGTTTTTCACAATTATCACTGAGCCTTCTCAAATACCAAGTTGTTAAAGAGTTGAATTATGCATACGGATACATGCAAGACATCACCGGCCACAAGCACTAAGCAAAACAGTAACTGTTGTCAATTGTTGTGGCTATGTTTTTAAAGCATTGATTTTCAAAAATGCCTTTCATTTTTCCATTTTCCCACAGGGTGTAGTGGTTAAAATGTTCCCATACAAAACAGGACAAACCTACAAGAGCCTGTTACTACAACAGTTTTTTTTTTAAAAAGTAGCTGTGCTCTGCTGCCAGTCTGCAGTGATATCATTTAACATAGTCAAATTTAATTTAAATTTTAAATTTTTAAAAGTGTCCAACAACCATATAATATTACCTGCTTCTAACTCTCTGTGACATGAAGCTGAATTCAGCTGCTTATTCAGCTGCTTATTCTTTTTTCTAAACTTCCAGTTCCACCTTAAGTGCTGCCATAGCCACAGGTGCTAGAATGAAATTGCTTTCGCATTTAAGATGGAACTAGAAATCCATAGACATCGGCAAAGTGCTAGCAATGCTTTATTGTTGTTATACATATAGTATAGGGTCATACAGCATTGAAACTAATGTTTGTGGGTTTTTTTCTGATTTACATGGCATTCATTGCCCTTTGTTGGAAGCATGCCCCTAAAAATGTTCAGTTCCAAGGGGTACATAGCCCTCAAACTCTGCCCTGCCCCTCTTTCCCAACAAGAATTGAGACACCCCTAACCCTAGGTGAAACAGAATGGTAGGGCTAAGTGGCGAAATGAGATTCACTCATGGACTACTCTGTGTTTTTCCTCAGCTCACACCCAAAGGCTGCTGAAGCTACAGTCCATACTACGCCGTGCACCTAGCTATCGCACACTGGAGCTTCAGCTAATCGAGTGGCAGGAGCGGGAGCTGTTTGAGTACTTTGTAGTGGTGTCACTGAAGAAGAAGCCTACTAAAAACTCATACATCCCTGAGGTCACCTACCAGTTCCCCAAGGTAATATTAACTGAGAAGGAAAAGAAGGCTGAGATTTTGATGCACAGTAGGGATTTTTAATAAGTCCCTTTAATCATTGTTGTTACTCCAATTGTCATAAGTAAGAAATCTTGATAACATTTTGATGTAGTGTGTTTAAGGATGCTTCAGATACTGTATGTGAGTGTTAGTTGGCCATAGAGTGGCTTCTGTTCATGTAGTGGTTTTAATTTCTGTTTTGCTCCACTCAAGTGTGCATTACTACCACAAGCTCAGATTTAGAGATAGGATTCTCTGGCTTTGCTTTCATATTTGGAATTGTATAAGAGACTTATTGACATGAAGCGGTGTTGCCAGGAAACCATAGCTGCAGCCAGCCAGTGTTTAGTTATGGCGAAATGGGGATTTAATTAGCTTAGATGTGGTTCAGTGATGCTGTCCCCTTGAGAAAATGAAAATATGCTGGCTGTCTTCCAGCTTGAGGGTCGACCCTAAAGACGTCATCAGCTTGAATTGGAATAGTGGGGCACTGGGGACAAGGAAGGGGGGGTGGGGTTTGGGCTGGGGGTGACCCTTTGTGGGAGATGACCGTTCCAAACATATTTCACATAGCAATGGTGAGGGAACTGCTCGGGAACAGCGATAAAATAGTTTTTGTCTGATGTATGTGCTTTTTGTCTCATTTCTGCAGCTCGAGAGGCTCACAAAGCAGATGAGAGAGGCAGAGGAGCGTCTCAAAGCCATCCCTCAGTTCTGCTTCCCAGACGCTAAGGACTGGAGCCCCGTGTCTGAGTATAACAGGTATTGCCCCCCAAGAACGGTACCAGCCATTCAGTCTCTCTGCTTCTGCCTACACACGACTAACCACTCAAAGTATTTATTCGAATGCTTGACTGCATCTTTTCCGAAAGCACAGTCAGATTTTGAGGTGAAAGCTATTATGTCCTTTAAAGGACTTCACCAAGTGTTTAGTCAGAAATTATATTGTTGGGCTTTTCATTTGATTACGGTTCTTAAACAACTGTGTCAAACTAAAACATGCAGGTGGCTTTTCCCCCCTCCCCATTCATAAGAAACCATAATTAACCTGTAATTGCTCTTTTCAGGCAAATATCTAATTGCCTCAGCCTCTGAATGAAAACCAAATCCCCCTAAACCTATTTTCTTTCAGTAATGTCAATATGCCCTGCTTATGCTTTGCTTTGGTTCTGCATAGTCCCCCAGCTGCCTGAATCTTTCCTCCTCCGCCTTACAATGTTTATGCTTTTCAACAAAGCCACCAGCGTCTACCACATTTCTACTCTACTGGGTTTAAATACTTTTTCTCCCTCCATGAAAACCTGCTAATGCGGGCGTGATCTGTTTGTTTTGGTACAGTGAGACGTTCTCCTTCATGCTAACTGGAGAAGATGGCAGCCGGCGCTTTGGGTACTGCAGGCGGCTCCTGGTAAATCCCTGCTCACATCATTATTTCCTCTTTCTTTGCTCCATTTGTTAGGTTTAAGTTTCGGAAACTACACATGTGTTGCACGTTGCGTCACTATAATTACAGGGGGAGCCAGTGAGGGAAGTTTTAAATGATGACTGGTCACCCACTTCAGTGGGAGACAGGCTGTATCTTTTGCTTTCTTTCTATTTTGCTCAAAGAAGAGCAGCTGCTAATAAACATTTCCCCCCTCTGTTTAATGGAACTTTCTCAGGAGAAAATGCAAAGAGAGAGCCATGAAATGAATGTCAGTGTAGAGAAAGATGTAGTAAGTTGTTTTCTTTTGTACTTTTATGGATCCCTTGTTTTTGGTTTTCTGAGCCGTGGAGTTAAGGTTTTCATCAGTAAAGAAATGCTCTGTGTAATTTGGCAGTATATGATGTGCTTTTCTGTGTTTTGTGACAGGATTAGGATTGTGAACATCAGTTATTCATCTAATGTGCTACAGCGGGTGTTTATGAGTGCATTATAGTAAGGCCATGCTCATCAAAGTCAGTGTAAATGTTTAACAATATAAGACTATAGTCTAAAGATTGGGTGTACTGCATTATTCAGTGGTTAGACGCATTCTCAACGCTGCGGGGGTCCTTTGGTGTTCCTCACCATTGAAGAGCAGAGTAAAATGAGTTCAGTCAATTGTAATTGTATTATTAGTGACTATTTAATAACATTAATAAGCAGATTGATTTAGTCTTATTCTAAAGTTGTACCAAAATGAATCATATGCACTTAATGCATGTTTTGACAGGAAATTAAATAAATGAAGTGTGGTAAGACTTAAGTATGTGTATGAATATGTTCAGATAGGAAGGGGAATCACTCTTGCTCTGAGGCAGTCGATAAAAATGGACCTAAAATGCTGGAGTTGCATTTGGCCTGGAGTAACTGTGGATGTCCCGTTTGAGAGTAGGCCTGTGGTGCACTTTTTGCAGGGAGTAAGTCCAGGGGCTGGCATCAGGGCAGCATTCCTGAGGATTTCAGCCCAGCTCCACATGCTTGACTTAATCATCCATTTGTAAAAAGGCACCAGAGGAGAATTGCATACCTAATATGGAGAAGTGGAATCGAGAATTCTTTTGTGTGTGTGTGTGTGTACGCACTGAAAGACAATTTTAACAACTTGACTGGATCCCTAGAAAAAGGCTAGGCTTCAATTACTTAGTGGACCAAGTATGACTAATCATTAACACTGTGCGACTGCACCTGTTATTTGTTTAAAATGGAAAACTCACACTGAACGCTCTCTGTTTTTTAGGCCTGGATTATCACCATGTGAAAGTAAAGTTTAACTTTAAGGACAGTTCATAAAATGCAGCCTGGGTCTAATGATGTCTGAAAAAAGCCATTACATTAATGCTACGGTCCCCACACTTTTAAAAGGAAGCTCTTAACAAGTCCAGTTAAACAGCAGGCACGCTATAGCACACCGAGACCTGTTGATGTTTTTTTTTTAAACTTTTAAAGGACTTCTTTTTTTAAATGGGTTACCAGGAGGATGGCTTTATCTCTCTCTTTTGCCATCACTCTCTCTCTCTCTCTCTCTCTCTCTCTGTGGAAATTATAGTGAATGCATTGTTCTGTTGTTACATGCTCTTTAGCATTTCATGTTTGATCTTTTGTCTCATGCAGCCAAGTGGGAAAGGACCTCGCCTTCCAGAAGTATATTGTGTCATCAGTAGACTGGGATGTTTCGACCTGTTCTCCAAGGTGTGTTCACATTCATGCCTAATCACTTCTAGTCAGGTCTGACCAGGGGGACATGGCTTCTTAATCTTTTTCACAGTGAAACCCTGTTTGGGATTAAAAATAGTAGTGTTTACTTGGTAGAATTGTCCCATTGGGAATACACAGATGCCTATGGCTTTTAACTCATTTTTATCCTCTTAGCCCTTTTCATTGATTATACAGACATTCGTTCATGAAATTTTCAAGTCAGGCTCCTAAGTACATGAATTTCAAGTAAAAAAAAAAACACACACACACCACTAAAATAAACTTGCTTTTTCAAGACTATTAGTATTGTTACGTCCAAAGTTAAGTGATAAAGGTAGGTTTACACTTTTCGATATCTAAGTAGTCACAAACACAGTGATGGTTAGGTCTGGAGTCTGGGGCAGTCAATCCTTCGATTAAATTAGAACATCTGCATGTTCTTTGTGTGATTTGCAGATGCTCTTAGAAGTCATTGTCCATTTTATCAGCTGCACTTTCCATATAAGCACACACTATTAATTTCTACAGTTACAGATTATAGTCAATATGGTGCGTCTCATAATTTGTTAGCCCTTTTCAGTATGTTCTTCAATGGTCAGGAAATATAGCTGCAATTACTATAAACTATACTCCTATATTGTAAGTGAAGCTTATATAAAAACAAACCAAATATCTGATTTCTCTGTTCCCCCCCCCCCCCCTCTCTCTCGTTTTCTTCCCTTTCTTATCCTGCTGTAATTGTTTCCTCCTCTTCCATCTCACTCATGTGAACATGAAACAGAGAGATCTTTGTGCCTGGTCCTATCTGTTTTCTCATAAATCTCCTCTCTTAAAAGAATGTGTATCTCAAGCAGAGAAAAAGCAAATTTAAGCGAAACCATCACCCCACATCTTTCACAGTGTCACTGGGAGTTTGAGTGTTATAGCATGATTATTGTGGGAAAAGCCAGGAAAGATTAAAAGATGAAGCAGTGTATATTGAAACCAAACAACACTTAGCACACTGATAAATAGAAAATGTCAGTGATATTGAGAATAATACTTTTTTGCAGTGATTCATTAGGAGCCACTTTTATTAAACCCCGATTCTAGAATTGATGCAAAACATGGCCCAACTCTGTAAGGTTACCATTTTAGAAAAGAAGAAATGTCTTATAACACCCTGTCATATGTCTTTATAAAATTATTTTACAGCTAACCATGATGCCATAGCCTTCATAACAGATTTTGTAACTTCTTTCAGATCCTGGATGAAGTGGAGAGGAGGAGAGGGATCTCAGCAGCGCTGGTCTACCCTTTCATGCGAAGTCTGATGGAGTCTCCATTCCCAGCCCCTGGCAAAACGATCAAAGTTAAAACCTTCCTGCCTGGTGCAGGTAATGAGGTAAGGTTGCTTAGTCATTAGCGGCACATCAGCTTTCAGAATTCTTAATGTGAATACTGGAATGTGGGTAATAAGCAGATATTTCATGCGTTTTAACAACTTGAGCATATCAAATCAAGGGTTCAGTGATTTGTTTTATCAGTTAAGAAAGTGAATTGCTATTATAATATGTAGCAATATATAATTTAATAATGACACATTTTTCCCATTTTATTCAACCTTCTTAACAAGAATATTTAGCTATTGTCTTAAAGGGGACAGATATGGAAATCAGTGCATTAGCAGAAATATTTGGTTATTTTCAGTGCCTGTCAAAACACATATTGTGAAATAAGACAACCCAGTTGTTGATTTGTGTGTGTGTGTGTTTGTGTGTGTGTGTGTGATTGTGTGTGCTGCCTAACTCATAAATAAGGGATAATAGAAGCAAATTTGATTTTGGACTGCAACTTATTTATTATCCTGCCTCCTCATCTGAGTGTCTCCAATCAGTGCTGGAACTATGTTTATTTGAGAGCACAAAGGCAAGGATAAATAAAGCCAAACAAACACTATGAACGATGAAAAATAAGATTACTAATTATATATGGTGGTGCAGCAGGTAGTGTCGCAGTCACACAGGTACCTGTAGATTGTGGGTTTGAGATTGTGGGTTTGAGTAGAGTTTGGTGTGTTTTCCCTGTGTCCGCGTGGGTTTCATCCAGGTGAACCAGTTACCTCCCACAGTCCAAAAACACACGTTGGTAGGTAGTGATTCCGGGTAGGCTCCAGACCCACTGCGACCCTGAATTGGATAAGCAGTTACAGACAGTGAATGAATGAATTATATATGCCAAAAACGAGAACAGAGAAAGAAGGAAATCAATGAAAAAAATTGCTAAAAGCCAGGTCTTCTGCTCCTCACTCCTCAGTCTTGGGCTCTCGCGCTTAACTGAGCTGTGGCTCATTCTGATATAAAGGAACAGGCGCTAAAATAGGTCATTCTGAACAGAGCTGTTCAGACACAGTTAGAATGCAGCTGTGTTGTTTGGTCCTTGTAGTATTTTGATTAAAGCATTTTACAGACTTTATTTGAAGACCTTATAGAACGGTTTACTTGTGGAAATATTGTTGATAATAATTATAATAATACATCACATATTGTCACTGTCCAGTTAAAAACATGTAATAGTAGCTTTACAGGAGAAGGAAACAACCTTAACTTTCAGTGGAAGTGAATATAAAAAGATTTTATTCATGAAATTCACACAATGTAAAGGACAGCTGCTATGTTCCAACTAAAACTTGACAAAAATCGATATGCAGGTATTTAATTGGACAGTGATGATGTGTAAAGTGTTTTCAAGACCCCCGCGATGCTGACAGGCTACAGTTAATATGGACCACATAACAACAGACATAACAAGGTAATCATGAAAACAAATATTTATGGTACTGGAAGGTTGAATACAAGGGACAAGGAGTGACAAGAAGCTGAGGTTTAAGCTGAGATTTGAAAGAGGAGAGAGTTCCAGAAATGGGAGATACTCAGGAGAGTCTCCTAGGCTGTGATATGTGTGAATTTGTCCCTTTTAAATATTTCTGTTCCATTAATTGGGAGTAGATTAACAGGTTAAAAATGTAAGCTTTTTTTAATGGCACAATATATATTGCCATATGTATTTTTCCCCCTTTATCACCGAGCCCTAACTCGAGGCCATGAACAAAGTATTCAAGTGTCAAGAGACCATCTTCATTTTAACGACAGTTTAAACTGAATGATTTCTTCACTGTGAAGATGCTCATTTAAGCAGTATTTTAACAACTGTATGTTCTTTTGTAAGGTGATTGAGTTGAGGAGACCGACGGACTCCAGGCTGGAGCATGTGGATTTTGAAAGCCTCTTCAGCTGTCTGAGCGTGAGACAAGTAGTACGGGTCTTTGCCTCACTTCTGTTGGAGCGCAGGGTCATCTTTGTGGCCGATAAGCTCAGGTAAAGCACCCTCGGACTGACCTCATGACCTTGACGTCGGCGAGTTGTTGACTTAGCACTTCTGTGCCATTTACACAGGGCAGCTGTGATTGTGTGGAGAGTGAAGATCCTATAAGTAGCATTACCTCACACGCTGCACGGCCTCTGTTGCCCTCTCAAAGATCTTCTCTCTTCATACCAAACATGGTCAAATAATCCTCCACAACTGAGCTGAGCAGAGCTTCTAAAAACATGCCGACTGCTGCGACAAGCAGCGAGCGGGCTAAAACCAGATGTTCTCAATAACGGCCTTCCCCATTGATCTGCAGCATCACATCCATTTTTCCATGCACTCACAGCAATATAACTCCTTTAATGATGTTTACATTTCTGTAGTCCATCTTTTTAAAGGCTTGATCTAAAAATAGGGACAAAGAGGCAAGCAAAGGAAAAGTATTGGTTACAGAAGAAAGGAGAATACATAGTTCCCTGTTGGGATCTCCAGGGCCGCTCAATTTTTCTGAATGGAATACCAACCATAGCATCAGCACTATAATTCTACCAAAGTTTGCATGTCTGAACTGAACATAAAATGGCTAGTTTTATTTGTCTCAACCCAGTTAGGCTGTCAGCCCCTCAGTGTCCAGAGGACATCTGTCTAATAGTAGCTTTCCATTGTGGTTTTGGGCAGCGAGTGCCTGATGGCTGCTCCATACAGGCCACTGCTAAATTAATCAGGGGGAGGCATCTCTGAACCGCACCCGCCACTGCCCCAGTCAAATGCAGGCCAAACTCCCAAGAGTGGCTTGTTGATCTGGATGTGGAAGTGGGTCAGGGCAGAGCCAGGGGCACCGTCCCTGGCAGGTCCCAGGACGCTGGGCAGGGGCAGATAAAGGATGAAATAGAGAGCAGTGTCCCCAAGGGCTCTGGTGGGCTTCAGTGGGCCCCCTCTCCCCCTACATGGACACACTCAGTCACGGAAGCCTGTGGGTGAGTGGTGGGGAGGAGGGGTATTTGTGAAAATCTAATCTCCACAAATCAGTGGCTAGTTTAAACAAACAGCAGCAGGGGGGAACCTGGGGCAGGCAGTGACTGTGAGGGGAAGGAATGTACTTCCTGTGTGTGTGTGTGTGTGTGTGTATGTGCTCTCTTGAAAAGTGACCTTAGTGTTACTGGGTGACTGACAGAGGCATTCGGCGTATACAAACATGCTTATTCAAATTACACTGTATGGCGTACACATAGATCAAATAAACCAAAGTTCATATCTAACCTTGATATAGAGGTAGTTACTGTTGTAATTCAGTCATGTATGTAAGCAAGGTGTGAAACACAAGGGGTTCTGGGGGTTCCAGGACCCTCTAATTTGCCCTTTGAACACCCTGAATGCCTCAATTTCAAAATTTAAAACATGTCTTAATGTTAAATTATCTGTTAAAACTGCTGAGTTTGCAATAGAAATAAATGCCTAAATGTGGGGGAAAAAAACCCTCACAGTTTTGCCCACAGAAATATCTTGCGCCTGTTTGCTGTACTGGAGAAAAAAGCAACAATGTATTTCACTCTCTCAGGGGAGGATGGCACAGCTCTTTTACTGTTAATGCAAATATAGCGCCTACCTCATGGACTGTGGTTCTTAGGTGTGATGCTAAATTGGTAGCATGGTTTTGTTTGAAGTTTGAATGGCATATATGTGTACGTTGCCCTTTATCTAGACATGTTATGCTTAAATTATGGAGTAGCGATCTAAATTATTAATTTATATTCCATAATGCCAAAATAAGACTTAATATAGTCCCATATAGTATATTTAGAACAAACAAAGGGTCTTAAAGGGTCCCTCCACCTTATAAGTAGTTATTTCACTTCACACATTGTCTGTTTTGTAAAAAATTGTTTGTTTAGAAAGAACACAGGGGCACCTCAGATATAATTACCAAACTTGATTATAGACCAGTCAGTATTTATTGTTTGGCAAAGAGAAAATTTAGGATAATATGAGATAAAATAAAGCTTGAACCAGAAACTGCTTATAATGACCTATAACATTTTTGGTGAAAATGGCAAATATCTGAAATTATCTCTTGGAAGACTGTGATTTCTGTCTCTTTATTGAGCATTTGGTAACCCCCTTATAAGCTATTAGGTGTACAAATAATTGTAATTAAAAATTCAAACATTCTTCTATTACAGTAGTACTAAAAATGACAATTGTCATTTTAATTAGAATTAAATAAACAAATATTAGTAACCAACATCAAAATCGCCTTCTTTATATCATCATTTTTTATTTTTTTTTGACCATTACACATTACATTACTAGACCTCCTCTGGGAAAACTAAACACTACTATTCTTTAGGAAGTAGAACATAACCAGCAACAGCACCTTCAAGTCCTTTGTTAAGTTTGTTGTATTGTTTTCAATGCTGCTGCTGCTCCTAGATACAATTGTTTCTCAGGCATTGCACTCTGGGAAGTATTTTCTCCTGACTGCTGACATAATAACAACTCCCATATATACATTTTACTTTCCAGCTGGCTACGTCTTGGTCTCATATTTACAATTGTCCATGTTACAATTGAACTGATACAAATGTCGTTCATGGGATTGCAGCTAGCAGTGTTGTAGACCAGTCAATTAATTTTTATATTTCTTGATGGATTTCAGTGGCAAAACACTAATGAATAAGGCTTGCAAAACCACCAGGATATCTTTTGTGACTGAACATGCCTTTTTTGAAAGCCAGCTGTTTGTGTTTTGGTTCTGTAAAGCTTAGCTTACTGAGCACACACCCCTTCATCATAATAGTCTCTAGTTGCAGCCTTTTAAACTCTGACACACATGGGTTAGGCACTATTCAAAACAGGATACGAAAGACAGACTGGTAGGCTGTGTGTCCTGACTTAAGCCTAGGTGCGTATATGCTAGTGCTAGGCGGTATGACTACAAATCAATATCATGAATAGTAGAACATTTTACCTCGATTACGATTAACGATTGATTATTTTGTTTTTGGTTTTTTTTTTTGCCCTCATAGTTCACTGACAAGGCCTGTATTGTAAATATGCTCAAGTATTAAAGCTGGACCATTGTTTTCTATACTGGTGGTATTAACTTTGGCCGCTAAAACTGTTTTTTGGCTAATGTTTATATTTACATCTTTATGTTCAGGGTCTTCACTGAAGCCAAAACATGTTCAAAGCAATAGACACAGCATTTTTTTCATGGTTCTCCTCCATGTTGCTTCCCTGTGGCAGATTAGGTTTGGCAGAATCATGTGACATGCCCTGAAATATAGTTTTAAGGGGACGGGACATGAATACGCAGTGGGGGCCAAAAAGAAAAGGAGAAACAGAATTAAAAGAAAAATCGCTATAATCAATATAGGCAAGATTGCGTTGATTAGAATTTCTGAATGTCATTTTAGATTAATTTTTGATTAATTGCAAAGCCCTAGATTCATTTGATTAGAAGTTTTCAAAGTCGGTTTTGATTGAGTGCCCAGCCCTAGTTTATACACAGTCATGCTCTTGCTCTCCCTCCAAGAAAACCCATTCCATGTTAGGAAAAAGCTCTATTTGAGCATGAAGGAGTGTGAAGCTATAACTGACCTAAAGCTATTTCTTGTAGCACTCAGGAACTCTCCCCAGTGTATTTCCAACACTCAAAAGTTTGCATCAGCCATGTTATTGCTTGGAGAAATCAGCTGCCCAGCCAGACAGTGAAACTCAGCCAGGCAGATGAGTCAGCTCCTGCAGGGGAAACACAGCTTGGATTCTCAATGTAATAAATCCAGCGGCCATAATGTCATACAGGGATTACTTAACTGGGCTCAACTGATATAACTGCTTCAGTCTTTCTGCTTAGGAAGCTCATTCTCTTTGCGTTTTGAATAGCTGTTTGGTGACAGGAAAGGGTTAACCTCTAGCGAGTCGGCTGGTTTTGATCTGCCTGTGCCATGTCTAAATTACGTTCCCTGGCTCGGTTTCATTGTCGGCAGCGGATTGTGGGTGTAGGTGGTTGAGTGAGTGGTGCTCATTTGGTGTGTGAAAATTTTGTATTACATTGTTGGAAGGTCTACAGGGGAAGCAAACATAGAAAGGTCTGCTTTGGGGGCAGACTTTACAGCTAGAACCCGTGTAATCTCACTTTAATATCATATTACACTGTATCAACTCAGGGCACATTAGCATGAAAACCACTTGGGTACAGCAGAGATAACATTATTTATTCTCCTAGAACATGTGGCACAATATTAGCTACTGCTTTTTTAGGATTATGAGGATATTTAGTTTTCCATAGCTCATATCAACGTGGAAAAGCATGTGAAAACACTTGCTTACTAGCTCTTACAGGATACAGCTGAACCCACAAGCCTCTTTAGCCAGAAGCCAAACAGCTGACGATCTCATTACTCCTATAAAACAGCAGCATTGCAGGCAATACCCCACAATTGAGATTGGCCATCAAAATAGCAGCTGGATTTAGGTTTGAAATCTTTAAACCTCTTCCGCTGCAGAAGTTCTTTAAAGGAGTTGCTGCAGAGATTTAGCAGGGACACATCCTTATGGTGAAAGACATCTAAGAACGTCACACAGAGCTAATGAACAGAATCATGAAAAGTAAATTTAATAAAAATAAGTTAAAAAAAATCACTATTTATATGTCTCACAATATCTTACAGATATCTCTTATAAAAAGACACAATGCCTTTTATTCTGTCACTGCTGAATCAAAACCTTGCAAAACTTGAAAAAAAATTACCTAAATGAAGATTAAAGACTCACTTTGCCTTTGTATTATATACAAACCTGATACACTAGACACAACACTCTTGTTTTTTCTTAATTCATTTTATTGTCTTTTTTCTTAAAAATATATAATAGCTCCATTCTCTAAATGATCAGTGTAGTGTTTTTGTAGTGTAAGTTTTTTCCCCTTTTGATATTTATTCATTCCACAACAAGCCTTTCTGATTTCACATGACACTCTATACCTCCAGCTATGACACAGTTACACACACAGGGTTTGTCTGACCAAACCTGTGTATTGATTTTAGCATGCTATAACTTTTGCATTTTTAATAACTCACACATAACCACCCACCCACACATGCATACACACACATCAGCTGCCTTTAGGTCCAGACTGACCTCCAGTCTAATGCTTTTAGCTTGTTTGGGTTTCATTTTGACAGCCCAACACCAAAGTAAAAGCAATGCTTGAACTGTGCTTTTGGTTTCATATTTCACCGTGCTCCTTTCTCACAAGTATATATAAATATCTCAGAGGCTTGAGCTACACTGACAGCTCAGGTAGAGGCTATTAAATTCTGTCTTGCCTGTGGCTAGGCTTTTAAAACCTCTTCCTCTGCTCCTCCCTGTTCTAACCTGCCATAGTTCAGAGGAGAGGTCAACACGTGCTAGAGCACCTTGTGAATTTAGGCCTGAACGGTATGAAAATGACATCACTGATACTGATCCTTGAGAACCTGTATATTTCTGATACTCAAAATATATAAGCCAGTATAATCAATGATGAGCCAAAATGAATATTTTCGGCTGGAACAAAACCAGAATTCATGGACACAGGCTGAAAATCAAAACAAGAAATTTAAATATATACACAAAATATGTTGGTGCCATTATTTTCACACCGCTAAATTCTGATGCATCCCTAAATATGATTTTATATTTTTAAAAATGAAACTGGCAAATAGTTCTACATAAAAGAGTGCTTTTCTGTCGGATCTAATACTCAGCTATAAGCAGTGGTTAAAAATGATTGCCAGATTTCAACTTTCTTTTTTTTTAAAGCTCCATTAACAGTAAATATTATAAAATCCTAGTAGTATAATATTAACATTAAGGATATTAATAGTGTATTGTTTTATTTTATAGGTCAGCCAATTAATTGGCCATCCTTTAGTGCCTCACTTGTGAAAATGTAACTGTAGACATCCCTCATAATAACTGAAGCATTTAATCTCTGGTATGATGTTTACATACCACTTTGGATCATTGCTCTCTCTCTAATCCTTGGTAATTTACAGCTGGAGCCGATTCGGTTCTGCTGGTTTATTTTCACTGTCTCTGTGTACAGGGGCTTGTGTGGCATTAAGGGACAGAGGGAGAGAGGGTCAGCCATAGTCAACAAGCTGTGGACCGTGAGAAGGACAGCGTCCTATTTGTGACTTGGGTGCTTAGCTCCAGCTGTGAGATCTCACAAATTCCTTCTAACATCAGACGTTTTTCTCACTTGAATAAACCATTATAGCTGTTATTAACACTCGATTCCACACCATTGCAAAGTTTAGTCAAACATATTGAGTTGGCTGTGGTTAGACAACAAAATTTCAGTCAGAAACAAACCCTAATAAATTAATTATTAATTCAATAATTTACCATTCAGTGTTTTTTTTTATATTTTATTAAAATTTTTTGAAGTTTTAATTTAGATATTTCTTTGAAAGTCTTTGCATTGTGTGAGCCTGTTGCTATTACTATTTGCTCATTTTCCAACCTCTGATTACGTGATTATTAATAACCAATAGTGACATCCTTAAAACCTAATAAAGTTACAAGGCAAATTTTCTACTAGGACCAAATTTGTTTTAATCATAACATTTGTTGTTTCATCACATTACCATGGAACTGGAGTGCAGATTCTAAGTCAATGAAGCTTTTAAGTTGATGCCTCCCAGTTCCTGCCATATAGAAGAATATTTGGCCCTGGTGGAAACGTCGTGTTTTATATAGCCTTTCCTTTTTTTTTGGTCATAGACAAAACACAGCTCATGGCATCTAGATTTCAACAAGTCGGTGTTCCTGAAACTGATTATCATGGCCTCCACTGGAATGAAGACATATTACCTAACTTACACCCACACTATAATATAAATATGAGTGTCAGAGAATATATTTGACCTGTGATTGCTCTGTGTAAGCAAATATACTTACTCCCCCTCACTTATGGAGATGATAAATCCAATTGATTTATATGCAGAAGCCTGCCTTTAAGCTGTACTTCCTCAGTGTCTAATGAGCCCACCACTGCTTATTTTATTCTCTTGCATACTTGAGTAATCACAGATTCCACTGTCTCTTCTGGAAAGCCAGGATAAACTGGAAAAATCTTGGCTCTTCATGCTTTATTTCCACTGTGGCGTCCATAACCGGATTTGCCGAGGAGGTGTGCATGATTTAGCTGTGAATGCAAGTTTATACACCCTGCACACATTGACTTTACATGTGAAAGATACTGGACTCACTTATTGTGTACACAGTCATTTTAACAACACAAATCAACACCACCTTTATGTTGGAGTTATAAGAGTTATCAGTGTACTGATAATAGACTGTTGACTTGACCTTGACTGTGACTTTGTCAGGACCAGGTGACGGAACGTTGTGGTTTTCTTTTTGTGTTTTTTCCAGCACCCTGTCCAGCTGTGTGCATGCAGTGGTGGCCTTGCTATACCCTTTCTCATGGCAGCACACTTTCATCCCCGTGCTGCCCACCTCCATGGTGGACATCGTCTGCTGCCCCACACCCTTCCTGGTGGGCATCCTATCCAGCTCACTTCCCAAACTCAAGGAACTGCCAGTGGAGGAGGTAAAAATCTTCCCTCTGTTTCACCTTTTTTAGGACGCATGTGTACCAGTCGTCTTGAGAGCCACATGTGATCTCTTAATGAACACACCCAGATAACAATGAGAAATTTTGAGCTAATGTGAGCTAATATGCAGAAGCTTGCCTTTAAGCTGTACTTTCTCAGTGTCTACTACTTCTCACATACTCACTCACTTTTAAGAACTGATCCACAAGGGGGTGCTATACTTTTTATGATCCAAGACAATTATGGATATTACTATCACTTGTACAATTACTAACATAAAGAAAAGGGATACTGACTTAGGGTCACTGAGAAGAACTCAGAAACAAAATCTCTGCACTCAAAATCAGGCTAGAAGTCATCAGTCATCACATCTGTCACCTGTTATGTTGCCATTTCTGGTTGTTCTCAGAGCATTAAAGAAATGCACCAGAGGAAATATCTATCTATATTAGCCACAATTTGAAAAAAGTTATCCTCATAAGTGTATTAATATTATGACATGTTGCTGGCACTTGGATACCAGGGACCTATTTAATCTAGGTCTGTGGCTGTCAATTATATGAGTTATTGAAATAATCTTGAAATAAATATCAATAAAAAAAATCTACAAAGAATACAAAAACATACAAACAAACAAAACACCATGTGGCAAGCAAATACATGTATATTTACATTTACAGCATTTAGTAAATGCTCTTATCCAGAGAGACATACAAAAGAGCTTTGTGTTAATTTGGAGTTTGTATCCCAGCTACTACAAATACGTTACAGCCCAGAATAACCAAGTAGATGATATAAGCATATAAATAAAGGTCTATTAGGTTCTGATTCTTACTTTAGGAAGAACCAAAACCAGAACAATTTAAATTTTGCATTATCATCATGAACACTTCCAGAAACAAAATTTTAAAATAGATTTTAACATAAGAGCTGTGACAGTTCCTGTGTTAATGTTTTTAAATATTTTGAAATAACAGATCTCCAGTTTGCCCATACCAGCCCAGGCCAGATTGTGGTTTATCTGATAAGCTTTAGAGAGAGTACAGTGATTCATCCACTGGGACTGAGTGGAGTTACACCCATTCAGCAGCAGGCCATTTATCTGCCCCCCAGCAGATAGACAGTTGTTTTCTTCTGTAAATGTTCTTTAGTCTTGCTAATACAAACTTTAACTCCATATGCACAAAGCAGCCGCAGTAACAAACAGAAGTAGTGTCATGTAGACTTTTCTCAAACACACCCACACATGAGCCCATTCATTCACAGACATGTTCTAACATATTACACCATTTCAGGCAGTTTTTATAAGAGACTCCTGCTCTGTTATTGCTTAACATCGCTTATTGCTTAAGTTTTCCCCAACCATTACCAAAATTTTGACCACCCCTATCATGGTCAAGTTGAGTGCAAGCTCTTTTTGTTGTTCTTGTTTTTAAACATTCCTTGTTGTGGTCTAATAACAAAAAATTCCAACAATATCCATTTTTATTTTATTTTGATTGTTTTATTTTTTTTATCTTAGTCACTAAACAAAAATGTCCCCCTTTTCAAACCCTCATATCTCCCTCTGCTGGTTGTGTTTGTAGATGGAAAATATTTAAACCAAGTACCATTTTAGATTTATTTTATTTATTGTAGTGTTAAGAATAGAAAAAGGGGGAAAGCTGAGATTTTATCATCTGAATTGTGTTGTTTTGTTTTTCCTGTTCTTGATTTCAAAGAGAACTTACCGTAAAGAGAAGATTTGCAGATTTTTAAAAAGAACTGCCTGGCCATTGACCTGCCACACTGAGCTTCATACCAAGAAACGAAAGGGAGTTGAGCCAGATTCGTCTTTCCCTGCTTCCAGGAAGCAGAGGGAAAACATCACACATGGAACATTATGCCCGGAACAGGGCCAGATTCTGTGTACAAGTCTTCAAATTGGCGTCAGCTCCTTAAGCTCTAGCTTTGTATTTTTGGCTGCCTGTCTTTTTATCCCTTCTCCCTTTTCATTCTCCAGTGTGAGCATTGGTGCAGGCTGTTGAGGGACAGTGCCAGCTCAGCCACAGGCTTCAGCACTGCTCCCTACTGGGCCATACACACTCGCTGAGCAGTTTGATAGAAAGAGGCGTCAACCTTGTTAGTGCGTCTTGGCCACAAGAGCTCTTGTAAAGTCCGTTAGGGCTGACCTTGTGTGGCGAACACGCGCACACAAGTAACACTTTAAAATGCGTGTCATTTTAAACTCTGCAGCTTTAATTGGTTGTCAAGCACCATCTGTTGTGGATCAACATCTGGAGATGTGACTTAGTGCCGTTCCCACGACAAATGAATGCCATGTGATTAAAACAGAACCATCCTCTTCTGTGTAAACCATCCATGCTGATTGCTCTTCTTTCATTTCAGGCCCTCATGGTTGATCTAGGAACAGACAAGTTCATTAGACAGGTATGTTTACCAAAATATCTTCCAAATAACATTTCTGAACAAGCTTAAATATGTTCATATAAGTAACATTACAAGAGAAGGAAAACCCTCTTTAGTTTCAAGTCATTTTAATACATTTTTTCTCTGATATTTGATTGAATTTTCATTGGCTTTAATCATTTAAAAAACAGAGGTCAAGGGTTTGTACCGACATCATTAATATTTTTGCATATGCACAATGGGTTGCCTACAGAATAATACATAATATGCACCGTATTTATGCTAATGATAATTTAATTACATGAAAAAAATTTTTGCACGAGTTTCTTCAGTGCTGGCCAAGCCTTATTAACTTCATTTGCTGGCATCCTTGGTGTTTTTTTGTGTGTGAACTTTTTTAAGAGCTAATGAAATGCACAAGTGGATCTTGTCACATTCTGTGTTGTTAAGAAGAATTCATGCAGACAAATGTTGTTAATAAATGTCACTGCTGTTACTGTGTAACTGTGCAGCTGGACGACGAGGCCTCCCTCTTACCACGCAAGCTGCAAGCTGCTCTGGAGCTGGCCCTGGAGCAGAGGAACGACATCATCAATCAAGACTCTGACAGCGACTCAGATGATGGTAAAGACATAGACACACTGCACCAAACAAGCAGCGTCTAGTTAGATTGAAACTGATAGCACATCTGGCCACAGTAAGCGATTAGCAAATGGAGAGACAGGTTAGTGCTTCTTCCACTTTACACCAGTCTCAAAAAACTACATTAAAGATGTGAATGTAAGTCCAGCAGCCAGCATCCCTGTAATCAGTTTGTGTACCTAAAATCAGAAGAAATAATTCAAAATGTAATCATTTTAGAGGGGCCAATACCACCATTATTGACACACAATTCCAATACTCATCCAGTATTTTATAAATATAAACTCCCCCAATCACACACACACTGTCACTATCTTGTGTGGATGAGGTAAAGCAATGCTTCCTCCAGTACATGTGTATGTAACAACTGATACTTATCAAAAACCTGCTTATCACAACACCACTGGACAGCTCGGTGCGCTTGGAGGAGAACATTAACTGTCAAGATCTGTTATGACAGATAACAGGCTTCTTCTCTCGCTAACCTTGTGCTTGTCATGAGGAGAGAAAAGGCCATTCTCCCTGCCCAAAGAGCCAGTCCAGTTGTACTTTCTCCCAGCTTTGGATGGCTGATCACTGGTGATAGAACCTGCACTCTTCCAGTGATAGTGCCAATACTTAGAGCACTACACCCCCTGGAAACTTTTACTGAAGAACTTCAGTTAAGATTTTATAATAGGCTCTTATGCCCAGACTACTCAAACACCCTACTACCCAAGCGAATGGCTGTTGTCATAAAAATGTAATCGAATAGAACTAAGCTTGTGAACAATCGGTGGAGCCAGGGAAAAAATGGCTAGGATTCTGAAAAGGAAAAAAAGCCTGACATGTAATTAATATTGTCATTATTGGTAATAAAAATCACAAATACATTTAACTCTACACCACCTGAAGAAATACACAGCTAGCAACAATTTGACTGTGTGATATTTCAGACTGGATGTGTTGCAGGACTGAACCAGATTTATTCTCATTTTCACTGGAGATATAAGCACAATAACAATATACAATCTCTTGTAATAAGTGGTTAATTTACAATCTGTTTGTACCCATTCACTACGCCAAAGCCACCAATCGTTGGGCCTTTAAATGTTCTTATTGACTATAAGGTGATTCATGGTTATCTTTTAAATCTCATCAGACCAACAACATTATGTTTAAAGTTGAAACCATCACACAATTGACATATATTTAAAAGCTTTTTAATGGTTTATAGAATGGATAAAAAAGAAATTTGTGGGTTTTTTGGGGTGTTGTGGGCAATATGAACAAATAATTTTAATTAATTAATAAGGCGCATCATAATTTTCGGTCAGCCATTTAATTAAAGAATGTTTGTCTTTGTCTTTCTGCCATTTCCCCAGAATGCAATTCCTTGAACAGTGTAGTGTCAGAGGCCTTCATCCGCTTCTTCTTGGAGACCATTGGCCACTACTCCTTATTCCTGACCCAGGGTGAAAGAGGGGAGCGCGTTTTCCAGCGTGAAGCCTTCCGCAAATCTGTGGCCTCTAAGAGCATCCGCCGCTTCCTGGGTGTCTTCATGGAATCACAGATGTTTGCCGGGTTCATCCAGGACAGAGAACTGCGGAAGTGCAGGGCCAAAGGTAAAGAAGGCAAAAAGTCAGGAGGCTGAACTGGGTCAGTGACCACTAAAACATCACATCCTGTTTAGCTGGAGGCTATAAGAAACCCACACCCATCATAATTGGAAATTGCTTGTTATGGGAAGGAAATTGGAGGGGCAAGTGTAAATTCAGCTCTATGCTGCCATCTGTTGGTGGTGAGGTTGCCACATTGAGGTTTTGAGAAAATCTCGTAATACCTTACTGTGAACATTTCTGAATCATGGTTGTATTTTCATAGGTCTGTTTGAACAGAGAGTGGAGCACTACCTGGAGGAGTTGCCTGATACAGAGCAGAGTGGAGTGAACAAGTTTTTGAAAGGACTGGGTAAGCTTAGCAGTTGTTCTCTTAATAGGGCATACGTCATAAGTTAACACCTAGCCCTAGAGCATCTTATGTGCGGCTTAATTAACACAAACTGGTCAAATAGACTGTGAAGAGCATTTTCGTCTCTGTTGATATATCAAACACAAGCCTTCAGAGAGAGAATTCTGATGGAGAATGGATTTAAATTTTAGTTTTGCTTATTTTATTTTGCTATCAGTACCAAGTTTACTAGTCAGTGAAAGTAACTAAACTATATACCTGTATTTTGCAACAATTATTTGCATACACAGCAAACAAATGGTTTTAATGCTGTTGTTGCTTAGCAACAGGATTTGCAGCTTGAACCACCATTCAAGAAGACTTTTAAGTGCTCTTTTTTTCTGCCTTCAGAAGAATGCAGTGTGAACCCTCTTTTGTGTTGTTTTTTCTTCTTTAAATGAAGGGGTCAAATTTACAACATATTCCACTTATAGAGCCAAGATGCTTTGTTTTGCTTCTTTCACTTTAAAATGCAGTGTTGTCATCAAAAATCAATAGACACCCAACTTTTTCTGTAAATATTCCCCCAAAACCTCTTTCAGCCACTGAAATAACTGAGCCACTGTTTTGTTTTACAAACAAACAATAAGCCAGTGTCCTAAACCATTGGTTCTCAAACTTTTTAGACAAAGTACCACCCATTATCAAACCAAAACCTCCAAGTACCACCTATGATTTTTACTACAAAAACATGTGCGCCCCTGGTTCTTCCTCTGTTCCGGGGGCATAAGGCAAAATCTTGCTTGATTTTTACATGTTTTTGTTGCTTTTTATTTACTTGAAATTTGCATGCTTAACACAAAATTATCTGAAATAATTACTCAAAATTATAGAGTGAATAAAAATAACTATAGGCTGAAACTGAATGTTTTAAACACAATTATACATTTATGAGAACATATAAAATGTATGGCCAATAAGCGTTTTAAAATAAATAAAAGGGACAATGATGCGAAGAATGGCCACGCTTTCCTTCAGCCGAGTGTTTTCTTTGATTTTGTCTTCATGTGTACAGAAATCTCGTTTAGTTTATCTCTTTTTTTGCCTCTGGATTTAGTCCATCTGGGCTTCTGAATAATTCTCGGGCTTGGTCTCGACTCGTGTATCTCCTTTTTGCTTTGCCCAAACTGCTCACGTCTGTCTCTAGCCTTTGCTTACGTCCAGTAAGCAACTGACACTGGGCTTTATTTACACATATTTAAAAAAAAAAACTGGGGATTGCGATCCCTCCATGGAAAAAAAAACGCTACCTCCCCCCAACCCCCACCCACCGTTCCCTTACAGATATAATCAACTACGGTGAATACGTAGCACGTTGTATTTCTCTACAACAAAAATTAATTTCAGTGGGGCATAATTATAAAAACTGTGAAATGTTATGTAATTTACACATGAAAACAGATTCTCAATTATGAATAAATTCTTTAATTAAGTAGTAAATATTTCAAGGTCATTCGGCGTACCACCTCTTGCTGCTTCACGTTTCTACGCATAGAAGCACTGTCCTTATCTATATCAACAAGTCAGTACAACTTTAAAGATGCTCTATAAAGATGCTCTATATAGGACATGGTGACACCACTGGTGGAAAAGTGTAATTGCACACAACTTGCAGAAGAACTTTTTTTTTGTAAGCACAGTAATTACATTATTGATTTATAGTTCTAGTCTATATATTCTGGGGCTGTTATGTCGATTTGTTTGAAAACAGGGGTTTCATTGTATAGGATATTTCATCATTTTTATATAACACATCCAGTGTCCGAATATTCTTAAAAATTACCTGCAATTCCATTATTATGCACTTATATTATCATTATAGCAATGGCATAAAATGGTCCTAAAATGACAAATATATTGTTTATCAGTTATTTCTGATAAACCATAAAACATGGCTATATGAATATGATGTTTGGAAGTTGGAAGAGCATTCTAAAGAGAGTCAGTCCAGACTTGGTGAAGAAAATGTCTTCAAAGGATGTGAATGAATGATCTATTTTGAGATATCAGATGCTTACGTACTCAGCCCTTTGAGCCAGTATTTTTTTTTAGCTGTGTGTATGATGTTCATACCTAAAAATGGATGTAGTGTTCTAAAAACTCCTGCCAAATCCCACCCCACACATCTGACATTTGAACACATTTTACACTTCACAGCAGAGTTCCCAAAACCCATGTAGACACAAAGAGAACACACCAAGCTCCTTGCGGGCAGTGACCCGAGGTGGGGATTGAACCCACAACCCCAGGACCCTGGAGCTATGTGATACCTCTTTTGCCACTGTACCATTCCATTAGCACATTTTACAGGCAGATTATTTTTCACAGAGGAGATTCTCAGGAAATGCTACTTTGTTTGCTCCCCTTTCATGGGTTCACACCTGGGGACATATTTTCATTGAACCAACCCAGTTCTTTGACAAAAATAGCTTGGACATGAGCAAAGTTTGCTCGTCGTTGGCACTGATTGTGCTTTGGTTGGACAACACAATGCTCTGGTAGGGAGGTTAGCTGCTGTTAACCCTCTGTTAACATTTCAGTACATTATTCATACATTTCTGCTGTGTTACAAACTGTGGGATATTAAAAGACACTGTGGATTTAGTGAGAAGTTGGTACTTCATTTGTTAGACAAAAATAATTATTTCCACATTCAGTGAACGTCAGAACATCATCTGAAGCCTAGACAGGAAATGCCTCTCTACTTGCAGCAAATGTATCATTGGATTACCTCGTATCTGCACACATTGTCCATTTTATCTGCTCCACTGACCATACAGGAGAACTTTGTTGCTCTACAATTACAGACTGTAGTCCACCTGTTTCTCTGCATACTTTCTCATTCCCATTTCATTATGCTCTTCAATGGTCAGGACCCCCACAGAATCACTACAGAGTAGGTATGATTTGGGTGGTGGATCTTTCTCAGCGCTGCAGTGACACTGATGTTGTAGTGGTGTGTTAGTGTGTGTTGGGCTGGTATGAGTGGCTCAGACACAAAATTTTAAACACTGTGCAATCACTTTCCACTCTTTTAGACACACCTACATTTTCTTTCCACCTTGTAGATGTAAAGTTAGTGACAGTAGCTGATCTGTTACTGCAGAGTTTGTGTTGATCATACTCTAGTCTTTCATAAGGACCCCATCCACTGGATGGATATTTTTGGTTGGTGGATTATTCTCAGTTCAGGAAGGACACTCTGGGATTTTAAAAACACTAGCAGCACTGCTGTGTCTGATCCACTCATACCAGCACAACACACACTAAAACACCACCATGTCAGTGTCACTGCAACACTGAGAATGATATACCACACATCATATCTGCTCTGTGGTGGTCCTGTGGGGATCTTGACCAGTGGAGAGCAGGGTGAAATGGGATAAGAAAGTACACAGAGAAACAGGGGGACTACAAAGTGCTCCTGTATGGTGCTGGAGCTGTAAAAATGGACAATGACTGTACATTCAAGGTTCCTAATCCAATAATTCTGTGTACTTCTTTCAGCTGTAGCCAAAAAAAAATGGACATAGTGTGACATTAATGAAGAGCTGGAGGTAGTTTTGGGGGGATGAGGAGATATTAAGAAATTTGGGGAACTTGCTGCTTCAGTGTTAAATTAAATAAGCAAATTTGGACTCCAGACATCTCTTGGTCTATCGAATACATGGGGTTAAGTGGAAAACGTACGGATGACATTTTCTTCCATACCATTCCATTAATACTGGGAAAGCTCATGGAAAATAGTTGATGAAGAGCCAGTCTCAATACATTAGATTTAATAAAGTGCACATGCTTTGTAATCAGTAACACTGTTTTCATTCATGTTCTTTCAGGGAAGCTGCTTCATAAAAAGAACTGATGAAACATGGAAAGCAAAAGTAAGGACATTTGTTCAACAACCCTTGGCAAATCACTGCGATTTTGAAGACCTAACACAACTCATATATCTGAAGATGGGTCAATTGATTTGACTTGAATAGTTAAACCTATTGTACATATTTATGATAGTGACTGTGATCCTATAGTTCCGTCTTTAGGTTTCTTGGTACATTGTGTACGTATAGAACAATAATAGAGTGGTACTGTGTGAATGAATGGTTATATTGGTACAGTACAGCATTACAACCATGAACTACGATGTGCTGTATGTGCTGAATGTAGTTGGATGAACAAATGGCAATGAATGTGAGGTGGATGTACAGTTACTGTGTAGTATTTAACGCTAGATGTTGCTCGGTGCATTGCATTTTGTACATGTATTAACACTTGAAATATATAATTACCATACCTGCAATGCTTTGTACAAAAAAATCAATAAAGCTTTTCAGATTATCATTCCCTCTTATTGTCCTATGATCTTGGATTTTCCTCTCATTAAAAATCGTGCATTTGTAATGGAACTGATGGAGCCTGCTCTTGCCGACCAAATTTGTCCAGAGTAACTTTAGGAGCCAAAGCAAAGACCTGGGAAAAAGTTAATGGTTTAAAGGAAGCCATTCAGACTGCAGACTTCTTCAAAGAATTTGAAAATAAGCACAGATGGTGCAACTCTGTGTCAAAAAGTGTGGCATTCTAAATGTGCTTTAAACAAAAAAAATCAAATAGTGGGACAGAGGCCCACATGGATGGCTCTACAGGAAATGGCGCTCATCCCACTACATGCTTAACAAGAAGCTCATCAGGGCTTTATTCTTTCCAGACTCAGTGCCACACCGGTGTTACTGCAAAAAATGCAGTTTCAGGAAAGTAGGACACTTTTTGGCAAACACCAGAAGAGTTCCTTTAAAAAAACTCACCTGCCAATTATTATTTCAGTCAAATTACCTCCACTATTGGACCAAAGGGAAAACTTCACACTAAATGTAGAAACAATTCTGTGAGGGTATGTTGTCACTCATCCATGAGAGCATTAGGGCAGTCAGGAACTGAGATTGGATCAAACGTTCTGGATCACAAATACCCCTGTACCACATGCTTGGTATTAAGCATATAACTTTTTAAAAAGGTTTTAAAAGGTGTTTGTGCACCACTGAATATCTATCCACAGTTTAGGCACCTTAAAGGAACATTAGGTAGTATTTTTACCTTTATTACCCAGCTTCAAAATCATCGTGATTCTCCACTGACCTGTACTAGGGAGAAAAGAGCCTCTGCCAATGCTACTCCAGGTTCAGTACTGCAGAAACTGCACTGTGGAACTTTTGGAGGAGGGTAGGTAACCACCACTCTTTCCCAGTTGATTTCAGGACAGTGCTATAAAAGTTAATTACATTCTTAAAAATGTAGGGGGTGCCCAGGAGCAAAAATACCAAATCTTACAAACTGTTCTTTATAATATAAACGGCTGAATTCAAGCTTATAAGGAATGTCTATAGATTATTAAATTAAAGTACACTATAATGGATCTGGTCTGATCTGATCCTATTAACACTGTATCCTCTAGCCCAAGCTTGCATCCAATTATATTGGTCAGCATTTTATATGGAGATTAAATAATGACTGAATGGATGCACCTTAAAGAAATTGAACTCCCTCATTGTAAGAGGGGTCTAGAAACATTTGGACAAATGCTAAATTTGACAGATGGCCTCAAATGTTTGAGTATTTTTAATATTCTGAGCACGCATTCTCTGAAAATATGTAATGAGACAGAAAACAAGTGACTCCTGTCATTCAGTCCTGTATGAACTTGAACCCTATTTGAGAGTCGGATCATTGGAATTTGGTTTGGTTTCCATGGAGTCGATTCACTATATAGTGTAGTGAGTCGGTTGAATCGGATGGTCGAAAGAACCTGTTTGGTAAAAAAAAGACTCGAACTTCCCAGCACTATTTTGAGAGAGAAAAAGAGAGGGAGCGAGCATCACCTGCCACCTGGAGCGAGACGGTTGGGAGAGAGTCGTGTGAGAGAATCTCGCGATTTTAGGCGATACTTTGCTGCTCGGTGTAAAAATAAAGACGAGTGCGACAGAGGCGACATCTGCCGGACCGGACCGGACCGAACTGGACCGGGGATAAGAGCGGGTCAAGGTAAAGAACTTAAATCACTGGCCGTTTCCTGCAACTTTATCAGCCGACACGGACAGCGCTTATGTGACACGGGGGCTTAGAGGCTTGACTGTGTCCAAAACAAAATACTTTTAAATACATATAAACGCATTGTTGGATGAATGTCTATTGGAGGTGTGCTATATTTAACACACTGTGTAGTATGGAACTGCGTGATTTAGGACACAGCTCAGATTTTAAATCTGCAGCGTTTTTCTGAGGAGGATTCGCGCGTCTTCTTCCAGAGGAGCTTCATTAACCCACATTGCAGCGGCGGTGTTTGTACTCGGGCTGCGTCATTAACGCCGAGCATCATTAATGTTTTCGGCTGCAACCAGTTTGCGCAGGATTGTAAACCGGGGTAAAGCTGGGGTGAGGAGTGTCGAGTCATGTGCGGATTCACATCTTTTCTAGCATTTTGTAAACATCCAAACTGGAAGCCAAATGCACGTTTATTCGGCGCGAAAAGGGCGGCATGAGAGAGATGAGTTTGTAGGGCGTTTTAAAGGTAACTGCGCAGCGTGTGTGGAATGTTGTGATTTTAAATTCCGAATACGCAGTTTTGGAACTGAGGGGAAAGGTGGAATGTTCCAGAAAAAATAAATCTGTTTTGAGGGAAGATTGTAACTTGAGCGCCGGCTTTCTTCATTAATAGACACAGTTTCATATTTAGTTCAAGCATAAATACCTCTGTCTCTCTCTTTTTTTAAGTACAGCTCTGGTCAGTACATCAAAGTGCAGGTTTAAACAGTAGGCTGCATCCAAATGAGATAATCACAAGATATTTCTCAGAAAATAAATCCTCTAATGCTTCCAAAAAAGTGGCTAAGATTAATGGATGGCTATCCATTCTCCTCTGTCCTATACACACCTCTGTCTTCACTTACCCCTCTCACTCTCCTGCTGTTTCTGTTCCAGAAGAAAGTTGATGGTATTGGTTCCTTAGGTTTATGATGTAAGAAACCCTGGTTGTTTAAATCCAGCGATTTGAGACTGTCCTTGGAACACTGTAGTTGTAAAACAGAAAACATTGACTGTTTGTTTCATTTTTTTATCTTCCAGCATGTTGTCGCTGTCCAAAGAAAAACATGTATATCAAATTTTTTGGTCATTTGTTTTGTTTAACTACATAATTTGGACACAGCAGCAGTCCTTCACATGGTTTTAAAATTTTGGAAAATGGAAAATTAGAAATGATCTTAAATTACTTGGAATAAAATCATTTTACATTCACCTCCAGTGAAAGTTAAATAGGTTTTCCCTTCTCTTCTAAAGTTCCTATGTTGGTGATGTTGGTGATACATGTATTTCTTTAGACAGCGACAGCATAAAAACACCACAGGGACATTTTAACAAGGCAAAAACATGATTGTCACTGGAGGGGGTCTTTTAAATCATGACCACAAGATTAATAAACCATATCCTCATTTTCTCCACTTGAGTGCACTATTTAAAAACTAATTTGTCAGTATTTCTTAAACATGTCACATAATTTACAAAGTTCATCCTTTACAGACTGCATTATATTCTCTAGTATAACATACATTTATAATAGGCCATTACAAAAATGTCTGCTTTTAAAAAGTCAAACAGTGTCCTTTAGAGTCCATTTAGCAAATTTCCACACAATTTGTTTTTCGGACTTTTCCACTATTTAATCACTTCATGTACAACTTCTTACAATGACATCTCAGCAGATAGAAATATGCAGAAATTTTGTAAGATTGGAGGACTTTCCCTTGAAAGAAACTGCAGGTGTTCATTCAAAATTAGGTAAGTCTTTTACGATGTGCTTTAAGTGTTTTTCTTTAAACAGGTCTGTCCCACAGATTCCACCCGCGCTGCCGCACTTTGAGTGGAGTACAGTGATCTGCAGGTGCTTCCCTTTAGCACCTTTAGTAAGCTGTTTCCCAAGATTAGTAGTGAGAAATGAACACCAAATTACTTCTCAGAGTAGAAAGCACCGTTAGACACGGTTTCATATATCGTCACTGTCTAATTAAAATATGTATCTCCCAAAATAGTAACTTTACAGGAGAAGGAAAAACCTTCTAAACATAACAATGGAAATCAATGGAAAAAGATTTTATTTGACAATTGACAAAAGATGGAAATACATGTTTTTAATTGGAGTGAGTGAGTGAGAGGTCACAAGCTTATTGTATGAGATGCTTTGCATGTAAAAACCATCCCAAACCAGCACTGCTCAGAAACTGGGATTCCTACTGATTAAGTAGTATACATCATTCTATTTTACGCCTTGGTTACTAATGATGCTAAGCTGCTCTTAGTGTATTAATTGACACTTATCATTCACTTTAGAGTTGATCCATACATAGGCCTGCTTAAGTAGTTTTCTACTTTGGATATGAAAGAAACAGTCCATGATTCTGATGTGTCAGTGCATTTTTGATGCCTTTCTGTTTGCGTATTGTATTGATGTACCACATTTAATTCAAGTGCTTTTGATGCATTTTCAATCATGAAAATTCAAAGCTGCATTTCTCAGTGCCCAGCTATTCTTGCTTCTGCAGGTTGTAAGTTCAAAACAGTACATATTTCAAGTTTTAAGGAAATTATTTCCTTACCTGTCACCTTTTTATCCAGTGTGACAGCTATTTTTGGTATAATCCAAGTGCAGGATGTGCAATAGATTAAAGTAACGAGTAAAGAATAGCTTGTCTGTTTGCCTCTAAAGCAGTGGCTTATTTATAGCTTCTTAGCAGAACATCACACCTTTTTAATTAGACACAGTTAACCATGAAATCCTCCATTAAGGGAGAGGTATGGGTCTCTCAGATGAACAGTTTGGAGTCACACTTTGCGAAAGCTACATCTGCCAGGCCTTTGGGGCTGGAAAACATCAGTCTTTTAGTGCACAATATTGCAGCCGTGCTTACCATGCTCTCTCACTTTTGAGCTCAGATAGCGTAGCTAAGAACAGTAGTGATGTTTTGGTAATTCCCCATTGGGAATATCAGGAAGAATCCCTGTTTTCAGTGAAGAAGCAAATCCCAGAAGGCTGGACTTTATTTGCCTCACTTTTAAATGAAGCATAAGTAATACTGTGTCCAGCTGTCACTGCCTGTTTGTCTTCTGTGTCAGTCCTCAAAGACCATACAGACATCTAGGGGGCGGCACAGTGGTGCAGCAGGTAGTGTCACAGTCACACAGCTCCAGGTGACTGTCTGTGAGGTGTGTTCTGTGTGGGTTTTCTCTGAGTGCTCCCGTTTCATCACACGGTCCAAAAAAACATGTTGGTAGGTGAATTGGCGACTTAAAAGTATCCATAGGTGTGAGCGTGTGTTGCTCTGTGAATGACTGGCGCCCCCTCCAGGGTGTGATCCCACATTGCGCCCAGTGATTCCGGGTAGGCTCCGGACCCACCTCGACCCTGAACTGGATAAGCGGTTACAGATGATAAATGAATGAATGAATACAGACATTCAATGTCAGAGTACTCCTCAGCTAATATATGCAACATAGAGTAATAAAGGATGTTGATTTAGGAGCTATAGAAACAGTCAAATCATGCCTAAATTTTGTTTTAGCAAGGGTTCAGTGAAGGAATGCACCAAAATATTAAATTGGTGTCTTGAACTAAACTATGTTTTAAATTAAAATATCAAATACACCATGTTTTTAAAATGAAGATAGAATAAATAAAAAAGTTAAAGGAACACTAGGTAAAATATGGTATTTTTGATCCTGGGCTCTCCCTTTGCAGTGTGTAATTGATTTTACAGCACTGCCCTGAAATCAAGTGTGGGGAAGGTGATTTCTTACCCCTTTCTAAAAGTTACATAGTGCGGTTTCTACAACGCTGAGCCCAGATTAACAAGGACAGAGGCTCTATTCTCCCTATTTCAGGTCAATGGAGCATGAAAATTATTACCAAGCTAGAAACTAGAGTTGCTTTAAATAAAGGACAATGCAAATGATGCAACTACAGATATGCCACAGCTTCTCAGATCTGCTTTAAGGTGGGTACACTCCCTTTGTTCAACAGTAAAGATTGAAATGGAACAGAACATCCTTGAGAACAGCATTGAGGGGCAGTGAAGCAGCATGCTCTGGAATAGTGGAGCATCCAATACATTTGGGATGAGTTAAGTGGGTATTAATATTTGAGTGGCTTATTAATACCCTTAAAGGGACAGTAGGTAAGATTTGGTATTTTGCTCCTGATTCCCGCTACGGTTTCATAGTGTAAATTCATTTTTACAGTACTGTCCTGAAATCAAAGGTTATATAGTACAGTTTCTGCAGTGCTGAACCCAGAGTAGCAATAACAGAAGCTCTGTTCTCCATTTTATAGGTCAATGGAGCATCACAGTGATATTAAAACTGTAATTTTTTAGGTACAAATACGACCTAGAGTTCCTTTAATAGTAGAAAAAAAGTTGGATGTGCACAGACTTTGTCTGTATGATGTGTATTAAATAACTAGACAATCCAAACAAACACACTGCCTCCCTGTACACACTTTCATGAACGTTTCAAACAAATATGAAATGGTCGGTGTGGGTCTTTTTCTGAAACTGTTCATTTGGGAAATTTTGAAGAGCATGAGTAGATTTAGCACCATTCCTCATAAGTCTTCAATAAGCCAGAAGTTCTCAATCCTAGTTCTGAGGATGCTGCGGGATGTCCATTTGGTGTTATCCTTGCACCTGACTCAGCCCTTCATGTAATTAGCAGTGTTACATTGCTGAGTCAGACGGGTAAAAACGAGCAGCGAGTGGAGTCCGTGGGACTGGGGTCGGGAAGCAGTGCCGTACGGAGCTCTGGAGATGTTATGAAAGGAGCAGGTTGAAATATGAGATTACCATCTGCTGTGGATAAATCTGACATTCCCTCATCGTGATCTCATAACCGCAATGTTAATGGATGTTCGCGAGGTGTGCTTCCAGGGGAGAGGCTCTCCTCTTGAGTTTCTATTAATGTGCCCTCTCTGGAGATAGCTGTGCTCACTCAGGCAGCAACAGAGCCCACACTGAATTCACTTAGCAGAGAAGAGGAGCCATAGCTGGCAGAGAGAGAGAGAGAGAGAGAGAAAAGGTGGAACAGAATGAGAGAATGAAGGGGGAGAGAATAAGAGAGACGAGTGAGAGAATAAAGGGTGAGGGAGTGAAAAAAAAGGAGACAGGGAGGGTGGAGAAAGAGAGTGAGTGAGTGAGTTTAGAGAGCGAGAGAGCTCTTTGGTTTTAAAAGCTAAATGGAAGGGCATGAAAGGCAAGACAGCAGTTTTGAAATGCTGGCGCGTCTGCCTCGCCAGCTCCAGTCAGAGTGCCTGGCTCGGCTAATTGTGTTTTAAAGTGGGTCTGCGAGTACACAATGGGGAATGGGCTGGTTTTAAGCTCCCTGTGCAGCTCCGGAGGAAGAGAGAGTTGTCAGATTTGTAGGTCAGGCTGCAGGGGTTGTTGTCAGGCAGACTCACAGCGGTAGAGGTGGTTTCATACTGGGTTTTTCTTCTTTTTTTTTTTTTTCTTTTTGCCTTGGTGCTGATGTGTGATATTTCTGTTGGCTTGTTTACTTTGCTTGACGAAACCACAAGGCCACTTCCCACCCCTCCCACCTTTCCTCTGTCCGTCTATCTATAACTTATAGTAAGAATTACTTCTTTAATCAAGTAATCTATATGACTGTTGCTTGACTAATTTGCTAATCTAAATATTTTACACCGTTTATGTCCAACCATTTGTAGACACATCTAATATTTATAGCTGAATGCTGCCTACTTTACGGTATTTCCATTGGGGATACTGGCATTTAAAGCAACACTAGGTAGTATATTTACCTTTAAATTGCAGCTGTAAAATCATTGTGATACTTCACTGTCCTGTAGTAGTAAGAACAGAGCCTCTGTTGTTGATGATCTAGGCTCAGCATGGCAGAAACTGCACTATGTAACTTTTGGAGGAGGGTAGGAAATTACCTTGACCTCTCTCGTTATTTAAGGACAGTGTTATAAAAGTGAATTACACTCTGCAACTGCAGAGGAAGTGGGCAGCACAGTGGTGCAGCAGGTAGTGTTGCAATCACACAGCTTCAAAATCCCGGGGTTGTGGGTTCAAGACCCGCTCCAGGTTTTTGGTGTGTTCTCCCCGTTCTCGCCGGGTGCTCTGGTTTTCTCCCGTGGTCCAAAAACACACATCAGTACGTGAATTGGTGACTCAAATTGTCCATAGGTCTGAGTGTGTGTCGCCCTGTGAAGGACCGGCGCCCCCTCGAGGGTTCCTGCCTTATGCCCAGTGATTCCGAGTAGGCACTGGACCCACCGCGACCCTGAAGTGGTTACAGACAATGAATGAATGAATGAACTGTAGGGGGAGCTCCGGAGCAAAAATGCCCAATCTTACCTAATGTTGCTTTAATTGAACACATTTTGTATCATCTATGATATTTCGCAAAGGTCAAGCACGTGTTAGCGGGGCGGGGCATAAAGCCCCTCCCAGGAATTGGCTGAATTGTCATGGCTGAATGTTGTCAAATAGAGCTGCTTTGATAAATAAATATCATCGACTTTAGTTGTGTGCAAATGTCAGAGACCACACTTCATTCGTTTCATTCCCACTCAAAATGCGTTTTTTAATATCAGTTCATAAGGAAGAGAAAATGATTTGATTTGACAGTTTGTCTGATGAAAGTCCATATTTTAAATTCTCTATTTGATTAAAATAAACAAAGCCATTTTACTGTGGTTTTTAATGAAGACTTCACATTAGTTAGTCATTTATTGAGAGGTTTAATTGCTCAATTAATTATCAAAATGATGCCACATTTGTAGAGTACTAGCAACAGAAGGTATATTCCTCTAGTTCTTGCTGCAGGACTCTGCAATCTGGTGGAATGACTGCTTCTATAACAGGAATGTGTAAATTATGATGAAAAATGTAGAGCTCATTGGTTTTTAAAGGTTCCATAGAATGGAACTTTTTTTATTTTTTATTATTTTTTTTTTAACCTTGGACCAGTTGAATAAGGAGTTCATGGAACTGACGAACAGTGAAGTGAACAGCACTGAAAGTGAAACGTCTTTTAAATTTCTGAAAATCACTTCTATATTTTTACTTTGCTTCGGCTGTGGTTCTCTGTTTCTGTTTTACTGTGTTCTGTATGTAAAGAGGGACGTTGTGCTTTTAATGTGGCGTGAAGTTAACATTCTGGTATTTTTAAGGTGGTATCGAATGAGATGTGATGTTTTTATATCCACTGTATGTGGTGTTGTGATTTGTAGTGTTGAAAATAGAATCAGTGGAGATTTTCTGTTTAGGCATGTCCTACATAAGATAAAAACTAAAAAACAACCACCGTTTTTAGGCATAGCTTGTTAGAATCGATCCTAAAGAGCACATATTTTCAAATATTCTGCCGTACATACATGTAAATCTACAGGTAAATTAAACAAATAAATGTGATTTAAATATAAAACTGCACACTTATGAATTTTGAAAGTAAGTTGAAATATGTGTAGATGGTTTTATTTATGGGTTCATTTTAACTGCTAAGGTCAGAGAAGAGTTTTACAAGTTCTTGTTTTTCATTGGACAGCGATGATTATATATGAATATATATATATGTTTATGAGTCTAACCATGTCATGGTTCACCTCTCACAATTGAGTTTGTCCAATCATTGCAGTGCCTTGCTATAAACATCCAATCAGAGCAGAGCACCTCAAATTACTAATGAGCCCACCATAAAAGGGAAAACAGGACCAAACAGGGCTGTAAATGGACATGTAAAACAGCATCTGAGCGTATTTTTTTGCCCTGACCGGAGTCACATACCTTCTATGAACAACTTAAAATATGAATAAACGAGTAAATGAATACAAACAAAAGGTTTTTGTCCTATAACCATCCGTATGTTTCCTATTTTGTTTTCTATGATTTCAGATAGTGTCTGTACAGTCATGAGTTAAGATTTATTACTTAATAATAAGTCAGTTATATATATATATATATTTTTTCGCTGTAATTGATGCTGTCTGTATGTTATCAACTTTGCTGATTATTCGTGACAGCTCTTGGAGCAAAAAAAAAGGAGGTGTGTTTGGGGGGGTGGGGGGGTCTTGTTCTCCAGAGCTGAAAGTGTGATAAAATCTTAATTGATTTCACGCTTTGGAGGGCATTCCGTCAGTCGATCTCGACTTCCATCTGGTCCTGCCGCCCGGGATGACCCCGTTTCTCTCTACAAAGCTCCGGTGAGACCCGTCCCCACTACCTCTCGCCCGTCCAGGGACATGGAGAGTGAAGCAGGGCAAAGGCAGGATTCATCACCCCCAGTGTACCTGTGTACAACCCCCCCGCCACCCCTCCCACACACACACATGCGCACACACACACACTACCGCTATCCCCTCTTGCACACCACATATTGTGCTTCCTCTTAAACCATTGTAGGTCACTCTGCACTTCCATTTTGGGAAAAGGAGGGCTTGCGGGGATGTTTCGCCCTAGAAAAGAAATAATTATCACCTCTCCCCAATTCCCAATTATTATGAACAGGGCTTAGTTAAGAAGAAGGATCATGACGGTGGCTATTAGTGGGAGACGCGTGGGTTGGAGGAGAGAGAGGGAGAGGGCGAGAGACAGAGAGAGAGGGTATGAGTGAAGGAGATAGAGAGAGAGAGATGGGCAGTGTGTGAAAAGGACACAGAGATAGAGAGAGAGAGAGAGAGAGAGGCAGAGAGGCAGCTCCACTGGGGTTTGAAGTGTGAAGTGTGTGCAGCGTGTTCTACTTCCTGTCGCAGGTAGGAGCTGTCACAGTCGCTGGAGCTCGGCGAAGGCTGGAAGCTGCTGAGCGTCTCACACACTCGCAGAGAAGCCTCACATCTTACCGCTGCCATGGAGAAGGTTAGACCCTTAAGACACACGGGTTCTCTTTTGCTGAAGGAGGTGCGGGATGTGTGAATGTGAAATGGGTGCATGAGCTATGTCGCTGTTGCTGTTGTTGTTGTTTGAGATGGTGTGTGAAATGTAGCATGCTTCTGTGTTATTACTTGGTGCGTCATTAATATTTGGGAGGATGCACTTGTAAGCCTTGGCACTTGCAAACAATTTGTAATGTACCCCATTTCATAGGCAGTGCCCCATGTTTTTACCACTTAAGCTTGTTATCACATCTTAATATCCCATAACTGTGATATTTGTGCTGTTCTGGAAAGACAAGGAGGAGGGGAAAAAAATAAATATTTGTGCAAAATATTTTATTCCAATTTTGGAACATTTCCATTGGTTCATTTGTCATGAATATTTTATAAATATTAAAGGATACAATTTGAGATTATCCCTACAGAAATAAATAGATACAAGTTTTAGTTCTGACCTTTTAGCTGTGAAGTCGCTTGTTAAAACCCTTCTTCTTATTATTATTATATAACTGTGTTTTATTATCCTGTAAATAAAGGATAATAAGCTTATAGTCTTCTATCTACTTTCTGGATGATAATACTAACTGCTCTGAAACTACTGCGTAAAATGTGTAGCTTTGAGAGTGAGCAAGGGTCTACTGGTGAGTTTGAGGCAGAATTGTAAGGTTTTATTCTTAGATTTTTAAAACCGTGACAAGATTATAGCTTAAAATGACTGTAAAAACAACAAGAATTTAAAGGAGGAGAGAGACGAAGCCTTACAGGGTTCTCAATGGAAATTTTAAATTGCAAGATCAAATGAAATGTTCCCACACCAATTCTATATATAGTACTAAGGCTTAATTAATAATAAAAAAAAACTATGGTGGGTGGCCTCACTGACACGCCCACTCTCCTCTACACCTCCCACCTGACTTGATCTCTGGGGGGGCATATCTGTCAGTCAAGCGCTACCGATGGGCGAATCGTCAAATCTCATTCTCTCAGAATACTGAGAGGCACTAAATCTGTTTCACACTTATTAGCCTCGCAACCAGTTAAAAGAGCTCAAGTCAAAGAACCTGAAACTCTCTACAGGGGAGCGCTGGAGATTTAAACCCTGCTTTAGAGAATAAGAGAGCAGCTCAGTCTGAGTTTTAACCCCTTTAACACCAGTAGACCTCTATGTAGGTCTTCAATTATTCACTCTCATAATTAATGCATAGCTTACACATTAGTCCTATCATAGTTTTGGAAGGATTAGACCTAGCACCATACAGTTTTATTGTAAAAAAAAGTAAGCAGCTTATTAAAGCTCACTCATTAAAAGTACTGTGTACAAAGTGCAAAAAAAAGGAACATTCTAGAAAAATATATAGATAGCTACCAATTCTGATCTGCTCTCCTTAGTGAAGCATTGCCTAGAATGACACATCATTGTTGAACATAAAAAAAAAACATCATCACACTGATGACTAGAAATGTCAGACCACTATTTGATGACACATTTACTGTATTCTTGAATATTCTTGCTAAAATACCTTGCTTTTAATTTGTAAACCTGTACAAGTAAATGGAATTATTCTCTTTAATGTAAAACTCTGGGGAATATAGTTTTGGCAGGTAATAACTGAGTATAAATCAATTTTGAATTGGCAGGTATGTGCTCAGTTCTCAGCTATTGGCATCAGGCCGCATGTTTCTTAATAGTGCAAGCCTTAAAGGAGCACTAGGTATTTGTGTTTTTGCCCCTGGGCTCTGCCCACAGTTGCAGAGTGTAATTCACTTTTACAGCACTGTCCTGAGGTCTAATGGAATGAGGGGGTGTTTTCCTACCCTTCTCTAAAAGTTACAGAGTGCAGTTTCTGCAGAGCTGGGCCTAGATCACCAATGTCACAGGCTCCACTCCCCCTATTGCAGCTTGGTGATGCATCACACTGATTTTGAAGCTGTAACTGCAACCTAAAAATGCTACCTATTGTTCTTTTAATGGAACCCCAAGACATTTTCTCCAATTATTCTACTTCACTTTATGACACAGCCATTATACTGACATCTGTTGGTCTGGATGTGTCAGAGATTCTTTAGTAAACCTATTACAATAGCTTTAGTAAAGCTCTTACATGGCCTCTCCATTCAAAGGACCTCTCTATGGGCCATAGACTATGCTAACATTTGCTTGTAAAAATGACTTATTGCTTCTTTAATTTGTTTCAGTTTGACAAGTTTTATGTACAGGTCCTAGTCTCATTCTTCTTTCGTCTTTGTCCCTTTTCAGTGTTGTTCAGAGTGTCCGGAGCCCAGAGTGGCCCAGAGTTTGTGCACCTTTTGCAACAAGTGGCTGTGTTTCCAGTGCACGGACCTTCACCAGCACGACAAAACTTCAGCTCAAGCCTCGGACCCTCGCCTCCACCAGAGAGCCGGCAGCCCACCAATGCCATCTGAAACAGGCAAGGCGTCCTTTCACTTTTCCCCCCTAATCCCTTTCTACTCTGGCTTCTTCTGGCTTTGGTGCTTTGGAAGCTCTTAAGCTTTCCGAAGGCCCTATCTGCCCTGCACCATATTCCCCTCTTTCTCTTTTTTTTCTGTCTTTATTCTTTCTCTGTGGGGCTCAGAGCAATGAATAATGCACTTCATAATAAGTGAGAATAATTATCCTCCGTGATGCATTGTAGTGTTTTATTTTTTATGTGACCTAGTTTTCTGAAAGCGATACTAGCTCAGCAGACACGGCGCGATGTGTCCGGCCGGTCTAAGCTCATTTTTTTCTCCCTTCATCGATTGCCCGCACCACACTGATACAAACCCAAATCCACAACAGAGAATGCTGCTCTCTTGTGTTAGGGCTGCCATGTTTTGGTGTTGACAGCTCTGTCCCCGCAAGGCAAGAGAGAGAGAGAGAGAGAGAGAGAGAGAGAGAGAGAGAGAGAGAGAGAGAGAGAGAGAGAGAGAATCACAGAGAGAAAGAGAGGAACTGAAAGAGTAACGAATAAGTGAGATAAAGAGAGAGAGGGAGAGCATGTATTTTGTATCTGTTTTTTGTTTTTTTGGGTGTGTACATATGTGTGTGTGTGTGTGTGTGTGGGTTTTAAAGAGAGAGATGGAGAGAAGATGGAGAGAGAGTTCATGTAAACTGTGAGAGGCTCTGTGGTAAATGTGTGAGATACAGAGAGAAATGGAGAGGAAAGGCAAGAGAAGGCATATATTTTTTACATCTGCTTTTTTGTGTGCATATAACAGCGAGTGAGACAGAGATAGGGAAAAAAGGGAGAGGGACAGAGAGAGAGGTGAGAGGAGAAGACAGATTGTGTGGAAAAGAGGGAGAACGTTAAGATAGAGAGGATGTTTTTATTTTGTGCATCTGTTTATTCATATGTGAGAGCTAGGGAGACGTTAAGGCTGTGAAAATATGAGATAAATAGAAAGAGAAAGAGAATCTGTGTGTGTGTGTGTGTGTGTGTGAGAGAGAGAGAGAGAGAGGTGTGTGTGTGTGTGTGTGTGTGTGTGTGTGTGTGAGAGAGAGAGAGAGAGAGAGAGAGAGAGAGAGAGAGAGAGAGAGAGAGAGAGAGCTAGAATAGTAGCAGATGCGAGTGAGAAAGTGCAAGCCTTGGTGCAGGATGTGGTCAGTCATCAGTGTCGCTGCTGGAGCGTGTGGTCTCTCTCTCTCTCTCACTCTTTCTCCCTCTCTTTTTTGACACTTCACTACGTGTGAACATGCCTCCTTCGACTCCAGACTGAGAGCAGTGTGCTGCTGGCCATTGCGACTGCCAAGACTGTAAATCAAATATGGCAGGCGCTGTCAGTGTGAACCTTTCATTTCTTCACTTCTATCAGAGCTGTTTGCAACAGGGTAGAGCTGTCACAGTTACTCAATTAAAGCTGATCCTTCAATTGAAAAATAATTGATTACTCCTTGATTGCATCGTTATTGCAAACTTTAAAGGCTCAGTCAGTCATTTCTACCTAACAGTAGGCCACTCCTAACTTTGTTGTGGTAAACAAACAGAGAAGGATGAGACCTTTAACTGTGTAACTCTTCAGTTATGAAACAGTAGGTAGAATTTTTGCCTTATACTTACAGCTTCAGGATTTTGTGGTGCCCCACCAACCTATAATATGGAGAATACAGCTTCTGTCATTGCTGCTCTGGGTTGAGCACCGCAGAAACTGCACAATGTAAATTTTAGAGGAGGGTAGGACACCACCTACTCTCGTACCCCCCCCCCCCCCCCGCTTTGATTTCAGGACAGTGCTGTATAAGTGAATTAAACTCTGCAACTGAGGTTCTAGGGGGAGGCTAGGAACAAAAAAGTTTTTACTTAGTGTTCCATTAAACCTGCAATATTGTATTTGATCATTTATTGATTAGATTTATTCAATAACAAATATCCATTCACAACTATACAGAGAAGAATCATCATAGTGAGATATTCTAGAAATATTATAGCAATATTCCAGTGTATAAATGCCCTATTACAAAGATCATTGTACTGTGAATATTTCAGTGGTGCAACTGCACTGATTTTCAGAGACGAAGAAAGAAGTGACACGGTCAGACAAGTGATCCTTCAGCATGTACCACCTACACCAAGAGAATCCAGGCGTGAATGGGAACTCTCGGAATTCTGTTTCCGGCGAGGGGCAAGGGTCACTTTAAATCTATCAAATCTATTTTGAATTATAATCTGTATCCTATGGCTCCATCATGAATTTGGTAATTGTGTAGATCATTGTTGAAGTCTACATGACATCTACATAAGCCTTTTTAATGACAACTGACATAAAACTACATACACATTTATAAAGGAATTTTCCAACAAATATCAGTTGACATAAAAGCTGATAGACTTTTGTAGGTGTCGAGTAGTTTTATAACTGTGGCGAAGAATATAACAAAAACTTTCTGTCCTAATAGGAGTGGCCTCCTAGATTATAATGCCCTCCTCCACACTGCACAAAGAGTCACTATATGTTTAAAACAATATGGAAATTATAAATAATTAAAGCAAATTCTGTGATTAGAACCATAATAAAAACTTTCTTGAACCTAGTATTTCAAAAATCACATATTAAGCAAATACTCCATTTCACTGGATTGAAATGAGACTTCTTAACTGCAGAATATTTTTTACCTACATTTCTGCATAAACAGTAGACCATCCACTCTAATGGTTGAGCATAAGTGAACAGCTACACTTCAGGCTTTGTCTCATGCTCATGAGATGAAATGACACAGCATTCATTGCCACAGCATTCGTTGTGGTTGATGAGCGGTAGCATGCTAATTTAGACATGGGAACCTTTACTTTGACAGTGTAGTATCAGCTTCAGTGAGACATTTTTGTAAATAATTATTCCAACTCACAATCGCAGGCAGTGCTGAGTGAATTTTATATGATCAGAGTGGATTTCTACTCAAAAGAACCAACCCATAACTTTGACCTTAGCTTTGGGAATCAACACATGTCAAGATTCTAAACAAGTGATACTTAGTTGCTACATTAAACTCAATAATCAAAGCAGATATAGCCGTAACCATATACATAAGCCTACTGTCTAATACATGGGAATAGGTTCATTTTACTGCCCATGATCTGTAATGATATCCATAATGGGTTTTGCAGTGTTTGTACAGAGCTAAATTTAAATTCCTGATTATCATTAAACTAGACACAAATGTGAATTGTATTGAGTCCAGAATTGGACAGGCCTGCATACAACTTAATCTGATCTCCTGGTATTCAAATATTTCACATTTTTTAAAGAACAAAACACACTGGACTTCTTCTCTCAGTTTTACTCATTCACTGAAAATGACATGGTATAGGTTTATAAATTGCTTTTGTATAATGTCATGTTTAATGATGTTTAAAAAGCACATTTTCCACTCAGAATGCCTCGGAATGACTTTTAAATGTCCTGATCTTGGTTTTCCTCCAAAACAACAGGGCCGTTCTGCTTGCACACATGAAAGTAATTTGTTCCCCTGCACCGCTTGTTACTTTATATATCCTGAGATGCCGCAAGCTTTGTATGGTTCCTCAGATACAACCCCTGCGTTGCCACATTCTTATTTGGCAAAGCTTTTTAATAAGTCACGAGATGATTGATCAAAGGTATGCCTCGCTCCACTTTCTGATGATAGGTGGATAAGTCCAGAAATATTTACAAGCTATTAATCATGCTACATTTGTTCTAACGAAAAAGAAACAAGACTAACAAAAATGGATTCACTGAAGCCAAGATGACTTTACCAGTCATGCTGAACTCTCGCATGTGCATAAAATCAACAGAAGCGAATAAGTTCCTTAATAATATTGGTTACTGGCAGCATACTTCAGTACACAAATGGTGTTGCTGTGATTACATATTTGCATATTACACCTCATTGCACCTCATTGCTCATTACACCTCATTGCATATTTTTGGATATCCATATACATCAAACGCACATTGTATATGTGTTAAATTAGACTATAGACCATTTGTTTTTACTTATACTATTATTATAATAGATACTATTTTCACTTGATCACTGTTGTCCTGGTATTCTTTGGCTGGTGGACCTTTAACAAACAACATGTACATTGGCATGATACACTCTCTGAAAACCTGGTATCTTTTCATTGCTGTCACTATGGTGGTATCCTCAAGGGTCCATATGCATTACTTTTAGTTAGGGAATGTAATTGTTCCATATTTTATATTAATCATAATTTTTCAGTTGTGTTGATTTCATACATCTCCATATTGTAACCAGTGCTGTAACGAAAGATATTCACATCTCCTTCTGGACATGAAAATACACTGTTGCCACTGCCACCATTGTTCCAGAGTAGGGACTAAAAACGTAATGGGTAAGCTTTGCAGAGCACTGATTAACGAGGGATTTTTCATTCATGACAAAATGCAGACACCCAGCAGAATGTAGGCATTTGTATAATCTCCAACCTACAGTTGAGATCGCATTTGATTTATTTGACTCAAAACAGCAGCTTGTAAAATGACACTGTGGTCTTTTGAAGAGGTTTAAATGCTGCTTGGATTGGTGGACAACGAAAGAATCCAGTGCGAGCATGACGATTCAATGAGGCATGAAATAAACTCTACTGACCTCTATGAACCCAAGTGCGGAGCCATGTTCAGTTCCACAACACAGAAACAACACCTGAATACACGATGAATAAACAATGTTTAACGTTAGCGCAGCCATTTTAGTGGTTTCCAAAGGCCGTGGCTCCTGTTAATGAAAGTGTTTAGTGACATCACCAGCTACATTTCAGGGGAGCCATTGTAGTGGAAAACCAACGAGTGGCAGGGACCAAAACAGCGTGTAGAGCAGAGCTGAGTAGAGTAGGTACCATGCAGTGGATAAGCGACATTAATAAATAATAACACACCTGTACAGTACATTTTTAAAGATTATTCTGATTTTTTACTTGAGCTATACACAACCGTAAGATTCGAACACACTATGATTCACTCTTCACTATTTGGCATTCTGACAATTGTGGGTTTGATGGATGTCAGTAGAATGCTGCCTACAGGAATTCAGTAGTTTCTACAGAAAAGGTTTGTGGAGGAATAATGGTCAGGAGCTGTTTACTATTAAGGGACACCCCTTAATCACAGTGGAGGCTAATGTTAAGCTACAGCTTACAAAGACATTTTAGCCATTATATGTGTCCAACAGTTTGGGAAATGCTCTTCCTTGTTTCACTGACCTTTGTAACTACACTCACACATCCTGATGTTATTCTCACTCCTTTAAATGCATGTCTCCTAATTATCTGTCACCGTCCTTTGCATTGTGTTGTGCTCCTCAGGTTCAGCTTGTTGTGGTCATGCTGTTGTCATGTGTCCGCTCCATAAGCAGGAGCCTCTGGAACTCTTCTGTGAGACGTGTGACCTCATGGCCTGCAGCATCTGTCATCTGTCTTCCCACAAGGACCATCGGTGAGTATGGAGGACACAAGCATGCATACACACAGACACAAAGTCACAAAAACACTGATATGTCAGATGGCCACTGTCACATATAGCTACCAAAATAGACACTCATACACAGTCTGGTTTCTTAGGTACTGTTTCATAGCTATCTGCTGCAGCACCGTGCTGCCCCATATCAAAATTGCAAATGCCAATTTATCAATAACTTCCCAACTTTTTAAAATAAATGATCATCTAAACCATGTTCACAAGAAAAAAATTGGAAAAAAAGTGGATGTGAAGTGGATTATTTTCATTGGTTAATGGGTGATACATCATAGGACTGCAGTGGATCATAGCAAGTAGCTTAATGAAAGTGTTGTCTGAGGCAAAATTGTTAGAGGGGTTTATTAAATCAACACTAGGTAGTATTTTTACTTTAAAATTATAGCATCAAAATCACTGTGATGATTCACTAGCCTGTAATAGGGAGATCAGAACCTTTGGCATTGCTACTTTGGGCTCAGCACTACAGAAACCATACTATGTAACTTTTTGAGGAGGGTAGGAAAAGTTACTCCCTCTCCCTTACCCCTGATTTCAGGACAAAGCTCTAAAAGTGAATTACACTCTGCAGATGTGTGCGTCTTAACTAGTGTTCTTTAAGTGTTTGTAGTGGATGCTTTGAGAAAATAATGACAATAGCTTTTATCATTTTAATAGGCGCAAACAGTGAAAAGGTGAAAGAGTGTAAGGTTGAATAATGGGGCAGTTACAGGCTCGGGACCCTGATGAACACTTTCATATGGTTTGCACACAGTGCCATAAACATGAATCTGTATGTGCCTTGTTCTTCACGACTTGTGAAGTGATTATATTATTATGTGTTCCCAGATTGGTTCATGTCAACAAGGCTTTACAGGATCAGCGATGGCTCCTGGAGAACTTGATGGCTCGGGTAGAAGAGAAGAGATCTGCTGTGGAGAACACGGCCAAGCAAATCCAGGGCAGGTAAGAACGCTGTGTGCTGACTCTAATCTCTTCTAGCAATCTTTGAAAGACTGAAGAACTCCAACATCTGCATGATTACAGCAATCAAGTTGGCGTTTTCTAAACTAAGTCGGGCTGACTGTGGCTATCACTCAACCCAATTTGGACAGCACAAATATTATGATAGCATGCAGAGGTAAAGATCTAGTAGCACAAGCGCTAGTGATCACCATTCTATGAATGATCCTAACAGATGTGCACAGCAGCCAGATGGGCTTAAACCTTTCGGCATCATATCTCCAGATTTTTTCATCCTCCAGTCATCTATCAGTAATCAGCATGTCTGTTCCTTCTCTCTCTCCATTTTCCCAGACTTCACAGCGTAAAGATTACACAGAGGAAGGCCGAGAACCAGATTAAAATGTCCAAGATGATTATGATGAACGAGCTGAACAAACGGGCCAACCTATTAATAGAGCAACTGGAGGTAATTACTTTCTCCCCCTTTCCTTTTCTTTCCGTCTGCACTATTCCAGACGTATTCATCTCTCAGTGTCCAGCTGACCATGGATATAGATGGAGCATGCAGTATAAAAAAATCATCAGATTAGATCATCTAAAAAAAAATGTGAATATGATTTTGTAACATTGCTTGAATCCAGATGTGAATCTTAAGACAGATGATATATTTCAGACGTCGGCTGCTGCGTCTTCAGGAAGACATATTTGTATCATTCATACCTTTTTCCACAGAGTATCTCTAGTGGATTTAAACAGCGTCTGGAAGACCAACTCCAGGGGGCGATAGAGCTGTGCAGTCAGCTGGAGCATGTACAGAACTTCATCACATGGGCAGTGGCCCATCACAGGAGGAACCCGCTGCTGTTCAGCAAAGAGTTGGTAGGCTTTTAGTTTAAATAAATATTATTAGCCAGTCCATGAGCGAATATGTTCCCTAGATTTTTGTTTATGAGATTTCAACAAAATATAAAAACATATCAAATTGTAATGTACACTAAATATACTCATTTGTGAAATGACTTGTGATACTCTGGAGCAGCTACACATGAGGCTCATGCCTAATTCCAAGAGGGAACATGTGCAAAGCTGTATTGGGAAAGTTGTAGTAGAAGACAGATTATTTGAACTGTTGTCCACAGTCATTTAATTATATAGTTGTCTATATTAATAAAAAATGGCAATAGTTTCACATTATTACATCGTTTGTAGATCCCTTGTGCATTGGGACAGGCTGCTAACAAACAGAAAAACCAGAACCAGAAACCCCTTAGCAAAACACCCAGAAACTGCACTGTGTAATTTTTTGAGGAGGGTAGGAAAGCACCCCCCTCCCTCACACCTCCCCCTTGACTTAGGACAGTGCTGTAAAAGTTAATTACAGTCTGCAACTGTAAAAGGAGCACAGGAAAAAACTACCCGTTTTTACCTAGTATTCCTTTAAATGCTCCTGATCAAATGAAATTCTTTAGATTTTATAAGGGGAAATGCATTTCAGGGAAACTAAATTAAATATGCTATTTTCCTGCTAAACTTTCTGCAAATGTTCTGTTTAATTTAAAATATTGGGAAAAATTCCAATATCCTAAATTTCAAACAGAATGTACTAAGCTGTTAATACTTTTTATTTGGAAAACAACATAGCATTTAAAAAGTAGCACCCACATTTTTGTTTATGTACATATTTGTTAATAATACGTTTTCCTCTAGGACCTTGTTACTCTAAATAATTTTGCTGCAATTAGAAAATTTATACATGAGGTGGTCCGATGCTATGTTGTGTTTTTTGGTATATCACTGGTGGTTGTGTTATTATTAACATAACCTAGTGGTGTAGAATATAGTTGTGGTTTGGTCACATTTTTCACACAGTCGTCACCAGGTTTTGTTAATATGGTTCTAACCAAAGATAACATTTAGCACAAAAAAAAAAGCTTCAACAAAGTGCCTCAATTGCATACATATTTATGATCTCACATGTATGTCTGTGATCATGAGTTTTTGATCTATAATTCATTTGTCAGATTGCTCTTCAAATGCAGCAATTACTGGAGCCTCTAATACACTCAGAGGCCTGGGCCCCTTTGAAAATTAAGTTCAACTGGGATGCAAGCTTCTGGACCAAGCAGATCTCCACTCTTGGTGAGTAGACTGACCAACGTGATGGTATTTTCCCATGCCTTACACATGACTGTTATTCTGGAATGAACTGTTATGCGAATAGTAAAAAAAAAATAATAATAATAAATAGTGCATTAATGGAAAAGTGCTAGGAAAATGTTAATGAGGCTAAAAGTTGAAAGCTCTCATGCTAATCATCTTTTATAGCTTTTAATCAATTTAAAATTTTTAGATGAACTGTTCATTTATTCATGTTAGTGTCTTTTATTATTAAAATGCCCATTACTGTGCAATCGACAGGCCAACTTTTAATAATTTAATTTGAGTCGAAAGAGCCACTAAATAAAAATGTTATTCCTTCTACAGAGATATATCTGAAGGGATTCTAAGAAATTCATTTTGCATAAGGAAGGGGAACTTATAAATGAAAAAACTAAAGAACAACAACTGTTTCAAGAATGTAATGCTTTTAATTGAATTAGAGGTATGCTGCAAGTATCCCTTCTGAAAAGAATGGAGGCTGTAATGTAGGTGTGGGACAAAATATGTATAGGGCAATATATCATATCACTTTTTTGGCAAAACATTATCAATACATTGGTGCCAGATAGCAACAGTTTTTAAACATGCAGGCGCTCTTAACAGACCCCCCCCCCCTCCAAGCTTAACTTACCAGTCACTACATCATGACTTCATCTGGTGGTGCTATTTAAATTAATAAGGCAAACCTGCAGTGAAGAAAAAGAAACTCAGACAGGCACTGCCCTCTTTCAAGTCAAAAGTCTGGAATAACTTCGGTTTTATAACATTGAAGGCAAAAACGAAATGGACAAAGACTGTGATTTTCAAGAATTGTTTTGTTAAATAAAGCACATAGGCCACAGAACAGTTTCTGGCAGTTTACAGTTATATTAGATTAGAATGATGACCCACTTAAACATAGTTAAATTCTCTGTTGTATATTTCTCAAATTGGTTTTTGGATTTAATAAATACATAATTCCTGCCATTTGGGGGGTACCAGTCCTTCACAGGGCAACACACACACACACTTCTGAGTCACCAATCTACCTGCAACGTGTGTTTTTGGACTGTGGGAGGAAACCGGAGCACCCGGAGGAAACCCACGCAGACAACACACCAACTCCTCACAGACAGTCACCCAGAGCGGGAATCGAACCCACAACCTCCAGGCCCCTGGAGCTGTGTGACTGCGACACTACCTGCTGCGCCACCCTGATATTACATACTGAAATCTTGATAGCATATTATGTCACTGACTCTCTTGTGTAGTATATTTTTCCTAAAACACACACACACACACAGTATGTCTTATAAGTAATTATCCATCCATCCATCCATTATCTGTAACCGCTTATCCAATTTAGGGTCGCAGGGGGTCCAGAGCCTACCTGGAATCATTGGGCGCAAGGCGGGAATACACCCTGGAGGGGACGCCAGTCCTTCACAGGGCAACACAGACATACACACATTCACTCATACCTACGGATACTTTCGAGTCGCCAATCCACCTACAACGTGTGTTTTTGGACTGTGGGAGGAAACCGGAGCACCCGGAGGAAACCCACGCGGACACGGGGAGAACACTAAGTAATTATCATGACTGGAAATAATATCAGGGATGGGACATTTGCACAGCACTGTAAGGGTTTTGATTTTCTTCACTGATATTTTTCCATTAAATGTATGCTTTTTTTATTGTAGGTCAGCTTACTGTTGAGGGCGGAAGCCGTTCCTACTCTGAGGGTGTGAACCGAAACAGTATCCTGAGACCCCAACCTGTGGCCTGCATGGCCATGTCTTCCCTCTGCCATTCTGTCAGAGAGCCAGACTGTGCTTACCAGGCATTCTGCCAGCCACAACTCTGCTGCCACCACTGCAGACCTGCCCAGTCTGTTCCACGAGAAAAATACTCAGCTTCACGGGACAAGTGCTCAGTCCAATCAACTTGCAGCTCTCCTCCAAGCCTACAAAGGTGCTGGGACCCTGAAGGCACTGCCTTGCCTACACAGTCTACAGTGCATTGTTCCCAGCAGCCTTCACCACCTCCAGTGCCTGAGACTGTCCAGTTGAACCAGCAGCTGCATAGCGAGCAGGTGTCTGCAGTCACTGACAAGACTGCTGTGAGCACCAGGGCAGCCATTTTCAGTAAGCCTCCGTCTGGCAGCCGAAAACAGGTCTCCACAGACCTACAAAAACACCGACAGCAACAGGGGCAGCCTCCAGTGCAACCAAGCGAAGGGTCCAGTCCTGCACCAGCACTAGAACAGCAGCTGCTTACAAACTCTCAGGAGGAACATGGGGTGCGTGGTTGGATTGCACTTACCTTGTCTCAAATTGCTCCACTCTGTCTTTCTCTTTCTACACTGTTAGAAAATGAAGTCCTGTACAGGTACGTCTGTTTACAAACAGATTTAAGAAAGACGAATTTTTAAAAACACTAATTTTAGGAGTGTTTCCCAAAAGCCTTATTAACCTTCCAAAATACGAACCAGTTTTAAGTAGTTCATCTGCTAATGTATATGGGCTGGAAGCACTGGTCGAAAACTAAAGCACTAATTTATATAAATTTTTACATTTTTATAGCACAAAATTATCATTAGGCAAATAATTGTTATAAACAGGACACAGTCGACACAATTAAATCATATTTCTTAGCAAAGAACACATTTATTCATTAATTGCTACTAATACTACACTGGAAAATATATTTAATTTAATTTATTTAATTATTTTTTAGCAAAAAAATAATCTTCTGTACTTCAATCAAATACAGTGGTTTGTTTCAGATGAATTAAATTATTTAAATGCTGGAATAAAATGGAAAATTCTATACATTTATCCTCAGAATCTAACTAAGAACCTTCATAGTGGGAGGCTATAACACTACTTCACACAGCTAGCTAGCTTGCTAATACTAGGAACACACTAACTACATAATTCAAGCTAGTAGATTCAGTTTTTGTGGTTATTGGATGAAGTATATGAAATACAATTATGTTTTCAAAATTAAATATTGATTTTGATTTGTGCATTTAAATGTACAAAGGTGCTGTTGTGGTGCATAGAATCTACTTTTTAATTCTTTTATATGAAATTAGCGCCCTCTATCGTTCTTCATGTGCAGAACTGGTCATGAACTTCAAAATAAGGAATAGTGAGTGCTGAATGGGTCAGAATACTCTTCATTTACAAATGAGTTTAAAGGAACACTAGGTACAATTTGAGTTTTTTTGCTCCTAGGGCTCCCCTAGTGCAATTCATGTTTACAGCACTGTACTGAAATCAATGAGGAGATATATAATATACATAGTGCAGTTTCTGCAGTTCTGAGTTCGGAGTAGCAATGACAGAGCTGTAACTGAAAAATTTGATGTAGTGTACTAATTTAATTACATTCTTAATTAAAAGGACATGAAGTGCATAGAACGTTTTGGGAAACACTTAGATAGGTTTGGGGTGGGGGTACCCACCTCCAAAAGTTACATAGTGCAGTTTCTGCAGTGTTGAGCCCAGAATAGTAATAACAGGGTGTCTGTTGTCCTTTGTACAGGTCAGTCGAGCATCACAATGATTTAGAAGTTTAGGGTACAAATACCACCTTGTCTTTCTTTAAATAGAAAAGCAAAAGAAAAGTATGTATATTCAAACATTGGGTGCATTTGCTGGAGAAAGATGCAGGTGTGATTAGGTTGAGAGTGGGACGTTAAGAAGTTCTGTCGTGAATAAAAACAAAACCCACAAGGAGGAAAGTATGACTAGTCAAAGCCTCTTATGTTCAGAGAGAATTCTAAAATTTGGATTGGAGCTGCCAGCCTGAGCAAGACCTGTTCTATGTGTACTAGCTTGGAAGCATGTTCTGAGTAATTTAGTAAAGCTTTTCTGGGCTTTTCTAAATTGCCGTAAATGTAAATGGCTTGCCTGGAGATTTGCATGTCTGCACCAAAGCAAAGCAATGTCTCCACCACAGTGCACACTGACCACAGTCCCCAGACCCTGCTGTTCTGCTTTTTTTCCCCCTCTTGCTGTGTTTGCTAAAGGTCACACCTAAACCGCGTGGCTCAAACAGCCCACACCACAAGCCCTTGCTGGCGCAAAGGCAAAAGGCACAATCTCATGTATGCAAGCAGATAGCCAAGAGCAAGGTCAAAAAGAATTTGAGCTTGTGAAAGACAAACCGCAGTGGTCTTTTTATTGCGTTTTCATATATATATATCATATATATATATATCATATATATATATATATATATATATATATATATATATATATATTTATATAGTGAGATTTCCTCACTGCACATGCGCTTATATATATATATACATATATATATATATATATATATATATATATATATATATATATATATATATATATACCTATGAAAAGTTTATGGACATATACTCATTCAGTTTTGCTTACAAAATTAAGGGTATTTGCAGGATTGTTGTACTTTTCTACATTTGTGTGGGAATATTTCTATGAGAAATTGATTGCATCCATCTATGAGATCATATCTGAGGTCAGTTATAGATGCTAAATGATTCTGGATCACAAACATCACTCCAAACATTCCCAAAGGTCCTGAATGGAGCTCCCTCATAGAAAAAGCTTTTCTACCGCTGCACAGCGCAATGCTGGGGAGCTTTGTACTCCTCTAGCCAGTGCCTGGCATTGAATACCCCTTCCATTTGAATGCCTTTTTTCTGCGACACTCAGTGTGTGTAGCACCGATAACACTGCTGACATAGGTGTTATTGGTGCTATAATTATATCAGTACACCAGAGTGTAATAACAGACCTAGCTGGTGATACGTTTAACTTCTATTAGTAGTTTGATCAGGGGAGGATGGGTCCCTCTTGTGAGTCTCAGTTCCATTAATGTTTCTTCTTCCAGCCTTGGAGGAGTTCTTCCTCACCATTGTCACCTTTGGCTTGCTCACCTGGGGCTTTCTGCTTTGCACTGTTGATCTCTTGTTCTGATTACTAATTCTGTAAAGCTGTTCTGCGACTATAAGTTGTAAAATGCACTATAAAAATTAATTTGATTTTATTTTTTCAATTTAACAAGCACAGCTTGTTTAATCTCCAAGGAAAGATATGGGCTAATAAAACGGCACGCTGTGGAGCAGATACACGTGAGCCTGAGACCTTAAGCCCAAGGCCAAACATGGGCTATCTTACTAGGCCGTGGCCTCTCCGCAGTAATGGAGTTTCATCAAGTACTTCTGGGATGAATTTTGAGTGATGATCCGTGACTTCACTTATGTTCTTATGCTGCCACAACAGGTTCTCACCACAACATCAGGGTAAAGCCTTTACAGAAACCGAGAAGCTGTTACTGTAGTAGAGAGGGCATATTTCATAAGGTGCCTACAAAGTATAATGTATGTTAAATGTACTTTAATCTGAAAAAAGAAAGCTAGGTTGAAGTCTGAACTCTTACTCATCACGGGGCTTCCTCTATTTTCAGTATTAACTGAGAGAAAGAGAGGAAGGATATTGAGTCACTGCATGTGGCATCTTCGTTTATGCCGAGGTAGGGTGTTTTCATCATGACAGCTGCTGACAGCACCTCTGCAGACAGATGGTGAGACAAATTTGGAGAAATCTAAGACCACCTTCACAGATTTAGGCACACACATAAAGACACGTAGTCACACAAGGAGGCCAAACAGCACCCCTCTACAACAGCTCCAAATCATCGAACTCTAGAATTGGAGCAGAAACAAAGTAGACAATAGAAGTTATTAATAGATCTCTTGATGTCAGTACATGGATAAAAATCGCAGGATGAACACCAATCAAACCAAGGGCTCCCTGCAAGGATTTGTACTCTTGGGGCAAATTAGTGTATTTATTTATTTGTTTATTTTCCTATGTCTCTATCTATCATCTTTGGCCCATAAAAGTCACTTGAATATGAAAGGAAGAGGGTGGAAAAAATGGGTGCAAGCACATATTTACTTAACCTGAGATTAATGAGAAGCTGAGGGAATAGTGAGAGCTGGTGTTTGGACTTTGCTGTTACTTGCTGTGAAGCTTTCACCATTAGCTCCCAAGACTTTTAAGACCTCCTGCCTTCTCTGCACCCACACAAATGCACAGGCTCACTAAAACACACACACTGCATTGCTTGATTCATTCCACCCTCTCCTCGGAGGCTCCTATCAGGTGGTGAGTGTTTTAATCCTGTGGTAATTATCAAGGAGAGAAAAAAAGCGAGAGAGAGAGAGAGAGAGAGGGAGAGAGAAAGAGAGGGGGGGTTTGCTGAGCACACGGGCTACTGCCTCACAACTCTTGACATTTGTTGGCATTAGCGAAGGATGCAGTCGCTTGGGCTTTTCTGGAAAGTTCTCGCATTAGTGAAATTATGACAAGGGAAGAAGGCGCGAAAAAAAAAGCCATGGCGTAGAGAGGGGAAGACACAGGAAGAGAGCCTAATCTGTGATGTGTTAATGCTGCTTATTCAAAGAAGCCTTCTGTGCCCCAGATGTGGGATTTACATACGATAATTGGCACTGTAACTAAGCCAGTCATTATCAGGAGACTTATTTTACTCTTCTGCATCGTGGTAGCTGTCTCTTGTCCCAGTGCATGTCAGAAAAGCGTGGGTGTGATGTTGTTTTCCTCCTGTTCGAAACTCTTGTTATGTTTGGCATGTGCAGTGTTGCTGCCCTCTCTTATACTTCCTCTGTTGCTATTGTTGCCATGGCACCAGTGCCAAGGGTAGACTGTGATCCTCAGTGTTAGCTTAGCACAAGTACTAATGACTACACGCTTTTTTTTCCTGCCCCGCAGAGTTCCCTGGAGTCGGACGAGCCCTTGCAGACTGGAAGATGTACAGCTGAAGCTCCGAGCCAGTCCAGTCCAGAGATGAGGACCAGGTCCAGCAGCATCTCCACAGAAACACGCTCACCATGTGGAAGCCCTTCGGAAGCCAGGCCTACTGGGGACACCCACTGTCTAGCAACAGTGACCGAGGAGAGAAGATGCACAGTGCAGCAGGTAATCAACATCAAATGCAACATTTCCCTCCAAGTGACATTACAACGATAAATGAAATTCTTCTAATTCTGGATTAATTATCTGTATATGTACAGTCATAGTCAAACATTTACACCCCCCTGGTCAAACGTGTTTTGTAATTAAAAAAAAAATTAGAGAAGTTATAATGTAAATTACAAATAAATAAATAAACGAGTCTGCACTGGTCACATTGTTTTTTATATGATAAAGCCAGACAATAAATTGTTATTGTTCATTTATTTTTGCAGTAGTGTGTTCTCTGTAGATGTATTCATTTATTGTCACTTGGAAAGTGCAAAACAATGTGCCTAGTTATTTGCATATCGCTGTAATAGGCCATGTAATTGTTTCAGCATTAACATAAATCAGAGATAAAACAACTTACTCTTTCTACATTCTCTGTCCATTCTCTCTGCTCCACTTACCATACAGGAGCTCTTTGTAGTTCCACAGTTACAGAGTGTAGTCCATTTGCGTATTTTGTTTGTTCTCTTACAACTACAGTAGCTCTTCAATAGTCAGGACCACCACTAGGACTAGGCATTATTTCAGTGGTGCATATTTCTCAGTGCTGCAGTGACACTGATGTGGAGGTGGTGTTTGTATAGTAGTTAATCGGACAGCAGTGCGTTCTGAGCATTTAAATTCTGTGTCCGCTGTTCACTGTTCACTTGGTTAAGCCCACCTTGTAGATGTAAAGTCAGGCAGTTTGTGCTGTTCATGCTTTAGTTCTTCATTTAAGGGGTTAACAAATGGCACAAAATTCATTCATTCATTCATTATCTGTAACCACTTATCCAGTTCTGGGTCACAGTGCGTCCAGAGCCTACCTGGAATCCACCTACCAGCATGTGTTTTTGGACCGTGGGAGGAAACCGGAGCAACTGGAGGAAACCCACATGGAGCAAAAAATTAAACTGTGCCTTAAATGAGAACAAAGTAGCATAAAGTGGTTTCACCACTGGACCACAGTAAAATGAGAGAATACAGAGAGTAATTTAGGCTCATGGGTAATGTCCTGTTTTTCAAAAAATGTCATAAAATGTCATATCTGTTGTGTTTCATGAAACATGTCATGTGACCCCCTCTCATAAAGGACACAAGATTTTTTTTCTCAGAGCCAGAAAATGTAGACCATAGATTGAGAGTGAGAAAATATTTGATCATTTAAGAGGTAACTGATGTATTTTTTTTATCATGTTAATTCACTCATTTATTAGAATTGTTTTACAGAAAATAGATGTGTACCCTGCAAAAATGCCACAGAGTTTGACACATTCACCGATCTCAGGGTGAGAAAAGTCATGCCTGTTCCACGAATTCCACAAGACTATTAAAATTTGCTATGCCCACTCTGCAAGCTCTGAGGGAAGACTAAATCTCTCCATGCCTGCACTGTGAACTCTGTGGGTTGGTTAAAACCACTCTGTGCGCTAAACCTGGTGCGAGGGACCACTGACAGATACCCTCCTCACTCAGGCGTATTTTAACAAAGAAACTCATTATTTCACTCACTTAGTCAGGCTCAAATGGCAAAAACTATTTTAGGCAGACCTGCTAGTGCAGTACAGCAAACAAGATTTTGCATTTACATCTGAGTTAGAAAACACTAAACCAGTATAAGCATCAAATAATCTTCCACACAAATGCAACTCTTTGGCAAATATCACAATGACTAGAACCAAATGCTTTTTAGGTGTTATTGTCTTTATGTGCACCACGCTCATTGCTCTTTTACCAAAGTTACTTTCAGTATGATTAGCTTTGGCCTAATTTCAAAGAGCAAGCCTCTGGCAAACAGCCCCAAACACCTTTCACTGTTGCACTTGCTAATACACAGTGCACCATTGTTTTTTCCTTTAAAGGATACACCAGATGATTTACATCAAAGAGATAACTGTTGTCTTGGAAACAGATCCCATAACTTTTTTTCCCCTTCGCATTGCTGTTTTGAGAACAAATTAGCTGCAGCTGCCCACATTAATGATTATTCTTGGTCTCGCTCTTTGCACATTCACTCAAGAAGAAACGTCTTGGTTTCATGTCGCTGAGTTCAACGCCACATCATCTGAAGTTCTAAGTGACAGGTTGAATGCATAGAGTTTTTCATGTTTACAGTGATGTTTCCTTTTATCTCTGCACAGCCCAAAGCAAGAAGACTCACATCAGACAGCGAAGTAATGCTGGTCCATACAAACAGCCATGACCGTTCTTCTCAGACAACCTACAAGACAGAGCCAGGTACAGGAGCTGCTTAACTTTTTCTTGCAATTTATCTTCCTTTGCAAAAGTGCTGAACATGTGCTGCACTAGATATTTTTTTAGAATTCCATATAGTTCTTATTATAATATAGAACCAATCATTTAAACTGGATTGTGATCATTTGATAGATTTTAGAGTTATATATATATAACTTATATATATAAAGATATATTTACAGAATATAAGTGCATTTATTGTGAACATATGGGTTGACAAAATGAGCTTCATTAGAATGCATTGTCCAACCCATTTCCAGAACAATTTGGTTTTGAAATAATTTGCATACTAAAATAGTTTGCACATAATTGCATTCTTTTTTATACTTTCACATGGCTTCTTTAGAAATGGGATTCAAGAGCACTGACCTGAGCCATCAACTTTGGCAGTTTTCATAACTTTTTTTAAGTAGACGTTCATTTCCGCTGTTACAGCTCACTTAAATACAGATGGACACAAATTACAGCCATTTACTCATACATACAGTTACACTACAAAGACATTTAGAGGTATTTGAGTTACTTGTACACTCTTAGAAAAACTGTCACAGGGTGGCACCTTTTGCTGTCTGTGGTGGTATATTCTGTATCTTTAATTAGGGTGCACAAGTGTACTATATTCTATATTAACTGTAGAATTTAAGTTGATTTGATATCAAATGCTGAATTTCATTCTATAATGAAAGCTTACAAAAAATTTGCCTCTTTGTAGAAGAGTATGTAATGTACGTTTAGGGAACAAAACTGGACTTTCAAACCACTCTTGTAACAAAAGACAACATAATTTTCGGTTATTTGATTTTATAAACATAGTATAAAGTACCAGTGTACCAGCTGAGGCAAAAGGTTATCACGTACTTTTACATGGTATTTGTTTTGCTCGTAACTATCAGCAGTACTCAAAGCATTTCCTTTGTATACGTTCACAGAGCAAAGTGACTGGTCTCTTGCTCGAGGCCCATTGTGCCTTTTACAAAGAGGGCAGTCATCTCCTCCTAGGGGAGGATCTCTGTTAATGACTGTGCTTTAGTTAGACTGGAACTCTGGATGTGTCACAGGGACAAATTATGAAAATGCATTTATAACTTTAAAAAAATCACATTAACTTTGAACCCTAATTCCTATATATTACATTTACAATATGTCTGATATTTTAAACTCATTTTCAGATAATGTCTATGCATATGCCTATGAAAATAGGAGAAAATGCAGGATATCAAGAGAAGCTCAAAACACCAGGTATAACTTTCTTATCATCTAATCTTGTTCCTCTGAATGTATGGAAAGAGTACATCTGTAAATTGCTATAAATGTCTGTAAATGCTCTTTGTTTCTGTCTTTTGTTCTTTTGTAGCAGGGAAGCTCCAGAGGGTTCTAAGGTTCCAGTTGTGTGCCTGGAACGCCTGAAGATTCTGGTGTCCAAATGTCCACCGCAGGGACATCAGAAGATTGATTCTTCTGCTGATTCAAGACTAAAGTCTGAAGGGATTGTCACACAGGAGCTACAGAAAAAACTTCCTACTGAGGTGTGTGAACTTAACCAACTCTAGCTCCCACATATGAACAACTGTGAAGAATTTCTCTCAATATGCTGTATTTTTTGTTTGTTTGGTTGTTTTTTTAAGGTGCTGTTGAATGTAGAACCAGATCAAGGAGCAGAGGACTGCCTACAATCCAGACAGCCACCACAAGCAGAGCATCTGCAATGCAGTACTTCTGGCATGCCAGATCAAATGGAGGAGCTATGTAACCAGGACAAGGACATGCAGGAATGCACAAAGGGAAGCATCCCACCGACCCTGTGCAGTGACGCAGAACCATCCCCACAGCCTGAAACTGAAGAAGAACACACAGAACACTCAGACCACAATTCATCAGAACCCAGATCAGTGCCAGTATCTGACTCACAAGTCGAATCCATGGCAGAAGCTGAGTTTGCCTCCGAGGCAGAAGTTGAATCGGTACTCCAAGCGGAATCGGAGCCCAGCTTCGAATCAGAACCACAGGTTGAAACAGACTCAGAACCACAGGTTGACTCGGACTTGGACTCAGAGCAGCCCCCTGATTTGGAGCTGTCAGCAGAATCTGAACCGGAGCTGGAATCAGAACCAGATTCCACAGCAGAAGTGACTCTGAATCTTGGCCCGGAGTGTGAATGGGAGGCTGAGCAGCAAGCCACTACTGACTCGAACACAGAGTCTGAGGCAACTACAGTACAACAGGTCTCAGAGGAGGCTGGGGAGATGGAGAATGAGGATTTCTGTGCTGTTTGCCTCATAGGAGGGGATCTGCTATGCTGTGACCGCTGCCCCAAGGTCTTCCATCTGGCGTGCCATGTGCCTTCTCTCCTCAGCTTTCCCACGTAAGGCCTTCTGCCATCCCTAAAACAATAGTTCGTCGAGTTCAAAATAGAATCTTTCTTTTTAAAATCTTTTTAAAATATCCCAGCAGAGCATTAAAAACTAAATTAAACTTGGGGTGATGTAATACAGACAATAGATCTACTCTCTATATTAAATTAAATCATATCAGTAGCAAAATGAAAATGAATCTATAATATGCCCTACCCTGATTTTCAAGACTGAGGTGAAAGTCTGTTAAAATAAAGATGGAATCTGCTCGATTTGCATTTTCACAAGTATTTTTGCCACAGAATGAGCGCAGCGGGGCTGATAATGTTATTGAAAAGTAGAGAGGTGCTGTTTCCAATTTAACATTTGAATTTTGCCAGCTTTCTAGCATAGTGATGAGTTTGAAAATTACGTTTGTAAATGTAGATTAAGTGATTAACATTTTAACTACCATTTTGAACCAGATGTTGCATGGTCACCTGGAACATGTTAATTCAAAATGGGAAATATATTTAAATTTAATTAAAGATACACATAAATAATTCAAAACTCAGTGTAAATGAAATGGCAGTAGAAGTCTACAAAATTATGAATGTAAATGTAATTATTTGCATGTATCAGTGGGAGATTTCTATTCTTAAAGGATATTTTGACCACGGTCCAAAAACCCATGTTGGTAGGTGGATTGGTGACTCAAAAGTATCCATAGGCATGAGTGAATGTTCGTGTGTGTGTCGCCCGCCCTGTGAAGGACTGGCGCCCCTTCTAGGGTGCTTTCCTGTCTTGAACCCAGTGATTCCGGGTAGGCTACTGACTCACCGTGACCATGAATTAGATAAGAGGTTACAGACAATGAATGGATGAAAAAAAAATGACTGAAATGAATCCAGTGTAAATGGCATTAGCACACTTGTGCAAGCCTGAACCTGTTGGAAAAATGGCACTCTGTAACATAGGGCTTTCTTTGTTATTGTGGTCTATCTGCTTGGCTGTTAGAGTTCACCTTGACTAATAGTGCATTGGTCGGGATTCAGGACGTGTGACCTCCTGGCAGTCACCTAGGAGAACTACAATAACACAAGGTCATATGAGTGAAACTAACTAGTGCCTTTTAAACTGCTGCTGCTGGAGTTTTTCAAGCCCTAGGTGTCATTGCTGGACTGAGAATAGTCCACCAAACAAAATATCCAGTCAACAGCGTCCTGTATCCACCGATGAACTACAGGACATCCAACACAAACTGTGCAACAGATGATCTTCTTACTTTACATCTTCAAGGTGGACCACTGTGAGTGTGAGTGGTCACAGTATTTAAAAACTCCAGCAGCACTGCTGTATCTGACCCACTCAAACCAGCACAACACACACTAGTGCACCAGTCATGGCAGCGATGATCCACCACCCAAATCATACATGCTCTGTGGTGGTCCTGACCATTAAAGAATAGGTCACACACCAGGACAGTTTTCAGAGTAGCCAGTTATGATAATGATGGATTCCTCTTTTAATAGTTAAGAGTGAGTTTCAGTTCTGCTTGAGATAATTTATCTTTATCTGTTCTCTTCTGCAGAGGTGACTGGGTGTGCACTCTGTGCAGAGATGTACAGCGGCCAGAGGTGGAGTACGACTGCGAGGACGTTCGAATGCCCACAGCCGTCTTGCCATCTGGACTCACTGCATGTGACCTGAGGGTAAGAATGAAGATGCTGGCTTTCATCTGTCCAGAATGGGATTTATCTTTTAAGACATTGAGGTCAAGATAAAACACACACACACACACACACACACAAACACACTATAGTCCTTTAAATATCATACCATAATAATTAGTTTGAACATTGTATTTCCTTGATATATTTTCTGTAATTGTTTATTTTTGCAGAAATGTGAGAAGCTTGCTCTGCTGATCTACACCAACATCCTCAGTGCTCCATTCCACGAGCCTGTCAGCCCATTGGTAATTCAGAATGTCTTAAAAATACCACATTTTTATTTTAAGAGCGCTATTTAAAAAGCATAAGTAACCCATTTCTATTTCTGTCCAAGGCTCGGCATTATTATCAGATCATCAAGAAGCCCATGGACTTATCTGTTATCCGAAGCAGGCTCAACAAAAGCAGCCCGTCACACTACAACTCCCCCAGCGAGTTTGTGGCTGACGTCCTACTGATGTTTAAAAACTGTGCCAAGTTCAACTACGTGAGTGAAATATTTATTCCTCACCTCTTTTTGCATGTTATTGTTTATTGGTATCACAGATTTAATGACAACTGAATACATTACCATGCTTGATTTATTTGGTTGTCTTGCCTATAGGCAATATTTATTTGCATTCTCTGTTCCTGTGGCACTTTCATATCCGGTTCACTATCTCACAGAAAATAGCTGACAATCATTTCAATTCACGTTGCGCATTTGCATTCAGTATTAAAGTATTCATATTCATATTGTTTCTTTGCATATTTTATCAACAAGGTTTTGGCACTTATATTAAAGCATAAGAGCAGGGCTGAAAAATTAATCGTTTTTATATTGAACTCATTTTGAGAGAGTGAACTGTTCGCATGTTCTATTCACAGTTGTCTTTGCAAGCTTTAGGTGGGGAAATAACACAGCACTTGATACATGGCACGATACATTCAGTATTTCAAGCAAACAAAGATCAGAAACCTCAAGAATAATGGCTCCACTTGTTTCTTTTGTTGAAAGCAAAATTTTGCAACTTACTTGCATTTAATTTGAAAAGAAGAAATGAAACTCTCCTGCTGTGAAATGGAGATAGCATCAGTCTGTACTTCTGTAGATCATTTGTAAATCACTCTAGCTCTGTATATTTCATGCTTAACTATAGTCTTAATTAGTCATCATTTATGCACATGTTCTGCATGTACTGTTTAGGCACATATTGTCATTGTTTTTTATTTTTTGTTGGTTGCTTTTACACCAGCACTGTTTATGTCACTGTGGCAGCAGCCTGAAGATGTTTCATTATACTGTAATAAAACTCTGTATTGTATATTGACAATAACATTAGGAATTGAATACCAGGCATTGGTACTGGACCCATATCAGCAGACAATGCAGGAGGGCAAGTAAATGACAGTGACAGAGAGGTCCTGTGACTAATGTAGCCTGATGTATCACACATTCACAGTATGTGACATCATGTTTTCAGCTGTTTATTTCTTCCTGTTGGTTTGTGAAGTGTAGTATAAGCAGGACAGCCCATAATTAGAGAGAACACAGAACAGTTGAAGTGTCTTTACATCTATCACGGCACAGTGGTGCAGCAGGTAGTGTCGCAGTCACACAGCTCCAGGGACCTGGAGGTTGTGGGTTCAAGTCCCGCTCCAGGGAGTTTGGTGTATTCTCCCTGTGTCCGCGTAGGTTTCCTCTCTCCAGAAACACAGGTGGATTGGTGACTCAAAAGTGTCTGCCTTGTGCCCAATGATTCCAGGCTGGCTCTGGACTCACCGTGACCCTGAACTGGATAACTGGTTACAGATAATGAATGAATGAATGCTCTTTGATGGTGCATCATCACCGTCCTGAAAAACAACTTCACTTTATATGTTTCTTTAGAATGGCACCAGACCACTGTTACAGTATCATCTCCTTGTCCAGTGCAGCTTCTTGATTCATCACTAAATATCAATTTCATCCAATCAAATTCACTCCATTACAGCTTGTATTTAGCTTGCTGTATTGTTTTTTTTTCTGCTTTTTTCCCTGTAAATCCCATGTCCTTCAGCTGATTTCTTACAGTTTTTACTCTTTTTTGCTTTTTTCCATCTTCAATGCGTATTGCTTTGAGTTTTTTTATGCTGATGCTTTCTTGGTCTACCTGTATATACTCCATTTACAACCTTCACATTAAATGTTCATCCCAGACAGCTGCCTGGGAACAACTACGGTCTTTGGTAGGCTGGTAAACCAACAATTTTTGTTTGTTTGTTTTTTATTTTTTTGGTTTAATGATTTTCCATAACATAAAAAATGTCTGATTGGACAAAATGACTGCACATTTGAGGGTTTATAATTCATCCTAACGCATCCCTCCTTTCTCCTGTTGCAGCCGGACTCTGAAGTGGCTCAGGCAGGTCAAAGTCTGCAGAAATTTTTCTGTACTAAACTGGGCGAAGTGTTTTCAGAGCTGAGCTGCACGGCCCCTGAAGAAGACTCGGACAGTGACGAGTATGAAGAAGCTGAGCAGATGCCTGCCACTGGCTTTCCCTGGCCTGAGAGGAGAGAACAGAGCCACAGAAAGAGGAAGAGGAGGCATTCATTCAACTGGAGTAGGCACCACTATTAGTTCTGTGGACAGAAGGACTTAATTTTATACACCACACAAGCGCCAAGGTGACTTGTTTGTAAAGGCTATTCCTATAACTTTTGTAAACCAATGGTTCATGTGTATCATCTTGTTACATATCACATCAATAGAAGTTGCTCTTTGGAACATAAGTCGAATTTTAGCTTTATCCTCATACAATGCTATTCTACGCTAGTGTGTACTTATATGTCAGCACATATAGAGCTTTTATTTGAAAACAATCATGTTTTTGATATCTAACAAGTTGCTGGCGACTACTATTTAGTAGATAGAGATGAGCGATATTGACTGGTAATATGACATCATATATTTATTATAGAGAATGTGATATTGTATGGTTTTGTAAGCTTTATATACCACATAATTATTAAGGTATTATTACTCCCGCTTCTGTTTTTACTGTAGTGACTCGATGGCCTGACCTGTAGAGGGAGCTCTTTATACAGCCTTAAGCACAAAAAATCAGTTCACATTGGACATAAGGAAATGTTGAATTAATTTAACTATTTATAAGGCAAAATATTACTCCTTTTCTGGAGACATGTGGATTCTAATTGGATGTTGCTAGGTTACACTCATATATATATATATATATATGTGTGTGTGTATATATCTTATAAATGTTCATTATTAATGATCCTGAAATATTCAAGTAATTATTTCTCAGGTGGAATGGAAGGAGACTTTTAATCTGGTATCTCCCTCCATTTAATTCAGTCACAGGGTATGTGAGGAAAGAAATGTAAAACATGTAGATACATCTTGTAACTTTTGAATACCCCCCCCATTCACATACACACACACACACACACGCACACACACACACACACATACTGCAGCTAGAAGCTATTTCTCTCATAATCATATATACTGTTCTTAGATGGATTGTTGGAATGTATTCAAAAGAAAATATATCACGATTTAAATATGCAGTTACGCATCTTTCTGATCCTTCTTTACAAAGACTATCATTCGAAACGTGTGTATACACCCCTAATAATGAGGGAAATCTGATCCTAATTCATGTGTTTAATCATGCATGCGGAGGGGCATGAACTCCACCCAGGACTGGGCAATGGTGCAGCAGTGGTGAAGCACCATCAAGTATCTTTAGGATGAGTTGGAGAGTGGGAATTCTGATCCAGAACTAATCATTCAATATGAGTAACTAACCTCACTAATGCTCTCATTACTGAATGCCATCAGATCCTCACAGAAATGTTTCAACATTTAATGTGAAGTCTTCCCTGAAGTATTAAAGTTGTTAGTTAAGCAAATGTAGACAAACTCCCTGTTAAGAAATTTTGGGTGAGTATATTTTCACAAACATTTGGCCATATATGCATTGTTCACATTACTGGCTTCATTAATCACTTCCGATATTTTGCTTAGATCGGATTTGATGGTTCCCATTCATAAATATAAGTGGCCTATATATGTGTGTAATGCTAAAAAAATCTACATCTAAAATGGCATAAATGCACACATTTCAAAAATGTATCATTTAAGCCAGCGGCTCCATCCCAAAGATGTTCTTAAGCCCTTAAATACCTACTTGTACACCCAAGTACTGTGCAATATGTGTAAAACAAACTTACTTTACTTACATTCTCTGTGTTATTTTGGTGCAGCTGCTGTAGTTTTATCACCCCCACAGTCCACTATGTAGGAAGCATGAAGCCATTTGAAACACAGCCTGCATGTATCTGCCAGTGCTACACTGATCAACAATAACTTTATGACCACCTCCTTGTTTCTACATTCATTGTCCATTCTTTCAGCTCCATTGACTCTACAGGATGAATTTGTTGTTCTACAATTACAAACTGAAATCCGCCTCTTGGCGGCATAGTGGTGCAGCAGGTAGTGTCACAGTCACATAGCTCCAGGAACCTGGAGGTTGTGGGTTCAGGTCCCACTCCGGATGACTGTGAGGGGTTTGATGTGTTCTCCCTGTGTCCATGTGGGCTTCCTCCCACGGTCCAAAAACACACACTGGTAAGTGGATTGGCAACTCAAAAAGTGTCCATAGGCGTGAATATGTGAGTGTGTGTGTCATTTGTGAAGGACTGCCGCCCCCTCCAGGGTATGTTTCTGCCTTGCGCCCAGTAAGGGTAGGCTCCGGACCCACCGTGACCCTGAACTGGATAAGCGGTTACAGACAATGTGTGAATGAATCCATCTATTTCTCTGCATAGTTTTTGGTCCCCTTTCACCCTGTTCTTCAATGGTCAGAAACTTCACAGGATCACCACAGGACTGCTATGATTTGGGTGGTGGATCATTCTCATGCTGCAGTGACACTGAGGTGGCGTGTTAGTGCGTTTGTATTGTTAGGAGTGGATCAAACACAGCAGTGCTGCTGGAGTTTTTAAATACTGTCCACTCACTTAGACAGACCTTCCTTGTTGGTCTAAAATCTAAAAAGTTTGATCTAAAATCTAAGACAGTAGCTCACCTGTTGCTGCACAGTTGTCCTCTAGTCCTTCATCAGTGGTCACTGGATGCTGCCCTGCTGTGTCTGATCTACTTGACCAGCAAAACACGCACTAACACACAGCTACCACATCAATCACTGCAGCGCTGAGAATGATCCACCACAAAAATCATACTTGTGCTGTGGTGGTAGGGGTTCCTGCCCATTGAAGAGCAGGGTGAAAGGGGCAAACAAAGCATGCAGAACAACAGATGGACTGCAGTTTGAACCGAATTGTCATGTGGGGGAACATTGCGTCATATCCCGGGGAAAAGGAGGTTTTTGTGGGATTACTTGAGAGCGGAGCAGGCGTATAGTGATGAAATATACGATTTAAGTAAAAGCTCAGCGGCTGAACGAAGCACCACCTCAAAACAACCTGAATAATCACTCAGTGAAGCGACATTTCGGTAGCTGCAGGTAGGTGACAATGGTAATGGTAACCTCCATATGTATTATTATGAATACGTGTTCTACTTTTAATGTTAACATTGAACGGTTTATAATAAGTTCTAATAACTTAAGGATTCGTAAAGGTTTGTTTGGTTGGCTGGATATATTTAGACTGTTGTCAGAACAGTTGTGACAGTCTAAAAACTCCAGTAGCTCTGATTTGTCTGATCCACGCTGTAGATACTGTTATTTTCAGAGATTTCTTGTCCAGTGCGAATCCACTGTAAACATTACTGATGTTTTATGGAAAAATCATATTACACCAGGCCCACACGTAAAACTAATTCCGTCCGAATAGGGCTATAGGGTGTGTTTACACTTGGTCCGGTTCCCTTCAGTTCGGTTCCTTTGGTGCGGACCAAAAAATAAACTGAAACATTGTTACATTTTAGTCCTGGTTTTGTTCCAGTTCACACTGACATAAAAATAATAAAAAATCTAAAAATTAAGTCTAAAAAATACTACAAAGTACATACTTTGTAAAAAAGTATGTAAAAGTGCCTTTTGATTTGCGAATCGTCTGCGGGGCTTAAATGTGACATTCACGATTTTAATAAAAGAGTCTAAAAGAGTTAGTGAAACCCCAATGTAAATAGGTAAAAAGCAGGGTTTCATTCATTCATGGCAGAGAAAAGGCCATTGTTTATTGTTTATTTTGCTATTTAGGATTACTTAAGGTGGAAATGTCTCCAAAGTCCGGGGACAGCTACAGTGGGGTGCTACAAAACTAAACTTGAGCTACAAAGGAGTTCCTCAAACATATCGTTCCGCCTTAAAAGACACGGGGCCTAAAGTAAACAAACCAGAGTTTCCCCACGGCCGTAGGTGTCTCCTTTAACGTAGTGTGTTTCCCTGGAGTTAGTTTAACGAACCGGAAACTCAGCGAGGGGTAATAAAATGAATAAAGGATTCAAAACAGCGTCAGGAATTCCTCTACTGCACGTACCATACCGCAGAGTCCACTACAGAGAGAAGAGTTCATGTGGTTGGTCCTCGGCTCATTGTTTTTAACGCGCTCTGTTCCCCAGCCGTAAGAATATTGTTACATCTTGGGACATCACGTTGGCGTTTGGTTCCTATTGTGTTCACACTTGAAATAAACCGCACCATAGTTCATTTAGAAACTTGGTGTACATCATATTTCGAAAGCGAGTGTTCATAAGGAATCGCCCCAGGGTTTGTTTTAAAATGAATTGACAAAACTGAACAGTGTACGTGTATCATTCTCATAGCCCTTAGTTCTGAAAGATTATACAGACAATGTTTACGTCGCTATTTCTTTCATATGAACAAGTTTTTATTTCTGTTGTCCACTCTGTAACTTCTACAAATTATCCATGTTGATTTAAAAAGCGGGTTTTCAGTTGTGAAAGACTGTGGTTTTGGTTCAGTTTGGTATGTTAGCATGAAGTCCAAGCAGATCTTGATAACATATTTAACCTGGACATATTCTGACAGCTGATGAATGGTTTTATAAATCAGATCATGGCATGATCAGATCTCTCTCCAGCTGTTTGACTATGTTGTCCACATCTCGTAAATCTATCACCGCACACAGGATTTATCAGTTGTGCTTTGTGCTTCACAGAAAAGAAAAAAATAATGATTAGGTGAAGACTGCATTCTTCCATTTATCCCATATCAAAGAAGCCTAGTGCTATATTATGGAAGCAGGTCAGTGTCAAAATTAAAATGAAAATTCAATACATAAAATAGCCATGTAATCGAAGATTTGAATTAAAATTTCCCTCTCCAAATTCAATAAATTTCAATGGCATTTGCCGCAATAGTATTGCATATTTATTTACACAAGATGTGAATTTGAATTCTCTCATGCCATTTTAGTCTCAGAATGGAAATGAAAATGCAATAAATACATTGTCAATCAACTCATTAGTGTGGGGCTTCAGCTTGAAATGAGCCTGAGAATAGGGTACTTAAGCTTTTACAGCTGTGTTTACACTGCATAACATATAATAGAACAATAAATCTACATCTGACGCTCGGTGTGTATTCACACATGTCTCAAGGATAAACTTTATAGTTTGCTTTATCAGACTGTTTCTAATCTCAGTAAGGGCACTACAGCTCCACATTCTTTCAGGCACAAAACAATGAGTTAGGACACAAGCTCTGTAGCAAGAAGGGAGCTTGAGAGGGCAGCTTTATTTTTTCCTGTCCAGTTCTAGGTTTGCGTTCTGTTAATTTTTCATTTGTTTTAACTTTCATTTGACAGCTCCCTTCTTTTATGCGAGTGGATAATCTTATATATTTGGTAATCTACTTGAACTAAATGTTTGTTGGAACTGTAATTAAATAAAGGGATGTCGAGCTCTGACTTTTGTACATAGCTTAATGTAATTTGTAAATATTAAGAAAGTTGAAAATAAGTGAAATATTTACTTACGTAATCCTTACTACCAATCTCTGGATACATGAACATCTGGCCTTTCTTTAAAACGTCCAGCTGGTTCTGCCCTGTATTTCTAATTAAATTATTCTCAGAAGGAAATTATTTAATTATCATTTCTACTTTCAAGTCACGTCACTCCACATTGAGAAACACTGGAATAACAAGGCCGCTGTTAGTATTGGCCAGTGAAATATATACTCATTTTATATATATATATATACACACAAGTTTTTTTTTTTTTTCATAAGTGATCGGGGGATTTACTGTAGCATTCAGAGGGAAGCTCTTCAGGCATTGAGGACTAATAAAGCCCAGTCCATTCCTCAGTTTGGCCTTACTTCAAGAAAGAGGCATGCATCCAAGCGGAGGGGCCCTGGATAATTTCATTACTGCTGAAAAACATTTGGTGGACATCTCTCCCGGCTTTTTTCCCAAGAATTTACAACAAAGAAATAAAATGTAAACTAAACTCACCTCACTACTTTTATCACGCAAAGTTCACCCCAAGACTCAAAGGTGTTGAATGACTTGCTTTATTTCTCCTCCTCATAATTGAATTCCCATGAGTTGTTATCACAGATGTCTCTAAATTAGACATTAAAGATGTAAGGTATAAAATGACAACATTATGTCTCCCATATGAGACGAAGGTAAAGGTTTTCTGGGAGATGATCTTAAAATTGCTGTTGACATGTTCCTACACGAAAATTCAAACCAGTGTTAGTGTCCTTCCTTCAAGTATGGCAAAAATAAATATATATATATAAAGATATGGAGCTATTATGAAGCCCTTACTGAGAATAAAAATTAGAAAAATTTATCTTCTGGAAACACTTAATCCTAAAGAGTGTGGTGGTACACCCTGGAGACGGTGCCAGTCCATCACAGGGCATTACACACACACACCACAACAATGTGTGTTTCTGCGATTGTGAGAGGAAACTGGAGCACACGGAGGAAATGCAGAGAGAACAAGCTAAACTACTCACAGCTACCCAAGGCAAGGACCTCTCACACAAACACACATTTAAATATGTACACATTTGTATGTATTACATTTTATACAGAGAGAAAATGAGTTGTTGAGGCTGTATGTAAGCACAAGGTACTTTGTCCTAACTGTGCACTGAATTAAGCTAACATCTAAATTTGGTTTTTTAAAACCCAGCGCCCAAGACACTAATAAAACTCCCAGTAAACCAAAGAATTGTTCATACTTAATATCATTTACAATGTGCCATTTCTGGCAAAAACAAACTAAATCAGGTAAATAACATTTCTACCTAATCACTACATTTCAGTCTTGGCTGGAAAAATTTGGCACTTTCAAAACCGATGAAGTCAGCTCTGATACCATCTAAGGTGGTCATCTTTCTTAGAGTTATCTTTCTCCCGCTCTCAGTCTTGGCAAATTGAGTTTTCCTGCGGAGGCACTGTAAATCTCATCCCACCAGATACTTCCTCCCTCATCTTCACTGACGGCTTCCTGATGACACTTAAATCAGATCAGTGCTTGGGCCGGGTCGGGAGGAAAATTCCCCCAATACCTGTAGGATTACTCCCCTGATTGCCTTCGTAAACATTGGGGGATAAAGACAGGGTCCCCATGAGGCCGTCCTTAACACAGACGTGATGTACTAACGCCAGTGTTTAAATCTCTTTTTTGTACTCTGGAGATGCGGCTGGCCTCATTCTTACACTCCCTCAGCTTCTGAAACTCATTTGTAAAGACTTTTTAAAAGGGGTCATATTTTGCAGCAATTTAATGGTAATTTTTCCCTTCATTCCTTTGTTCGTCCGTCCGTATAAATGCCTTGAAGAACATTCAGCAGGGATTAGATCCTGCACGAGATCCTGCTTTTTGAATTATTTCAGAGCTAAGTGTAGGCCAAGCAGGGTGGAATAAGTTGGAGTGTTAGACTGTTGAAGTCGCCTCATTTTCCATGTTTTAAAGGAGCACTAGGTAGTATTTTTACCTTGAAATCAAAAGAATTGGGATACTTTACTGGCCTGTAATAGGGAGTATAGAGCCTCTGTTGAGGCTATGCTGGCATTGGCACAGCAGAAACTGCACAATGTTACTTTTGGAGGAGGGTAGGAAACCATCCCACCCCCCGCCCACTTTGATTTCAGGATAATGTGTGTGTGTGTGTGTTTACATGCACTTAATATCCCAGTAACTGCACAAAATCAGATCTTGGGAGTAATCCATTCACCACTGATTGGACCCATTTTACTTGCAAATATGGTCCTTCTTGTTGGTGAGAAAAATTAAATATGTGCTGGAAACTGCTCTACACATTCTGTCGGGTTACGTTTGCATGAATCCGCAGTCTGAGAAATCAAATAAAAAACAAAATGTAAATCGAGGTATGATTACACGCCCTGAGAAAACAGATTACTGAGCTAAGAGTCCAGGATTTTAAACAAGTTTCTTACTCTTACTTTTAAACAGAAATCAGAGCATGCTGTTTACGAGACCATTGTATAATCAGATAACTCCAGAAATATTTGATCAAATTATTAAATTCATGTAAATGCACTCAGTGCTGTAAAAGTTAACTTAACTTTGCAACTATAGGGGGAGCCCCAGAGCAAAAATAAAATAAAAACAAATCTTACTTAGTGTACCTTTAAAGAAGAATCTACTCCATTTTACATTAAAATGTGTCTTCTTTAATGTTTAAGAGAGTGGTTTGATGTGAACTGCTCCTTTCTAGACACACAATCAAAACTGTCCAAGATATTAGTGAATATTAGGAAGCACATTTACTGTATACAGTATAATGCCACTAAAAGTTAAAATATACATCTTCAAAAACGAATTGAACTAATTCAAGAATAATCTATTAGTGATGTGTGTTCAATAGTGCTCACATGAATCTTATTCAATCACTCTATCAAAAAAAACACTAGGTTTAGACGCACTGGAGCAAATGCACTATGCCCATTGCCAGCAGGAGCTAAACAGGTATAAAGTCCCCTAAGATTGATCAGCAGAACAGTGGCACTTCACCCTCTGGAGTGATTGAGGGCCACACCTTCAGGATGAGAAAAATAACAACAATCGTATCTGACCTAGTGTAGAATCTTACTGCAGCACAAGGAGACAACCCCCTAATAATAACCTTGATTTTTAAACGACAGATATATTACTTCACAGTTTTTGCATCAATCCCTTATGAATACACTGACTGATGCATTGTTTTGTGATAGTGATAGTTTTGCTTAAATCTCTGTGACACAGGATTTTCTTTAAAAAAAAAACAATAATGGTGAAATTTCCCTTTTTGCAAAATCAGTGTGGAGACCAAAATACATTCTGAACTGTTGCCGTGGACTGTGATGAGACCCATCAGGGCTTTCTCTGTACATGAAAATCTCTTCCTTTTTCTGCTGGTTATTTTCTTATTTTCCTTATCTTTCCTTGTTGACTTGGTCAGAGAGTTAAATGAAATGTCCACTATTTGTGATTAATACATATTTCTGCCCTGGATTCACTTTGCAGGTGCTTCCCAGCTGAATAATTGTTAATTTCATAATTAACAATTCTGCAAGTCTCATCAAATTGCAACAAATCTATTCTGTCATACGTGAAAAAGGAGGCTATTGGTTGGAATTGTTGCAACTTTGCTGCAGAAAAAGCATCTGCTTCTTTGAGAAGACGTTATTCTGTAAAGCCCATCTGCTTGAAGGTTGGCTGCTGTGTAAAATGTAAATAAAAACAGAATGAAATAAATCACATGCAAAACATTTAAAACCCATATTCCATTACAAATGGCACAAAGACAATATTTCAAATGTCGAAACTGAGAACTGTGTACACAAAGTTAAAACTCAAAAATGCAAACAAATAAACCATATATAAACAGGACCCAGACAAGCTGCCAGCCTCTGGGCCTGAGCTTATTTAAGATGGACTTGGTAAAGTGCAAAAAGAAAATAACTTCATCATTTACAAACATTGTCTTTGTACTATTTTAAACCAAATATAGGGTTTAAATGATTTGCATATCATTGCATTTTTTATTTAATTTACAATTTGCACAGCATCCCAACGTTTTATATTATGGGGTTTTAGATGTTATGGGTTTTTTAGATGTTAGGACATTGCAGTAGTAATTTAATGGCATTCTACCACAAGTCACTTAGTGCAGCTGGTGTTGGATGACTAATTCTGCATAACAAATTCCCAGGGATACAGTTCCACTGCTCAACACACCAGTGCTGGGGGCTTATACCATATTATTCCATGCTTGGAATGGGGCATGGTGACATTATACTCACATGCGGCTGCTGAAATGAAGTAGCTACATTCACTAAATAGAAGGGCTTCTGGAACTTTTTCGCACTATCCAGTTTAAAATGAATATAAGTCTGTAATACATCCAGCATGACTTTACATTTCATTATGCACCTGATCTGGTTGTGTATTGCTTTCCTGCCTTTTTATGCATGACTGATGGGGTGGAACTCGTTGCTGCCACTTTCTTTATGAAATTCCAATCTGTCAAAACAGATGTAGCCACGGGCACACAGTAAATAGCCGAAAATGTGCCACATACTTTTCGGTGCCCGGCACATTTAATCCTTTGTGTTCAAGAAGGCCTGCTAGTCCTCAGTCGCCAGAAAAGAAATCAGACCTAACAGGATAATAATGGGACACCACAAAGTGAACTCTGTCAAAGAACGAAAGGTCGAGAGGAGGAAAAAAAAGCCACCTGAGTGTAAAGAAAAAGTAATAAAATACTTTCTGACCAGTGTAGCCGCCCATGAAATTGAGGTTTTAGTGACTGAATGTTGCTCTATTCTTTTGGAACTGTACTGGTTGGAAAGAAGGAAAACTGATTGTTTCACTCCCCTTTCAAAAAACACAATCCTTACCATTAAAATGTGGCTGAAGCTTTTGGGGCACTTCTAGATTACATGTGGTTCTGGGGTGCACACAGAATTTAAAGGGGCAATGCTGTACCCTCTTCTTGCCAATAAGTCATAGGGGCGCAAATGTGCCTCTAGTAAAAAGCCTGTTAAACACTAACATTTTTGAATGATTTAAAACTAAAGTGTGCCTTTTGGATGAGAAATGAAGTTTGAATTATTTAAAAAAAATTAATTGAATGCATTCAATTTGTTTATGTGCACTTTTTAAAAATATATATATAAAAAAATCAAAACAGTATAAATCTCAATTTTCTTGCATTTTCCAAAACTGCGTGTTTTCTCTCTTCATAAAGGTGCTACACAGTGTTCTTTGAGCAATGCCATAGAAGGACAACATTTGGTTCCCTAAAAAAACATGTTTGTTTAAAAGAGGTGAGAGAGTGAAAAGCCTTTTAACGATTTTACAGTCCATCACTTGATCTTAAGGTTCTTTACCCATTTAAATGTTTTAGCAGAAAAATATATTTATGAAAAAATATGTTCTTCTGGATATACACATTGAGTACACCGAAAATATGAGAAGAATTTGTTATTAACCTTCTGCCGCTCCACATTTTTTATGACTTTGTCTAGACTTTGATGTGATTCTGTGATTCTGAAACAGCAGTATTTAAAATGAACATGCTCATGAGTTTTGTTGGGTGGTGTTACATGCCCTTAACATTATTTTCTGCGGAAACGTAATGTCTGACTGTTTGCTTTAATGGTGTTGAATTATGTATTTATTTGTAGATCAGTGGCTATAACCAAAATATATTTCTGTTAGCAATAATTACCATGTCTATTGTGTAGATGCCTGTCTTTAAATATTTACCAATGTCCATTAATCTGTGTAAAAATTGGGCCCCAACTGAAAGAGTTTGCTGCTCACCGTTTTGAAAAGCAACTGGGGCATTATGGGAAATGTAGTGTATATATTAAATGTGCCTGTATTAAATTTGCGCAACATATCTTGTAGTTCTGCTCAGCAATACTTGTTGTACCACTGTGATTTTAGTGGGGTACAACAACACAGCAATTGGGTCTAATAACGCCTCTGGCTTTTCTGAGCGCTTTGCAGTTTGAGGTCATGTATGAGCTGGGATACAGGAGATTGTCACAGCATTGACTGTACTAGATGCTGGACGGTGTCACTCTCGCCATAAGACAACCACATCTGAACTGAACTAAACACAACAAACTGCTTTCATTCATGACCTGTACTCTGCTCAAGTCTTATGTACAACAATGTCACTCAAAGTGGAATGTTCTGGCAGCTATTGTGTTAAAAAGTACACAGCGGTCGAAGATGAATCTTTGACTGGAATGTCATGACAACCGAACAAACTAAAACACTCCTGATTGAGAGGATTCGCTATAAAGACGAGAAAGCAGTGGTTTATAGGCTCTGGCCCTCTGTGTGGAGCACTTTACTATGGAAAACTTCTGTTGACCAGAACAATGCCTACTATTGCTTCTGGAGATGAAATCCTGCTTGTGCTCTGCTGTAGAATGACCTCCTGGCAACCCAGCTTTTCAGCTCCCTACATTGTGGGAGGAGAGAGGGGAGAGATCAGAGCATGTGGATGTGTACAAGCAAGTGACTGAGTCAGAGTGAGAGAGTGAGAAAGGGAGAGAGTCTTCTCCTCTTGCCCCTGCTGAATAGAACTTCAGCTGAGTCGTGCAGGAGCAACAGAGCAGCTTGTCTCCTCTACAGGACAGGGCACAAAACAAAACTCCAGCAGCAACTCCTGCAGTTCCACAGCAATGAATGACATCAAACTGGCCCTGCTGGGCAGCGAGGGAGCAGGAAAATCAGGTGAGTATATCATATAGTTTGCTCTTAATTCACACATATAGATATCTTATGGATACCTTATGAACAAAATTTTATTTTAATCATTTAATAGTTCAATAGTTTTCAGAGCAGGAACAGTTTGTTGGCTCATGCCAGATTACACTTGCCAAATGATGTGGTACACCATGCCCTCATTTGTTCGGTTCCACTGAATCTATACAGTAATGTGTGTCAACCTTCCTAAATGCAAAGAGGAATTATGTCTGCCTGGTGCACACCGTGAAAGCACTTTGTGTATTGGAGAAAGAGAGGGAGGCAGGGTGGTGGGGAGGGTAAGGGGGTGGAACGAGGTCACTGTTATTCAAATCACCTGAAAGGGAAATTTAAATTGATGGTTGTAACATGCAAGTAATTGCTAAAACTGATGAGGGATTATTGGGTTTTCTTTTTTTTTTTTTTTTTTTTCTTCCCCTTTCTGCAGAATAAGGACAGACTGAGCCCCTCTGGCTACATACCTGCGCCTGATGACTATTAAATAACCGGAAAATAATTAGACAGGGTCCCCTCTGACCAAAAAATTAAGAGGTAGCATTGGAGCACTTTTCTTTCTGGTGCTCTGCTGAAAAGAGACAGGGGATAAGATGAGGATAAAGGGAAATAGCATGGTATGTTTTGCTAGGTCTGAGAGGGATTTCAGTGGGGAAACGCACAGAACCGCAGCTGTATTCCTGACAGCTGTGGGGTATAGGCTAGTCGGCGGACGCGAAAATAGCCAAGTTCACGTGGCCACCGCAGCGGTGGGTCTGTTTCCGCATGGAAAGTCAAGCCCTGAGTAAGACAGGACAGCTTTATGGCTCTAAAATTTAATATAGACCAGGCAATGTGCTCACGATTTGGGGAATGGGCGGAAAACAATCTGAATCAAAACAAAACAGAACAAAAACCAAACAAAAAGCAACAGGCCAGATATACACCAGTACTCCACGTACACCCCGGCCAAGTCTTTAATGAGAACCTGGAATTCACCGTTTCCCCCCCTTTTTTTCCTCCCCTATCCTAAGGGTTCAAAACATTTCTGTACATCACGAGTTGAGATGATGGCTTTCAGTAAGAATCTCACTTCTCTTGTCTTTAGCGGTTTTGGTGAGATTCCTGACCAAGCGCTTCATTGGGGAATATGCCTCAAATGCAAGTAAGTACAGTAAAATTTCCCTCCAATGTTTAATGAGCTGACAATATGGCCAGAACCTTACTCATATGTTACACACATAATCCAGTGACTGTTTTAACTGCAGCCCTGCTGCAACTGGCATCACCCCAACAGTCTTAACTCACAGCACAAAGTCTCATTTTATGCCCTACTAATGGGGGACATGGTTACAAATTCTGCACAAGGCCCTCCATTACACCGAATGGAAAGGAGGAACAAATCTGACAGCTGACGTAATGTAAACACACACTTTTCAAAAAGTAGACACTTTATGAGGATTGCTTTTTTAAAGAGCCGCTCTCCTCGAGGCATGAGAATGTGTTGTCATGTGGAGGCACGATACTAATATACAACTTCCATCCATTCCATGTCTGGTCGGCCTTTTAAATATATTCATCTCTCCGTTCCATGTCTGCACTGGTGCCAAAGATTTTTTAACCACTGGTCTACAGCGTGCGTATCACATTACACGCACTTCTTCCTCTTTTTTCTCTGGAATGATGTTTGTGTTCCGTGTTTACAATTAACAGCCGTCTTTTTATACAGTACACGTGAATGTCGTAATTCTTGGAATTTCTTTCAACTTCGTTACAGACTCCTTATACCGTAAAAGGCTCTCCATTGATGGCAGACAGTTGAACTTGGAAGTCTTTGATCCCTGCTCACAGGTATAGTTAGTACTAGCTTCTCTGAAATCATCGTATCACAATACAGACACTGACATAGGGGTACAATCTTTGGGATGCCTCCATATGGGAAATGTATGTTATGTTCCGATCTGATTTATGATTCTTCCCCTCAAACTGCATATGCCCTGCACTTCCTTTGAAAGCTGAGCTTGACTCTACTTATACCCACTGCATCTGGGACCTCTTATTTAAGTCTTTGGGACTTGCTGGACTTGATTCACAAAGCCAAGGTTAAGACATGGTCACAGTCCTGCTTTGTAAATGTATTTGTGATCCGTATAAAGGGTGCAACATGTCTTTGCATCAGTTCAAACCCCTGCAAGGCAGATCTCTTGAAGTGACATCGGGAACCAAAGGGTGCTGTGAGCTTCAAACATGTTCAGAACTTCTCTATCATTGTTTTCCAGTCCAGCACTATTCACTAAAGAGAGTTAACTAACAAAAACCAAGACACAGCCATTTTTCCATTCAGTCAGGTATGTCTTCAGAGACATGAAATTTTATTTTGCCCCCCCCCCCCAAAAAAAGGCCCCATGTGCCCTTTCTCTTCCCGGCAGAGTGGAGAGAGCAGATGCATCCTGGAAGAGCCCATGGATTGGGCTGACGCTTTTGTGGTGGTGTACACCATCAGCGACTACATGTCCTTCCTCAGTGCCAAGAACATCCTGCATCAGATCAAAGAGAGCCGTAGGGAGACCTGCAAAGGGTGAGTAAAAGTCCCCACTGACCCCTGTTGACCTGACTGCTCATGCAGACTGGAATGGGAGGGCAAAGTTTTAATGAATTAATGAAGGCCATTTGTGGGAATGAAAGGGGAGGCAGTCTGGTTAGATCTGTGCAGACACAAGACAGCAAGAGACAGGCTCGCACATGCCACACTCTGGAAATAAACAGGACATGCATGTATTTGAATGTCTTTGATGAAAGTCAGAAAGGAGACACATTTTGTGCCCATTAGCTTAAATGTAGTAAATCATGACTCTAAATGGTCCGCTGGGTTTGAATAAATCCAATAAGCTTTTTCTTTTTCCTTTTTTTTCATACAAAGTCCCTTATTAGAGAGCTGTAAAAGTCAAAAAGGTTTGGGATTTCACTAGTTGCGTGTCATTTGAAAGTCATCAGGACACAGTGGTGACTAAGAGTATGAGGCTGGACAGCTGGATCCTATTAGTGCCCCCAAACAAGGCAATTGAGATCACATGGGTGGCTAGAACCTAGTCTTATCCAATGCCTTCCCTCAAAACACCACCATAAGGGTCCCAATGATTCCTCATAGGCTCTGGATCCACTGAGACCCTGAACCGAATGAAGCAGTTACAGAAGATGAATAAAAGAATATTGGAACCAAAAAGAATATTACAATAAACATTAGAACCAACACATTTATCGACCTTCCTCCAAAACCTGCATAGTACACTTTCTGTAGTGCTGAGGCCAGAGTAGTAATAACAGAGGCTCTGTTGCCCTTATTACAGGCAAGTGAAGCTTCATAATGATTTTGAGGCTATAATTTTAAAGTAAAAATATGCTAGGTTCTGAGAACCAAAAATACAGAATCCATAACCAATAAATGTCATTTTATAATTGAGAAAACTGTCATTACTATTGAGAGTTATAAAAACAGGTTTATAAAAAGAATATTTCCTTGAATAATCCGTTTTTGCTTCCATTCCACTTTTTCTCGGTTGCGCTTCTCTCAGTCTCGCTTTCGCCTCCAAGTTTCTTGCTTTTGACGGTGTCGGGATCTAGACAGTCATTGGCTGCTAAAGTTAAGCCCCACCTACCCAGCTGATTCTGCACACCCTAACCCTGATTGCAAAAGGACTCTAAGCCTCTCTGAGGAGCTGTGCATTACTAAAAGACATCATCGTTAAAAGTATTTGATATGTCTTACCTGTGTTTGCAGATCGGTCTTTTTCCAGTCAGGGTAAGATTGGCGCACTCTTGCTGACGTAGCGGGGTGTGCTATATCAGATGGGCGGGGCTTCACTTAAGCAGCCAATGACTGTCTAGATCCCGACCACCGTCAAAAGTCAAAAGCGAGAAACTTCTGGAAGAGAAAGCGAGACTGAGAGAAGCGCAACCGAGAAAAGGCGGAATGAAAGCGTATTCAAGAATATTAAACTGAAAATAGAGGATTATATACAGAAATATTCTGTTTGTAAACCTGTTTTTATAACTCTGAGTATTAATGACAGTTTTCTCAATTACAAAATGACATTTATTGGATATGGATTCTGTTTTTTTGGTTCTCAGAACTTTAGAACATATTTTGACGCCATACTTTACCTAGTGCTCCTTTAAGCAGCTCTTTGTCTAACAAACCTAATTGACCCTAAGGATTTTTTTTTTTTTTTTACATTTACTGTCTGTAACCGGTCACAGATGGAAAAAAAAAAGAACTAAAAGAACACAAACCTGTACTCACTCAGAGAACACTGTTTAATCATAATTTATCTCTTTTAATATCCAGTGTTTTGCGATCCTGCAGGTTTACAGAACATTGCATTTTATACCCATATTATGCACCTCTAGCCTGTGTTATAATGTCTGCTGTGTTGGCAGGTTCTTAACCTTGCCTTTCAGTTTAATACTGAACACTAATGGAATGTGTTCTGTGGTGGGCAGTTTTTCAAAAGCATACCAAAATATAAAGATCATCTTAAGTTCTGAGCGTTTACTGTACCACTTACTCTTTCATCAAATGAAAATGGTTGTTTTATGGTTGTTAGAAGACAAGAGTATTGATCTCATATCATTGGTTTGTATTTGATTTTTGGACAGTGAGACAGATGTACCCATTTGCCTGGTGGGGAATAAACAGGACCTGTGCCACAGTCGAAAGGTGAGCGAAGAAGAAGGACGGTCTCTAGCCCTGGAGCACAAGTGCATCTTCCAGGAGGTGTCTGCGGCCGAGAACTACCTGGACATCACGAACCTCTTCACTAAACTCATGCGTCATGTGATGGAACAGATGAAGTACAGATCAGACCGCAGACGCTACAGCGGTTCCAAATCCATGGCCAAGCTTATTAACAATGTCTTTGGAAAACGGAGGAAGTCTGTCTGAACGCAAACAAGACAGAATGGAAGACATAGTGGCTCGATCTTGACTGAATTGGGAATGTTTTTGTAGCTTGGATAAGTTCCACTAAACCTGATCTTTTCTGGATGTCTCTGTATGCGCAAATGGCAACTAAAGGTAATCAAATCTAGCCTGATTACTAGAGGATAGCAGCCAGTAGCATACTCTATTTAGGCATGATTCCTCCTACGTAAATTGCATAAAAGGCAGAAGGTTTGTATCGAGCACGGTAGCCAAATGGGCAAGCTGTCACGTATATAATCCCCGTTAACTTTTCCACCTGTCTAATGATGTTAAAGCACTGATTCTGGCCAGTGTTTTTAGAACATACCTTGGGAACAGTGAACTCAGAAAGTGTATCCACACACTTTGCTTTCATGTGCCTACGTGAAATCATTTTCATGCCCTCTTGTCTTTTAGTGAAAGCTGGAAAAGCCAAGAGCTCCAGGTAACCGAATCTTCCTCTGAAACCCTTTTCATCTGCAACATGTATGTACTTCAATCAGATTTCAAATATCATTACCGAAGATGGGGAATGTTTACAAAAGCTGGAGGTTTTTCCTCTTCACTTCAAAGTGCTGTGTGTATATTTTCTCTCTCTCTCTCCCTTTCTCTCCCTCTCCATCCCCTCACGCTCTAAAATCTCTCTGTGGTAAGGGTCTGGGTTTGCATCAAGCGATGCACAACTACGTCCTAGCAAATTTCATCTTTCTGGCTGAAGTAATGAGGTGAGAATTGTGCACAAATTGCCTCCCCAACAACAGCTTATGGCATTCGACTTCAAATAGATCTCCCTCGCGTTTCAGTTTGGCATTCTTAAGTTGTCTGGTACTCATTTTTGTGTTTCTACAATGGGTAAAACGACTTCTCTCAAGGTAGAACAAAAGTGGGCTTGAGCCTTTCTTATGTAGCTGAAATGCAATGTGTGTAGTATTAGCATTACAGATATATGTTTACTTATACCTGTAATACAAAATCAGTAGTGATCCTAATGTTCTTCGAAGACTGTTCAAAGAGTTTCTGCATGCAAATCCTTACTTTCTGATGAGTGATGAATGATTGTTCTTGATTTTTGTATGTAAAGTTGAAAGCATTAAACAATCATTGATACATCCACGGTGCTTCCCATTAATTATTATTATTATTATTATTATTATTTTATCCTTGAAACCACTGGTCCTAGAACTGATGGTCTAGTTTTCTTGACTGATAAAGTCCAATTTGCTGATTCACTATGAAGTTAATCTTTATAATCCACAGCACTGTTCAGTTGGCAGTTGCCAGAACTATAGTAATTAAGCCAAAGATGTTTGAAGTATACAAGGGCTTTAAAGACATTTGCATGCTCTGCTGCCACTCATCTGGAGATTGTTATCTTTTGTGGAGGGCAGAAACACTGGTCGACCTTGAGACTGTGTGGTTTTGGAATACTGTCGTGCAGAGATTTACTGCAGTTTGCTCCTTAATTGCATCCCATGGTTTTGAAATACAACCGCTCGGGCCTGTTCTCTGTACAAAAGCCAGTCATCTTATTATACTTTATCTGCTGCCTTGTAAAATTCAGCCACATGTTAAAAATAAATAACAGTTTTCATTCTTCACTCTTTCTCTCTCTCTCGGAAACACACACATGACCTATATATATTGGTCCTGTGCAAAATTCAGAGACCACCCTTTTTTCAATTACCCGTCCAAATGGTCATTAGTTCATATGCATACAGAGGGGAAATGACAAAGATAATACATGAAAATACATTGGCATCAAAACTGCCAATCAGATAAACAGAGCTGAAAAAAAAACATCAGACCAATTCACCCATGCGTCAACCACTGAATGTGTTTTGAATAATGCGGATCATGAGAAGAATAAAATTTGACTTGAAACTTCATTTTAAATAAAATATGTTTATGAGGGGATAATATGATTTAATTCAGAGCAGCATGTGTGAAATACAAAATAAATTCCAATGTGTCCAAATTGTTTGACATCTTTAAAAACATATTACTGTCAGTGCTAGTGTTTCAAGTTATTAAATCTCATTAATTCATTCATGTGTTTTATGTAACTGCTTCATCCTGTCCAGTCTTGCGGTGGGTCTGGAGACTACCTGGAACCACTGTGTGTAGGAAAATACCCTGGACATGGTGCCAGTCCATCACAAGATGTGCCACACACTCAATCAGTCTCTCACACATGTCTATGGACACTTCTACCAACATGTTTTGGACTGTGGGAGAAGACCCATGCAGACACAGGGAGAACACACCCAGCATCTGAACCCATAACCCCAGAACCTTGGAGCTTTGTGGCAGCAACACTACCTGTAGCTCCACATATTATTGAATTATTGAATCCCAACAAAACTAAATATTATGACACATGTTGTGATTTGCAAATACAACCATCACTAATGCTGTCTGTACCTGCAATGAATACATGCATGCTGTGGTTATGGAACAGCATTTATTGTGAATAGCACATGATTCCTGAAGTCCTATGTAATTTACTGCAACTACACTGAATCATGTTTTGCAGGTGTCGACCACCAGATGGAGACCAATACCAATGAACATTCACAACAGCAAGCATACACAAGCACATAAAGACAAGTTATTAAACTACATCCCAGTCATCAATTAACCCCCTAAAAACGCAACTCTTTTCATCACAATTGAATCTTTAGACGTTATTTTCAAGAAATAATAACATAATGTCTTAAAGCAGGCTCAGATGTGTCTTTACATCTTCGTCGTTTATATAAAAATCTGAATATAGTAATCTCCATCCACCAGTCTATCACCTGGATACAGATCGCAAGCCCCACCCTACTAGTCAGTGGCTGGATTGGGATTGGTTACTTAGGATTATGCTGTAAGAAATCTGGGTGGTCTGGATTTGTCTGTTAGACTGTGTCTGGAAATTTTTGATTTAGCTAGATTAATGCAACAAGGCTTCTTAAAATACAAAATAATATCTCATAAACGGTGACTTTATTTGGGAAAGCAAGTTTCATTTTTTAAATATTTTTAGATAATTTCAAGGGATTTTCGTGTTCTGCTATTGTTCATCTTGTTTAGCAAGTGTTTTCATATAGTTTCAGTGTTTAAAGAACTAAAAGACTGACATTGAGGTTGTGAGAGCTGTTGTTCGGACAGTTAGCCGCTGACCTGTGGGGAGTGCTCTTGTCCCTCAGCTGAGACCGTAGTTAAAGCCAAAGCTTTTGTTTGCCTTGAGGGAGAAAACTTGGGAGAGAGTCGGCGGAGTGACAGAAACTTGGCGCAGGGGGCATTTCGATGACCAGTGAGAAGTGCAGTGGAAGAACACATCCGTACATATGTTATGGGAGGTAAATATATGGTTATCAAAAATGGAAAATAAGGTTTTGTCGTGTAACTTCTTTATGGTTTCAGTTCTCAGCGGCTAGCGCTGGAGCCTGAGTCGAAGCGCGATAAGGCTGTTGTCATGGCAACACACGCTTGAGCGGTAGTGTGGCTAAGCTAGCAAGCTATTTTTTAACCAGTTAAAAAAGACCGACTACAAGAAGTCACCAATAAGTCTTTAACGCTGGGTAAAGTCAAGGTAGAAGTCCACTCTCGGGTTTATCGATGCGTATCTATAAAACTAGATGTATCTGAAGTTTTAGCTAGGCGGAGTGACTCACCTTTAATCTCAATTACACTAGTGATATCTACTTAAAGCAGAGCTGGCAAAAGGCTTTTACGTGTCTGAGCAATTGAATCGACCTTTTAAAAATATAATGAGGATTTTACACGCCTAACTTAACCTGGAGAAGCAGACAGAAGACAAACATTTGCGGTGCTCCTAAAACGTTATCTCCAGGCTTTTACTCTGAAGTTATCTAGTTTGTATTGAATACAACCGTAACTTTAAACCATATACGGACAACCTCAGCTGTTTCTTAACTCTGCTTCTACAGACTCCTAAAGACAAAGAAATGCGTTTAAAACTGTTTATAATATAGGTATCCTACCACCAAGGCTGGCAATGGATGTAATCTTAAATGGAAATTCCTTAATTTTTCAAGTTTATGCATAATTAATTCATTATAAGTTTAAAAATAGTTAAATTTAAATCATTAGTTTCAGAGATATATAGCTAGCTACTAAGTCAAAATCATTCACAGCAGTGGTGCTAGGAACCAGACGTCACAAGACTTTGAAGCCCCCTTCTGATCATTGATGAAACACAAAACATTTCAATGCTTATCAGTAGTATATTTTTATTTTCAAGAAAAAAAAAGTCCCCAAATGCCTTAAATGCAGTTAATGAGTCAGCAGGGTGTTTGCCACTGTGTGCCTCAGCATTCTGTGACCCCACGCTCTAAGTTTACATTTCGTGCTGAACTGTTCTTTGGTTCCAAGGGGGCGAAACCTTTCAAAACTTTGGGATTCTGGGACCTATCTATATTTGTGGAAATGCTCTGAATGTTAAAATTAGGTGCGCAAACTGGAACCAAACTCATTCAATGTTGGTGGGAAAGGGCTATGAGAGTATCAGGCAAAGAAGAGTTAAAATCAGAGCTTCTGTGTGTGTTGCTTGATGCTGCTGCTTGCTTGGATGTGAACTGTGTGTGGCTCATTGTCATTTAGAGGAACAGTTGCTGAAAACAATTCTGTGCAGGGCTGTTTACACCAAGTCAGTATGGTGCTGTGTTGTTAGATCCTTATAGTAGTATGACAAAAAGCATGTCACAAACATTTAACTAAGACTCTAGGGGACTGTGTTAGCTAGTAGAAAATGAGTATAACATGTCACACACTTCTGTGAGTTTGGGGGAAGTTAAGGAAAGAAGGTAGCATCAGTTAGATCCTCAGGCATTCCTCTCCTTTCAGAGTTTCCAGTGTAGAGTACAGAGTACAAATGGAATAATTCACATTTCTCATAATTAATGTTCCCAAGTTAGTTAGCTAGCCACTTCAGCCTAACACACACTGGCTGTTTTGAAACAGCACTGAGCATTAAGACACCTATTACTATGCGGGTTCTATGCCAGATAATTATATTTAGCTGGAGCAGGTCACGGGGAGTTAATTGCTACTTCTGTGAGATTTAAATAATTATTGGCGTCAAGCTGCTGAATATTGGTTGCCATTGCAACGTTGCCTCTCTTGGATTGAATTCTCTGTATTGCCCCAGTTTCATGTCAAATGAAATACGCTAGATGCTGTGGACAGATTAAGGCAGTTTAGTAAACACATTTCTACAAAGTGTTTTTGTAGCTTCAGCATATCTTACCTATAAGGTATCCCATGTCACATCCAATTAAGTCATAACCTAACATTGTCGTCTATTACAGGTCTACGATTGTCTTTCTTTGACCTGTACAGGTTGCCAGAAAAAGGTTCAAAAGCTATATAATGGAGCATAATTTTAGTTATTATAGGAAGGATAAAACTGTTTTGTTGAGTGGTCCTTCTTTTTCAGTTGTGCATAAAAGGTGTTGGAAAATGTACTTGAAATCTATTTGTGTGGTTTTGATTATGGTCACATGGGTCTCTTAGCAACTTGTAGTCTCGACTGGCCCTCAATGCAACTTTGGTTGAGAAACCTGATCTACCACCTCTCAGAAGAATTTGTACAGCCTCTACATCATGATCAGCCATCAGACATGTAAAAATGACCAGAGAATGCCGTGATAAATTAAGTCCTTTTGTGTTTAAACACAGTGATGTGTCAATACATTGTAACCACTGGCCTGACAGTCCTTCTTGTGTCACCCACAAATATATTTACTTTACAATGCACGTTCCTCCCATAACAGTCATAGTCATCATCCTCTTCTTTTCTGCTTAATCCATTTCAGTGTGAACAAAGAATCCCAGGTATCTCTATCCCCTGCAACTTCCACCAGCTCCTCCTGGGGTATCCCCAGGTGTTCCCAAGCCAGCTGGGAGATATAATCCCTCCAGCATGTCCTGGGTCTACTCTGGGGCCTCCTTACTGTTCGCAATGCCTGGAATACCTCCAGTGGGAGGAGTCCAGGAGGTGTCCTTATCAGACGCCTGAACCACCTTCACTGGCTCCTCTCAACTTGAAGGAGCAGAGATTCTACCCCAAGCTCTTCCTAATCGCTGAGCTCTTCACATGATCATGGAGAGTATGCCCAGCAACCTGCTGGAGAACACTCATTTTGGTCACTTGACTGATAAATTGAGAGCTTTGCTTTCGCTGCAAAAATCAATGCCACCAGGAACCCATGGACATTGTACTGCACCCCCTACTATAGATGCTGAAGCATTAAGAGATCCTTTCACTGAGTTGTTGATGTTTCCAGTCACTTCCACTTTGTTATATACCATTGACAGTTGACTATGAAATATTCAGTAGCGAGGAAATTCACAACTTTTTGCACAGGTGGCGTCCTATCATGGTACCATGCTGGAATTCACTGAGCTCCTGAGTGTGATCTATTCTTCCACAAATGTTTGTAGAAGCAGTCTGCATGCCTAGGTGTTTATTGGTATATTCCTGTGGCCATGGAAGTAATTGGAAAACCTGAATTCTATAATTTGAATGGGGATACATTTGGCAGAATAGTGTACATTCTTAGTAAGTCTAATAATGCTTCCCTATTAACAATTAACAAAAAATGTTAGATCTCCTAAGGTTCACTGCTTTGATCCTCAACATCAGCTTGAGTTTGTAAGCCCACAACCTTGAAACTGTCTCTTAAAGACATCTGCATGCTGAACATCCACACCAACATATCAGTGACAATAGCAGCAAGAGTTCTGAAAGCTGTGGTTTTGATGCAGTAGAGATAAGCCTCAGATTCCTAACCTCACATATGCAATTTCTTCTGTTACTAGCAAGCTACTAAAGGGTAGAATAGCTTAGTCCTCACGCAGTGGGGAAAAATATGATGCAAAGTGGATACAAAATTAAATTCCTACAAGTTTGTGAGAGTTTAGATTAGAACCCTATAGAGCCATTTGCTGTATACCACTGGGACATATAGAGCAAGTAACAGGATCACACAGTATACAAAAACTGAAGTGTCTGCATTGATGTGAAGTATATGGAGTGGCTTATACAAGGCTTCTAGAGCAGTAGCAATTCAAACTTTTTTCAGAGTTCTGTAGTCAGCAAATTGTTGGCCGATGTGTCTAATAGAAATCTATACGTTCACAAGTGAAGCAAGAAAAAAGAAGCAATTGATTGTCCCATTAACTTCTGAAGATAATACCTTTAACCTGTCAGACGTAATAGGAACTCTGCTTTTTCAAACAATAAAAAACAAATCATTTAGAGCCTTAAAATATTTGCCACTGAATGATTACTTTCAGAACTTTCTGAATTCTCTGAAGGTCTCTCGCTGCTGTTTTAAACCATGGTTTTAAGGGTGCCAGAGAAATCCAGACTCGAGGTGAAACATTTAGATAGAATGTTAAAAGGAATCCAATAACATTTGCAGTCTAGACATGCAAAGCACTCTGTCACTAAGTAATGTAATTCCAAGCTTCATTAGGACTGTGAAGTTTATCATTTGTCATCAAAGCCAGCTGTCAATAAATAATTAAGCTGTAGATGAAGAGAATGAAATATTTACGTAGAGAAAAAAGATGATGTCTGTGTGTTTTCTTAATATAAGCAGCACATTTATTTGTGCCTGCATTTATTACATAGACAGAGTTTGTCCCTCTTAAGTGAGATATAAAACATCAGACAGACTATTTAATTGCCTGCTTCTACATACAGCAATCAACACAGCATTGGGAAGTGAAAGAAGTGACATTTTTACTAGCACAGTTATTCTCATGTGGCCAATATATAAGGCTTGCCCCATTATTTTTAAGCCTAATTTAAACTTTATTAATGAGTCAATCTCATGTCACTGTTCTGATATTTCAATGAGATAGACAAAGACATTGAGCAGAGAGAGAGAGAGACGTGATGAAGAGGTAGAAAGGGGAGGGCAGGAGAGGATTGGAGGACAGTGGAGGAGAGAACTCTATTCAGGTCCGGTATTATCTTTGTGTGTCCAGGCCTCATACTGATGTCACATTTAATTTGCACTCGAGACAGAGGCACAGCATCTCTCTTGAAGGCAAAGAGGAACGTTGTGCACTTCCGTCCACAAACAATCGGTAAATAAAACGCTAATGGGGTTCTGACAGTTATGGACGAGGAATGAAAAATGCAGGAGGGGTGGTCAATTGCTGACATCCTATCTGCAATAATTACTTTTAGGCACTGAGTGCTTATAGGGATCTGGGGAACATGGAGGAAACACATGGTCCCTGGCTGGTGGGAGAATGCTTTGACGCAGTTACCATTTATCTCTTTGACGATGATTGTGTGATGTCCTTTATCTGCTTGTCTGATTGGATGTGCTTCTACGCAGGGATGGATTTGTCTTGATGTTGCAGTTGCCATTTGTAACCTTCAGTCTATAAAACTGTGTTTACTGTGATGTGTATATTGTTATATTGGCCACAAAGGATTCTCCTGGGGTTTATGTTTGCAGACTTAAATCTGAAATATTTTGTTTGTGTGTGTGTGTGTGTGTGTGTTTGTATGTTTGTTCAGGTCTAAAGTGCCGGGAGAGACGTTAATTGACATGGCCTTCAAGCAGACTTCAGCTACTTGGTGAGCACACATCCTTTCATTCCACTTAGCCTAATGGCACCTCCTGAGGTGACAGCACAAGCAACACTATGTATGGGATACGGAAGCATATCCAGCATTTCAGCACAGCCGGAGTGCTGTCAGGCTGTGCTATTACTCAGCCCTTGCCGTGCCATTTAAAATGTGGCTTTTATGTCATTTACACGAAGCGCAGTTCTAACACTTTGAGATGTGGATAAGTTGAGTTGACAGTAAATGTCAGAGTCAGTTATTTTGCTGCCTCTGCCTTTTCTGTTAATTCCTGTGCCATGCTGAGTCATTAATTAATTTCAGGTAATGAATGTCCAGTGCATTTAAAACACACTCTCTGAAGAAAAGGTACAGTACTGTACATTATTGTTCCTAAAGGTACATACCGTTTAAATACCATTAGTGGTGTCACGATACCAAAATTCTGACTTTTGTTATGATACCTGCCTAAATATCTTGATACCGATACTGGAAGGAGGATACAATGGCAAAACCTAAAACTTCAGAACAAGTAATGTACTTTTTTACAAGCTGAGGGCGGTTGGCAGAATCACTGGTATCTGCTGGTTAAGTGTCACGCCACATGTGATGTTTCGCCATTTCTGTGTCCAATCATGCAGAGTCATATGTTTATAAGACGTATTTACAGTTTAAATAATGCTGAATGCCTCAATCAATTATGCAATCTCAGTTAGTTCAGAAAAAGGAATAAATTTAACATAAAAGGAAGCAAACGTGTCTTTGGCAGCACTTTTTGCACATTCACAGCTCATTCTGATCTGTGTGAGCTGCCGTATGGGCCGGCTGTGCCGCTCCATCTCTGGAGCAAATGAGCCACGTCGAGGGAGCTGTGTCTTCTCTGGGAGCAGAGAAGCTGCAAAGAGAGAGCTGTGTCTCCCGCTCACGGTCAGTCCAGGTGTTCTAACAAGTTATGCTACCGGCGATTATCTTCTATAAATAGTAGCTAAGGTTTGTACAGAAAGTCGCTGGTGCTAGTAAGTTTTTTTTGTTTTTAAAATAATACACTAGAAAGTCTGAAAAGTCGCTAAACCTAGCAAAATTATCAAGAGAGGGAGAGCACTGCGTGCGCATACTGCCCCCCGTGGCACTCATTGGAAATACAGCTCTTATTTTAAAACACTCCTTAAAGTATCATTCTAGTATCTAGAACCATTAAAGGTACAACAATGGTTTTAAAGTCTAGTTGTGTTCCCTAAAGGTTTCCAGAAGGAGAGGTGAATATTTGTAAGATTTCATTATAGAACTGTGTAAAATAAAAGAGCATAATATAAATACTGGAAATGAAGTGGGGTGTATGAAAAAACACTTAATAATAACTTAAATATCAACAATTATGGTACAATTACATTCCCTGACTAAAGGTACTGAGTATGTACCCTTGAGGATGACACTTCAGTTACAGTTTTTCCGAGAGTGCACATAACACACTTTCTAGCCATAATTTATCCATCCTTCTTCATTGTCTTCGGCAATCTCTCGCAGCCGCTTTTCAATAGCTGAAAACCTACACCCTTCTTTTGGCTCCTGCTTGGGATCCAACACCGGGCAGCTTAAGGAGTGATGGGGATCGGCTCTGAGGTCACACACCTTCCTGACCTGGCCTCGATATCTCATTTCCCCCTCTGTCCCGAGGCCCGTGAGTCTCAGTTATACTGGAACCCAGCTCTTTGATACACTCATCACATGCCTCCGCCGCTCTTAAACGAGCCGTGATTGAGCTGATTGGGCTTTTCCAGAGCCTGTCACAATCGTTTTGATTAGAGGATTGAGGGGCAGTAATAGGAAGACTGCGCCGTTATGAGGGGGCCTGTCAGCAGGCCTAGATCATGCTGTGGAGAGAGGAGAGGTTAAAGACACCACTTCCTCGTTAATAATTAATCGGTGCCCGTGTGGCGGATCCACTCCGCCGCCTCCCAGTCATCACTCTGTAATTGCTTTACATTTAATTTGGCTTTGGAGAACGTTTTTCAAGTTGAGTAAATTGTGCTTAACTGGTAATGTGGAGATTGGAGGGTAAAGGGGGTGAGGTGAAATCCAGCTAATATGTGTGCTTTGAGACATAGACATGGGTGTGTGTTTAAGATGAGAGACATTCTCATTACCAGACTAATAAGTAGCTTTTGTTTTAGATGTTGTGCTTGCTCATTACTGGTTCTCTGTTGCTTACATCTTCGGCCTGTATGTATTCTGAATGTACCAATCTTAGTCTTGACAGTGCCTGGGTTTCAGACTTTACTTGTTTAACAGTATGGATTGTCTTTTTTTTGACCTGGAGCACATGACAAGCCCATGGGGATATCAATTTATACACAGTTTTGTTGGTGACTTTTAATATGCACTGCAGAGGGTGAAATAACCAACACCCTACAATCCCTCTTTCTTTAACTGTCAGATTTGACCTGTCCTTGCTCATAAGGGACTAGACCCTTCTTAGCCATTTTTTGTTTGGAGCTATTTATGAATATTTCACAAGTGCCCCTAATATAAAGTCGCATTCCTTTCTGAAGTATTTGCTTCTTGCAGTTTTAGAATGAACATGTTATTTACAAGAATTTAAAGGTAAAATATTTTATCTGGTCTTTATACTGATGTTTATATACAGGTCAACTCAGTTTTGAAAATTCCTATTTTATATACTGTCCCCCTTTAAGAATGGAAGTTTTTATGGTCCTGCTGTCCCCAGCAGACTATTATGGGCCTCACTGCACAAAGCCATGAGACAATTCTAACATATTATATTTAAATAGGTATTTCTCTGTTATAACAAGTTGTAACTGGGCTGTTCTAAGAAATTAATTTGTAATTATCCAAATAATCTAAATAATCGAACCAAATCTATTAAATGTACGTTTTTTTAGGAATATTTAGAATTTGGAAGAATTTGGAAAAACATCAACAACAACTACAACAACAACAAAAATCATCATAACTTTGTAAAAAAACAAATTTAAACATGGCTATTTGTTTAAAGTCCAATTAGTCAATTAGTTTTGACATCTGCATCTGGCTTATAGTGGTCAAGACATTAAATTCCCTTCCTTTCAGATGACTCAAGCAAATGCTTCAGGAACTGCAAAGAAAATGGCCTCCCAGTGGACCCGTGTGAACAGCGCTGAGAAAAAGGTGCCACACACTCGTATGGAGGATGAGGCTGACATACAGGTACCAGCTGATCCCCTGTGCTAGGAACTTGAACCATTTGAACTGTAGAAGGTCAAGTGCAAAATATCCCTCAATTCAAATGAAATGTTTAACTGCAAACTTCTGGCTTCTTACGACATGTAGTGCAATCCCTGCTATCTCCACATTTTGACCTGACACCACTCTCCGCTTGTCAGAGCTCCCCCAAAGGCCTGGAGGCAAATTGCACCTCTTTGTGCTTTTGATTGGCCTCCTCCTCTCTGGAGGCTTCTGACTGCTGTCTTTGCCAAATCCGCAGCAGGCAGTGCTCAGCCTTGCATGCGTCGAGATAATGATCAAGTTAATTAGACCTGAGATTGAATGAACTGCGGCAGCAACTTAATCATTTGTAACTTGATTAGAAATACTATATTCTCTCAAACTCCAGAGACTGGCAAACTTGAAAATTAAGTTCCACTTTAAGGATTCAGGTCTCGACTTAATGGAGTGTGGGGAGGCTGAAAAACAACTCCCCCTCACTCCCTCCCCTGCCCCGCCCCCACCGTGTTCATTGTGTCCCCATTAAGGGAGCAATGGAGAGTTGTTTACTGTTGAAAGAGTGGAAAGGAAGATGTGTAATGCTTGACCTAATGGTGCCCTCTTCATTTGGATCCCCCAGCAAATCTATTCCTTTGGGAGGAAATTAGGTCAAGGTAGCTTTGGGGTCGTCTGTGAAGCCACTCACATTGAGACGCAGAAGAAGTGGGCTATTAAGAAGGTGAACAAAGAGAAGGTAAGTTTGTAGTGATCATGATTCATGCCACTGTCTGAGATGATTCATGGAGGCTCATTTTTAGTGCGCATTTTCATGTCATGTGTATTTGGGGTCAGGCTGGAAGTTCTGGGGTGAAGCAACTGGAAAGGGAAGTGAGCATCTTGAAGAGAGTGAACCATGCCCATATTATTCACTTGGAGGAGGTCTTTGAGACACCAAAGGTAAGGATAAAAAAGACAAGGCACTGTTGAGAATCCATGGGTTGCAGGTGACGTCATTTTGTATAGTAACCGCCATACTGCATACTTACTCATTACTCAAAACAACAAATAAACACTGTGATAGTTAAATTGTTTCATGGTTTCTCTCAACAATTTTAGCCCTCATTTTGACCCATCAAAGTGAAAGAAATGTAGATATGGATCATTGACCCATTTATTCATATCACATTGGTAAACAAAGCTCATCTGTTCCTATCTGTGTACGTCTGTAAAGAGGAGCTTGGCCAAATAGCACTATATAACACGAGTAAAATAACACAATTACTGACGTTTGTATATTAGATACACAGAGGAGAGGTTTAATTGGATTCAAAGACAAAAATGCTAACATGTCTAACAAAGTAAATCAGCCTTTTTCTCCTCATTAAGCTACACTGTGGGATCCTTTACATCCCAGAGGCAGTGGGTGTCTATCCTTCTAAGTGTTGTAAAACTTTCTCCAGCACATGGAGAGGAGCTGTGTATGAGGTAAATGTATCCATCTTTCCCACCTGTTTACATAAGTGCTATGCTCAGAAACCAGACAATACGTCCCCAATATATAAAAAAAAACTGACTGTAAACAATGGATACCTGGAATCTGAGGTTTTATGTAAAAATATAGGCCAGTATTTTCCAATTCTGGTGAAGAAGTCTTTAACATTTTTGTGTTTGTTCTGCTTAACGCCCATACCTTTCAGGAAATAGATGTATATTAACAGATCTGTTGGACATTGTGCGTTGAAGCAGGAAAAACATCAACACATGCTGGGTAGTGGTACTCCAAGACTGAGGGCCAGAAAAACTGGACTTGTGTATTTGTTCCAGAAAATGTACCTGGTCACAGAGCTGTGTGAGGGTGGAGAGCTGAAGAGGCTCTTGCAGAAAAAGAAGCACCTCAGTGAGGAGGAGACGAGACACATCATCAGCAGCTTAGCCGAGGCTACAGTCTACCTTCACAAAAAAGGTAAAAAGCCTGTAGAGCCTGCTACTGAAATTTACATCACACAGCCTATGCACGGTAATCTAAAACTAGCTGAGCTGAGGTCTGCTTGGAGGATATATGGTTAGCCAGTGCTCACAACAAGCCCAAATGAAAAGAAGGGAGGTTCAATGTCTTTATATCCAATTAGTGCTAACATTCATATTCTCATATATGAAATCTTGTTATGATTGAATTACTTTAGCAATGCCTTTAGAAGACAATCATGTACAAAAATTGGTCACATTATAACCAGATCATATGGAGGACCTCAATTGTTTTGTTCGCATCTACGTTCTATAATCACTCTTCTGATTGCACCCACATTAAGGCTCTCCACCATTACCAGTTCCTGAGCTTGAGACTTTATTCTGGTCATGAGATAATAATGAACAACTGCCAGACTAAATATCAACTTATTTTAATTGAGTCTGAGGGGTTTATTTGAAGATACTCTGCAATTTTCCCCCCCTTTTTTCTCTCCTGCTGAAATCTCCAGTTAGAGGCAATTTAGGACGTTGCTTGGCAATGAGACACCATTACATGGGGCTAATGAGTCATTAACGACAAGCAGGGGCGGAATACTGATTAATAGGTGTGTTTTCCAACAGTCCCCAAGTGTTGGTGTGCCTCACATCTAGAAAAGCTAATGATGACAATAGCAACGTGTGGACTAGGGTGCAGTGCATGAGGTTATATGGGTTCACAGTTTTATTAACTATACACACTGCCCACAATTTTATTATCTTCATTTATTTTAAAGATCATTATTTGCAAAGTCGTAAAGCGATGTTATGATCTCCAGGTCACTGAGAAATGTGGGGTCATCATTAAAATATCAGCCAGCAAAGCACTGTGGTTTACTTATTAGTCTTCGCTTTTAAAGGGATATGCTTAAACAAATTTTATAAGTGTTGCTGTGTCTTAGTGTATTTGTTAATGATTATTATTATTTTAATTTTACTTAATGTGTAAAAGTCAGAAACTTCCCAAACATTTCTTTTAAATTTCAAGTCAAAACAGGCCTTATTTATTTCCAGTGTCAGGCTAAAAAAAAAAAAAATAAATAAATAAATAAAAAAAGAAAAATACATTTTACAGGAAATTGTGCAAATGTTTTAACAGCTACATATCAGTATTTATTGTTAAACTTCCAGTGTTTGGAGGAAACTTGCTTTTAGGTTTTTTAAATATATTTACAAGAATATGTCTTTTATAGGGTTTTAATTCTTTACGATCTAATAATCCCAAACACACTGAGCAATGCTAAGGTCTGAACTTTGTGGTTAGTCCTTTTGTTGTTACACACTGGCAGATTCTTTGTTCAATTTTGCAGATGTTATTCTTTTGTTTCTCTTTCCTTTTTCTCAATTAGGTCTTATTGATAACCTCACAAAGAGGCTGTGCAATTAATTGAAAAATTAACCGAAATCAACATTCAGAATCATCGCCTATGTCGATTATATAGATTTAAAAACCAATCTGTTCATCATTTTTTTTGGGGGTGGGTGGGGGTGGGGGGTTAATTCTGTTATGTCACCCACTATGTGTTTGTATTCAGGTGATTCCCCATCCAATCTACCATATGGAGGAGAAACTAAACACAGAAGCCACTTGCAACTTGAGCAGCTTGTACAAAAAAAAAAAAAAGTGCTGTGTCTGTTGTTTTGGACATGTTTTGACTCAAACATTCAGGTGTCATATGTAAACACTGACCAGGAATGGTTTTAGCAACCAAGGCTAATACCACCAGTCTGTTTCAATAATCACAAAAAAAAAAATCACATTACCAAATATAAACTGTGCAGGTGTAACTTCAGCACTAACTTCGCATCCTTTCAGACGCATATAACTGAAATGTCAAGCTTTTTTCTCTTAAAGACAAAATATTTTAGTGCTGTTTATCTGATGTGGCCAGTAATGGTGCACTGCTTTGATGTTTGATTTGTATTGTTGGGGGTTCCTTTCTCATTTCTTCCTTATTCATGTACTTTTTGTATATAATCGCTCCAGTAATATCTTCTTTAGTCATCTTAGATACCCATAATAAAAAATAGCAGCATGGCTAAGGTAGGTCTTGGCAGTTGTTTGAATGAATATTAATGCCTTTAAAGGCTAGCATGAGGACAGTGAAATATTTGGGAACACTTTTTTAGTTGAGAGGACACAGCTGTATAGTCAGATTTACTGTGAGAATAGACAAGTTTAAGAAACAGGACATTGTAAGCAATAGCAAGTGTGGACAAGCAAACGTTCATAGATTTTGTGTTTAACTGTGTTGGAGATTTTTGTGTATTTCTTTATACTGAAATGCTGTTCTGTCTGGAAATGAAACACAAAGGTGAATTTTCTTTCACAATGCTGTGTGTCATTTTTATTTAAGCTTTTTTTTTGTCATTATAATATTGCATTTATTGTTGTTCAAAGGAATTCCTCACACCTTTTTTTTCTATTTCCCTTTCTCTTCCCTCCCACCAGACATTGTTCACAGGGATCTCAAGCTGGAAAACATACTTGTGAAGAGTTATCACCACGGCGACGACAACGGCACGGTCAATATCAAGGTGAGGGCAACCATGTAAAAGAAGCAAAAAAAATCTTTCTCTCCTCGCCCAGGCATGTGGTATGGCATTCACTCTCGGCAGGACCTCCGCACTCTCTCCACTGTTGCTCGGGTCTCCCGCCGTCCCGCTTCCGTAACTGCTTTTTTAAACACTGTCTCATTACACCAGACCTCCCGCCTAACTCCTTTTTTCATACTGCGCCCTCAAAGAATAACGAATCTGTTCGTGGCAGCTTCTTGGAAACAAATGACCGGCCGGGCCTCAGCATGGCGCTGCGGTGGAGGGCCTGATGGGAGGTGGCGGAAGCTGCTACCTGGAGTGGAGGTTTGAGATGAGCCAGGGCCAGGGGAATAAATCAGTGTGGCCAAGGGGCCCAGGGACAGCACTGTCCTGGCCCTGTATAACAGCCTTTTATCTGGCAGAAGGTGGTCATCTTTCCTGGATATTTATTCTGCCCGCCCCTAACGGCCCAACTGAAACCATATATACTGCTCATATGTATTATTCATCGGGACCAGGGAGACATTGTGTGTGTGTGTGTGTATGCATGTGTGTGTGTGTGTGTGTGCCCGAGTGTGCTGGACTAAGGGCCTTTTGCATGAGCCTGTTTGGCCCATAAATATTCTAACCAGCATCTAGACATAAAGGGGAGAAGAAGACGTAAAGAAGATAGAGTGATCAAGCCCTGGATGTCTGCAGTATATTACATTAAAGGTCCAACATTATAGACTAGAACCTAATTGTGAAAAGCTTTAAAAGTAATAAAGAAGGAAATGGGCAGAGTAATCTCTCCTGCCAAGTGTGTGTGTGTGTGTGTAGAGTTATTGATTAGGTTTGTTTTAGCGTCATTGCCAGTGATATACAATGTTAATTTGTGTGAATTTTGTGTTTGGATCTTAATAACATAATATCCATGTTTCTTTCTCTCTCAGGTGACAGACTTTGGACTGTCCGTACAGAAAGGTGGAGTTGGCAGTGAGAACATGTTGCAAGCCACATGTGGGACCCCCATCTATATGGGTAACATATACTTTTAGAATATAAATGATCAACATTGTACTTGTTAATAGAGAAACTATTTGACAGATGCTACAAATGGTTACAAATAATTATTGTTTTATTTCCAATAAACAGATTTTATTTCGGTAAGCAATTTGCCTGCGTTAAACTGCAAATTGCATTTGATACTGGCCTACTCCTAGGTGTTTGAGAAAGTTCTCAGGCTGTTTACTTTATATACACCCTTATGCCTAGCCCCACCCATCAATACTAAGTTTCATGCTTCATAAAAGACACTTTTGAACATCTTGATGCATTAATGCACAATTCAGTTGATGTGTGCTTCAAATGCTGCTCAGAAAATCAGATTTCTGAACCGGAACAGATTTGTTTTATTATTGATGATTTCGATTGAGACTTGTCCCTGATTTTGGACTTGCCATTTAATGATTATTAATGATGGTTCATCAAATGATTTTGCCAAAATTGGCATCTCTAAAACACGCACACACATACGCACATCCAGCATGCTTCCATTTGCTTGTCATTTGATGAATTAATATTGGCTGATCTAATAAGTTCTATGAGAGCTGATTAAAACACAGCAGTGGAGCTGAGCTGACCTAATTTAAGTGATGTGAAGCTGATAGAGTTTCAGAAAAGAAGCTGCAGCTCAAAGCTGCAGACGGCATCAAACATCAGCCGTCAGGCTTCAGACACCAGAGAGGCCTCGGGCGTCTTTCATTATTGACGTGTGTCTTTGCCCTCACAGCACCTGAAGTGATCAATGGCCACGCGTACAGCCAGCAGTGCGACGTGTGGAGCATCGGTGTCATCATGTACTTGCTGTAAGAAGATCCTGGCCTTTCATCATCTTCACATGCCCACACACACAGATGCATATATGCAAAGGATCTGCATACATGTTCACAGGCACCTACATAGCTACATGTTTCGAGCTGGGAAATGATCACTGATAACCAATGAGTTACATGTACCACACATACACTCACTGGCCACTGACCATTTTATGGCCTGTAATCATATAGGTGCACGTTGTAGTTCAAAAAATACAAATAACAGTAATTTATTACCTCTGCTTAATCCATTCCTGTTCATTATTGGTCAGGACCCCAGTTGGACCACCACTGATTAGGTATAGTTTGAGTGATGGATTATTCTCATCACTGCAGTGACCAGATTGTTTACATTGAGGGTGAATCACAAAGGTGTGTGCTATGTCTGTAGGTGGTCTAATGGAGTTCAACTGTGTTAAGTGGTGATCTTATGAGGGTCCTGATTACTGATGAATAGGATAACCAAAGGTAAACAAATTATGAATATACAAAGAGATAAGACTAAAATCTGTAATTATACAAATCCCTTTTCCAAAAAGTTGGGATGCTGTGCAAAATATAAGCAAATCTGCAAATCATATAAACCCTATATTTAACTGAAAGACTTCAAATGTTGATACTGAGAATTATTTTTTTATATATAAAACTATGCTGTATTTGTATTTGATGTTAGCAACAGGTTTCTAAAAAAATTGGAATGGCAACAAAAGTCTGCTACAAAAAAATTAATTAGGTTAATTTGTTTTATGATTCGGTTGAAAAAGAGCATGTCAGACAGGCTTTCATAAGTGAAGATGGTGAGGTGTTCACTACTGCAAAATACTGCCAGGGCAAACTGAAACCATTTAAGAATCACATTCCTCCACGTAAATTAGCAAATAGCCTTTCTTTGTCTTTAGTACAAAATATCAGTAAAAATGTAGAGAATCCAGAGAAATCAATGCAAGGGACAAGGCCCAATACCAGCATTGTTTTTTGGGCCTTTTGTCACTGCATCCACAAACGCAAATGTAACACTATCATGCAAAGAAGAAACCACATATAAACAGGATCGAGTGCCTTCTCTAGACCCGCCTGAGGCATAATTGAAAAGTGCTGTGGTCCGACAAATCAAAATGTCACGGGAGACTGACAGTGAGGTCATGTTTCTTGATCCTCTTGGCAGTTTTTCTGTGGCTTTTATATTGCTCGTATCAATATCAGAATTATATTACATCGACTGAAATTTAGAAACATATCGTTACATCAATTTAGACCGTATCGTCCAACCCTAAGCACAGTTACATATTTTTGCCAAATTATTGCTTTTGCTGTAAATCTTCTCTGTCTATGTACAATGAAGTGATAGCTCTGACTGTAGCTGTTCTTCTGAAGGCTGTGTGGAGAGCCACCTTTTATGTCTGGTACCGAGGAACGTCTTTTTGAACTGATCAAGAAAGGAGAGCTCAGTTTCTCTGGCCCTGTGTGGGACACCATCAGTGATGCAGGTTAACTCATCTGTTACTGATATAACCAAAGCATGTAAATTTTATTACATTACTCGGCATCCCTTTTTGGCTGATGTCATAACACTTCTGTAACATGACAGTATTGAACATTTCTTCAATAGCTAAAAAGGTGCTGCGCTGTTTGTTGAAAGTTGACCCAGCACATCGCATCACAGCCAGTGAGCTGCTGGATAACCCCTGGATCAGGGTAAGTGCATTTAAAACACTTGATATCTTTGATCCTTTTGTCTGTCTTTATTCTGTGTATCTTTGGCTTCTTGATTGTTCTTTAGTTTTTTTTTTTTTTAATATTGTAAACAGTGTATTTGTCTTGTTTGTTCAGCATGTTACATGCCATACACGTGTGTGCTCACCAAGATGTGGCAAAATTCTTATGCGGATAAGAAGCCAGTTTGGATACAGACTGAGAGTGTTTTTTTTATTTTCTTCAGGGAGACACCTCCATGAACGCCTCGCCCACCAATGTGCTAGAGATGATGCGGCAGTTCCGAGACGCACCAGAGGATTTTGAGAGTGATGAACTGAGCACAGGCCTCAGCAGCCTCTCCCTTAGCCACTCCCAAAACAGCCTGGCTGAACCTGCAGCTTCCCCAGATCCTCCTGCTCCCACTCCATCTTCTGCTCCAACTCAGGCACCCAGCCCCAATGGAGACATGGACAACAACAGCAGCAAACCATCTACACCCACTAAACAGGTAAAGGCATCACTTTTATATATATACAGGGTTTAGACAATGAAACTGAAATACCTGTCATTTTAGTGTGGGAGGTTTCATGGCTAAATTGGAGCAGCCTGGTGGCCAATCTTCATTAACTGCACATTGCACCAGTAAGACCATGTGCATCCAATGGTTCAAACATTGTATCCTGAAGGCGGTGCCGTGTATCAGGAAGACAATGCACCAATACACACAGCAAGACTGGTGAAAGATTGGTTTGATGAACATGAAAGTGAAGTTGAACATCTCCCATGGCCTGCACAGTCACCAGATCTAAATATTATTGAGCCACTTTGGGGTGTTTTGGAGGAGTGAGTCAGGAAACGTTTTCCTCCACCAGCATCACGTAGTGACCTGGCCACTATCCTGCAAGAAGAATGGCTTAAAATCACTCTGACCACTGTGCAGGACTTGCATATGTCATTCCCAAGACGAATTGACGCTGCATTGGCCGCAAAAGGAGGCCTGTGGTCTAAAACCAGGTGTTTCAGTTTCATTGTCCAACCCCTGTGTATGTGTATATATATATATTTGTTTACACTACAAGTAACCAGTATCTATGTAAGACTATAGTTGCATTTTCTGGGGGTTCCACATTGGTTGTCATAGTAATGACAAACTGAGACCACAAGAAGCAGAATGCCTCAAATGTGGCTTGTGTTCGCTTGGAAAAAGTCCAATTCCATTTGACAATTTGCTGTTCCTCATACAAAAATCTGTTCGGCTAAAAGCAGATATGCCCAAAAATCACATTTAAGCTTTGTGTCTGAACAAAGCCAAGTACTCTTCTTGCCCTTAAATGGCCCATTTATGCACCTACTCAGTCACTCTGTGATGTGAGAGATGTCACAGGAAAAAAAGAGCATATATCATTTCTGCTGGCGTGTCGCAGCCACTCAGTCAGTTAGCACACGCCCTGTATTCAACTCAGCAATTTAGCAGTAATCTGTACCTTAGCCCTGATCCCTAAAACCAAGTTTCACAAGTTCACTCTGTTCCATTTGCAAAGCGTTGGTTTCTGTCTCCGATTTTTCTCTCTATTACTGAAACTGAACGCCTTGAACCATCTGCATCTTATTAATATCTCTGAAATTGATAAATTATGACACAGCTGTTTCATAACTCATAGCCTCTTTCTGCAGGCCCCCTAGTGGCCACCCTGCCGGTGAGATGGAAATTGAATGGCACAGATATATTTCCTGGTATAAATCTGCTGATAGAGGAGTCACAGTGAGTGCATGTTGATCTGGCACAGGATGAGATAAATCACAATACAACCAGAGCGTTTGGTGTGGTCCTGTCAATTCATACAAGGTTTTCTCAAGGTTTGCTGATGGATATGTTTTGAGTGAAGGCGAAAGCTTACTTAGAACATAGTTTGGAGTAGTAAGAGCTGTTTTGTTTAGCCATAATAATAATAAATGCAGCAGATGTGTTAATTATATTCCTGTCCAGGTGATTTTCAAAATGTCTGTTTCTGAAATCAACAAAATATGAATTTTCATAGTAGATCGTGTTCATTACACATCAAATAATACACATTAGTAACACATCATGTTTTTAACAGAAAAAAGTCGAAATATTAGAGGGGCCCTGCAGAAAGGAGTTAAACTGACAAGGGATCTGTGTTTGCCTGTGCTTCAGTTCTTCACTTGTACTTATTTGTGCTTCAGAATAATGAAACTAACAAGTATTAAGATGAACCCTTTAAGGCTGTTGCATGAAAATCCTTGTCACTTGATCTGCCCTTTTGTATTAAAGGTGCCGTTTGTAGTACAGTTGTGATATGTTTAAACAAGATCTAGCAAAGCCAAAAGAAAGGAATTTTTAATATGAGTTGATTTATAGTCCTTCACAAATGGGAACATAAGGAACACATCAGTTCCATTACATTGTTACTTTGTACAAACATCAGTAATAAACTCTTAGTGAACTGTGGTCTCAGTGAGCTCACGTAATCACATGGAAATAAAAATCACAGTACATCAGGAACAAAAGACTTGTAGTCACTGAGAAAAACATAAACATAAAGCACCATTTAATTTTACCATGGCCAGTGAAACTGTGTATGTGACGTAATTCCTTCATATTTGTGATTAATAGCTTAGTAATTAATTTGTAATTTAAGTTAGAGAAAGTTCAACATGTTGGAATACTTTTGTATTAACGCTCACCACAACTGTTTTTTTTTTTCTGTTATATCATTTACTGTAGCATCAGAAGAAGAAAGCCTCTTCCTCATCCAATGGCGTGAAGAGGAACGGACTTGCTGTGAAGGCTTGCAACACTCTTGGCTTGTCTAGCACACAGGTCAGTCGTTTATAGGTGTTTTGGTTTTAGAGCCAGGTTGGCGTAGATATATGCAACATTGGTGAGTATTTATATATAAATATACACCTGAACTGCTTGCTTATTATGAAAGTAGTGCTGCCATCACTGTAAAAGCAACCTACAGTGTGGAAAAGCTGCCACTAGATGGTGCCAGCATCACCCACGTGCAGCATCTCCCGCAGTTTGGCAGCCTGAGGCAGAGAGCCAGCGCTCGCTGCTCCTGTGCGCAACGAATGTGAGTGTCTTATCTTTGCAGTCCCACGCAGGTAACAAACCCTCCGCTCAGCCGAGTGCAAAGCGCAACGCCCCAGCGGACAAGATGGAGAGCATCAGCGGCGGCAGCAGTGCCTCTTCTCCCAAACCAGCAAGACCAGCTGCAGCGACCTGCCCAAGCAAGTGCGAGAACTCGTCACCACGCGCCCCTAACCTCTGCCCTGCAGACCACCGCCCCCCTAAAGCAGGCCCTGGCCAGAGGGCCAAGAAAAGCAGCTAGGCCCAGGGCTGAGCCTCACCGACAGCAGCAAACGAGGCTAGCTGTGGAGCAACTGCGCCGAGTGCCAAAAGAGAGGAGCTCTGTTCCCAGGGCTTGCTGGGGTGTGGTGGGCTTGCTGGACACATGAGGGAGGACCTTAGACACTTTAAGACAATTCCTCTGGCTTAGGAGAGATCACTAGTGCTGTAACTCTAAGTCCATCCGTTCACGCTTATATGTTTTTGTGACAGATGACTGAATGGATACCAGAAGCCCCACTTACCTGCCTGTGATTTCCCATGGACAGTCTTTGAATGAACTGTATATATCTCTCTCATCTGTCAAGGATAAGGTACTTTATCCCCTGCTTTCTCTTATTTTTGGCTTAGAAAAGAGAGCAAATACTAGCTGAAAGATAACCCAACTTGCTGCTTTAGGTCTGTGGACATGAGCTGGACTTGACAGCTGTTAGAACCCAGTAAGTATGTCTGGCTTGAGCCTCATTTGCCTGACCGTCTGCCATTGAGCGGAGGCTTGCTGAGGCACGTTAATTGAATATTTGTATGCGTGTATTTTCTTGGTCAAGGGAAATAAAGAATGTATCTGAGGTTTACAGGGTTTACAGTAGCTGTAGTTTTTGACTTTAAAACCAATGCCACAAGGCCTTTAATGAAATGCCACTTCAGGCAGAAAACCATATTAAATATTGATGTAACAGAGGCCACAAAATGCAACTGTCATGTAAATGTGTACAATCTGACTGCTGCTCTTGAGTACGTCTTTTTTTGCCAAATCATGAAATGGAAACTTATGTATGTGGGTAATTATTTTACTTGTCCAATAAACACTAATAATTAATGTTCATTTACTTTCATTTTCCATCTTAAAAAACTGAGCATTATATATATTCTAGAAATGCAATTAAACATGACATCCATCCCAAATTTAGAGGGATTCTGGGGAACCTCTGTTCTCCCTGGTTTGTTTACATTCAGAAGCTCCACGTCTTTAAAGGTGGAACATTGTGTTTGAGGAAAAAGAAAACCACCTATCCCATTCATGGAGTAGGAATAAAGCAGTGTCCTTTTCTCTTTTCATGATTTTCAATGTTTGAAGGCCTCTCTCTGCCTTCTAAGCACCTCCAGATGCCATTTCTCTGCTGTGAGCAGACACAAAGAAAGACCCGGTCCTCTTTTTTTTAACCTGTTTACTGACGAGGGCTTAGTAAACACATTAGACTGGTTTGCAGCATGCAAACAGAGTGTAGAACTAGCATCCTCTGAATTTTTTTAAAGTGTTTCTTCATTAAAATAGTGAATGTCACCTTTAAATAAAAGCATTAAGCCATATAGGATTTTAAAGTTAGCCATATGGTATCAGTATAAGCACAGAGCAGCAGGGTGGTTACCATGAAAAGTGCAGGATTGGGAGTCAGAGGGAATAGGACTTTAATCTTGTTTGGATGGGCATTGAAAGCAGCAGGGGATAGTTTGAGGACTGTGCTACTCAACCACTGGTCTTTCTGCTGGAGAGAATAATCCTTAGTATGGATACAATATTAAAGTAGTCAAGCAGAACTCACTGAGGCTGTATTAGAATCCTATTTGCATTCAGTAGTGTGCGCCCGTGTGTGTGTGTGTGTGTGTGTGTGTGTGTCAATGTCAGAAACAGTACTCTATGCTCCTTTTGAAGGCAAATGTGAGCTAGATTTCTGCTTCTGATGATTTGCATGATAAATTTGTTCATTCTGTGCCCTAGAACAGAGAATGTCATGTAAACTATATAGAGTCACACATCACTGGAGCTCACAGTGTTGAATTTACTTATCTCAGAATCATCATCAAAAGTAAAAACAATGAAGTGACACTGAGTTAGAGCAGATTTTCTCTTAAGGTTCAAAACAATTTTGGCAAATTTTTATTTGTATGTATAATATACTTTTCATTTTTTGTGAATGTAAACCCTTGAACTGAGTGGAACTAAGGTGGCAGTTAAAAATATTGTGTGTGAGAACACACAAAATGTGGATGCTTTGAGGACACACATTTATTTTAAATCACAGTCTTCGTTTGTGATATAAATAATACAACCTTAAGTTAAGAAGATGCAATTTCTGATTGGCTGCATTCTGTGTGACAAAGTTATGATTTTACCCTCATTTAAACACTATAATTTAAGCTGTGCCTCTTGATGTAAGTGTCTGTGGTGTAACAGGACTTTGTGGTGCAGTGGGACTTCTGTGTTACTAATTTTATACTAACTACTCTCAACATAAGGTTTAGGATGGACTTTACATCCCAAGCTACAGCATATTTTTCCTCTAAACAAAAAAAAAAGTTGAGTTGTAGATCACAAAAGCATTTGGGCATTAGATTTCCAGTATGTATTATCTTCGCACCTTCATATTTGATGGATTACGCCATTAAATAATTACAGTGTATGACTGTGTGTATTACCTGAACATGATGAATCATCTCAATAACTCCTGATCTAGGACGTTAGCATTCCGGATTGGTTTACCATTAAGGCACCATTCGCTGCTGTTGGGCGGCATTTCATCCAGACCTGCTCTGGAGTTAGCGAGGAGCGGGTGCTGCAGATAACAATGATTCATTCAGTTTGAAAAGCACCCCCCGCTCCACCCTCCCTCCACCTTTCAAAGCAGTGAGCAGAATTTGCATAAGGTCTGTTTAGACAACCTCCTGTATGGCTAATGTGTTGTCAGAGGCTGGGATGGGATTTCAACATATGGTCTTCATTTTCTCGTGCCAGAGCTCTAATTCATTATAGCGAGGAGTGAGAGAGAGAGAGAAAGAGAGAGAGTAAGACAGAGAGAGTGGTGGGGGGTAGCAGGGGGGGAACATTCCCAAATTGAATTGTGCTGGTGGAATGTGACCTGCAGTAAATTACGAGAGTGCATCTGCAGGCCTCGGGGAAAGAGAGACAAAATTTAGAGGGAGCCGTTGAATGAGAAACTTAGGGATAGAGCTGATATGTTTTATATTCTCCGCTATGAGGTCAGGTTTGTATCTGGCATCAAAATAAGCTCTCTTTTTGTCCCCAAAAGGTTTTAGGAAGGCTAAACTTTTTCTGTGTGCTAAAATTGGGAGAGCGCGACGCAACAAGCAGGGGAGCATGGCAGTTAAGAAAGGGGGCGTTTGTTTGGGACGAGCCCGTGGAAGCAGAGGAAATTAGAAAGGCGGCCAGTTGGAACAAGGTACTCCTTCCTCCTCTTCTCCAGCTGCAGAGCCTGACAGATGGGCACCGGTGGAGGGGGAGGGGATTAAAACTTGGTGGCTCCTTTTAGATCCTGGAGGGTGAGGCGGAGATCGGGCCTGTGGTGCAACCATGGGGATGATGAGGGGTGCAGGGGTTCTAATGTCATCAGAGAGAAAGAGAGACTCCCTAATGCCTCTCACCCCTGCCAAAGCCAGCATCTCCTCAGCCAGGGGAGCTGCATCTCAATAACCTTAATGGAGGCTCCCTTAATTAATCAGCTCATATGCAGAGATCCGATACCTGCAGATGAGACCCCCTCTATAACCCACCTCCTGATGCACACCATTCTCACCATGCGGCCCATGACATTGTAGTAATGAGCTAATGCGGCTACAATGTCACTCCCAACGTCGAACGGACTTTATCTGTGGGAGCTCATCGCACACGCTGATGTCCCTTATCCCCTTCAGTGTGTTTGTACCCTGTGGTCGGGAGAAATGGTTAATTAAATAAAATTAAATTTATTTAATAAAATTAAATAGATTAAATAAAAGACGCACATTAAAAAGGTTAACAGTCTTTAAACTGCAGTGTATAACTACAGCTAGTGCTAAACTTGTGCAGTACATTTTCTCATGCAATGAGTGCTTTATTGTATTATTATTGTGTTTATATACAGTATTTCCAGTCAAAATGAGATGTAGAGAAAATAGGACTCCATTTTGCAACACATGGCATCCTCATCAAACAAGCAATGCTCAAAAGCATGCTGAAATGACAAGGACATTTTTCTTTTGCTTGGTCATGTCCTACTACAGGATTGATGTTTTCCATTGTTTAAAATAGACATTTCTGTGTCTTCGTAATTGTCATTCCAAAGTGTAGTGAATATTTTTTCCCATGAAACTTCCCTCTTCCGTAAAACTTCAAAATCCACCCCAACCGATCAGAGACAACATTGAACTAGCAATAAAATGAACGACTCCTGAGTCGACTCTTCACTATACAGTCAGGAACATGGTGAGGAAATGTGAATTTGGTTGTTCGTTACCAATAATCATGCCTGCTTTCTCTAAAGTGTGGGCAGTGGCCTGGTGGTTGAGGAACTGGGCTTGTAACTGGAAGGTTGCCAGTTTGATCCCCAGAACTGGAAGGTCATGTTGGAAGTGCCCTTGAGCGAGGCACTTAGCTCCCAACTGCTCCCTGGGTACCATGGCTAGGGCGGCCCACCGCTCCAGGCATGTGTGCTTACTGCCCCCTAGTGTGCACTAGTGTGTGTGTGTAAATGTGTGTTTCACTGCACGGATTGGGTTAAATACTAATTCTAAATTACCCAATACCTTTTAGAATTCATGTTAGTTGGCTGCAGTTTTTCATTTTGAGGAGCATGCTGTTCTATTCAAATAATTTCAGGACAGACTGATCCAAGAATCACATTGAGCATGAAATGGTTAACACCCCAAAAATGCACCATGTGTCTGGACTGATGAAAATGCAGCAAAACGAAATCGAATCATTAGAATTGAACGATTCCTTTAAACTAACAGTACAAAAGAATTGTGGCAGGAATTTTGAAAACTTTTGAAATGCATATTTTTCACAAATTATTCAAATTTAACCAAATGATTTGTTACACTAAAAAAGCCCCTATTCACACATGCAAAGTAACCCAGAACTTGATTGATATGAATGCGTATATCCATAACAACTGTGCTGGACATTACCTGGATTTTATCTTCCCTGCACGCTAGTACAAAGTCTGAGTAATGTCTGAGTCAGCCCATGTGTGAACAGAGCAGGTAATTCTTCAGAATTCCTACCCTACTCCAGAAGGTACAGAGCACAGTTTCTTCAGTGCTGAGCTCAGATTAGCAACAGCAAATGTTCTGTTCTCCATATTACAATTAAAAAAAATATTTTGAAGCTGTAATTTTAAGGTAAAACTATTACATATAGTTCCTTTAAGGAAAAAAAATATACATCACAATATCTTAAAATCCTTAGGATATGACATACCGATGAATTTCAACATGTATGGATAAGAACACTAATTAAGCTATGTTAACCACCCAGAGAATGTGTTATGTTCATCTGAACTGTGGCTATGGCATCACTGTGGATTGAATTTGTGATCTTGCAATGATAGGACAGATGATTTTATAGCCACATGGAAGAATCAGCTTCTAAATGCAGTGGGATTTTCACTCACTGCAGCCTCGGTGCAAGTATAATCCCTGTGGACATGTCATTGTTGGTCCAGGTCCTATATAGATCTAGTCATCTTTCCAACAATCATCAAAAATATATTTAGATTGGAGCATAAAAGGAGGACTTGTAAGTTCAGAAGAGGCGTCTTATGTACAAGGCAAGGCACGTTTATTTATAGAGCACATTTCATACAAAAGCAATTCAAAGTGCTTTACAGAAGAAACAGATAAATTAAAAGCAAGAAGAAAAATCATAAAAGTCCAATAAGTACAACCATGAAAGTCATCATGAAGACATTAAAAACCTAATGTGTTCACCCCTCCCCCCTGGCTGAAGATTATAAGAAATAATGGACACCCCAACATCCTCCATTCTGTGTTTTTTTTTAACACCTTTGTGGTCACTGCAATATTATTTATTGGTAGAAACTGTTGAGACTGTGACAATAATATCATCTTTAGCCCAGTCTGTGGAACATCCTTCTTCTAATGATGAACTTTGTGTTAGAATCATGTGCACCACCTCTGCAACACTGCCGCGTCATGCGTCAGTTAAAGGTGTAGTGTGTTTGTGCATGTGATTTTACACTCGCGTAACGGTGCCGAGATGAAGCCATCCTTTTCTTAGATGTTTCCTAGCCCCGCCTCAAGTAAACATTTGAAACAGATGGCATTTTTCAAAGCAAGCTTCATCAATCTTTGTTGACACCACCCCTCTCCCTCTCCCCAAACCCAAACTACTCTTATTTGGGATATTTGCAATTATAATACATTAGCTCATTTGAATATCAAATTAATTAGGGAACACACTGGAGTAAATGCTTTTTTCATAAGTCCTTGTTAAAAGTGAAAAGTTCTCAACTACGGTCGGATGGCGTGTTAATTTACAGTGATATCTAATCCCATGTTGCCAGACATAAAAGGCATTACTATACATATTTTAATGGGGAGGTGGTTGTTTTCCAAGCAATTTTCTGCTAGAGTACATTTTTAATTTATTCATATTTAATTTATTGGTCTCTGCATACCCACTCAGTAAAACTAATCAACAGCATGTAACAGGCCTCTTAAAGATACAGCGTGGCTGAGAGAGAGAGAGAGAGAGAGAGAGAGAGAGAGAGAGAGAGAGTGTTCATATTTGAAGTGTGCTTTCTTTTGCTTTTTGAAACTCTCTCTCTCGCCTCCCCCTTCTCGCAGGCACTGAGGATGAAACTAAAACGCACGCATGAACTCCCCCCAAGGAGACTGTTTGATTCCTACAGTCAACCTTTTGATAATTCAGAGAGTGAGAGAGAGAGAGAGAAAGGGAGAGGAAGCATGAGAGAGAGAGAGAGAGAGAGAGAGAGGGGGAAGAAAAAAAGAAATGAAAAATGTGGTCAGCCTTGAATCACCTGAAATATTTCAATTTTGCGGGTGCTGACCATCAGGCCCAGGCTGCCAGAATGTCATCCACCGTGGAATGCTCCTTTCCTACTCCTCCTCCTCCTTCTCTCGCTTATTCCTCACTTTCTCTCCTCTAGCTCTTCTGCCCTTGAGTCTGCCTCTTCCTCTTCCTCCCCCTTCCCTCCACCTCTTGCATCGCTTTGGCAATCATTTAACACAGTGTGACTGGAGTTGTTATCACCCGTGTCCACTGTATGCTCCAAATACCTATCGACCCATTGACACTGCGGTGCAAGGAGGGACTTGGCCAGCCTTACGCATGGAAATGATTTCAATTAATTACCATTTCTCCAGAGGAGGGCGAGGAGAGAGGAGACGAAAAGGTCCAAACAACAAGAGCGTCCTCATCGCGCGATGTGCACCATGTGTAATGAGCACTGTAAAGGTCATTTGGCACGTTTCTGTGCTATGAAACAATGTAATGTTTTTGTTCCACCCTCAACTCCTTCCTCATTGCACGTAAAGAAGGAGGCGTGCCCACCCAAAATGTGGTGAGTGGGTGGGAGGTCACACAGTTGACTTAATAGCTTGAGGCACTCGAAGGAGAGGATGGAGAGTAAGGTGTATATGAATGGAGAGGCTGGACAAACTCAGTCACACCTGCAATTATCACCAAATCACAGCCATCACACTTAGTGTAATAGGGCTGGTAGTTTGAGGCCTGTGAAAAGCATTTGGACGATTAATGGGGATGATTCAGTAGAAATGTTCATGAAAATGAAACATTGATGGCTATTTTCTGACTTATAAATAACTTTTATGTTATTCTTGATTGTTGACATCAATGTTTTACAACTACACTGTTAATATATTGTGAACCTATTCGAATTTTTTTTACCCCAAAGCATTGTCAAACTCTTTTCCAGAAAAGTTTTTCAAATGTGATACAGACAAGAATCTGATTTGTTAATTCTCTTGAAACTTTATGTAACTGACACATTTAAATGGATCTGCACTGCAGGCAGGTCAGTCCAGCACATGTCCTGTTTCTACAAAGCCAGTAGCATGTGCAGAATGAGGCCAGCTATTGTCTTTTTCCTGGAAACTACATTGCCTTGATGGCAGTATACGTCTCTCAAAAATCCCAACATACACTTCCAGATCAATCATACCTTTAAACACATGAGAGTCCTCAAAGCCCCCACCACCACCACCACCACTGATAGCCCTGACAACAGTGGAATGGTCCTTTTGTTGTTGGCATGGAGAACTTGACATACGACTTTTTTTTAGATGAAATGTGGTCTCAGATGACCACATGATGCTCTTTTAAACCATGTGGGATGAGATTGATATATAATTCTTTTATGTAGTAGTTACAGGTTGCATAACTGTGTTAAGTGTCAACAGTATTTGCTGTATAACTTGGGTGAAATATTGGCATCACTTTTTACTCATTCACAGGCTTATTGTGGAATGAACTGTGGAAATCTTTAGGAGTGTGTTGTAGGCATCTAATTGAATGTTTTTTGCCGGAACGCTTTCCTAGAAAAGGCATTTACGCTTACTGACTGACACTTAATGTTGAAACGCGCATGCGCGAGTAGGAGCCGTTAGTTCAGCCTTATTTCACATTCCAGTTCGTGAACCGTTCCACGGTGACCAAACGTCCTCTTTTCCCCGGACAAGTACTCTTTTGGGACATAAAATGCGTCCTAAATCGAAAATGATTTCTAAATCGCCAAAAAGTTTGCTGTCTGCAGGCTTTCGCCCGTCCCATTTCTTGCCATTAGCCCTAAATCCGTCATTAAAGTGTTTACTTTGATGACGTTGCTGAAAGGTAAGCAGAAGGCACGAGGGTTGAAGTGTTCAAACGGTTAGAGTTGAGAGCTGAAATGGGACACGCTCGCGCCGGTTCAGTACCTCAGGTCCAGTGAGAACTCGGTGTTTTACTGGAGCCTCGAACAGAAATGTATTGAACGTTGTTGAGGTAATATTTATCTTCTTTGTTTTGTTTTCTTGTTTTCTACTAGCGATATATATTTAACTAACAAAAAATCATCTTGTCTGTCCCTATAACGACACGAATACAAAGACATCTCGCCGTTACTGACTTTCTGACGAGTAAATTACATCGGCACAGCAACTTTACACAAAAACGGACAAAATCTCCGGCTTATTAAAGCCAGAACACCAGAAAGAGATGTTACTAAAAGTAAACAGGTCTGTGAATTAGTTACAGCACCGTTTTATCAGTCAGACCCTTATAGAAATGTACGTCAGTAAATATATAATATCTAGTTCCCAGCGATGCCCTGTTCCTTTATCAAGTATAGATTACTTGGTTAATAAAAGGTTAAGGTGCTTGGTTTTAGAAATGTTCAAAAACTTAAATGTTAAAATGTTATCTTGTTGCTTTTTAATGTTATAGGTTTGTTTGAAAAGAAAATAACAGACTTTCCATCAGCAACTGACAAGATAAACCTCTTTTTCGAGATATTATTGTAAACAAAGACGTTGAAGCACCAAAGCTTTCCCAGACCTTCCAATGACAAGAGAATGTATTTCAGGCTTTCCTGTATTTGAACTACCAAAAACACCTCTGTGACAATGGCTATATGGCTAAAGGCGGTCCAGCTAAACTAGGCTTGCTTAGTTTATCACTGCTTATATATATATATATATATAAATTCAATCAGGCTGGTCAGTGAGAACCTTAAAAGTTATTTTTACTTTTGTCACTTCAATAAATGTTCACTTTACAAAATGGTCCAACTTTTCTGGAAAGTGGTACATACACACGCACAAACAAAAACCCTGCGAAATGTTTAACACCACATTACTGAAACATGGTCCAGTGTGTGTATAGACAGAGTGTCGCTGGAAATCACACCCCTCACTGTCAGCACTGGGGTGGGAGCTGGATTGGTAGATTCAATTTCGATTACCCAGAGAGCCATTCTTCAGGAGAGGCCCCACATCTAGCAGAGCTGCTGACAGAAGACAGACAGAGCCACCTCTGATCCCCTGCACCACTGCTCTTTAACATTGCTCCGGATCATCTGTGTCCACAGCTTTAACACAAAGACCAACTCCATCTACTGTTACAATGAAGAGCCATTTTGTATGTTGAGTGTTAATATTCATTTGAGGATAATGCAGTAAATCATTAAATTAACTACAGCTGTTAGCAGCCATAGACCCTGAAAGACAAGAATGCAATGTTGTGGTGAATTTCAAGGTGCTTCAAATATACCCAGATACCCTTTCTAACTTAAAATCCAGCTACTCCTGAATAATGTTGAACATTAGTTAAGGAAAAACACTTATAACTTAATTTAATAACATTTATTAATAGCCTTGATTTTTCTAGTTTGACTGCTGCTGACACACACACACACACACACACAAGTGCACTAGGGGCATTGAGCACACACAAACAGGCACACCTGGAGAGATGGGCAGCCAGTGCCATCCCCAATGAGCGACTGAGGGTAAGGTGTTTTACTCAAGGGCACTTCAGCCATGGATTGTGGTAGGAGACAGCAATGTTCCTATAAACCCCTGCACCCAATTTTCCTGCTGATCGTGGGCCTTGAACCCAGCAATCTCACAGTCAAAAGTCCACTTCTTTAACCATTAGGCCACCTTTTTCTGCACTTAGCTGTGTACAATTAACTGCTATTATGAAAACATTCAAAAAATGACATGTAAACATTGTTTCATCCAGAATTGCATTTACAATTTTCATATCTCTATGCAGTTGTGTTTCTTTCATTCAATCTCTAAACATGTCTACCAACTATAATTTACATCTTGTAAAACTGTTTTTTATGTGCGCTACACACACAAAAGAATCCAGACGCCCTTACGTTGTGCTACTTAAAGGTGCTGTCCACGATTTTAATGGAAAAACAACAACACATTTTGTTAACACATAAAATTCAGATGTTGACCAAGTGCTATCTGTCCTGTCTGTTTGCACACTGGAAACATGTCAGATGTTTTTTTACGAAATCCAAGCTTTCTCTCTGTTCATGGCAGAACAACGGCATCTGAAGGAGGTTAGACAGTGAAGAGCCCTCCAAACATTGAAAATCACGTAAAGAGATGAGGATATTGCTCTATTCTGGCTCCGCAGGTTGGTAACATTGAATTATTTTTGCTGATTCAGGTTGGAAGTTGGAACTGACTCTAAATTCAGGTGACCGCTCACTGCTGCAAAGTAAACATAGACTGAAAGTGCTACAAAACTAAACCACTCAAGTTACACATGAGTTTCTGTGGTAAATTGAACAGTAAATTAAAACGTTAATTAAAAAGTTATATTTCAGCCAGGTACAAAAAACAGTCCTATTTTCCCCCAAACATGGAGTTTCTGAATATACACAAACCAAAGAGAATAGCAGTTCCCCATCAGATGTTGCCTTTAAGGTGCACACGTTTTCAACAAACATGCTCACACTTCTTGTATGATCTCCACAGGAAAGCACTGGCAATGAATGGGACTCTCTGGAACATGCTTAAGGTCACTATGCACTGTGCTGACATGGCGACCTGCTATGTGATTATTAATCCCCCCAGCAATGAGGTGTGGACTGATGGAGCTCCATTTAATACCTTGGGTTTGAGATGCAGTGTTTCAATATCTAATGCCATTCCAGAAGCTGTTATTTCTGTTGGATAAGAAAGTGTCCACAAATGTTTGGACATATATAGACTGTTTGCTGAAGAATTCTTCATGAGTCATACTGACACCAGCCTTGTTTTCTGGGCAGATCTTTCAGACTAGAGTCTGGATAGTTTCATTTCTGATATTGAGCCTTCACAGGATAACATTGCAGAAGATGGAAGACTTATCTTTGTATAACAGGGAGGACATATGATTGCCACACACACGGACACAGTTTAATAACTACTGAATAAGTAGTGGCCTGAGTTATGAAAACATATTACCTCATATAGGTGGAGGCTACACAAAAAGTTCAATGCTGAGATACTGTATCTGGAGTTGACTTCTTTCCCTTGTGAATTACACAGAACACTGTAAACATTTGAGCTTCCACCAAAGGCGAGTTCAAGTCTCATGCACCCATTGTTTTGAATATACATTTTTAAATTTTACATAGCAGTTCCAAGTAACCTTTTTCCGCAGAGAGGAGTATAAAAACTCTGCTTGCGTTCATGTTGTTTATGGTTTTCCTGAATGCTCTGGAGGGGGATTTATCACAGTAAACCACAGTGAAAAATAACTCAAAAGCATTTGGTGCGATCAAAGCAGGGAATATTTAATATGTTTAGGTTTGAAAATGGAGGTATTATTCAAGTTCTGAGGGCTGTTTTAAAGAAAACTTTCTTCCAAAACAAAAAGGAACAAAAGGAGTCGACAGTTAAAAGGGCTGTGAACAGGAACAGTGTTTAGGCTAAGTGGAAGCCTGAAGTCACAAGCAGACTGTGCTCATGATATTCCATTCTCTTTGAAACGGTTTAAATACCCTCGCAACAAATCCACAAGTTTGCATCTGGAGCCAACTAATGACTGATCTTTTATTATTATTATTATTTTTATTTTTATTACTATTATTATTTTTTTACAGTTTGAGACTGCAAGCGCATTAAATATGAATACGATGTCATGATAAATATAATTGGGTTACATTTAAGGATGGTGCCTTGTTCAAATTACCCCAGTGAGTACACAGACTGTGAGCAACAGCAACACGTTCTTTCAGCTAATTACACAAACTAAAATGAAAGGGGAAAACAACAGGAAAAAAAAAAACGACAAAATATAAAAACAAAACAATCTACTCTACACTCAATGCAAAAAAGGGCATTGAAACAAAGTTAATCTTTCAATCTTTCTAGAAATGGTGGTTGAATACAAAAAAATACTCACAGCAATGTTCTGTCACAGTGTAGGAGAGTAGAAGCTGATACTGCTGCAAAGGATGACAAATTCCATATTAATAACCTTCACAGAAATACTGGAAAAGCAGGTATCCAGAAATCTTTAGTCATACATTGTACACTTATGGGTTAATTACAACCAGAAGCTTGTACCCTGGAAAAAAAAGTACCAAATCACATGTATGAAAGTGATTAATTATATATATTTTAAATCATTTTGACAAATGATGTTTGGATTTGCATACTTTATAGTTAGATATATAATGTGTGTTCTGTAGAGTATAAAATGGGCATTTGCTCTCCAGAAATGTAATTATGGGCAACATGAGTACAATGCGGGGTGGGTTTTCTTTTCTCCTCCAAATGTTACATAGTGCGGTTTCTTCATTGTTCAGCTCAGAGTAGCAATGACAGAGTCTCTATTCTAATAGGTTATGTATTCTATAAATGCTAACTCACAAGTTGAAAAATCACAAAACAACAACAACAAAAAAAAAACGTTTATGCTGCATTCCATTTGAACACCAATGTCAGAATTTCCAAATAGGAAATTTCAACTGGAACACATCCACAACTTTTCCTACTTGGAAATCAGGAGCTTAGAATCCAAAATGGCTGCCAACACATAAGCTGTGTGTAAAAGCAGTCGTATCATACAGTTTATTAGTGCTTTTCTTTATTTGTGTCTTAAGTCAATCAAACACACAGTAATGCCCAGCTGCTACATGTGGATGTGTTTCCATGGTGTTTGGATGCTTAAAATATTTCATAAAGCATTGTTATCAACTGATATCGCTAACAGTGCTAACCCTGCTAACAATGTTAATCTGGAGCATAGTGTTTTCTGAAAGTTTACCTGGAATGTGGTCAACTCAGATGTGAGGTCATTCTCAGCTCTGACAAGGTAAATGGAATGCAGAATCAATCCAAAATCTGTGCTACATCCTGGCCACTAGGTGACAGTATATTGGTTCAACATGAAGAAGTATCATTCTTTTAAGTAGACCCGAGTCGGGATAGATCCAATTCTGAGCAAAAAACAGAATGAATGGACCTTCAACACTGAGCAGAGCTTGCAGCCTCAGTAGGTCTTTCCAGAAATTATGTGAACTGGTTTCCTACCTGTGTGAGAATTTGGCCATGAACCAAAAGGCCATGCGTTCAATCCCTGCTAATAAGTCCCTGCGAGTGCCACTGAGCCCTTAACCCTGTGTTTCCACAGAAGGGCTGTCTATCAAATTATAGACAGCGAAAGAATCAGCTGAATGTCATACTAGTAATAAAAAATATTTCTAAAAGTGTGTGGTCATCTACTCATCCAGCAGTTCCTCAGAGATGAAGGGTAATAGAGATTTGGGGCAATCCCCATTAGCACTCCAACTCATCTGATGGTATTAGGTGTACAAATAAGTTTTAAAATAGTTTTTAATTAATAAAAAAAATATGAATTTTAACGTATAATTGAATTACTGAATTTAAATATTCTGCTCTTTTGTAATTTTATGGTAAGTTGTTTAGTATTAAAAATTACAACTGTCATTTTATTCAGTAAATAATAACCAAAATATTAAGTACTTTGAAAATAGCAAGTGAAAATAATTTATTCCTCACTGCATTTTTTAAAAGAGATTCATGAAAGAAATAGCGCTGGGGGGGGGGGGGGGGATGAGCTCTCACCCCTCGCTGCCGTTGTATGCTTAGCTGAACCTATGTGTGCTTTTAGGCCCTTTACACCTTTATTTGCCACACAAAACATGGGAATTTCTTTTTTAATTCATCCGAGAACTTACATTTACGTTTCGGCATAGCTGCTCGAGATGAGGGTAGGTACATGAGCTTTGCCTGACATAAACAAGGACTACTGACGTGCAGACTGACCAATTAAATGTTTACAGAGAAGGTTATCGACCAATAATGGTAGCTCTAAAGTCAGACCGTCCAATCAGAAGATTTTAGGCTACTTCACCACGCCCCCTTCTCACTCAAGCGAACCAATTGGAGTAGGGGAGGGCGGGACTAGTTAACGAAAGGCTTCTCGAAATTCTATGTAAGCTCTAGAAAAACAAAATCCCAGACGTTTGTGAAATTCCGCCCAGACATTTTTTTAAGTCTAAAAAAGAGAACATGTCTGGGTAAAAGAGGACGTCTGGTCAGCCTATTTTTATACCCCTCTAGCCCATACTTGGCATATGACCTTGATCTGATGTGCAAATGTTGTGTATTTTCATATGTAAGTTGTATGTATACAGTTGAATATCTGTGTCTACAACCGGTAGGGATGGGCAGTATCCACATTCTTCATATCGACATAAGGTCTCAATTTTATCGCGGTATACTGTATTACCATGGGGAAGGTGTAGGGGTGTGTGGAGGGTTGCACTGTTGAGCTGCACCAAGCCTTATAATTAAATCAAATCAAATTTATTTATATAGCGCTTTTCACAACTGATGTTGTCACAAAGCAGCTTCACAGAATTCCAGTAAGACAGAGATTTGACATGAAATGTAAAAACAAATGTAAAACCCTCAAGTGAGCAAGCCAGGGGCGACAGTGGCAAGGAAAAACTCCCCCAGCTGAGGAAGAAACCTTGGGAGGAACCAAGGCTCACAAGGGGTGACCCATCCTCCTCTGGTCAATCTACTGGTGATGATAGTTAGTAGTCCATGAGAACTTCAGTAAATATAAATATAGTTATATCTGTTAGCACAAAGTTGTGTTTCTGAGTGTTTGTGCTGTGCAGTTTAGCTCAGCACAGCCTGACAGTGCACACCAACACGTGTTGAAAATAATGATAATAATAAAAAAACATTTCTTAGAGAGCAGATTTCAGCAACTGGTTTTGGAGGAAGAGAAGTTCGAAAACAAGTGAGCTATTGTTTCTACACTGCTTAGAAGCGGAGCTGGCCAGCTAACAGGCACTTGGTTTAGCATACTACAGCACATAATTTTCCAGTGAACTGAGGCTCAAAACACATAATTAGAGGATAAAGCCTAACACCCGTGAGCACCACATTGAGTGAAGGGTCTTGTGAGTATTTTGTTTTCATCCTTCTTCCACTCTTAACCCAATCTCAATGCTAAACTCACAACTGTAGTGGGCTACTGTGATTGTTTTTTTCCCCCACCTGTTTTCAGACTCACATCTCCAGTCAGTGAGCTCCCACAGCGCTCCCTCCCTGTTGCTCACTTAAATGCACAAATATGTTTGGCCATTTTCTGTTCTTGACAGAACAGAAATTTGAAACAGCACACACACATCATAAATACTGGCCTCATTTTGAGTTACCGTCCACATTTTTAAATACCGCGGTATACGATATTAGGCACTTTGAAGCAGTGGATTTCACTAATTACAAAGGGTACCTAGAAACCACTATAACAGAAGTTTCTGATGTCTCCTTTTTGTCTGTTTCTTATAAGAAGTTTTAGGAGAAGCACCATAAAGTCACCTGAGCCATCAGTGAGCATCTTTTGAGCAAAAACATTTTCCTCTGGGGTTATTTCAATGAGAAATAATATCAAATTTCCTGTGATTACTGCAGGGTTCAACTTCTTCCAGCCTTAGTCTGAAGCTCAGAGGGCCACAAATGGAGCACAACGCCAGGCCCCACTTTCACCACTCCCCGTCGAGATTGGACTCGCTCTCTCTTCGCGCTTTCCCACATTATTGCCCATTATCACTCGCCCAGCCCTGTGTAGGGTGACAGTGGCTGGCTGATGGAGAGACGACAGGGAAGACCAGGGTTGCAATAACGCATTATTAGCTTTTTCACAGCTCCCCTGGGCTGGATTTAGACTGGATATCCACCAGCTCTCTGAGGGCAGCCCACTGTCACAGGAGCTGGCTGCCCACTACTGCCATCAAGTCCACCACAAAACAGCCAGTATGTATTCAGAGAGGATGTTTTTACAATAGACATTTGGATTTGCATAGGGACTTCATTGTTATATAATGTGTTTTCAGTAAAGTGTAAAATTTGCACGTGCTGTCCGGAAATGTAATAACGGACAATACAATTACATGTTAAAGTAACTCTAGGTAAGAAGTTAATCTGGCAGCTATCAATAATTTTCCCAAATTATTATTCTTCTGTTATGAAACATCAATTATATTAATACCTAGTGGTGTGGATGCATCTGGTCTTAACCTATTTCACCCTAAAGTCAAAGGCCACAACTCCTTTATTCAGGGACTACAAAGCAATTGTATTCTTCATCTGACATGACTTGCAATAATTTATTGTGGAAAAATGAATCGTACCTCCTTTAAAGAAACCCTAAGTAAAATTGTATATTTTTTTCTCCTGGTGTCCTCTACAGCTGCAGAATGTCATTTACTTCTACAGCACTGTCCTGATATCAAGGTGGAGCATGGGGAGTTGGAAGTGCTTTCTTAACCTCCTCCAACATGTACATAGTGAAGTTTCTGCAGTGCTGTGCCCATAGCAACAATGACAGAGATCCTTATCTCTTTATTACAGGTTAGTGCATCATAATGATTTTGAAGCTGTAATTATAAGGTACAAAACTACCTAATGTTCCTTTAATGCTGCCTGTTTATTGTATATACTGTAATGCCTTCCAGAAAATTTGAGTGTGTTACTGCATCAAAGATGGGACAAATGCTGTATGAATCACTTGGTATCAGGTGTCCACAAACTTTTGGCTGCGTATTAGCATTGTCCTCAACACACACCCCTCAGAAGTTCCAGCAGGGACAGTGGCATTGAGGCTCATCTCAAGCACAGTGACATTTTGCTGACACGCAGATTGCCTCTCTTCAATCTTTTTATGTAAAACACTCATATGGCACTCGCCAATGAATGGATGAACTTTGCGGGAATCAATGGTATCGATGAGCCATAGATCATACAAGTCAACAAGACTGACATCATAAAAATGAATTCATTGCTCTTGGAAAGTCAACATTAGAATATAATCATAACAGGGCAAAGTCAGTTAAACCTAATCAATAGCATGATTATGTTAATTGACTCCTGGACTATAAATGAGCTGAAGGAAAATGTGAGCTCCAGCTATATCTAGTCTATTCTGTATTATACTGTATAATACAATTCATGAATAAAAGATTAGTGGACATGCCTGGATTTCCCACAGCTGATATTGGTGCTAATAATGGGCAGTGGTGGACAAAATACACAAACCATGTACTTAAGTAAAAGTACAGATACTCAAGGTAAAATACTACTAGAGTAAAAGTAGAAGTCCTCAATGTAGACCTCTACTTGAGTAAAAGTACAAAAGTATTTACCTATGTACAGTATTGAAAGTAAAAGTACTATGACGTATTAAGGCTCTAATGACCTATTATTGTTTTTGTAACAAGTCTCATGATTAACACATTGTAGGTGAAAAGACTCTAGTGTCACTCTTGGTTCCCCAGTTTTTGATTGTTCTGCAGTCGGACAAACATGGTTCAAAAGTTCAGTAATATTAACTCTTAAATATTAAGACTAAATATTAACAAAGAAGATGTTTGAAATTCAGCCCTTGTAGTTTGGTGGTGTAATTGCAGAGCAACGCAGATTCCAATGCACAAGTATAAACTTTCACAATGACATAGGACACTTTCATAATATATTTTTTAACACTTGGTAAGTTTTGGGGGACTTTTTCAGCTCCTGGGGCTCCCCCCTAGTGCAATTAACTTTTACAGCACTGTACTAAAATTGGTAGGGAGGGGGAGGGAAGGGGTGGTTTCCTACCCTCCTCCAGTAGTTTCATAGTGCAGTTTCTGCAGTGCTGAGCTGAGAGTAGCAACGACAGAGGTGCTTTTCTCCCTATTACAGGTCAGTGAAGCATCACAATGATTTTGAGGCAGTTATTTTAAGGTACAAATATTACAAAGTGGTCCTTTAAACTCTCTGTTTTGTCTACATAGGTATTTCTGCAATTCTGAGACATCATTTTCTTAAACAGGCTATGGTTTTGATTTTCTGACTTTTTGCCTGATACCTGTTTTTGTCTATTGGACATGTACTGTACTGATATTTGGGTTTTGGAATATTTCTTCTGGTTTTGACCTCACTTTACATATTGTGTTTAATAAATCTCCAACTGACTCATCCTCAGTGAGTGCTTTGTGACATCTACAGATCTGTAAACCATGTATATGAATGAACAGTACTTACTGATGACTCAAATACGGTACAAATCATTTTGTTAATTCTAATAACTGAAAGTTACTACTTACAGTCTCAAATTTGAACAACAGTTGATAAAAACAAAGCCTGCCTTTGGTATTATTGGTTTTAGGCGGAGAAACCTTTTCACTTTTTTTAGTGTGGAGACTGTGGTCGTTTGTCTCCTAGCAACGGAGCCGCTGGGTGTTATGTGGAGAGCTGTGTGGAGCAGGGAGGCTTGATCATACATGTTATGGTTTTATTCACACAAACTAAAAAGTACCAGCAGATTTTCAGTTGAGTAAAAAGTAAGATATTTGACTATGAAATGTAGTGGAGTAAAAGTGAAAATTCTTCCACAGCTCTACTGAGGCAGCCATACAGCTCCAGGGACCTGGAGGTTGTCGGTTCGATTTCCGCTCCGGGTGACTGTCTGTGAGGAGTTGGTGTGTTCTCCCCGTGTCTGTGTGGGTTTCCTCCGGGTGCTCCAGTTTCCTCTCACAGTCCAAAAAACACACGTTGGTAGGTGGATTGAAAGTGTCTGTGTTGCCCTGGGAAGGACTGGTGTATTCCTGCCTTGCGTCCAATGATTCCAGGTAGGCTCTGGACCCACCGTGACCCTGAACTGGATGAGCGGTTACGGATAATGAATGAATGAATGACCAATGCATGACCATGAAGGTTTGTTGTGTTCTGTCCCCTAAATGTAATTTCTGCATGTCTTCTTAAAATGTTGCTGGAAGTTTAAGAGGCATTACTTTTGTTAGTCATGGACAGTTCCACCCATTGGCAGGGATGAAATCTACCACATGTTAAACCAAGGAATGTGAAACCACCCACCACCTCTTTCCAAACGGCTGCTATCAGAAGGAGTTCACTGAAGCTCAACATGCTTGGAGGAGAATAATAATGGCTATGTGCTGTTATGTTAGCTAAACCACTGTGCTGTGCTGTTATATTAGCTAAATTACACATGGCACATTATTATCATCATAGCTGAGTGTGTCACAGCTGGCATGAATGGCCGGTTTTCTTAGACGCTACTTCTAAAAACTTTAAAAGCACATTTGGAAAATAAACTCAGTAATATAAAATATGTAGCAGATAATATATAACATATTGTAATAGGCTAATATCATACTCCGTTTGACAGGCTAATAATTAAGCTAAGAATTAGCAGTTAAACATGTAAAAAGGAAAATTAATACGTATACCATCAGTATCCAAAACTTAAAGGGTTCAAAAGTCATTGATAATGCTTTATCTGAGCTATTTTACATTGGCTACCCATAAGGCGTATTCCCAAAATGGCATTTAAATACCAAGGCTGGTAACACAAATTGGAGTATGTTATATAAAACTTTCTTGTTCTTCCAGAAATGTGTGAAATATTGAGCGAAACGTATCGTTTTACTACCATCAACGTTCATTAAACGTTATGACGCAAAATAACACAAAAAATAAGTCATTCCAAAGTTTCAAACAGTAATGTTAAATGCAAATTAGCTGTCCTTACACATGTGATTCATGTTTTTAATGCTTTCATACTCTATGGCAGTACTATTGTAAAAAATGTTACAAACCTAGTAAGGACAAAAATGCTTTTCAATCAGAAATTGGTGATGATCAGTTTACAAGTCTGTACCTTATCTTACCACAGACTCATGACCTGTGTGTATATCTGTGTGCATATGTTGGTATGTGTGTATTTGGTGAGATGTATCATTGCAAAGCATTATGATATTGGAACTACTGGCTCCTCCATACTTTGGAGTGAAACATATTGGAAAAGGATTGTCGGGGGAGAGCACAATATATCTGCGAAAGCCAAGGAGACAATGGCATTTGATTGTCCTTTGGTGAACTCAGAGATATTGGCAGGATTCCTGGAGGTTTTAGTCCAGTATTGGAAATGGTGGTCTACATTTCATTACTATTTGTTGTGATATGTGTCTTAGAGTCAAATGAGGCAATGAGGCTATGACAGCAACTATAACAGGGTCTATCACTGCTTGGTGGACATTTTTTTTTATTTGTAAAATATAATTGTAATTGAATATGAAACATATTATTGTAAGTAAAAATTTAAATATTTTCTGGGTCTTTAGTTATTTTGTGGTATCTGTTACATAGCATTACAAATGACAATTGTCGTTTTATTTAACAAAAAAAAAAACCTAAATAATTAAAAAAAATGGCAAGCAATAAAAGTGTATTCATTTACTCGTCCATTAAAAACAAAAGTGCTGCAAAAGCATGTGCATCGATTGGTTCTGTTCTTAGGAATAATATTGTATGCATAAGTATGTGTTAGTTTGCTTTATTCAAATTAAAGATGGTGATTTTAATGTTAGCGGTTTGAATGAAGTGTAATAATACTTAATCAGAGGTAGGAAGTAACACACTATATTTACTCTGTTAAATGTACTTGAGTAACGTTTTGCATAAATTGTACTTACAAGAGTAGTTTTAATGAAGCATATGTTTTAAATTTACTATCTTTGAAGAAAAAGCTGTATTTTTACACTGTTACATTGAGCTACATTCTGCTTACTAATGGCTACTTATTTTTATTGATCCGTCCAATGCACAACCTTTTTGTTTTGTTTTGTTTTTTGAGACTAACAGAGGCTCTGTCACATGGCTGCATCTCACCAGTCAAATGTAGCCACTAGCTACGTTTGACTTAGTTTCACCAATAAAACAGAGCCAAGCCGTCACATGACCGCACCCAAAATCCCCGCAAACTCAGGCGGGAAAAAGAGCACAGTACAATGGCAGAGACAATGGCATGCATTTTGCAACAACACCCGAAGAGACATCATTTTAGTTGTTTAAGAGATCTGGTCTGAATTTGTTTATTTGATGTCCTGATTATTAAACAAAGGTTACTCAGCAGTTACTCAGTACTTGTGTAGTTTTTCACTTTTTACTGTTACTTAAGTAATTAATTGGGTGAATACTTTTCACTTTTATTTGAGTCATATTATTCTCAAGTAACAATACTCTTACTTGAGTAGGGTTTTTGGCTACTCTACCTGCCTCTTTACTCTATTATTATTATTATCATTATTTAACAAAATGACAATTGTCATTTTTAATACTATGCAACATTCATTCATTGTCTGTAACCACATATCCATTTTGGAGTCGTGGTGGGTCCAGAGCCTACCCAGAATCACTGGGCACAAATACTATTGTCATTAAATGACAAAAATAGGGAGAATGTTGGAATTTTTAATTGCAATTATTTGTTACACAAAAATACTTTAAAATTATTTTTAAATCTAATACATATCTATCGTTACAAATCTTTTTTTTTCCTCATAAATTTGATGTTTGAGTTCCATAAGAACAAAATTTATTTTGTTGGGGGAAATTTTACAAAATTTTCTCTCTGATATTGTCCATTTTCACCTACTAGCCATGCCTCCCATCACAAAATATTACCAAGCTATAAAGGTGAAGGCCAAGATGTGTTTCTTCTGTGTCAAATGAATCCATCATGCATCTTTTAGAAATAGCTGCTAATATCTTTGAACACGCTTGGTAGAGAACACATCGGACCATTGTATTACCTCAAATAATACATTTCCATGTTGACTAGCATTGTGCTAAATGATGGGGAAGAGTATAGACTTCCAAGTTCTCTAAAGCCCCTTTCATACATGCACATTAACCCTGAAATGTTCTGGATTTTACCTAGAGGAGCTGTATATGTGAGCACAAACACTTGTAACATTTGTCCCTGACTTTATACAGACTATATCCCACAAGCCCCTAGTGGACACTCAGGGAAAAGTCAGAGTCCCCTCATGTGAGAATGAAGCTGCCCGACACAGAAAATATCCCTGACACTAAAACTCCAGAGTTTCTCTGGAGTTCTTATGCAAAGGGGGCTTAAGAATGAGGTTAATCATGCTGCACTTTTATGGCTGTGGCCCCATTTAGAGATCAAAAAATTTCAGTCTCCTATAAATAAGAGCAGGGCTGAGACAGACTAATTTAAATTCTGGGCATGAATAAAGCATTATATGAATGGACACATGAAGCAACAATGCCATCTAAGACAAACACATTGTATCCCTCATACAAGACTTACACAAGTAATAGGACCAGTTCAGTGGGATTTGCTAAGTGGAACATACACAAGTACACACCGTAGACAAAATCATTCATTCATTTTCTGTAACTGCTTCATCCTGTTCAGGGTCTTGAGAGGTCGGGGGCCTAGCTGTAATCACTGGGCGCAAGGCAGGAACAAATCCTGGACAGGGCACCTGTTCATCGCAGTGCAGCTTCAAATTAGCTTAAGGTTAATGTCCAGAGCGTACAAGCCCAGGCAGAGGCTACAAGAGTATAAAGCCCAAGACCCCAAAGCTCATCATCCAACATTAATACTTGACCTTATTAATATCCTTGTGGCTGAATGCCATCAAATCCTCACAGAAATGTTTCAAGCCATCCCAGAAAAGTAAAAGCTGTTGCTACAACATAAAGGGACAGACTATGAATTTATACTCTCCATTTCAGAACAAATGTTGGATGAGCACAAACATTTGCCATATAGTGTACATGTCTTAGATGCTGCCATCTGTGTTCCGTGGGAAATTTGTTCTGGCACCAGATTTTGAGCCAATTACATAAACGTGTACATTTCACGTGCTTTGAAGCACAAAGAAAGGATTTATTAAAAGTGCTAATTGGCTGATGGCACCATCTTGCCAGAGTGGTCATAAAAACAGTACATTTTTGCATGTTTACATTTGAATTGTCACCTTGTTTTAGAAAATATCAATTGTGGCTGTGACAGGCATCCCACAGCAGCGGCTATATGAATGTAGAAATTTACTACTTTGAAAGTTCACTCACTGCTGATACAAAATTCAGTGAAGCACCCATAATCTGCATAAACATGGGATAGTCTGGAGTGGTCTTGCTTGAGTCCACTGTCAACATGCCAACTGCCAAGTATGGGATATAGGGGTTTAAAGCCTGTAGAGCAGGGAACTGTGTTATGAGAGCATTTTGTACCTTTGGTGTTGGTACAAATGCGTGATCAAATGCAGTTAGCAATGTTCTAGCCTCTAATCTAAAGCCTGGCCAAAAGTGGGATACAAAATACAATGACAAGTAACATTAACTACTGTTAACAAGAAACAACTGTTATTTTTTCTTGTCCTATTAAAAGTTAACAGAAGTCTCTTGTTTTTTAATATATATAAAAACTGACAAATTATTTGTATTTTTTTTTATTTTTTTTGATTTGTTAGATGAAGTTAGAACACACAAGAGCATCCTTAACATCTACAGAGCTTCCTGTATTATACTTTGTTTTTCACCTTAACTCATGTAAACTCCTGGAGCATGTTGCCTTCTTTAAAGGTAATGATTTAATCTCTCAGTCATTTGAAGCCTGTTTTGTAGACTTCTACAACAGTTCTCACACTTGCAGTAAAAGCATTTACATTTTCTTATTTCTTATTTCTCTGCAGCTCAAGCCCAGGACACACAAGTGCAAGTGCCTGTTTTTGAAAAACTTTTACCTGAATTTTTGGCATTGACAGATGTCAAGATTTTTTTTTTAACTCTTAGAAATATGGATCTACAAGTAGCCCATTAGTCTAGCCAAATATGTTAACAAAAATAAATAAATGAATAAAGTAAAAGGAAATACAGAAAAGAAATCCAGTAACTTTTTTCATTAAACAGTGTGAAGGCTGAGGCAGCGCAGCAGCATACCAGTGTTAATGGACTTTACCTCTGGAGATGCTGTCGCATTATCCTAGGCCAGTTTGTCCAAGGATGCACAGAAAAAAAGCTTGAGTCTATGCATATTATAGCAAATTAAAAACATTCCCACCACAAATGACGCAAAAACGCTCTAATATTTGTGAATATTTCCTCCATTTAACTTTTTACAAATGACATCAATCAGACCGTTCAAATGCAAATGAATAGATGTTCCAAATTCAGTTAAAATGCTTGCAATTATTTTTTATTTCAGACATATTTAACACTTTAGTGTTATTTGCTGCAAATAGCAAAATCCTTTGTGTAATTCAATATTAATTATTTTTCTCTTGTAACTATTTGATACAAAGTTGAGAAGTTGTTTGTTTAAGAAGACTTTCAGTTTATAACATATTTGTTTTTATATGTAGGAGAGAGTTGCTGTACCATTGCTAGACACTTGGTGGTGGTACATGTGGTGTTTCAGGTGATTGTTAGGATGTTGCTAGATGGCTGTGGTTCCAAGTAATTACTATGGTGTTGCTGTATTGTATTCCAGCCAGTTGCTAGTGTTGATAAGTTGTTGTAAGATGGCATATTGCTAAACAGTTGGCCGTGATATCCAAGGTGGTTGCTAGGGTGTTAGTTAATCTAGGGTTTCAGGCAATAGCTTGAAGAGATCATAATGTTATCTCGGGTGGTTATTAAGCTTTTTGTTAGGAACTTGCTATGTCATTTTTGTGATTGCTAGAGGCTTACTAAGAGGTTCATATGATATTTTTATGCTGTTCCCTTTCTTGAGTGTGTTGTTATGGTGTTGCTATGTAGCTGCTACAGTGTTTAAGGCTATAGCCTCAGGTGGTCACTGTGATAGTGCTGGTGGATGCTAGGACATAGTAATTGGATTTATAAGTGGTAATGAATATGAATATTCAAGCACACTTCTCACTATCAGACTGATCATTCAGTTAGTGGCAGATTTAGTTACGGGTTAGGGCATGATCTTGCTGGGGTGGCATAGGGAACATGCGCGCGCGCGCGCACACACACACACACACACACACACAAACAAATAAAATCAGAATGATGAAATTTTCACATCACATCAATGACAATATCATTTCACGATGTGGGACAAATCTTAAATCTAATCTAACCCTAAGTCTAAATAGAAGCTCCTAAAGGTTAGAAAATGCAGTGTAGTGTAGTGCTTTCTCATTCAAGATCAAAATATTCTGATGTTGCTGATATAAAAATAAAAATGGGTTACATGAAAATACAACTATGATGGCTTTGATGGCTTCAAAAATGATGGCTGATCCTGACAAATGGTTGACAAATGCAGGTGTAATGTTCTCCCATAGCAGTCTACTGTACTGTTTCTTAAATTCTTCTTTGAGAACATCACAGCAAGCTTGTGTGGCCTTTCTGAAACAGCGCCACCAGTGGACAGGAGCTCGCTTAATAGAATATGTGTTGATATTTTAGAACTTGTCCCATTGAGAACATGATGGTGGCTGTGTGTGTTAGTGTGTGTATAAGGGGACTCAGCTCCTGTTCATAAATTGAAATGAGCATATGAATCCGAAAGCAGTATTCTGTATTGCATTGTCACTAACAATATCAATGGGATAACAATAGAGTTGTGACCTGTGCAATCACACATGATGGAACTGTACATGAAAATTGAAGCTAAATGAAAATCAGAACTCTAGACTTTTAAGGGTCAACGTTCATGATCTGTGACTTGAACTATTGCCTTTTTTCATACAAGTTAAAGAAAGAGTGAAAATTATACAAATTCCCCCCTCTTCTAAAGAGTGCTCCTGCTCTCCTCATAAAAAGCATTACACTTTAAATCATTCTGACTAATTAACGGTAGAGAACAAGAGAGAGGGGCAGGGTGCCCAATCTTCTTTTTTTGGCCTCATTTAGGCAAAACCCCTACGATGGTTTCAAAAGTACAAGCCACTGGGGAAAGACTCTATAATTTGTACTTAAGCAAGTCCAAAAAGTACCAAATGAATACCTATGGCTGGGTGTTGAATGGCCTTCACTGGAGCCGACCTGCTCTTTTCAACCATGCGGAGGCTAACAAAGCCAGCAGGCAAAGCAATTACCCTGAAAAGGCTTATTATCAATGCATAGCACAAATACAAGTGTGGCTCCTCCTCGTTCAACATCCTGCAGCTCTCTCTTCACCCCTTTTTATCTCTATCCCTCGTTCCAGTAGTCCAGGCCTCTGTCATTCTCTTTCTGGATGCTAATCTGAACGTTGTTTACATTTCCATTTCCGTTTATGACATTTGGCAGACAACTTATGCAGAACGAGGACCTAATCATGATATTGTGACTGGCAACTGTAGTGTTAGGAGGCTTGCCCAAAGACTCTCTTTGGTATAGTGTTGAGATTCAGGTAGTGCATTTCGTTTATTGCTAATAGAATGCAAACCTTCTGTAATGCACACACATACTAACACACATACACCACACACTGAGCCTGAGTGTGCCCTTCCTGCCCTGTCCATCTCGGACAGACCCCTGTTAACCTGCAGCTCCATTGTTTTTTTCCCCTTTCTCTCTCTCTCTCAGTCTAGCAATGAATGGCTTTTGTTGATTATATATAATTGAGGCAAATCAGAGAGCTAAGGCTAAGCTCATACTCTTCTAAGAAGCACAGATGGAGAAAAAGGCCCATCCGGGTGCCCTACGTGGGGGGTCAGCTCCAGTCAGATCGGGAGGCTTTTCTTGCGTCTGGCAGCCGACACTTTCAAATGTTAATGGACGGAGCGAACAAAGCTGAAAATGGGCCTGAAAATGCTAATTGTCCCTAATTCATGTAAATAGGTTTTCTAATGGAGGAATTAAGCATTTTAAATACGCAATCGCTGGCAATCAGGCCTTTCATTTGGCGGGGCAGCCCAGGTGTAGCGGATTGAAATTCATCTTTCGCCGAAGGTGGGCTCATTTGTCACTTGGCCATGACCACTGAGTGAATAGCTGATAAAAGAGAACGAGAGGACAATACAGAAAATGAGTGAGAGAGACACTTCAAACCTTAGGATGAAGGCCTTCAGCACTAAAACAATGAACTCAGCACCTAGTCTTTATCGAAGTTTTTTTTGGCCTGTAGACATTTGCCCATACAACATTTCTTCTTAAATAAAGAGTATAAACATGGGGTTTTGTCTCCCTTTATTGTAGTGACCACCTCTACCCTTCTGAGAAGGCAGGAACATAATTTGATTGAATCTAGCAGGTCAGGTTGCTAAAACAATAGAACTTTGCCAAGGGAATTCATAGCCCTCTGGCCCTTGTTTAGCATTGGGCATGGTGAACTTAGCTTATACACTATTTTGGCAAAAGTATTCGCTTATCTGCCATCACATGAACTTGAGTGACATCACATTCTTAATTCATAGGGTTTAATATGATATCAGCTATAAATCAGCTTTAATATAGATTGCAGCTATAACAGCTTCAAATCTTCTGGCAAGGCTTTCCCCAAGGTTTAGGAGCATCTTCCAGAAGCACATCTGATGTTGGGCGAGAAGGCCTGGCTCACAATCTCTCTTCTAATTCATCCCAAAGGTGATTTATCAGGTTAAGGTCAGGACTCAAGGTGCAGGCCAGTCAAGTTCTTTCACATCAAACTCATCCATGTCTTTATGGACCTTGCTGTGTGCACTGGTGTACAGTTATGTTGGAACATGTTGGAAGGGGCTGTCCCCAAACTGTTCCCACACATGAAATTGTACAAAATCTCTTGGTATGCTGAAACATTAAGAATTCCTTTAACTGGAATTAAGGGGCTGAGCCCAGCCCCTGAAAAGCAATCCCACACCATAATCCCCCCTCCACCAAATTTTACACTTGGCACAATGCAGGTAGACAAGTACCGTTCTCCTGGCAACCCCCAAACCCAGACTTGTCCATCTGATTGCCAGACAAAGAAGTGTGATCCATCACTCTAGATAACATGTCTGCAGTGCTCTAGAGTTCAGTGGTGGCGTACTTCACACCAGTGCATCCGATGTTTTGCATTGCGCTAGGTGATATAAGGCTTGGATGCAGCTGCACGGTCATGGAAAACCATCCCATGAAGCCCTCTATGCAATGTTCTTGAACTAATCTGAAGGCCAATGAAGTTTAAAGGTCTTTAGCAATTGACTGCAGAAAGTTGGTGATCTCTGCGTCATTTTACATGGCTTATCACTTTGTGGCTTTGTGGCTGAGTTGCTGTCGTTCCCAATCGCTTCCACTTTGTTATAATACCACTGACCTTTGACTGTGTAATATTTAGTAGCGAATAAACAATGGAATTCACTGAGCTCCTGAGAGTGACCCATTCTTTCACAAATGTTTGTAGAAGCAGTTTGCATGCCTAGGTGCTTGGTTTTAGACACAGGTGGCCATAGAAGTGATTGATTTCAATCATTGATGAATTCAATGATTTTGATGGTTAAGTGAATATTTTTGGCAATATAGTGTGCCGAATGTCTGGGTAGACCATGCAGCAGATTTCACAATTTAGAAAGGGTGTTGAGATATTTCTTGCTAGACAATGTATAAACTTTATATAAACTGCATTGGCCTTTAATTATTCTGTTAATTAAAAAACAAGACAAAATAGCCATATAGCCATTGTCACAGAGGTTTTTCTGGCATTTCAAATACAGAAAAGCCCAAAATACATGCCCTTGTCATTGAAAGGTCTGGAGAAGCTTTGGTGCTTCATATCAATGTCTTTGTTTACAATAATAACAAAGTATAAAAAAAACTATGAAAATAGTTTATCTTGTCAGTTGCTGACAGTGTGTATGATCCTGGAAAGCCTGTTATTTTCTGTTCATACAAAGCTACAAAACTGAAGCACTGTGTTGAGACAATATTAAAGCAACTCATTTACCAGAAAGCAACAAGATAACATTTAAGTTTTTGAACATTTCTAAAACCAAGCACCTTAACATTTTATCAACCAAGTAATCTATACTATATAAATTAATAGGAACAGGGCATCACTGGGAACTAGATATTTATGCACTGACTTACGTTTCTATAAGGGTCCGACTGATAAAACGGTGATGTAACTAATTTAAAGCCTCATTAATTTTGAGTAACACCTCATTTTGGTGTTCTGTCTTTAATAATCTGGAGATTTTCCCAGTTTTCGTGTAAAGTTAAACAAAAAGCTGTGCAGATGTAATTTATTCATCAGAAAATCAGTAACGATGAGATGTATCTGTGTCGTCATAGGGACAGACAAGATGACTTTTTCTTTGTTAAATACATAGTAGAAAACAAAAGGTTGTGTCACAGAAACATTCTCCAAACATAAAGAAGAGACTATGATAAATATTACCTCAACAATGTTCAACACGTTTATGTTCGAGGCTCCAGGAAACACTGAGCTCTCTATGTTCATGACCCTCATCCCCCCACTATCTCAAATGTAGTTGGGAATATAACAGAAAATGTGGCCTATGGAAACTACAACAACAGAAGTTGTAATGTTAAGTTCTGTTTAGATGCTGAGTATCTGCATGTTGTTGTTTTTGGTTTTTTTTTGGGACTGAACCAAGCTCCACACAGATATTCAGACAGATCAGTACAGTTCTCTCTATTGTCTTTTGTCAGACATCAATTTAAGTTGTGTTTGAACCTTTTCAATTTTATAAGCTGCAGCTAATATTGGAATAAAAAAAATGTGCTGGATTTCTGAATTTCGTTATGAATGTGATTCCAGGTACCAGGTACTAAATTTGCTAAAAGCAAAAAAGCATTGTAGGGATAGTCGGGTAAAGTAGGGACCATGCAGTGGAAGGCACCACATGTCAGCCCAGTGTAAATGTAACCCTGTGACTCTTTGGCTTTCCTACAGAGCTGGGCCATGATTTGTCTTGAAAATACACAAAAACAAGCACATGTACACACACTATCATACAGTCCCAATGGGAGCACATCCCACAGACACAGTGAAGGGGAGCTGCCTGTGCCTTATTACTATGATCAACTGAAATAGACAATAGGGCATGAGGTCATGATCCGTAGTACTGTAACAAGGCTAGAGAGAGAGAAAGAACAACTACAAAAGACACATGCTGCTAAAGGTATGAATCAAACATGCAACATAGTGCCTGACTCCGCCAATGACTTATTAGTCAATACAAGGCGGATACTGCGGCTTTGAGGACACAAAAAGCAGCGGTGCTCCACAGAGAGAGGCGGAGAGGAGCCTCCTTAATGAACGAGAGAAGGAAAAAAAAAGCTAATTTAAAAGGACAAATCAGATCACAAGATTTCAAAGCCATTAGCCTCTCCTCACTGGGAGCGATGATAATGATAAAGGAAGGTTGGCCTTTTTGAGACTTTTCTTGGTCGAGAGAATGGTAAGGCATTGTCTTGGACAGGGGAAAAAAAGTGCTTCTTTTTTCTTTTTTCTTCCACAAGAGAATCAAAGAGCAGTTCATTTTCACTCTGACCTTCAGAGCTCCGGGCGAGCAGACAAGGGCACAAACAGATTGAGAATTAATTGGTGCAATTAACATTTTGTGATTATAAGGAGTGTGGATCAATACGCTATGCAAATAGCAGTATCGATGCAGGCGAAGGAACCTTGTTAATTGTGTTTGGCGACCAAACAGGGGACCCTTGTGTTTCTGTTCCATTATGGAACAGGAGGCACGGACGGCACGTCTCAAAGTGCTGACCACTTTGGATGCGTGGGGGTGAGTTGCCCACCTCCCCTTTCCTCCCCTGTCTCTCTCTCTCCCCCTCCCTTTCTCCTTCTTTCTCTGCTTTCAGCACCTCTTTTGAGAGCACTTAAGGAGAAGTTTCGCAGTCTGATAGTCTTGTTTTTGTGTTTGCCACTGGCCTTTTAGCACAGGCCTTTGAAGAGGCCCGACACTGTTGATCTTTTCCGCACTCGGCTCTTAGCTCAGGTTGTGGAACATCACACAAATGGGCCCCCGTCTTCACCTTTTTCTTTCTTCCAGAAGGGGCTAACGCACCAGGTCTGAGAGCCATGTACGCTGCGTCAGATCTGAAGTTAACATTCCACACACACACACACACACACACACACACACACATACGCAACCATTCTAATGAATTAGTTTCAGCTTTATTGCGATGGACTGGATTTTCCACTCCCCGTTATTACAGCGCGTCAAAAATGCACTTTCATTTCAGATAAGTACCCGTAATCCTGTTTGCGGAGCTGTGGCTAGATGAAGTTAAATATAATTTAAGCAGAAACGGAAACGGCCGGAACACTGTAATCACTGAAAGTGAGATTGAAGTGATGCTATTATTGTTATTGTCATTATTATCGCAATTATTAGTAGTGCTCGCCGCTGAGAGAGTGAGACGGCATGAGAGAAGCCAATGGCGGCTAAGAGCGCCACAGAGCACTGCTATCTCTGAGATAAATTACTCCTGGACACTAGCGTGTTGTTCCTCGCTGATAACAACTGTTGAAAATGGCATTGGCACTGGTATGATTTGGGTGGTGGATCATCCTCAGCACTGCAGTAACACGGACATGGTCAGGATATGTTAGTGCGTGTTGTGCTGGTAGGAGTGAATCAGACATAGCAGTGCTCTTAGAGTTTTTAAAGCCCTCAGTGTCACTGCTGGATTGAGAATAGTGCACCAACCAAAAATATCCTGCCAACAGTGTCCTGTATCCACTAATTAAGAACTAGAGGACAACAAGCACAAACTGTGCAGCAGCATGAGCTGACTTTACATCTACAAAGCGAACCAGCGAGATCAGTTTATCTTACAGAGTGGACAGTGAGTGAACACAGTGTTTAAAAACTTGAGTAGCCCTGTTGTGTCTGCTCCACTTTTACCAGCACAACACATACTAATCACCACCCAGTCACTGCCACTGCAGCGTTGAGAATTATCCACCACCCTGCTCATACCTGCTCTGTGGTGATCCTGCAGGGGTCCATACCTTAAGATAGCAGGGTGAAATGGGGATAAGAAAGTATGCAGAGAAACAGATGGAGTACAGTTTGTAATTGTAGAACTACAAAGTGTTCCTCTATGGTCAGTGGTGCTGATAAAATGGACAATGTGTGTTAATACAAGGCAGGTGTTCCTAATCAAGTGATCATTCAGTGTATATACTATACTTATTTCTATAGCTTCCCCTTCTTTACTATTAATATAGTGTTTGTAATTAAGTTTTAGTGTGGGATAAATCTCATTGTTATGATTTTATTGTGCAGTGTAAGTGTCTCTTTCCCTTTGTATATCAAAGTAAAACTCTTACATTGTGAATCTTGTATGTGTGGGTTAGCTCCAGCTAGTCTGGTTGAGAACAATTTTTCTAAGTTGTTTCTAATTCACTATAATACTTTATTTCAGTGGACAAGGTTGATAACTTGAACAGAAATTCCCTGAACTGGTGCCCATACTGCCTTTGTAGCCCTTAGCTAAACAATTCCACTTGCTGCCTCGCCATTTTGCTGTGGAATCTAAAACGAAACTCATCTCCCCCATGACAATGTGGCAGAACAGCGATAAAATTGTGCAAATATTAATCCTGCGATGCTTTTATGTTATTCAAGGCTTTTAACAACTCAGAATTATTAATATTAAAAGTGTGTTACAGAGTTGTGTTGAATAATTCACATACAGACCCCCCACCCCTGTGCACCTCATTCATTACAGCACAAAACGAGGGACTCTCATCATAAAGATTACAGGTGAAGCCATAAAAACAGTGGAAATGACATGTTATTAGCCATTTGTTAGCATGCTAATTGCCCTTAATTCCCTTTCGTTCTGGGCCTTGCTCATTTAAGGCATTAGCTTTAATCCCCTCGTGATGGGAAAGTTGCTGGGAAAGAAGTGTGTGTGTGGTGATGGGGGAGTCAGGGGGAGAAGGAGGGAGAGTGGACATAACATTTGGAAGAAACTTGGGCCTAGTGTAGCAGCCCATTAGGCACAATATGCCAGGTGCTAGTTTAGCAGTTGCAGTGAACTTACATAAACAACACTCTTCACCTTGTAGACAGGGCCAGATGGCGCCTAAGGTCTAATACACTCGGATCTCTCTATATGAGCCACAGAGTTCTCTGGAATTAACATAAAGCCGTTCTAATATTTATCATGAAACTAAATCCAGCATGTTCAGAGAGTATGTTTGAGATGGTGAAAGGGCCCGAGAAGACTGGTATGGAACTTCGGGCCTCCTTCACATATGAAATGTGCACATATTTAAATGTACCAGCTGACTTACCATAAAAGCTTCTGTTTTAACAAGTGGAGTAAGGCTCCACAATGCAACTCTGTCACTTTAAAAACATAAGTAGTGTGAATACGTTTTAGGTGCCTGAGTAATTAACACTAAGTTTAATATATTTTCTTTGTATTTGTAGTATGTCAATTACAATTAACTCCCTGCTGAAAAATCCAGCATAAGACCAGCTTTAGCTAGTAGCTGCTTTTAGATGTCTTGAGCTGGTCTTTGATGGTCAAGGTGGTTGGAAAGCTGGTCATTTATGCAAAACATACCCTATACTGGTAAGCTAGCTTGTTAACCAGCATAGCATATGTTGCATTTGATTTTGATTATGCTTGGTGGTGCTGGTCATGTTGCTAGTCAAGCTGACCAGCGTCATGGTGGTAAAACAACCTGGTCATTGGGGTCAACAAGCATAGTTCGGCTTGGTCATACTGGTTGTCTAGCTTGGTCAGGTTGATCATGCTGTTAGTCCAGCTAAACCATCAAATTTAAACGAAAACATACCTTAAGACTATTTGCTAGCTCTGCAGTCTGTTGAATACTGGAAAAATCCCCAGTGTTTATAAAAAACCTCTTCATCTGGATCTTTCTCTTTCTGCTAATTGTAGAAAAACTGCATTTTGGAGGTTTATAGACAACAAAGAGAACTTCAAATGTTGAAAAGCACAAACCGATGAGGATATTGTTGTATCTCTGCTACATTGGGCTGTACTATTGAATTATTTTTGCTGTAAATGGAACAGACTCTAAATTCAGGAGAGTGCTAACAGCAAGAAGGTAAACACAGGCCAAAAAAGTTACAAAACTACACTTCTTGATTTATAAATGAGTTCCGTTGTAGTTCAAAGTGTGAATAAAAACTTACAGACAAGTTAAACTTCATCCACATACAAAAAACAGCAGGTTTTTTCCCCTTCAAACATATCATTCCTCCATAAAAGACACAGGGCTTCTGAACGTAAACAAACGAGAGAACAATATTTGCCTTTAAGTTATTGCCTAGTTCCAGTTTTGCTAATTCACAGAATTTCATAATGATGAAAACTTTGTCTACAACAAAAGTAACTTTTCATTTTTGAACAATGTGCGTGACTTCCAGTGACATTTCAGCATTTCTGTCTGGACATTTGACTTCAAAATCTGCCTTCCATCCAAAAATAAAAGTCAGGGAAAGGGCTTTTTTCGTGGGGACCTCAAGCCACAATTGAAACTTGACATGTTTGGTGTTTGAACTTGAATCCCAGGATTCAGAATTTAACCAGCTCCCCCAAAAAGTCAGATCCAGACATTTTGGTCTTCGTAATTAACTCCATACTGGCCTCCCTAAAAACCTAACTGATACAAAAAACTGACTCAAAAATGTGATTTTTAAATAGTTGTTTTTAATTGGATGTTTTGAGATTGACACTTGAGATTGCCCAATGCCAAGCGTAAGCCAGAGGGGGTATACAGTCATTTTGAACTGGGCTGTGGAGCAGTTGAACAGTCCTCGCTGGATTTAAGAGCTGAGATCTGTCTGTTATGTTTAAGACTAATAATCAGCACTACTCATCCAATGACCACATTTATGCTCTAACAACTACATCAGATCTTCACAGCAATGTTCTGGTGTCCTGTAAAGCCTTCCTAGAAGAACAAGTGCTGTTACTGCTTCCAAAATGGCCTGACAATTGAATTAAAAAGTTATACCCTTAATTTCAGAAATAAAGGTTGGAAGATCAGATTTCCAAACAGCTTAGAACAATGTTCACACGTACAAAGCCTGGATGCTTCTTAATGGACAACTGGCCTAACATATGCAGGCCTAAAAGGAAGCTATAAAACGATAGAGCGAGGACAAGAAATGAAATGGGATGGCATTTTTGGTCATAGCCCAGAAAAGACCTTGTCAAGATTGATGTCTTCCCAGTCACTTTTGAAGCCTCTAGTTAATGGTAGGGTGGGAAGCCTCTTAAAATTAGAATCCACTTCTAGCTAAAAGCACCAGCCCGAGAACTGAGGACATTAGAGAGAGGGACAGAGAGAGAGAGAGAAAGAGAGAGGGAGGGATAGGGGAAGGTGCGGGGGGAAAAAGAAAAAGAGGGAAAGGTACGTGCCATTTCTATAGGTGGTGAGATGCGGGGAGAAGAGAATAGCCAATCTGTACTGCGTAATGGATATGTCAAGAGTTGCTAAATCATAGGTGTCCAGGGCAGAGAGACAAGAAAGGCAAACATAATGTCATCCAGAGAGAGAGAGAGAGAGAGAGGGAGAGAGAGGGAAAAAGAGATGGTGATAAAAGGAGGAGAGAGAGAGAGTGAGAGAGACCAACAATGAAGGCCAACAATGAGCAAACAATGGGGGACAATTAAAAGCGCAAGACACATACAAAAGGAATGGAGGAATAAAAGGAATAAATAGGATAATATTGATGTCTCCATATTATTGTATTATTTTTTCCTTTTGTCCTGTTACTGATTATGGACTCTCTCATCTCCCTCCCAACACCCCCACCCCTCTCTCCCCACAACCAGCGTTCTGCTTTATGGAAATTAAGCAACGGTACTTTGCTTAACAATAACGCAGTGACTTTGAATCCTCTTACTTAAGGTTTGATTGCTTCTTGACGGTGGTTTTAAATGAATTGTGTTGAGGAGTGATAAAGAGCTTATTGTCGGAATAAAAGCCCAGAGCAATGAGGGAAAGCTACACATGGAGTGTCCAGACGATACAGGCTATTACTGTGAGGGAATGGTGTCCTTGACTGCCAGGACGGCTTAGAATTTTATTTCATCTTGTTTTGCTGGGCTGCTGACTATGATGCGTGACTCTGGCGGTGGAGGGAGAGGGCAAAAGCATGAGAGCCATTTAAGATCTCATTTACGTGTGTCTGTGTGTGTGTGTGTCTCTCTCTCTCTCCTCCTCTGTGTGTGTGTGCACCCAAGGTGTATTCAGGCACATTTTTTTGTACATCTCTGTGACCACAGAAGAAAATTCAAGTTTGCAGTTTAATCCATTACAGTGGAGTGTGTTTTTCTCCTTTTGTGAGGTAGTGGTGCAATACTGTTTTCAAAGAAGACACTTAGACAGGTAGCAGGTTTTTCCATTGTATTTGTTCTTTAATGGTTTAAATCACAGGATCCTTAACCTTGAGTCACAACACATACAATCCTACAGTAGTCTCAATGTGGTCCCAAGGGGGTTGTAAGGGTAGTTAAAAACAAAAAAAATGTACACTGATGCATGCCCTCCCTGAGTGGTGGCAGTTTGAGGTGTGGTTTGATCCCGCAATGCACGATTCACGATTAGTTTTCCTGTGCAGACCCACCAACCAGTCATCATTCCTCACTAAACTCATTATTTACACGTTTTTATAGCTGCAAGAGACAGAAATTCAAAGTTAAACAGAACTGTGTGTATGCCCTGTATCCTATTTGTTACACAGAAGATATTGTGTGTATCACTCTGTATGGGTTGCATTAGAAAATACTGTATGAGTGCATTGATTAATCCTAATTAATTAGTCCTAAACTGGATGATAATGGCTGATCTACTGTAAATGTTTCTCTCGTGGGATTCTTCCCCTGTGGCTTTACAGACAGATCTTACATTGATGTGTCACCTGGTATTTTCATTTCTGTGATGTCATATTAATTTTGATTGAACAATTAGGGAATCGCCGCATATTTGGACACTGAGGGCTTTTTCAAACCTGTAGTTCCCTTGTTTTGGTCCGAATCAGTTAAGAAGCTCATAATCTTGGAGCGTTTTTCCCTTGGTTTGGTTTGTTTTTTGCACACTGTAAAATCCAAGTGCACCAATCCGCGTCACCACAAACCACGCGAGAATGTTCCCAACGCTGATTGGACAGACCTGACTGAGGCGGGAACAAGAATGTAAACTCAGGAAGAAGGTCCTGTGTTCTGGACTAGTGCTTTTCTGATCCATTACTCTAATTAGCGTGGCTAAACTTTAACGAGTTCTCTGTTTACCTGCGTCCAATATGTAAAGCACACCCTGGCTTTGAATGCCATTTAGCACCGAACTGCGGTGTACACCTTATTGTTGGGTTGGATCAAGGTCAGATCACGTTCTCACCAGAAACGAACTACACTACCGTTTGTTTGGGACTGGACCGAGACCACCTCCTCTCAAGGGTCTCAATGAGGTTATTTTGGTCTGTATCCGAGTGCAATTACTGCGTTCACACCTGCCCAAGCGCACCACACCAAGGGTTAAAAGGAACCAGAGTTCGATTTAACTGGACTAAAAAGTGCAGGTGTGAAAGCACCCTATAATAAATGTTCCTTACTGAACAGGGTGCATTTTGTTCCATATTTTTGAGGTTGGATTGATGATTTGTTTGCGACCTACAGAAACATGCTGCTCTCTCTCGGCCGGAGGGAGTGGCAGATAGTCCATGAGCTCTCAACAGAGAATGGGTTTTTCATTGGTCGTCAGTCATATGGATATGTCAGTCATTTTTCGGCGGAAGCCAATTACATAATCAATAGCAGTCAATGGATTCACAACTCCTCCTACAGGGTTTTGATTTGCGGTGGCACTGAGAGCATTATGTCAATACATTGAAACACTGGGGAACTTAACTTACAGCTCAGCTATAAGATGTAACTTATGCTATCATCTTATCTTAGAGAAACTATAATATATATATCAGAAAGGTGGCATATGACTGGTGATATTTTATATAGTGGTTTATATGACTAATGGTTTAAAGTTGTTGCACTACTGAAAATGTAAGAATCCCTGGGTTTTGTGGGTCATTGAATATGATCTGTTTTATCCTTTAGAGGACGTGACACTGAGGAAAAGGAATCCACTGACTCTGAAGATCAGGTACTACTGTTGTGTGAACTAATTTGATCACAAATCCCACTCAGCAAAACTCATCCCACACAAGTATTTGATAGATCTGCAATACTCCAAAGAAAACAGTTTCACAGCTACATGCTGACATACTAGTCAATGTTAGTTAATGGCTGCAGAGGCCATAAGCTAATATGTAGCCATTTTGTAAAGCTCACCATTTGTTTCTATGGATATTATACAATTCTGTGTGCACCTTAAAGTAGCTGAATGCACTCATTTGCACTAATTACATGGGATGTCTACACAGATTTCAATGGCTAGCTTGTTGCTAACAATAATTGCCTCTTAGGTTTTCTTCCCCAACCCCTCCCCCCACCCCCCACCACCAATTTGCAGCTTGAACACACAAAGGTTGAAAATGATGTCATTCCAAGCTCCTATTTCCCAATTCTGAGCCATCATAGGCCCCATAGGAAGCCAAAGACGGGGAGAATTGTTGTTATTTCCTGGGTCGAATGAGGATGCTTGAGTCGTAATGGTCCTCTGGTGAGTTGGACATTCTGTTTCATGTTGGGACTTGGCGAGAGGACTTTTCTCCTATGTTCGCTTGCTTGGCTGTTTGATTTTAAGGTGGGCACAGTTCATTTAGAGGTTATCTTCGCCTTTTGTCAAGGTGAGTCAGTGACATGCCTGCATACACAATAAGGCAAACTCAGCTGGAGAAGAAAAACAGAGAGACCTTTGTTGCTGTCAAGTCTTCTCCCTCCACAGACCTTCAGTGTGAGTCTGCGTGTGTGTGTTTGGGGAGGTTGGGGAATCAGCTTGATCCATCAGTTTAAATGATTACACTGCAGCAAACGAAGTCTGCTAATTGGTCTTTAAGGGACAAAACTAGCCTCGGCAACAAGCTTGGCGAGGAGAGCGAGCGGCAGCACAAGAAGACGAAGCCTCAGAGTGAAGACTAAGGGAGTTTATTAAGGGCAACATAGTGATGAATTATGCACGGCTTCGAAATGAGTGGGCACGAGGAAAAGAGCCAGACAGCTACTCTGAGTCACAGATGCCAAGAGCCATTACTTTTTCTATAAAGTATATGTCTGATAATTATCTCATGCGCCTCTCCACACGGGAGGGAAATAATGATGGGAAGGCGCAGTGGGGGCACTGGCAGGATAGAAGCAGCTGGACTTGGCCGTACCAGAGACTCTTCATACAGAAAACAGGACCTTCTACGTCCACTCTCGTGGCCTACAAACAAGGCTTTGGAAATAAAGGTCACTGTAGAGTCTCACACGTCTCCTGACCCCACTCTCATGTTTCACATCTGTCTCTCACTCTTTCTCTCTCCTCCTGGCTTGCTTTCCATTTCTTTCCATCTGAAGCTGTGTTTAACAGGCTAAGGCTTTCAGCGCTGGGAAACAAGGAGGTCCCACGCCAGGCCACGCAGGGAGAATAAAGAAAAAAAAAAAGCTTTCATAAAACGCGCGAACAAATGGGATTTAACACACAAGAGGCACTGATGGCCTATTAATTCCGCTTTGGCCCGTTTCCAGACCCAGCCAAGCCTCTCTCCTAATTCATGGCTAATTTCTATCTGGGGTATCAAGAGACTTTTCTTCCCCCTCTCCCCCTTCTCCCTCTCGCTTCCGAGGCAGGATGCATCCGCATAACTTTAATGGATTCATTCGAGGGCTTGGGCACGGAGACATTGATTGGCCTGCCTCAGAGGGTCCGGCCGCTAGTTGCCTGACATAGGCAGCAAATGAAATGTGACCTCCGGTAAACAGGGCTGAGCCATCAGGCCCCGGCGCAATCCATTAGCTCAGAACCTTTTCCAATCCCATTTAATTAATGAAGTGATTTGAAAAAGGGGCCGCAATTACCAATCCTTGCAATTGAAAAAGGAGGAAATATACTGTCAGAAATATCCAAAAAGCAGACATACAAATGCATCTGCATCATGAGCAGAGTGTTGGTAATATTCATTTTCAGCACACAAAATGAGGAAATGTTGCTGAAAAGCTTTTCTATTGTGGGCCTATATGTGATTTTAATGCATATTTGATCTATGGAATAAAAGTGGCTTGACAAACAATTTTTTACAGAATTAATGCTATAAATGTAAAAGTTTTATTCACTTTTTTGCATTTTGGCAGTAAAATTATGAGCCTAAATCTTTGCTACACCTGATCATAGTTTCAGAGTTTTTACAAGAGTAGTGGCTATGCCTCCAGAAGTGGAGGATCAGGAGCAGAAAGCTGAATCATGTGGCTGTGATTTCTCACTAGAGGCCCTGAGCACCAGTCATTTGACCAGTGACCTAAAAAAATATTTTATAAATTACCATCCAAATTCTTGAATTGTTCATGTGAAGACTAATATCAACCAATTTGTTCTTGTGCATTTCAGAGCTTTAATTCAAAGCAGGTGTCACATAATTTGTTTGTTTTAATCCTCTAGACATATGACTGGCATATTGCAGGGAGCCACAGCTCTGGGGCTGAAGAACCTCGGTTTTCTGACCCCTGTTATAGAGTCTCCGATACATGCAGGCCACTAGGTGACAGTATAACATGCATCATAATGCAAAGGAGAACCACTAAGGAAAATGACTGATAGCCTCTTTAAAGATATGCTGATGTGATGTGCAAATAGGACCATGGTTTAGGATTAGAGTGCTGTCCCTAAGTGTTTGGAGAATGGCACAGTTTTGACAGCTACTGTTATTTCTGTCCCAAATCATCTGCATTACACACAGCAAAGACTTTCTCTCCTTTGTCTAATGTCTCCTTATTATATTTTGCTATTTCTTTGGAATTTATGAGAATCACGGTTCCAATCTCCTGAGCCCATTAGAGACATTTGAGCTAAATTTTACCTCTGCCTTTTTCAACTTATAATCCAGCATTTTTTTCCTGCTGTATTTAGTTTTGTCTTCAGTAGGTGGATTGCCAACTTCTAAAGCATTCAGATTTGGTTCATAGCACCATAGCTGCTTTATCAGTGTGTTTTTGGGTCACTGCCTTGATGCACTGTGAGAAAGAAGAGTTTGAATTGCAGCTTGAATCTTGCACTGCAGTGTATTTTCCCTTCTCAGTATATATTGGTGCATCCTTCTTTATGTTAATCGTTGACAAATTAATTCCAACATACTGAGGAATTTTCTTGATCTACTTGAAAGGTTCTTTGCTCTTGTGATTGAAAATATTCATCGTCTCTGACATTATTGAGAAAGGCTGTAGATATAAACTAAATGCATTTTTTATTTTTAAACGAGCCATAGAATGGATTTATTCAGCATTTTGTTCAGCATAATTGCTCTCTGATGTCTACATTGAAAATATGTGAATTTGGTCAGGGCAAAAAGTCCAGATGTGGTTTTACACCCCAATTTACAGCACCAATATTAGACTGTGCTCTGATTCTCAGCTTAGCAGCAAAGCACTGTGATGCCTGACACAAAATCAAAAATCAGAATTATAGGGTACAAAGAGAGTAATTGTGTACTCTGACTTGCGGTAAATATACACTTGCGGTAAATCATGATATGTTGCTGTATTTATGCCGGATTTCCGTGTACGTTTTTAAACTCGAACAGAGGCATAGTGTGTACCACTTACCATCAATATACTGCACATTTAATGAGCTTATTTTGGGATGGATTACTTAAAATTCACTGTTGCTGCCTTGTAAACTGATTAGCCTCAAAAAAGCTACTTGTCTGCCTTGTTGCCACATATAAACTGTCTGCTGTCTGACAGAATTGTAATTTATATGTGATTTACATATTTCAAAAAAACAATATAAGGACATACGTACATTTATCACCATGACTATCACGACTATATATATATAGGACGGCACAATGACGCAGCAGGAAGCGTCGCAGTCACACAGCTCCAGGGACCTGGAGGTTGTGGGTTCGATTCCTGCTCCAGGTGACTGTCTGTGAGGAGGTGTGTTCTCCCTGTGTCCACGTGGGTTTCCTCCGGGTGCTCCGGTTTCCTTCCACAGTCCAAAAACACACGTTGGTAGGTGGATTGGCAACTCCAAAGTGTCCGTATGTGTGAGTGTGTGTGTTGCCCAATGATTCCAAGTAGGCTCTGGACCCACCACGACCCTGAACTGGATAAGCAGTTATGTGATATTATTTATATATATATATATATATATATATATATATATATATATTGAATGCAGGATTTACATCTGAATGGGCAGACAACGTTTAAGGCTCCAGTTTTGTCAGTTCCATGGACCAAACTCTGCTTACTCAAACAAACCAAGGTAAATTCTGTTGTTATTTCTATGCCAACTTTAACATATCAAACTGTTGATTTGTTTGCTGTGTGACTGAAAAGTTGGTGTTATATGATATTATTATATTATTCCTTTATGAAACAAATAAATATTACCTCCTTGTGCTATGTGCTTACCTCCACAATAACAAAAACTGTGTTTCTAAAACTACAGGACAGTCACAGGTTGGTTGCATCAGTATATCACCCACCCCTAAATGACACACACACACACACACAGCTGTCAGAATACAAGTATCAGCTTACACTTTACAATGCTCGTGTCTCACTCTTATTTATTATATACAGCAAGAAAGAGAAGTTATAATGAAATGTCTTACACAGTAAAATCAGTGTGATTTGGAGCTTGAGAAACTCGGTTTATTTAAACTAATATTTTTTAGTTATGCTTCCAAGTTTGGCAAAAGCTTTCAAGGCTAAATAACTGCTGTCATTACACAGTGCTTATAAATGGACTGGATTTGGACTAACACAAAGATTGAAACAGTAAAATAGTGGCTGAATAAAGTCTGATTAATATTACATTGTCACTGTAATTATTTAGTAGGACATTTATTAGAAGTGGGTCTGTTCTTGGTTCTAGCAACAATCCAAAATTTCCTTTGAATATATATTACATTTTATCATTAAAATCAGATCTGCATACAGAATACCACAATATTAGAATATCTGCCTATAATAAGCTTAAAACTTTCACAGACTGAAAAAGCCTTGGTATGAACCCATCCAGAATTGCCCGTACTTTAAATTTGAGCATGTGATATGAATGTATATATCTTTATTTAATATTGGCAGACAGTTTTATTCATTTTTAAAACCCAGTACAGTGGATCACATAGCCAACACAACAAAAATTGTTCAGCATTTGTGTATGTACTTCTGTTTTATAGTGTAGATCTTTATGTCCAGACTTGGTCCTAATTAATTAAACATGTTTACTATTTGATCTAAAGTTCATTCATTCTTTCATTCATCATCTTCCTAGCCATAAAATATTATGGCAGTGCTGAGAAAGGGAGGAGCTGAGCAGCTCACAGAGGAGCTTCCAACAAGCTCAGCACCCACCTTTTCTGTTGTTTATGGAGTTGTTGTAAGGATTAAAAGCTGTGGTTTGGGGGAGTTTGAAGATGTGTGTGTGTGTGTGTGTGTGTGAGTGTGTGTGTGTGTATGTGTGGGCTTGGTGAGGAACGAGATGTGTTGCTGTGGAGGAGGGGAGGGGATTCACCGTCCAAAATCAGCGGGTCTCCAGACATGACATGAACTAAACCCCCGAAAGGCCCCCAGAGTTTAAAAAGAGTTTACTGTCACTGATGCTGTCTATGGAGTTCACAGGACTATGACCTGTTAGCAGTGGGTATGGTTGCATCATCTGAACTCAGTTTTAGAGGAGTATCCAAATATCAAACATGTTTGGTCTTAAAGGGTACATCATAGACATGAAATGGTATGAGTATGTGATATTTGTAATTTTGTGCTGTTTTTTTTCATTTGTTGTTAAAAATTAGGCAAAATGATTAAACCAGGACATGTTTATAGCCATGCAAAAGCAAAAAAGTTATTCCATTAGCTTACTTTTCAGTCTTCACTTACTCAGGTGTGGTGCACCATCCTCACCTCCCTGTCCTGATTCATTTCTTCTGATTTGGAGGGTCCTTAAAGAGTGAAATCAGGATGGTGAGGTGAGACTGGGTATCACACCATAGCTCTGTCACTGCCATGTTTCCCCTGTTACCAAACAAACCCATATCATGTGCTGGGTTCGTGGAGCTGGGTCCGGGAGATGGTTCCTATCTTTGGCTGATGCTAAAACTGACATGAGGTTTCAATGCCATATATATATATATATATATATATATATATATATATATATATAATTAAAACTAGCAATGTTTGTCAGAAATTTGTACCATGGTTTACTGTGAAACAATGTCCAGCACATTATATTGGATTGTAATTCCACATCAGTGTATCGGACCACCTTGTGTAGGCCTCATCAAAACCATTAGTAATGACCGGATTGTTTGAAGGGAAGAGCATGTCATGCACTACTAAATACAGAAGTGAACAAAGAGCATCTACTCACTGTTTCGACCTGTTATTAGGCCTCATTAAAGACAAACCCTCGCCGTCTCTCACTATCCAATGATCCAGTAATGCTCCTGTAAACACCGCCGTCTGTGTTGTGTATCACTTACTTAAAGCTCTTAAGGTAATCATGGAGAAAGTCAGGCTAAACAAAGGAACCTTGAGCACCATTAGATTCAGCATCCCCCCCCCCCTCCTCCCACCCCCACTGCCAATCTCCCCCTTACCCCCACCCCTTCCACTGTGTCCTCAGTGTCAACAAAAACACAATCAACTGCGCTCTGCAGGTGCATGTGTCCCACCATTTATTTCCTCTAAATTGCATTCATTTATTTATCTTCAATTAATAATTTAAGATGCAACACACAGAGGTATGCAAATGAACACTTTAATTTTAATGAGTTTTTAATGACCAAACTAAGAATTAGCAGCCGTTGTGATGTGCATGTAATTTGCTCAGAGTGGAATCGGAGCACTTCATTACATTTTTAAATTTGCCCCCAGTAACGAGACATCCTCTGAATTGTGCTTAGGAAAAAAAAAGATAGACCCCCCACCCCTCAAAAGTCCAGAACCTTAGCAACACAGGCTCCTTTAGAGTGTAACAGGTAGAGGTCCAAGACCCAATAAACCTGCCCTTCTTCTGAAATGACTTCAGATGTTACAGCTGCAGACAATGAGAAACTCTTTGACAAATCCTTACAGAGAGAGAGAGAGAGAGAGAGAGAGAGAGAGAGAGAGAGAGAGAGAGAGAGAGCAGTAGGTAGAGAGAGAGGTAGAGTGTGAGTGAGTCAGAGAGAGTGAGGAAGAGACCGCAGAGAAAGAGAGAGAGAGAAAGAGAAACCGCAGAAAGAAATAGAAACAGAAGAGACATTGAGACTTAAGAAAGAGAGAGGAGAGATTTAAAGAAAAGTAGATAGAGAAAGAAAAAAGTTAGAGAGAGTAGAGAGAATAGTTTGAGAGAAACAGAGAGACATACTGATAGAAGAAAACAAAGGTGTAGAGAGAGAGAGAGAGAGAGAGAGGCAGGATGAAAGAGTTGAGAGATGGCAAGAGAGAGTCACAAAGGAGGAAAAAAGACACTAAAAATGAGTATGACAGACACAGACAGGGGGACAGGGAGAAAGAGAAACAGAAGAGCTAGAAAGAGAGAATAGAGATATAGACAAAGAGCACGAGCGAGGGGAAGAAGGTGGCGGCTTGATGTTTCTGGACCCGAATGGCATTTGATAATGGCCTTTCTTTTTTCCCGCAAACCCAAAAGACGTTGTTAAGATTTACATTTTCAAATATATGCTGACCTTTTTTCCCCCTCCCCTCCTCGGCCCGGCTTGTCATCAGGCTGTAATTGAATCGATATATTTCCTGATCAGGCCTGAGATTGAATAAGGTCACAGGAAGCCATGTGTGGACATTAAAAATCATTATTCTACTCAAATTGAGCAGAGATGGCATGGACCATTCAGGGTTCAAAATGAAATTCTATTAGAGTCTATTACACTTTTACAATTATAGAGACGTTCCAATATTACATCGGGAAATGAAGTCATAATAAAAAGCCCAGGGGTGTATTACAAAGAAATGACCATACTATTTTTCTACTTTGAATCCTTATTAAATTGATGAAGGGAACTTGGTGACTTTCCGGTCACTGATAAGTGACCTTGTTCATGAAAAATAGAGTAGTCCATTTCAGCAGTGACCCTTTTTCTATTTCACACCCCCTTCCTACCACCAGCACCACCACCGTGTTCCCTTAACAATTCTGAATGCTTCTTTTTTTTCATCCTGTACAGCAGTTTTTGGGCGGCCAGAATTGACAAACGTGGCCTGAGAGGCGAAAATGAATGTCTGCGTTTACATCGATTCACCTTGCGGGTGCGATTCAGTCCAATTATTATTTGCTGCTTAAAACAATTATGTCTTTAATTATGTTTAATTACACATCTAATTCCAGCCGAGAAACGCCAGGGCCTAACGACGTTTGCGCACCATTCGGAAAGAGGCTCGGAGGCTAATTGAATGGTACAAGCGTGCTGAGCAGAATGGAGCACAATGAAGAAATCCTGTTACTGCCGGCCTCACTCTCACTCTCACTCTCTCTCTCTCTGTCTGTTTCAGAGAGGGAGGGGGAAATTAAAGTAGCAAGCGCAAACTTTTTTAGTCTCAAGTCAGGCAAATTATGTCTAACTATCAAAGCCAAAGCATTTAGATAAAATTCCATTTTTAATTAGCGGCCTTATTGAAATTAATCACACTTTATCAGTAATCAACTTATCAACTCTGCATGAACTGAGTGAAGAGAGCGAGAGAGAGAGGGGAGAGAAAGAGATTCAGCATTCGCGCGACATAAAAGCCTCTTCTCTGCTTCGGTGCTGGCTATTTTCCCCTGAGCTTGCCGTAATGTGGTAGCGGCAGAGCGTACAAAGTCGTAAAGAAAGAGAGCGTCCTTTTCCTCCAGCTCCTTCAATATTTTTTTTTTTCTTTTTTAAACGTCAGTGTCCCCGAGTATTGTCCCTTTGGTCAATTAGGTGCGATGGCCAGAGAGCTAGAGTAGTCTGTGGTGTTCTCACGCTCCTTAAACCCAATTAAATGATGGAGAACAGGGAAATACGAGCTGCCAGCAAATGACACCGGCCTCGGCGGCCATCATCTCCGCCGCAAATGGCCCTTTCATCTCAGGTGGAACAGAGCTATTGAGGAGGCCTCTCTCGTCAGCCATACCGGGTTTAACTTGGCATAAAGCGAGGAATGCTAATGAAAAGAACATTTATACCTTCCTTATTCCACCCACCACTTCTTCTACTCCTCCACTGCCCCCCCCCGCACACTTTCCTTCCAGGCCTCTGCTCTTTTTTTTTTCTTTCCAGAGAGCATATTAAAAGAAAAAAAAAATCCAGACCGGAACGTTTATGAAACACGTAATGACAATCTAAATCAGTGGGCGGCTCCAATCTGCAAGGATTAGTGGTTTTGATGTAGTTCAATACGGGAAGACACACTTGTCGCCTTATTAAGAGCTTCAGAAGTCATCCCCGAAGAAAGAGAAGGGGAAGGGTGGGCTTCTCTCTCAGCCGAGCAAATTAGGCCCACCAATGATCTGTGCAGGAAGAAATAAAATAAATTAATAAATAAAAGGAAGGGAGTAGGAGATACTCGTGCTGTCAGCTCTGTCAGGGAGAAGAAAAGGAAGCTGGTGTTTTCTCGCTAGCTTTTCATTTCAAGGGCTTTCTCTCTTCCACGAGGCTGTACCACTTATGTCTCAGATTGAAAAACAAAAGCACACAACACCAGTCTCAAAAAACATCCATGTTTTTTGATCTAAGATATCCGCATGCGTGGAGGCTTCATTTATTGCCTAGCAGAACAGCTAGCCAGCTAGTTCTTTAAACTGGGGTTACACTACATGATTATTAGCCCACGTTTAACCCTGATTTCCAGTTGGGCCGTGTCTGTGCTAGTTGGCTCTAGTCTGCAGACTCTGGTGCAGACGGAGTTGTCAGTTGGAGGTAAAGTCGTGTAGTGTGCGAGGGCCTCAGATTGAGATTCTGATTTTTTGCCTCCAGATCCTGTTTCAGATCAGTCGCAGCATATCCAACTAGTTTAATTATTTCAACCCAAATTTGGATGTAAACATATAGTGTAAATTCTTCACCAACTTATGTCTGAACGAGTCCTACATTACATTTTCACTACAAGACATTACATGTTTTTAGATGCACAATCCCCAAATATTCTGTATTACCTGCAAGAGAAACAACATGATGGGCAACACCCTTACAGCCTTTATTCCAACTTTATTCTAACTCTCTGTTCCACCTTAAATGATGCAGCACCATGGAGCATGCTACTGCTACCGCTAATGTTTCTGAACTGTTTAAAGTGGAATATAGACTCAATTATATGCTATTCTACTCATCTCCAGCTCCCTCTGCAGCGTGTAGAGACCATGCTGATCATACATTCCCATCCATGACCTAAAGATCTTGTTGGATCTTCATAGATATTGGCAAAAACAGTCATATATTGTGAGATATTCAGCCTGTATATTATCTGCCTGGACCTTAAAAGTTGTGTAATATATACGTAAGTGATCATAAGTGATACTGCCTGTGCTGGTAATTCATAACAGGAGGTAATAGCACTGTGGTAGTGAGTCTGGGTTGAGCCCTTTCTTAACCACTTAAACTACAGTATTAATGTTTCATTGTCATTACAAACACTGTGGTGGTACCCATAAGAGTACATATTAAGCATATTAAAGGTGTGCTTGCACTATGCAGTCTGTACCATACCTGAGCATGCTTGACCCCCAAAGTGGAGATTATTTGACTAGTGTGAAAATGTGGGCCCAGGCACATTTCTGTCTGAAAGGGACTAAATGTAGGTACAAGGTAGGTGTTCCTTTCTTTAAGTCTGTTTTCCAATATGTTCATATGCATTTTTTATAACTCAGCCTTGATATGTCCACATGTCCAGCTGTAGGCTCCAGAGAAGACTGGAGACCCACAAGAACTAGGTTTGACTGCCAGCATCTCTTCTTCTGAGTTGTGGGGGGGCAGACGGTGATGAATGTCTTCTCCGTTAGCGGAGCTCGGCCACTGCTGCAGCCGCTCGCCAGATGGAATGAAAAACAGATTAAGAAAGCAGGCTCCCTCCGCCAGGAGGAGGTTTGGCTGCTGGCTATTGAGTTATCGGGCCTTTTCACACCTAATGAAACAACATTTAACACTGCAGCTTATTAAATATCCCCAAGTCTCCTCACAGAACAGTCCAGCTGCCAAGAACCGAGGAAGAAAAAGCACGTCCAACATTTGATTTTAATTAAAACTCAAACAAACAAATTGTCTCAGAAAAAAAGAGGAGATTAAGTTGTTAACTAGAAAGGGAATGTAAAAGTTTTGTGGTAGTGTACTTTGTATTGAGCTGCAGGTCAACTGTGCTGAAACTTGGAGCAATAATAATAATAATAATAATAATAATAATAATAATAATATGGGGGTGGCACAGTGGCGCAGGAGGTAGTGTCACAGTCACACAGCTCCAGGGACCTGGAGGTTGTGGGTTCGATTCCCACTGCGGGTGACTGTCTGTGAGGAGTTGGTGTGTTCTCCCCGTGTCCGCGTGGGTTTCCTCTGAGTGATCCGGTTTCCTCCCACAGTCCAAAAACACACGTTGGTAGGTGGATTGGCACTCAAAATTTTCCGTAGGTGTGAATGTGTGTCTGTGTTGCCCTGTGAAGGACTGGCGCCCCCGCCCAATGATTCCAGGTAGGCTCTGGACCCACCGCGACCCTGAACTGGATAAGCGGTTACAGAGAATGAATGAATGAATGAATGAAAATGATATTCTTAATCTATACAATATCATTAGCATATAAGATAAAACACATCCTTGTGCAGAGGCTCAGGCTTATTCACCTCTAACGAGGCAAGAAAACTCCTGCTATTTGCTAATTCCTGCTAACTTTGCTATTGTAATGAGAAATCCATAGACTGTGACCTAGTCAACTCAGCTACTTCGGTGGGAAAATCCCCAGCTCAGGCCTAGTCTAATCTGCTGCTGTGCTGAATAAAGGCCAATTTATCAATCTGTGTCGAATCTATGCCATAAACTACTCATAGCTCCCACATAGGCACATACGCTATGGTTTAGCCTGATGCACACCTCCCCAGACATGCAGACCACCACAACTATGGCTAGTTGGCAGTTTAACAAACATGGATCAAGTTGAGGAGAATACAGTGGAAGTCCAGAAGTATAAACTCCACTTCGCCACACTACAAAGACCTGCAGACATTGCTGGTTTGGATGTCAAGGAAGGAATAAAAGCTTGGAACAACTTAAACATTATGGTTGCCTCCGAAATAAACTTGCTATGAAGAACAGAGACCAAGGCAGGAAACTGAGCCGGACAACTAAAATAGAATGAAAAACTACACTGGTCTCTCTGAACTGGGGCATGGAGGTGTGTGCAGTCCCAAAAAATCCAAAAACAACATGCGACTACAAAACAAGTAAACAGTGCTTAGCGTTACCACTGCCATTGTTGTGGTTTCCCAACCCTGTGGTTCCCTTTAGAGATGGTGTTTTGGGAATGTCACATTTCAAGGTGGAGATGTATTAGTGAAAAAGCTACCAGGGACCAGGACTGAAAAGTGTGTAGAACCTGGCCAAACTGAGTAGGTACCATGCAACGGAAAATATTGCTACAACACATCACTGGTTACTACATAGTTCAGAGGAATATATTTGAAATATAGCCCTAGTTCTTTGTGCAGTGCAGTGTAACTACTCAAAACGGCTCTGGAGGCAGGAGGAATGTAATTGGATACCAGCCAATAGTCTGAGATGAATATGATTGGTTAAAATGAATTGGATGGGGATTTTAAAGCTCTGCCTAGTCCCTCATAGTTTGCCTGCTTTGACTGACAGAAATGACTCTGGAAGAAACAAATGTGCAACATACCATAGACTTAGTTCTGTTTTTTAATTTGCAAGGAATGTTTTAAAAAATTCAGTATTTTGTTTTGTTCTAATGTAGGACAACTCTGTGCCCCTGAGAAAACTGCACAATATTCTGCTGCCTCTTAGGCAGATTCGAAAGAAGCAATTTTTATATATTTGTGTTATATCTGCTGCTTAGAGGACGTTATATATATATCTAAGGAAATATTTTTTGCACACTTGAAATATGATTGCTGTCTCTGTAGAAGCTGCAAAATGAAATACATCAGAGGCTGCAGAGCATTATTGCATAACTTTCTGTAGTTCCTTCAGAGGCAGCAGCCATAACTTACGTGTGCAGGAATGCACTTCTTCAGAATCTGTCTCAGAGGCAGCAGAGCATTCTAACATTGTGCAGAGGCAGTGACTTACTTTATCCTCCATTAAAGTAAAACATAATACTGCAAAAAACAGCACTTCCAACAACCTCTACAACTGCATTAAAAAAAAAAAAAAACACAGCTCAGGCCTAGTCACCTGGAGTAGGAATGCCCTCAGTCCTAGTTAACTTCTGCTACTGTTGTAAGAAATACCCCAACTGAAGTCTTGTCAACTCCTTTACCGCGGCGAGGGTGTCTCCAGCTCAGGACTGGTCAGGTCCACCATTGTGGAGGGAAAGTGAGGTAAGAAATGACCTACACCTGTAAGAAAAAGGGGTAAATTAGAAGTCCTGTAGAAGTCTCGAAAGGGGCGAGAGTAAAGAAGTGGATCATGATGAAACAAAGTGCACACAGAGGGTGCATCAACAGCTGCATTCATTGGAGCAGGCAATTAGAGCTACATTGATGTCTGATTCATTATTTGATAATCAAGTCTAATCTCTTCAACCTTCACCACAGGGCACTTATCACAAGGCACATCACTGTGCCTTTTGAAAATCATATTGGATCGGGGCAGCAGATCATTTCCCATCACTTTGTTCAATTAAGTTTCAATAGATTTTTTCCTCTTTTCCTGGCAAAACGTGTCCTTTCAGGTGTAAATTGTTCAGTCAGATGTTCTATCATTAGCCACCATGTTCTCTGGAGATGTGATTCTTTAAATAGAAGGATAATCAGATGGGCTGCTCATTATACAAGCTCTCTGTTTATAATGATGTTTCCAGAAATCTATCCATCGCTTCAGCGCTGTAATTAAAGTTCCGCAGAATAGCTGGGTTCAACAGTTTCTCCAAAACTCGTGCCAAGTGCTTATCGCACCATCGATTTGCCTTGCACTGCCTCTGGTCTTCTAGCTGTGAGCTCACAAATCCCAGTGAGGAGAAAGCCGTTTACACTTTCTGCCAAATTTGTTTTATCTTTTAGAATTAGCTTATTTGCTAGTTTGAGTTTTATGAAATTACACTATATCATGCAAAATCATCCTAAAGACATGCTTTCAGTTATTTATAACAATTGGGATTCTGTGAAAAGACAATGGGACAGGTATACACTGGCAAACTGCTATTATTCACCATGTATCTGAAATTGAAGGTCATTGAAATTGATTGGTAACATTGAAATGTTACCAAGGCACACTTAGAATGGAATCTCTTCATCACTGTGCAGTGAAGCCATCCACCAAGTTCAGTGATAATGAGATGGTGGAGTGTGTTCATGAATTAAGTATCATTCCAATTAAACATTGTACAGGGAGTTATTTTACTCCAGATAAGAAAATTGAAATTATGAATTAATAACACACAGTGCCCACATATTGTGTCCACATAACATTGTATTAAGCACTTTATATACACATATATCTAATCTTAAGAGCTGAAATATTTCATTCATTCATCTTCACTGCAAGGTTTGTGACTAATGCAGTTATTCTAAAAGAAAGAGACAGAAAACAAAAACACATAATTTTGACAAAACAGCATGTAGAACTTTAGTAAATCTGGCTGAATGTTTAATGTTTAAAAGCAGCATGTGTAATATTTCGGACGGGAAACGTTTTATTCCATATTTCCATATTTTTGATGTCACACTGTTATGGCGATGGATTGAAACAGAAACACGTAGCTCTCTTTCAGCCGGAACGAGAGGTGGATTCTACACGGCTCCTATACAGAGAATGCGCTTTTCATTGGCCGTCACCTTTATTTAGCCAATCAGCAGCCAGAGTTAAATGCCTATCATCATTCAGTGCTGCAGCCAATGGCATCACAGTCCCTCCTACAGTGTTATTTATTTATTTATTTATTTTTAATAATAAGATTCTTTCACTTCAGATCTTAAAATTATACAGTTATTTTAAACTGGTACTGGTAATAGAGAATTTAAAAAATGCATGGACAACTTCTGCTTTGCCATCGTTCAAAAAGGCTACTGACAGGCACTTACTGTTCTGATGGCAGTTGGCTTAATAAATTTCTGACAACAAAAATGCAGCAGGTAGTGTCGCAGTCACACAGCTCCAGGGGCCTGGAGGTTGTGGGTTCGATTCCTGCTCCGGGTGACTGTCTGTGAGGAGTTTGGTGTGTTCTCCCCGTGTCCGCGGGGGTTTCCTCCGGGTGCTCCGGGTTTCCTCCCACAGTCCAAAAACACACGTTGGTAGGTGGATTGGCGACTCAAAAGTGTCCGTAGGCGTGTGTGTGTGTGTGTTGCCCTGTGAAGGACTAGCACACCCTCCAGGGTGTATTCCTGCCTTGCGCCCAATGATTCCAGGTAGGCTCTGGACCCACCGCGACCCTGAACTGGATAAGCGGTTACAGATAATGAATGAATGAATGAATGAATGTTAGTAATCCGAGCATACACACAATATATACACTATAAGTTTAAGCATGTGTCGTACGTTCTTACAAAACAGACAGGATGATTTAGTTTTTATTATTTCAATTATTTCAGTTATACTAAGTGAAAAGATTTCAGATGGCAGAAGGCAGGATACATATTAAATATCAGGTAAAATCATTTAAATAGTAGGTCCAAACAACAGTTGCTGTGGGAGCAAGTAGCTTTTAGCACTTGCTTTTGTGGAGCTTCCAAAACATACTATTGTAAAAATCTATTATGTGTTGAAATGGAAAAACAGAGATGTAAAAAGCAGAATATTTACAGAATAGCAAGCAAAATCACAGGCACAGAAGCTGCTGTGTGTGCAGTAGCATGTAGCTTTTGGCATAGAAGTTATTTCCAAAATGACTATTACTATACAGTCAGTAATTTAGAAAAACATGCACTCAGGCAAAGTCATGGGTACAGTAGAGCTGCACAACAGCTGGTGTGGGGGCTGTCTAGTACTGTCGCCAGCCAGAGAGACAGCCTTTTTTCAAGAACCCCCCCCCCCACTACCCTCCTCTTCTTTTTTCCCCTCTCCAGATTCCAGCTCTTGCACACCCATTCCTTGTCTTTTCTTCCTTTCATTTGAGTTTGACCCCTGCTTTTTCCTTACTTCCGAGTGGGCTTCATTAAATGCCTCTCTGCCTCTCTCACGGCCCCTCTTTCTCTCTTGGCTAAGTGGGGAGAAAGTGGTACAAAAGGGAAAGGCTTCCAGCGAGCAATTCTCAGCGGAGAGGGTGACCCCAACTTTAGGGAGGGAGAGAGAACCTGAGGATAATAGCAAATGAAGCCAGGGGCCACATTAATGGGCCAATGCTTGGCGCCAAGTTCCGAGGGGCTAGTTAAACTGACAGACATGTATATTAATACTCAGCACTTTTTATTGAATCAGGGTTAAGGGGGGAGAAGATAAAGAGAGAGACAGAAAGAAGAAGAAGAGAGAGAGGGATAGAACAGAGAGAGAGAGAGAGAGAATATGAATATTCATCCTCATTTATATTTCAAGGCATTTCCAGTCCTGTGGGAGGGCCCCGGCAGTGGGTTTTTTGACCAATTTCCATCCCCATTACGGAAATGACAGCTTTCACTCGCGGGCCCTGACAGAGGTCTAGCCCGGCGCACAGGAGGTCCGGCGAGGAGGGAGCCAGCCCCTCGTTCCCAGCTGTCCACAAACACTCATTAACAGAGGAAAATATCCAATGGAATCTCTGTGAGAATTTTTAATCACACAAAGGCCCTGCTAATTAGGCAGCTGATGGGGCATGGAGAGCACAAGGACAAATTCTTTAAACAAAGGACTGGAAACTTTAGGCGCTTTAATTACTCGGGCAAAGAGTTCATTCCCGAACTGGAGAGCACATCATTCCACTAATGAGACCAAGTGGCAGCACATATTAGTGAGAAATAATGTGGAAAGTTCAATTATATTGTGCTTTTGGAGCAGCCCCTCTTTCTACTGCCTACCTCTTGTGCACACATGTGTAAGACAAAAGCCCTGGCCAGGAGAAAGTGAGAGTGTGTGTGTATCAGGGTGGCACACACACACACACACAAAATGGCTGGCAGCAGGTCTCCGTTCTTCACGTGTAGCTTGGCAGGCTTGATCGTCTTAATTGCCCATTAGAATGTTCTTCTGTTTGAAAATGAATATCATTAAGGACCCCCAGTTTGGCCTTCACTGGAAAAAAAGTCTTATTGCGGTTTGTCATTCAATACCCTGTGTGTGTGTGTATGTGTGTGTGGAATTCCAAACACATAATGGATGACTAATTTGCTGTAACCAGACTCCAGAAGAAGAAAAAACATAGTTATGAAAGGCGACTGTGAAAGAAAGACATAATTACCTTGCCCTCAATACTGATTTTTTTTTTTCCAAATAAAGCCTTTCCATGAACCAATGTCTTTTACGAAACTAAATACACAAGCATGGCCATGTGTCCTGGAGACAGAAAACACTACAAAACAAAGCTGAGGCTCCTGAGCAAGCTCTGTTTGCCACTAGAAAGACATTGCTAATGGAAGCTTGTGAAACCAGGATCAAAGCTCTTTATGCTATGGACCACTGCTGCTAAATGCAACATTGGGGGCTAATAAAGTGTGCTACTCATCTTTTAAATAAGGAAAAGAGAAAACCACAAATTAAGATGATCTTTGAAATCCTAATATGGATATAATGTTTTCCATAGCCAAGCTGCTACAGTTACAGCTAACTATTACCTTCAAGTTTTATATATGACTCTGACTTTATAAATATATACATAAGCTCAAATGGCAAAGCTGGGGAAAGTCAAGCCTGGTACCCAGCTAATGTAATTAGTTACAATCTTTACCTCGGGCAACATCAAGTGTTTCACACAATGTTTGCCACAAATAATAGAGAACTACATTCCAATAATGTGCTACTTAAAGGGCAATTTATGCATCCTTCACCTGCGTTAAAAAAGAGATTGCCATCCCTATTTCCAAAGTGGCCCACCTCCCCATTAGGAGGCGGCTACATACCAATTACAGCATAGAGCCGAGAAATTCCCCGTGAAATAAATGCCTAATGGAAAATAGTGAGCAGGCAGCATGTTCTTGACTAACAGGGCAGTGGGAGAGAGAGCTAGCGAGCTAGCAGTGGGAGAGGGAGAGACTGAGAAGTAGCTTAGCCTGAAGCCTTTATGTCAGGCTTTAGCGCAAACAAGTACACAATAGTAGTCGATCTCTCTTCTCATTGTCAGGTTCTTCCTCTCTCTCCTGACTACACTCTTTTGTAGAAGCCATCCAGGTTGGGGCAAATTCTCCTCCCGTTCTGACCCCTGCTCTAATGATGTTATGTCCCTATGCAGGAGAGTCTGACTTTTAATGCCAGACTCGCTGGCAAACGATCATCATCTCTGACTTCTTGCTAAGGTCAAGGCCAAACTATTCCGAGCAAAGTCGAAAACTCCAACTTCATGTTTGGTTTGCTGAAGCCTTGTGCTCTAATAGCCTAAGTGTTTTCATACTGTAAATGGCATATTTAATAATGTTCAGCAACAGTTTTCCGCTTTGCCCACGTTTCAGACCAGAAAGGATTCATATTAAATCAAGATGGTCTTTTGTCTGTGCCCTTTTAAAATGTGCCTCAGCACTTCTTAAACTGTTGGAGGCTAATCGGAAGTCTTGGAGGTCTGCAGCACCGCAGAGGTTAGCATTCTACCTCGTTTAACAGCCCTGATTCAACTCATTAGCTAATTACAAAGGCAGACATGAGCTGAATTTGATGTGTTAGAACTGTGATTCTCAACATTTTAGAGCCAACCACCCCTCCAAAAAATTAATTGTGAATTATTTATTTATTTTTTTGTTTACTTACTACTTACTTATTATTTAAGACTGGTGTGAGGCTCCCCCCACAACTAACAATATTACTTTTCCATTTGGAATGTATGTGAAGTACACTAGACTCAGCTTGTTAACAAATGCTACACTGGGACTCACTGGCAGCAAGGCAGGAACACACCCTGGAGGAAGTGCCAGTCCTTCACAGGGCGACACACACACACACACACACACACACACACACATTCACTCACACCTAAGGACACTTTTGAGTCACCAAGCCACCAAACTCCTCACAGACAGTCACAGTCACCCAGAGCGGGAGTTGAACCCACAACCTCCAGGTCCCTGGAGCTGTGTGACTACGACACTACCTGCTGGAAATTAAAACAAGACAACTGATTGCGAACAGAAAAAATAAAATTTTATTTGTCTGAGTATCTCCACTGGGCCATGGACCTTTTATTCTTATCATTAGTCTTATGCAGCAAACTTTGACCAGTAAGTAGGTAACGCTATCACACACAATATTGCCCAAACCCATGCAAGAACACAACACTGCTATCTGTTAAGTCTTTAACTAGAGTTTGAGGTTCAACATAATTCAAAACGATACATTATTAAAAACACAATTTTCAGTGTGCAGCTTTTAAATTTAATCCACGTACACAGCCAAGTGTTGGTAGACATGTTCACATCAACAAATAGTCTAAAATGATGGGATCCTGACAATGGACAAGTTATTCTCTAAACAGGTTATGAAATTCAAGGACCATGTCCTTACTTTGCCCAGCAATCCTGTGATTCCCCCCAACACTAGGGCCCTGAGTTTGACCCCCTTAGGCTAAATGCATATCAGCTACACTGACATTAAAGAGCTGCAGCTGGAAATACTGGGGGAAAAAATCAACGCGTGTCCTCCCTCCAGCTATTCCCACCCCATGCCCTCGGCCCAGGGAGAACAGCTTGACCGAAGAAGACCACCGAGTTAGGCAGCATTATTGATTTTCCTCCCAGAGGTGCCGTCTACCTCGTGTGTTTGTTTCTTCTCACCCATCGCACTTGCTTTATCTACGAGGAGTCAGATCAATAGAGGCACTCCTTTACTCACTTGTTTCAGCTTTATAAAAATACATGTCTTTTTCTCCCTCAGTCCTCCTCCTCCTTCTTATGTGCTTTTGGTGCATCATTCCTCCAGTGGTTCAGATCATTTGGGTTTGAATGATTGACACGTGTAATTGTGCAGAGAGGAGAGGACATGCCGGGGAAGGTAAACTCTTGATATGTATATTTGTCGAGTCTTCACAGGGTTGTCAGAAACTAGGGGAAATACCTGTAGAATATCGACCTCAGGAACTCAAGGTAAGATTTGGTATTGTTACTCCTGGGCTCCCCCCGCTACATTTGCAGAGTATAATTCACTTTTACAGCACTGTCTTGAAATCAAGAAAGAGAGGTGAGGGAGTCGGTGCTTTCCACATGTTACATAGTGCATTTTCTGCAGCGCGGACCCAGAAGGAGCACCAACAGAGGCTTTGTTCTCTTTATTACAGGTCAGTAAAAAGTCAGCTGTTGTCATGAATTGCCCTGTCCAGTGTGTTCCTGCTCTCTCGTTGCTTCCCGTGTTCCCTTTGTGGCTCTGTCATAGTTTTGTTCTTGTCTGCTTCCTTGTCTCTACTTTAGTCCCACCTTGGTCCTTAGCTCCGCCCTCTCCTCAGTGTCTCCACCTGTTTCCTCCAGGTGCTCCGGTTTCCTCCCACGGTCCAAAAACACATGTTGGTAGGTGGATTGGCGACTCAAAAGTGAGTGAATGTGTGACTGTGTGTGTTGCCCTGTGAAGGACTGGCACCCCCCCCAGGGTGTATTCCCGCCTTGCGCCCAATGATTCCAGGTAGGCTCTGGACCCACCGTGACCCTGAATTGGATAAGCGGTTACAGATAATGATTATAATGGTTTAGGTTTAGCTTTAGTTCTCTCTGTTACATTCCTGGTTCTCTGTTTAGGGATCTGTGTTTAATTTAGCTTTCTGAGTCTCTGTTTAGGTTGTCTGGTAGTTTCTGGGTGTTTGTTCGGACCTGTGTCTAGTGTCTTGTTAGGAATTTTCACGTTCTGTTGCTTAGTTGTTTTTAGTTGGGTTTTTTTCTAGTTTGTTCCTGTTTAGTTTTGTTTGGTTGTTTCTAATTAGTTCCATACACTTGTTCTTTTCTATTTTGTCCCTTTTTCTATTAACGAAACCTTCCCTGCATTTACCTCTATCTCCCTGAGTGCTTACCCTGACAGCTGTAATTTTAATGTGAATTTTATCCTGCAGCACTCCCTTCACCAAAAAAATTTTCAGCCATCCTGAATTACAAATCTACGTTCACGTTCCTGTGAATAATAACCGGCTGTAAGATTTACGATCATAATCTGAGATCATTACTTAATAATTAGGCAGATGGCGGCTGTGTTTTATTACATTTATGTGGCGATTTCATGACATATCACTACATTTTTTATTCCTGCCATGAAATACGGGCAAGTTTAACAAGACAGTGTTTTCATTGCGCTCATCAATAAAACGTGCTTCAGCTTCAAAATCTGTTGGGGGGGAAGAAAAAAAAAACACTTGAAAAGCTTGAGCACATAAATTAGTGTTGTTTACATAGAGCAAGTTTTTTCAACCTTTATTTTAATTTCAGCTATCTAAAATATATCCTCACATTTCTTAAAGTGCACCCAAGAAAGCATTTACCAACAGTACGATCTATTCTGGAGCAGCTGCATCACCCTACAGTCACCCTGTGCAATGTCAGGCATTGGCTAGAGGGGTACAAAGCCACCTTAGTGAAAGATTGTGGACACATTCCACATTTCTTTGATATAAAGCATGAAAATGGTGGAGGATGTTGCTCTATTCCTGCTCCATAACTTCTTTTTTGCTGTTTCTGTTACATTACTTAAGGAGAAACTGACTAAAACAAGCCACACTTGGCTTCTTACTCAGATATACCACTCCACCTTCAAAGATGCAGAGTTTGTGAATGAACACAAATGGTAGGGCGAGTTAGATTTGCTGTGTAATTTTGCCCTTATTAGGCCTCTACACTTTTGGGAAGGCTTTAGACTAGTTGTTAGAACATTTCTCTGAGGATTTGATGGCCTCCAGGGCATTACTGGGGTGAGGTACTGATGTTGGAGATTTAGTTATAGGTCACAAAGGTGTGACTGGGGCTCCATCACTACAGGGAACACAGTTCCATTGCTACACGACTAAATGCTTTGGAGGGCTTATAGCCCTTAAGATGAAGGTAGGCATTGTGTGTGGTTGCCTTAAGCTCATGTGTAGTTGCAACAGAGCATGCCACTATTGTTCAGTCCTTTCCTATAGTGATACTAAAAGCTGTGTCCAAAGTCAGTGTTCTATGGAAAATCATGAAAATATTTGGTCCCAAAATATTTTGCAAAAGACTTGTAGTCCCCTTGGCCTAAAGCCTTCGCCCCTTTTCCCTGCGCTGTCTGTTTGGCAGTTGCTGATACACGGGTTTTTTCTTGGTGACAGAGGCTCACTCGGCTTTGAATTAAGGCGCTCTGATTGATAAGGCGGTTGAAGGCAAATCTGCTCCCGCTAATTGTCTTTCAAATGCCCTCATTAATCAAAGCTCGGGTCCGGGCTGTGACGGGCAGCGCTGTCAGCCGCTCGGCTGCCGCTTCTCCTCCGGCTGCTCGCCTCCCAGCGTGAAGCCCACCCTTCTCTCAACTTCTCCCCCCCTCCACCCTTCCAATAACTCCCCTTACTGAGCTTCATGCCACTGAGGATCACGGGCCGTCGGCTGGCCGCACCTGCCTTCAGTGCTGAGACAAGCCACTGACCGCTCCCTGTGCCACCGGGGCCAGCCCCAGAGACCAATTTAGCAGCCACTTAATGATTCATGGCTTCAAGCAAAGGGAGGATTGAGGGGTGGTGGTGGGGGGGTTTGGAGGGGGTGGACTAGGGCAGCGTATGATAACAGGAATAAACACGGTTAATTAGCTCCTGGTATACATTATTTATTTATTTACCTGCTCGCGCACAGCACTGATTAATTCATATATTGTTTGTGTTTCGTGACGGGGAAAAAAGAAGAGGGGGGTTGAGGTGGGGAGGTGGGCTTTTATGGTATTCACAACATCTGGTGGGATGCCTTTGTTGTGAGCTTTCCTTGTAGGTTTTTTTTTTTTCTTCCAGGAAAGGGGTGGTGTGGGGTGGTGGTCTGACTGATTCTTTCCAGCGCGCTACCGTCCTGGGGACGCACAGATCAGACCCATGGGGTGGTCAGGTAGGCAGGGGTGGAAGTGGAAGTGGGGGGTGATTGAGGGGGTCAGGTGGGATTTTAGCAGCCCTGCCACACCATGAAATAACTGAACGCATTAGGGTTTAATGTATGCGCCTTGCCTCGTTCATAACTAGCCTTGTTTATGAGCTTCTTGACAGGTTGCTACTCCCCTGGTTTTGTTTTGAGAGCAGGGGCATACATTTTCATGGAGTCGCCTAATCAAAGCCAGAGAAGTTGCAGCTAACGGAGTGGGGCCAATCAAAGCAATGGGCTAGGCCCTCGTTTCCATGAAGTGGGGTGGGGGATTAGTGTGAAGGCCACTGACGATGAGGACACTTTGGTGTTTGCCATTACTACAGATGATATCTTTGCTAGTGGCTCAGAAATTGCTTGTAGATGGTTCAATATCCCCAGTCATTCATTCATCTGTAACCGCTTATCCAGTTCAGGGTCGCAGTGGATCCAGTTCCTACCTGGAATCATTGGGCGCAAGGCAGGAATACACCCTGTAGGGGGTGCCAATCACCAATCCACCTACCAACATGTGTTTTTATTAGTTATCTATTTCAAGCGTTTATGTTTCTTTAATGTTGATGATTATTGCTTATAGTCAGTGAAAACCTAAAAATCAGAATATTACAAAAGACCAATTAAAAACTCCTGTTGCATGAATTACTGCATCAGTGCAGTGTGGCATGGAAGTGATCAGCCTGTGGCACTGCTGCGGTGTTATGGAAGCCCAGGTTGCTTTGATAGCGGCCTTTGGCACGTCTGCATTGTTGGTTCTCCATAAAGCTTGTAAATATAGGGAAGCATGAAGTGCTCTAAAATTTCCTGGTAGACGGCTGCGCTGACTTTGGACGTGATATAACAGAGTGGACCAACACCAGCAGATGACACGGCTCCCCAAACCATCACTGATTATGGAAACGTCAGACTAGACTCAAGCAGCTTGGATTGAGTGCCTCTCCACTCTTCCACCAAATGAAATGCAAAATTTAATTTAATCTGAAAACAAGATTTTGGGCACAGGGCAACAGTTCAGTCCTTTTTCTCCTTGGCCCAGGTAAGATGTTTCTGGTGTTGTCTCTGTGTCATGAGTGGCTTGACTCAAGGAATTGTTGTAGCCCATGTCCTAGATACGTGTGTGTGTGGTGGCTCTTAAAGCACTGACACCAGCAGCAGTCCACACCTTGTGAATCTCCCCCAAATTTTGGAATGGCTTTTTCTTGAGAACACTTTCAAGGCTGCAGTTCTCCCTGTTGCTTGTGCTCTGTTTTCTACCACACTTTTTTCTTTCAACTTTTCATTAATATGCTTGGATTCAGCAGGAGGGTGTCAATGACTGACTTCTGGACATCTGTCAGGACAGCAGTCTTCTCATGATTGTGTAGCCTACTGAACCAGACTAAGGGGCCATTTTAAAGGCTTAGGAAACGTTTACAGGTGTTTAGTTTTTTCTGATATAATGACTTTTGGGTTTTAATTGGCTGTAAATCATAATCATCAACATTAAAAGAAATATACGCTTGAAATAGATTTCATTTGTATGTAATGCATCTATATATGATTTTCACTTTTTGAATTGATTTACTGAAATAAATGAATTATTTATGATATTCTAATTTATTGAGATGCACTTGTAGCTATTATAAATATACACAAGGTCTAAGGTCCGGGAATAGTGACAGACCACTCAGTACATTTGGAGTGATGTTTGTGATGCTAGTCTCTCTCTCTGCTCATGGTATCTACAGTACTTTTAGACAATGTTGAAAAGCATGAACCAAAATGAGGAACCTTAAAATGCGTTTAGCTTTGGAAGAAATGCTATGAAAATTGCGAACTTCCATTCACATAATGCAGCAAATTATCAGAACACAGATTTCTACGGTCACCTGGCATACCACATGGGGGCGTTACATGGTGCTATGTGTACCCCAGTTGGAGAACCACTGGTTCAAACAAATTGGGCTCATGCTAGAGGAGCACTCTCAGCGTCTTTGGAGCAGACTATTGTCTTGTGGAGTGCTGCTCTTTAGCCATCAAGCCTTGGATGGAGAGGAAATCAGTGAGAAGGTAGGAGTGGGATGATGAGGAGGTGAGCCAGTGGCAGCTTCAGTGCAATGATACGAAGAACACACACACACATGCACACACACATTCTTGCTGGCTGTAATCCCTGACTGCTGAAGACCTCCAGACGCCCTCCTCTCATAATGACACGGCTATCAAACCCAATTGCTGTGGCTCAGACCCAAGGCAGTGCATTAAACCCCTTAGAGTCTGATTGCTTCTCCAGAATCAAGTGCCTGTGTCCTCCCTGTCATTTCTGGGGCCTGCTACGCTCGCAACACTGGTCTTTGCTAAGTTTGGAGCACAAACTGACCACTCATCTGCATGTGGTTACTTCCAGTCATACAATGTACAAATGGAGCAAGTGGTGTCCAATCAGGTGTCAGCAAAAACTTTAGCTCAATAGGAAGTTAATTTCTTGAGGGGAGGGGACTCGAGCAAAAAATACAGAATATTTGGACACTAAAAGACATATTTAAATAATACTGGATGCAATTTCAGGTTAAACTATTAAGGTTCATGATTTGCCTAAGACTAAAACAGTGCTGCAAGTTGGAGCAGCCAGTGTGTGTGAGTGTCGCCCACCCTTAGGGTCATTGGACAGAAGGTACTAGTGGACCTCCCTACCTGGGGCCTCCAACAGCCTCAGAAATACATTTATTTAGGTTTCGAATCTTGTTCTATTTGTTATTATAGAATTAAATGACACCAGACCGCATCTTTCAAGATACGTTTTGTTCATCTGCATGTTGAGTTCTTTAATTTCTCCACTCTCTACTCCTTTCCTGGTCCTACATGCTAAACATTCAGACATGGCTAAAACCAAAATCTGGCTTTCAAAAATGTAATGAGCAGATTAAAAGCAAGAAAAGGGCATGGATTTTATGACCCATTCCATAAGAAAACAGGTGAGCTTGAAGTGCCTTAAACAGTAAACATGCTGTATTAATAAAGTTTCCAGTCATCTATATAAAAGACAATCTAATAGCTGAAAGCATGGGAGGTTCAATCAGTGCAGCAGTGATTTTTTATTAACAGTGTTTCTGCCTGACAGAGTTAGCCTGGTGACTAATTCACAAAATACACAGTGTTAGTTCTAGAAGCAGCCACAGTCTCTTAGGAAGAAAGAGCAGGAACGTCTTCACAAGACCAGATGAGCACCCCAAAAAGGGGTGGTTTAAAAGGGTTTTAGAGCCCCCAAATAAAAAAACATTATTTGCACAGATCAGTAAAGTTATATTCATGTAATAAGACTATTAACAACTAATATCAGTTCGCCTCTATATTTCCCCTGAATTGCTGCAAGCTTAGTCTCCTTAGCTTTTTTAAATTCTTTTGCTTTATTTTTATATAACTTTTATGTAACCTTAGCTAATGCTTTGAAACACCATCTAAAATATTAAAGAGGAAAAAAAGGAAAAGGCTGAAATCTGGCTGTAATTGGAGAACTCCAAAATCTGGAAAGAAAAAAAAAAAAAGCAAATGCACAGAACACTGCATCTTACAAAACTTCATTGTTTTTGAGACATGAATGCTGAATGTGAACAAAAGCACAGGCTTTGTTTGTACAGTATAAGTTTTTTGTTTGTATGTGTGTGTGTTTGCGAAAGATGGAGCGTGTTGTCAGGCTTTGGGCAGGGGTTGAAAAACGGCAGCGCTTACAGTGTAATCATGGCCAGTGTCAGAGTGGTCCACTGCGGGTGTGTGTGTGTGTGTGTGTGTGTGTGTATGGGAAGATATGTGGAGATGAAGAGGGGCCAATGGGAGACTTTCTCCACCTGGATATTTATTAACCGTGCAGCTGACAGTAATGAGCATTGAACAGGTGGGCTAGGACATGCAGATCACAAAGTTGGGTCGGTGGTGGTGGTGGTGGGGGGAGGACAACGATAGACAGTGGGCAGAAGTTTGACCCCTTGCAGCGATGTGGAGAGAAAGAGCCGGCAGCGTCCACCCACTCACCCTCTTGGAAACACACTCGCGCACACACTGCAGCCTGTTCTGCTTTGTTCTGTCAGCACACACACACACATTAACACCTGGCACAATTAGCCAAATGAGGCCAGAGATGTGCAGGAGAGCAGAAATAACAATGCACAGATACATACCAACCCCAGAGAAGGACAATTAATTATTCTATATATTTCAAAATCTAAAGCTGATTTATGTGGAGGAAAAAAATACATTTTAGACTATTTTTCCCCTGTGGAATGACAATACATTAAGCTTTTAATGTTGTCAATAATAGATAGTACAGGAGAATACTGCAGTAAGACAAGTTTTATATGTTTCTTTACATTAAAAGCAAACTCTTCCGCATTAAGATACTTTCATTATTTTGTGTCATTCAGCCCCAATATTTTTCATGAGTTTCTATTAGGGCTGTTAATTAATTATAAACTAAAAAAACCCCACATAAATAGCAAAAAATAATAATAATAAAAATCAATTTCCTGTGATAAATCACGATTAATCACATGGTTCCTTCTTAAAACTGAAGGATTAATGGATGTTTAATGGAATTACATATATATTAGCAGTGTGTATTGAGAAAAAAAGTAATAGAAACAAATTAAAATGCAAATACTATATTTTTGGGAAGAAGATAAATGTATAGTGTGCTATACAAATGGCTCAAGGAAACCATACTTTTTTATTTATAATAATATCTCAGTGTAATTCTTTAAGGATTTTCGAATCATTAATTCATTTATTCATTGTCTGTAACCGCATATACAGTTCAGGGTCGTGGTGGGTCCGGAGCCTACCCGGAATCATTGGGTGCAAGATGTGAACACACCCTGGAGGGGGTGCCAGACCTTCACAGGGCAACACATACTCACAAAATCACTCACACCTATGGACACTGAGGTGTCATCGTTCCACCTACCAATGTGTGGTTTTGGACCGTGGGAGGAAACCGGAGCACCCGGAGGGAACCTATGTGGACACGGAGAAAACAACAAACTCCTCACAGACAGTCACCTGGAGTGGGACCTCATAATTTGCTGAAATTGTCAGGGAGAGCTTTAGCATAGGACACAAAAGCTTTAACTGGAGTGTGTTTTAGTGAGAGAGTGCAAGACAGTGAGAGAGGGTTAGGGGAATGAGACTTAGTTATAATATTTAATATTTCAGCATAAATAATATGTAATCTACTATGTAAGAGAAACAACGCTGCGTTTCCATTGCTGAACTAAATCGCTAAATATGACACAAAGGTTTGTAAAAAGAGTGAATTATGGGAGGAAATTGTGACCAAATTTAGTAAATTATTATTATTCTTTTTTTAAACAACACATTCTATTCCTGCATGTGTTAATGTGCATTAACACTGTAATTTTGACAGCACTAGTTTACTGTCAGTCAACTTAAACCCGCTCATATCTGAAGAGTTCTTCAATGCACCCAGGTTCTTTAATGCAATCGAAGAATGCAAAATGTACTCTACAGGTCTTCCTGTGATTCCTTTCATTGACTTTGATTGAAAATGTTCGGTTGTATTATTGAACAAAAAAATACATTTGCAGAATTGAGCACTTGTAAAGAAATATTATGTATTTGACATTTTTTTGTAAAAGTTACAAAAGGCAAATAAACAAATGATTTTTGTTTAATGATCTCTATTTGACATAAATTCATCAATAAAGTGTTTCTTAGGCAATATTATTATATTTAAACACACTCAAACAGCTGTTTATGTGTCTGTAGGTGTTTATCTTTATGGACAGTGCTTCTAAAAAGGAAATTAATGATAGTCACCTACACATAGCATTAAAACGATCTCCTTTTTTCTACAGTCATAACATACCCTATGACCATATAGGCACCCTGCAGTCTGTGAGGCGGTCTGTCTGTTCTGCATACATTGTTAGCCCCTTTCACAATGTTCTTCAATGGTCAGGACCAGTAAACAGCAGGTATGAGTTGTGTGATGGAACATTCTCAGTGCTGCAGTGACACTGACGTGGTGGTTGTGTGTTAGTCTGCTATGTGCTGGTACGAGTGGATCAGACACAGCAGTGTTGCTACAGTTTTTGAATGTTGTGTCCACTCTATTAGACACACCTTCCTTGTCTGTCCAAATTGTAGATGCAAAGCCAGGGACAGCAGCTCATTGGTTGATGCACAGTTTCTGGTAGAAGTCCTTTATCAGCCATTACAGGATGGGGTATGTTTTTATACATGGTCTTTTATAAAATCAAAAGTGATTTCTGTATGGTGCCTTGAGGACTATGTTTTTCCAGATCATGATGATCTACCTTTTGGGTAAAAGTGAAGGAACCCATGAATCCAAGACCCTGGAGCTGTGTGGCAGCAGCACTACCTGTAGCGCTACTGTGCCTCCCTTACTAGTCCTTACCATTTCAAAAAGATGTTCTTCACACATTTAATTAGATTAGATTAGACTACATTAGACTAGAGAACTTTATTGTCATTGTACAACTGTGAGAGCAATTCAGCGAAATTGCGCAAAAGAGCAACTTATAAAATATTATTAAGTAAAATAATCATAGTAAAAATAAGTAGCAGAAATTATTATTATTATTATTTTATATAACCCTTACTGGCAACTTTATTTTTGGTGCATCATTCTGGAGCTACAAGTCTATAATCACTAGACAGAATGATGAAAAATACAGGCCTATAGTTGAGGCTTGAGTTTTGTCTTCACTTCTGTCTATTTTCATAGAAAACAGCATGATAAAATCTACTTGTGTGGTTTGTTAGCCACATTAGGCTTGCAGCTCCAGTCCAAGCATACAGAAGCAATGTTTGTACATCAAATGTTTTAACTGATAGACAACTGTGCCACTACTGCTGTGAAGTCTCAGAGTAAGCCAGGCCAGTGTCATATTGTATTGCACTTGAGGCGAGAAGCCACTAGTGATTTAACTATTCATGGAGTATGAGCAAATCACATACGGTGACACTGAACTAGTAAAAAGTCGAGAGTGTGTCTTGTGACGGCCTTTCAAATGCGACTCGTGAGTGGGCTGTCGATGAAGTGAAGCCCCTGACAGTCGAGTTGGATCATCTGGCGTTCAGATCACACTGAGAGTGGAGCGCAAACGAGACCTCCACTACCTTCTGAGAGAAAGCCTGCAGGGGGCAGCTGTCATGGGCCTCTGCATGATCTTCTCATGCAATACCACAGAAACCAACAAACAAAATAGACACAGCTTCTCGGAACAAGGCCACATCACGCTCATGGCTCATAATGAGACTTCAGAAAGGACAAAAACCTGAGTCAAAGCCCCCCCTACATACACACACACACACACACACACTCACTCACACACACTCCCACCCAGCCCACGGTAATGTGATGTGCTTTGGGGGACGAGCGAGCTGATTTCAGCCGAGACTTGCCCAGCACTCCGGCTTGTCTTATTAAGACCTGAGTGAAGCTAATCAGCTTTGTCACCTGATGCTGAACAGATGCACACTACAAAGGGAAAGGAGGAGGCTTCCGTCAAGCCCAAGGTACGTCTGCGGGGGTGGAGAGAGAGAGAGTGAGAGAGAGTGAGAGAGAGAGAGAGAGAGAGAGAGAGAGAGTGAGAGAGAGCAAAAAAGAGATGAAGCAAGCGCTCTGGAGACTAATGCCTCATGAAGGCCCCTCCAAAGGGTGCTTGAAGCTAAGGCCTAATGCGAGATGAAAAGCCGAGGACGAGGGATACTCTGTCAGACGCCTTCTGTCACAACAGCCTCATCAACGCCTGCTGACTCGACTAAATGGCACATAAAGAAATCTGGCTAACAACCTCGAGGAAAAAATTTATAGCTCAAATATTGCTGTTCAATGGCTTCAAGTCCTAATCCACCTAAAAATCCTCAGGAGAAATTACATTAAACAAAGACATGAGACACTTCTGACTGAGAAATAACAACATAGTTACTCGCAACATTAAGTATGAGAAGTGGCTAAGGCCCTCTCGTATGAGTGTTATTTTCTCACAGAGTGAGACTTAACTGAGATCTCCACTAAAACTAAAGAGGAGTGAGATCAATGGGCTATTTCTCCCAGGAGAAATATCTGAGACTTCAGCTAAAGCAGGCCCACAAAGGTCCACCCGTGGCTCTGCCCCTACTATGCATATTTAGGGAAAAAAATCCCATAATGCATTGAAAGTAGCTTAATTTAGCTTTACATTTTCATATTAATTGAATATATGTCAGTCTACAAATATGTAATTAGTCATCGCCCTTATCTCCAGCTGCTTCTCTGCTGTATGCTTGCAGTTTTAACCCCTGTGAGACAAGATTGGTTCCTTAGGTTTATGACATAAGAAACACATACTGTCTAAATCTGCCCATTTGAGACTCTATTATAAGCCCTACCTTTTATATGGTTTTACTGAAATACTCAGCCAAGGGCATTTTATGCATGTTACATATTATAGCTAATAAAAAAAGCCATATTGACAGGTTAACAAGATATAAACTTGTTTTACACTGGAAGAGTCCTTAAAGAGATCCCTTTTTGTATATTTCTTTACTATAGAAACAGACTCATGGCAGCATCTACACCTGCTATGATGTCATTCTGCATTTGCCAGGAAAATAAATTTAAAATGTATGTATCTGCTGCAAAGAACCTGTAGCAGTTATAGCATTCCAAGAGTATTTGAAAAGTAAAATGTCAATCTTAAGACTGTGGCAAGAATATAGGTGTTGAGTAGGTATGTTTTCAGCATATAAAACAGTGGTTCTGTTTCTCATTTTGGCAAGACTGCCTGTTGTTCTATTATGTCAGTGTGTATCCACGCTTAAATGTCTGCATGGGGATTGTGGCAATTTTTCTACCCAAGTACTCTATTAATTATTCACTGTTTTCTGTAAAGAAAGCTAGCTGTTTTTCTTACTTTATTTGTATCATATTACAGCATGCTAATGTTAACCAGTGATATTAGCAATGCCCTATGCCATGTGCATATCCAATTAGCTATGTGCTATGTTTAATGTATAGAATTATAGTAATTAACCCATGAGATTGTCAAAGCAAAAAAAAGCAAATCACTAGCCAGCTACAGCTAGCTAGAATTCTGTAATGTTTTTAGCATACTCTACAAATTGCCACCTTTTGTCAGGTTTCACTTCTGACAAAAATTCTCACACTTAATCCATCCAGTCAAAGACTTTTTAGGCTGTAATCAAGCCTCTGGTGTATTAGCGCTACAGCAACATGGTACAGGAAGCCAATGTTCTGTGAATACTGGAGGTTGCTAATTAAGAGTAAACATAAATGTGGCTAGCTGAAGCTTGTTGTTGGTGAATATTTGCAGGTTTAATATCTTCATTAGCTAACACTATGATGTGTAGAGAATGCAGTAATGAATCAGTTTGAGATTTAGCCACTTTTTTCAGTCCAGCCTCAACTATTTCTCAAAGTGTGAAGAACTGAAATGAACCTAATTCACCTTGTTCCCCCACTCCTATCTATCTTTTAGAGAGCTCCAAAGTGTTGTAGTTGCTGCAGGTCTCTCTGCAGGCCGTGGCTGGAACTGGGGCACTATTGCCAAGACCTGCAAAGCCAGACTTATTCCCCCGTCCACCTTTCAATAATGGATGACCCGGAGTAGATAGGAACCTATCAAGGCTCCCTAACCGCACTGAAGGCAGTGCCAATGCCCCTGAGGGAAATCAGCCTCAGCTCAGCCAAAACACTGGCCTCCTGTAAAGACGCTGCATGCTAATCTAAGATAAGATGTTTAACAGTGCGTATGAATTGCTTTTCCAGAGCTAAACTATTGGCGTAAATATGCTAGTTACATTTACTTTGTGATAAGAGGGTTCATGATTGGGATTTGAGCTACTTGCCAAATAATTACAATCATCTTACCATACTTAATAAAGGTCAGCATTTTGTTGGGCCACTGCAGTCCTGTGGGGACAATTTATGTTTAACAGTGATGTGATGTCTCTTATTCTAAGTATTTGAATGCCTACATGAGCAATGCTAATAGTTCTGTTTTTACCACCCGAGCTAATTCTAATTTACAGCCAGTGGCAGGTCATATTTCAAGGGCTTATGTTTCCTGAAAGGCCCCGATTTGTCCAGATGGCTTCCGTTTTTAGCTCGCTAGCCTGAGCCATCAGACAAATGCCCAGTAACAATGCTGTTGAATTAATCTCAGTGCCACATAGGCTCGCAGTGGGAGCTAGATACGTGATCTGCGAAGAAGGCATAGTGGTTGATATGAAAGCCAAGGCATCTGGGTCTAATCTGGGCAAACGTCGCAGCACTGGGGTGGTATTAGCTGCTTGAGCTGGTGTAGAATCTGGCCTTAAGCTTGTGATACCTCTGAGATTAATTAACAGTAAACTTTACATTGCACACATTACAATATCAAAGCAGGAATCAGTGCCCAGCGACACTTTGGGCTCATGAAAGCCGAGACAACTGTTGGAGCTCTATAATGCATGCTGGCCTCGTCCTCGTTACGACAGCCCTTTAAACAAAGAAAGAATTGTACAGCGATTTGAGTGACAAAGATCTCATCCATTTTTCAGGCCACTGAGAGAAACGTAATCACTCCGGAGTCAGCGTGACAATTAGAAATTTGTTGTTGGACAACAACCTTGGACCCGCTTGCAAAGTAGCCCCAAGCCTGAGCACACATGGTGAGAGAGAGAGAGAGAGAGAGAGAGAGAGAGAGAGAGAGAGAGAGAAGAAGAATGATAGTGGGGAAGAGAGAGGAAAAATGAAGGAGGGAGAGAGATGGAGCAAGGACCAAGAGAGGGAGAGAGTGCTCTAGTGTTTTCAGTGAGTATGGATGTTCTCTCTATCTCTCTCTCTCTTGCTCTTTCTCTCTCTCTCTCTCTCTCTCTCTCTCTCTCTCTCTCTCTCTCTCTCAAACACAGATCTGTGTAAAATCAGTCCTGTAGGATGAATCCACTGTTTCTACTCCTAGGAAGACCACTAAGAAGGTACACAACCCATTTCCAGAATAGTTGGGGTATTATGCAAAAAAAAAAAAAAAAATTTGTGACCTGCTCTCAACATTAATTTAACTGAGAAATATACAAAGAAAATATTTCCAAAGTAACCCTAAACCTATTAAATAACTGAATTGACACATAAAAAGTTGTCACAGGGGCAAAATTCATTCATTCATTCATTATCTGTAAGCATTTATCCAATTCAGGTTCGCGGTGGGTCCAGAGCCTACCTGGCATTATTGGCACAAGGCGGGAACACACCCTGGAGGGGGCGCCAGTCCTTCACAGGGCAACACAGACACACACACATTCACTCACACACTCACACCTACGGACACTTTTGAGTCGCCAGTCCACCTAACAGCGTGTGTTTTTGGATTGTGGGAGAAAACCGGAGCACCCAGAGGAAACCCGCGCCGACACGGGGAGAACACACCAACTCCTCACAGACAGTCACCTGGAGCGGGAATCGAACCCACAACCTCCAGGTCAGGGGCAAAATAATTTTGACAAATTTATAGAAAATACATATCATAGTGTTTTGAAGCAATACTTAATAGCAGGTAAATATAAATATATAGAGGGGGCATTCAGCAAAAGGCTCTGTAAGAAATGTCAGAGTTCAAACAGAATATTTTTCAATGTAAGAATGCAAAGAATTTATGACTACCATATCTAATATTGTGTAATCATTTAGGAAACCTGGACAGTCCATGGAGCGTAAACCCAGACCCCAATGTTTAATACGTATGACTTTCGAGGCCTCATATGGGACTGCATAAAGAATGCTATGGTGATAAATACAGACACATGGGCTTGGGAGTACTTAAAAAAATCTGTTGTCAGTTAACAGAGTTCACCACTGCATCAAGACATGCAACCTGAAACTATTACACAAGGAGAAGTCAGTTAATGAATTCTCTGTGTCAAAGTTGATTTCAGATGGTTCAAAAGAGTCCTTTTTTAGAATTTTTCTCATGAAAAATGAATGTTGTATTTTTAGTGTTAATGATGAAAGGGACCATCCAGATTGTTATCAGCGATAGCTGCAAAAGCCATCATATCTTGTGGTATGGAGGGTTGCATCAGTGACCACGGCTTGTGTAATTTGCATATGTGAGAAGTTTCCATTAATGTGGAGGCAAACATTGGGTTTTTATCGAGACATATGCTGCAATCAAGATGTCTTTTCCTGGGATCTGTATGTGCTACAGCTTGGTTCTGCATTTATGAAAATACAGTTTATAGATGGAAGAGCCTAATGCTAATATATAGATATTGGTGTGCACTTTGGCACAAATAGAGATAGCAGTATACTGAAGTTTGGACATTGTGGTCATATCACATGTACTGTTGAGTTTTAGACTGAAAATAAGTAAACTTACTTATAAGTAAACACACTTCTAATGATCTACTACTCTAATCTGGCTTATTAGGAAATATAACATTTGGTTTGCACAAATGTTATGGCACTGGGAGGTTAGGACATAGATATGTTGCTGAAGATAAAAAAATAATAATAAAAATAATAATAATAACAAGGGTACTGATAAGACTCTTTGCTTGAGTAACAGCTACTACTTTCCTATGAAGCCTTTTATGGAGCTATTACTCCAGAGAACAGAGTTCCACTTCTCTGCAGCCCGAATGCTGAAGGCTGGCACTGAGCAAAGGTTGGCACTGAGCAAAGCTAATTTGCAGCTGCTCTGGAGTGTTTACTATTGTATGGAGATTATGGAAGCAAGGAAAAAAAATCAGTACACCCCAAAAAAAGAGAATAAAACAAGTAAACAAGGAAGCAAATAACAAACAAGCAGCATTCAAAAGTGTCTTGAAGTAGCAAAGCCAGACCTGTAGGCCTTTCTCACATCCTGCGGTGCTGGCTTGGATCCTGAGGCTCGCTCTGATGGCAGCATTAGGGAAAAAAAGGAGTCTTCAGCCGATTCCATTTGATGTGATTTAAGAGATGCATTATTAAAAATACTTTTCCATGCACTTTGCGGCCGTCCGGCTGAGGCTCGTACCATATAATCCCACTATGTTATAGAATTGTATTGAGCAACTGTCAAATGAATTTGCCTAATGCAGATTCAAAGTGCATTCTGTCAGTAGTAATTGCCCACTTGCCAGCTGTTTGTCAGCCTTTCTCTTTTTTGCGTCACGGCAAGAGCGATCCGGCCTTAAATTAGTGCTTTGCGCGCCATTTGCCCATGAAATATTTTCTGACAGTGCGTCTCCCAGTGATGTGCTGCTTTCTCTTGAAAAAAAAAAGAAACCCTGAGTAGTCTTCCTGGCTTTTAATACCACTTTAAGACCTCTAAACCCACTCAGACTCCATGTGTTTGGGGTCATATTTTTCCCTGAGGTCGTTTCTAGTGGTAACATATACATATATTTAACTCATAGAGAAAGAGCTGCATAATAACTAGGTACATTAAATAAGAAACACATACTTTAAGTAATATAATGCAAAGGGTCAGAGTTTTCAAATCCTAATATTTTATAATATATTGACCCAAGTTTAATTTCTTGAGCAAAAGGGCAGATAATTATTTAATAAATCCTAATTTTATCTCAATCATTTATTCATTTATCTTGATCAGGTTCATGGTGGGTTCAGAGCCCACCTGGAGTCACTGGCACAAGGCAGGATAACACACTGGACAGGACGCAAGTCCATCTCAGGATATTATACACACACACACACACATACACACACACTTATACCTCTGGATTACACAGCCAGTAATGAAAACAAAGCACCTGAGGAAACCCATGCAGAGACACGAAGAATACACCAAACTCCTCACAGATTGAACCCAAGCCAAATGTTGTTTCTTGGAGTCCCAACCTCTTATAGCTGCCAGCAAAAAAATACAAGATTTCTCATTCAGTAGATGTGCTTATTTGGATTTTATATTGAATGCTCATAAAAATTCACTTACTTTTACTAAGGCATTTCAGATCTTTTCATACAGTTTTATTAGTGCAGTAACCATGATGGCAGGATGCAGAATAGCTTTATTTAGGCCTAACAAATACACATTATCAAAACAGACAGGAGCCAGAACACAGGCTGGGAATAGTATTCAAGGCAAATCCCTGTTTAATATCCTAAGAACAGTATAAATTACAAGCAACAGAATAACTACTATTAAACATTTTCAAGGCAAAGCTAGTTTGTCATGAGGGGGATCAGTGGTGTGCATGTGCCGCCACAAATCCAGCCCCCCATACCCCGAGGGATTCTGAAACTGAAGACACTCCTGGTGAGGGAAACCACCTGTTCACATGCCACCTCTGGTAATTTGATGATGTTCTCTCATAACTGCGTACTAGGGTTCCACAGGGTGCAAGGCACTCCCTCGCTTAAGGGCAAGGCCACCCTGTTCCTCCTGCTTGGAGTTTCCCCTCGTCAGAGAAGTCCCATTGGTGTTTCAGGGTTCTTTGAAATCAGTAGGGTTGGATTTGTGATAGTGCAAGCAGACCAGGGATTCCCCCATGTCATAGAAAGACAAGATCACACAGTACTAGTACATATGTGATACAGTCAGATCGTTCAATCCGAAGATTTTAGGCTACTTCACCACTCCCCCTTCTCACTCAAGCGAACCAATCGGAGTAGGGGAGGGCGGGACTAGTTTGTGAATGAAACGCTTCTCGAAGTTCTATGTAAGCTCTAGAAAAACAAAATCCCGGACTTTTGTGAAATTCCGCCCGGACATTTTTTTTTAAGTCTAAAAAAGAGGACATGTCTGGGTAAAAGAGGATGTCTGGTCACACTAGACAAAATCAAAGATCAGCAATATGGCATCTGGGATGGCCCATGACACCACAACAAAAAGTCTAGCATGTTAGAATTTTTTGGATCTTTTTGCCTAGTCTGACATATCCTACAGTATGTTCCTTGACAATGACCAGTAGGAGGACAGAGCGCTGTCTGGCACACATATGTAAACACAGAGAAGAGTAAGAGGGAGGCTGCTGCTGCAGCTGTCAGGTGGAACAGCCAAACTGAGGGAATGCTCTTAACATGTTAACGCATTACCTCAAGTTCACTTTGCAGGAGACAGCCTATTCTCTCTTCTCTGAAACACACAGGAACAGGTCTACAATTGTGTTTTCTTCTTCTTCTTTTTGGAACACAAAACTGTCAGCAGCACACACAGAGCTTCTTGACCCATCTACCCGAGAAGTCTGTGTCAAACGTGTAGCGTCGTCAGTCTCCTGACCAAGACACGGCAGAAATTTATAGCGCTAATCTGACATGGAAAAGCAGTGCGACTCAGAGAACTTTCTCCAGGGGAGATATATGGAGGAGAATCAAATAGCAAAAATGGTGGAATTTTACTATTGTGGTGGCCACCATGTCACCTTAGGGGCTCCGTATGTGAAAGCCCGTTTAGGGACCAGAGGACTGGAGTCTAACTTCAGAGACTAAGCAAAAACACTGATAAAGTGTACTTTGAATGCAGTCATTATTTTACCCACTGAATAATACTTTAAATTTAACATGATTGAATATACTGTGGGTGGCACGGTGGTGCAGCAGGTTAGTGTCGCAGTCACACAGCTCCAGGGACCTGGAGGTTGTGGGTTCGATTCCCGCTCTGGGTGACTGTCTGTGAGGAGTTGGTGTATTCTCCCTGTGTCCGCGTGGGTTTCCTCCGGGTGCTCCGGTTTCCTCCCACAGTCCAAAAACACACGTTGCAGGTGGATTGGCGACTCAAAAAAAATTGTCCGTAGGTGTGAGTGTGTGAGTGAATGGGTGTGTGTGTCTGTGTTGCCCTGTGAAGGCCTTGCGCCCAATGATTCCAGGTAGGCTCTGGACACACCGTGACCCTGAATTGGATAAGCGGTTACAGATAATGAATGAATGAATGAATATACTGTCCCTGTCTATAGACCTTAGCAATGGGGAACCCTCAAGGCTGTCAAAGTATTCAGAGAATATGTATTAATGTTTTTTGAGAACTAAAAACATCTGTAGTTCATTATATTTAACAGTGTCACTATGTGGTATTTATTAAGAGGGTTGAAATTTTGCAAAAACTATTTTTTAAACACTTACATGGGCTAGACTTTCAGAAGCAGGACAGAAGGGCTTAGATTTAATGTTAACTACCAGCATTATATGGGACTAACAGTGGATTAAAACAATATTTTTTATTTATTTTGGAGGGAAAAACATCTCTTATTTCTTCAGGATTCCTAATGTGAGCAGGTTTCAGTCAATGCTTAAAAATGTAAAACAGCAACAGCAGCAGCTCAATGCTGTGACCCTTTACTGAAAGAGTAACTGTAAAACTGTAACTTACAGGGAAATAATTCATCTTAATATCAATTTTTTTAATTTTCAGATAGTTCAGGTGAGAAGTGTTCTGCTTGCTTCAGAAATCTGTTTAAACCTCTGGGCTCTAAGGGCAGTTCCAGGATTGTTGCATATCATCTATCTCTGTAATGAGGCCTAAATTTGACTTAGCAGCCCTAAATCTGAAATGCCGAACTCCAATTTCTTGTAAAAACAAATGCAGATGGACACATGAATCTTGCCATTAAAACTGTTGAGAGGCAGATGATGAGTGTCTTGTGCATGCCAACCCCTATTCATCACTTCATAACTCTTAATGTTAGTCACATACATTTCAGGGCTAAGATGGAATCAAAAGGGAAGACTGTCCACATTATGGATAGGTTTTAACTGTATTTCTTTGATGTATATCACAAATATATTAATACAATAATACTGTGTATGGTATACACTTGCATTTGGTGACACCAGAGGGAAAATCTACAAACATGTGCAGCATCAAAAATGTTGCCTTACACTTTTAAAAATGAGTGTTCTTCAAGAGTTATTTATTAAAGGAAATGGTTCAATATAGAATCATGAGCACTTAAAGAACCCTATGCACAATTAAAGGGTCATGAAGGTGCACTCCAGACTGATAGAGAATGTGCTATAGATGGTTCTATATAGCACCTTTCAGAAAAGGCATCTATGTGGCACCAAAATGTGTTCCTCTATTGTAACAATGTCAAGATGGCATATGGCACATTCTGCATCAATCTGAAGAAACCCTTCATGATACAAGGAACCCTTTAGTCAGTTTCAATACATACCCTTGTAGAACCATCCTTTTTAAGTGTGTAGGGCTAACATAGTATTAGAGACCTCATATAAATGCTAGAACAGATTAGCAATTTATTTTTGAACATTTATTTATTTATTTATTTATTTATTTTTGACCTAATTTTTTATATTTGCCCACAACTGAAGGCCTAGCTCTAACAGTCACCGTCCAACCCTGGACCTTAGAGTACAAATGGAGTCAAGTCTGATCAGGCCAGCCTCAGCCAGTAGAAATGCACGTACACACATACACACACCTCTTTTGGTATTGATTTCTATGGGTTTTTAATTTCCAACTTTCACTTAAGACCAGGAGAATGCCTGGGAGAGATGGGTGAGGGAGGCAGGGGAAGGGGTAGGGAGGGGGGCTGTCTGCATATTCAGCTGTTAATGCAACAATCAGGGGTCAATTAAAAATGCATGAGCTCCATGGCTGCTGCAGATAGGACCTTGGCTCTTAACGGGCCACTATTGGTCATTAGATAATAAGGATTGATAAAAGTTACAGGGCACAATGTTAAAAATGCTCCAATCGATTGGGAGAGCACCTTAATAATGGAAGCGTGGGCCTGGGGGACGAGAGCCATGGATCATTTTGACAAAGGGGCCTCCGATGGCAGATGAGACAGAGCGGGGACAATTAATCCCTCCGAGCTTCCGTGTGGCAAATAAAGTAGTTGCAGCTCATTACTGGCTGACCTTGCTAAACAGCCTTGAGAGCACAGGTGACCTTCGGGGAGTTGATCAGTTTAAACCCCTAGCTGAGGGGCTTCTGGAGAAAGAGGACTTAAGCTTGGAGCAGGCCGGGAGAGCGAGGGCAGTCAGAGAGCAGCCCACTTAACTTCTCCTACGAGGAGGGGCAATAAGGTCAGTGTAGTTATAAGTGATGAAGAGTCATGAGGCCTTTATACTGTCCCATACAGCAGCGATATGGTCCTGTTTCAGATATCATTCATTCATTCTGTTCACTGTACACACCATCAATGAATGCAACTAATAATGAATTTATTCTTAAATTCCACTTAAACACTTGATGTGGTTGGATCAAAATGATACATTTTGTTCACAGCCATTTTCACACTGTTCTTGTAAAGATAAATGAGTAAAGAGGTTTACTTTATGGATTCTAGAGAGAACATCAAGTGTTAGAGCAGCACTGTAGAAGAAGGACAAGACCAAAATAACCTAAGATTATTACAGTATCTAAATGAACGGGAATATATATATATATATATATATATATATATTATAAAAATGATTGAAAGTTACAGGGCATGTATAGCTACAAAGAATCTAACTGCAATAAAAATTCATTTATTCATTCATTCACTATCTGTAACCACTTATCCAGTTAATGGTCACGGTGGATCCGGAGCCTACCTGGAATCATTAGGTGCAAGGCGGGAATACACCCTGGATGGGGCACCAGTCCTTCACAGGGCAACACACACACATTAACTCACCCCTACAGACACTTTTGAGTCGCCAATCCACCTATCAACGTTTGTTGTTTTGGACTGTGGGAGGAAACTGAAGCACCTGGAGGAAACCCACGCAGACACTGGGAGAACCCACCAAACTCCTCACAGACAGTCACCTGGAGTGGGACCTAAACCCACAGCCACCATGTCGCCCACAATAAAAATTACTACAGTAAAATATATTACAATAATAATAGTAATAATAATAAAAAATGTAATTATGAAAGAATATAAAACATAATAAATAATATAAAATAAATAAAAATGAAAAAATAATAGAACGCTCTGTTAGTGGCATGAATACTAAACAACTATTATAAAAATAATATTAAAAATAAGAGACAGGTCACAAATATTAGGTGGCTGTGTCGAGCCAATCGCTGACTGATCAATAACCAAGATATCTATCTGTTTGAAAGTGATCAGTTGTGAGATCAGTGTGAAAGGTGCCTCAGATCTTGGCTCTGGACAAAAGGACCAAAATTTGGTCCGAACAAAATGGGTGCTCTCATTCCGGATCAAACTGAACCAAAGTCCCGTTTGTGTGCAGTGTGAATATACTTAGTTGGATGGTCTGCAGTCCCACTGAGCTACATTTGCTTTGTCCCAAATCACACACTTGCTCACTACTTAGGGTATTAAATACACCACATTTTTAAGAGAAGAAAAGTAGAAGGTATAGCGCAGGCAGGTGTGCTTTGGGACACAACAGTAATTAGCGCAATGAGTTAAACCCTTTGGAACCAAGGTGGAATGGAAAATGCGAATAAGGAGATGCTAAATACGTTAGCACTGCAAAAGCAAGCTATGTATGTGTTTGTGTCTTATATATGATATATCATATCTTAGCTGCAAATAAAAAGTAGTAGCAAAAAGTAGATATGAATCCATAAATGCCCCTCTATAAACAAATCGGTGTGAAGTACGGGGGTATGTAGTGTGTGCCGGTTGAAACAACAGGACGTATAACCAAAACTTATTGCACCAAATGTATACAAATTAACGCAATGCAAATCTTGGTTCAGAAATCATTCTGGACCTTCATGAGTGAAAACGCCCTTAGGCCCTGTGTAAAAAATAAGATGTAATGGTTTAAGAAATAACATATTAAGAGACATGTGTTTTGTATTGATGTTGTATGTGATATTTTTAAATATCCTCTGTCCACTTTCCTGTTCCTGTTCCCAGGTGTCCTGTGTTTATTCGAAAGCTAGCTAATTTGTAATTTGAGTAAATTAATCTGGGGAGAATACTGGGAAGACAGCTTGTTTGACAGTTTGAAATCTGAATCTGGATCCTTTTGGAAGCTGCATCCATGATCCAGTTGTTTCCCGACAACAAGAAACAGCACAACGTTTATTTATTTTTCGAAGCATCTTCAACTGACACCTGCACACCACAACCTTCACAAGACAAGAATCAGCCAAATGTTTTAATGTCAAATATTAATGTCCATAAATACTTGTTTGGCCCTCAAGGTTGCATAACACCTTCAATTCTCAGTCTTGCTACATCCTAAGGTTTATTATTCAGCAGATACTTTGAAATACATGGAAATCTTGCAAACTGACTAGGTTCATTTTTTTAATGGAAAGAGCACTGGAAGCATGGGCCCTCTGGCATTAAAGAGGTTACAATAACAGAGGAGCAGCAGTCTGCAATCCACAAATTCTGATGCGGACCCTAATCCGGCTACTTGTGTGCCTCAGAGGGCAAAAACTGGCTGGAGATATACCGTGTCAGCTTGTGGAGACAAGCAGGAGTTATTATACAGCTACAAGGGCTCGTTAGCATATCTTCATTTTCCAAAGCCATGATATGAGACCCACCTCACTAGGCCACCCCTCCCACCCCATCCCAGTCCCCCCTCATACCCATACAAACACAGGCTTGCTCCCAGCCACAGGCGATCAATCTGATGAGTGAGTACATATGTCTATCTTCTCTATTAATCTGGGCACCGAGCTGTGTAGTGGAGAGGGAGTAGGGTTGCCATATCTCTCCCAGAGAAACCCCCTTTGGGCAGCAGTTGGAGGGCGTGTAAACAGGGCCTATATAGGCAGCCGCTTGTTTGGATTTCATCGAAAGGCCACTGCACATTCACCAGAGATATGCAATGGAAGAGCAATAGTCTGTGGGAGAGACAGTGTTTCCAAATACTTACATTCTGTAATATTTTGAATAAGAATAATTTATGATTTTTCAACCTATTTCTAAACTCCTTGTAAGTCACTTTCAGTAGGTAAAGTGATGTATAACAAGTAGACATTTTTAGAAATAAGTTTAATGTTTTTATGACATTCTTATCAAGATGATTTCACTTGCTATGAGATCATTTTTGCAGTGCAATTTAGGGCACACATGCTTAAACACACACACACACACACACACACACACACACACTGCTCCTGTAGTAAAAGTGCTGTCACAGGCTGTAGCACAGCGCAGCACCACACAGTGGCTGCACAGCCAGCCTTCAGAGGAAAAGCCTATTATCTCCAGCAGAGGTTCAGTTAATTACACTATTATTACGCCATCGTCCTTTCATGCCGCAGTGGTGAGAAACTTTAGATGCAGCACAATATGAAATCTGCGGGTTTTAAAGCATCGCTGCGTGTTATCCCCCGACACAGAATCCCGTCCAGCCGCGCTTAAGTGCCACAAAAAAGAAACATCTCTAAATATCTCTGAAATCAAATATCACAAAATGAGCTACATTCCAAAACCCAGGCTTTTAAATCCTGTTACAATTTTGGACACAATGCACTTTTGAAACGGTATAACAGCCGGTGATAAAAGCTGTCAGCTGACATTTGTATTTCCCTTCTTAGCATATACTCTGACTTTATAGTAGGTTTTCTCTGTGAAAATAAGTCAGCACTGTTCTCTACAGGGACCATATTTCTGCATTATTCAGTGAATAATTTGTGTGTTTTATCATATTGTACTTAATTATATCGGAATATTATTAAAACATGCCATAACACTATAACTGTTACACAGACCATATTTTATGTTATAGATGTATTTTCACAAAGGAAAGCAACATGACATGCCATTTGACAAGGGGCACCAAACTTTTGCCTATAATTTGTTACAGCTGTTGTTACCACCATTTCATCTCTGACTTATCACAGTTTCAATTCAGTTACAATAAGGAAAATGTCAATGGTTTATTAATGTATTATTACCACACTGTTATTACTCACTTATAACAACCTACAACGTAAAGTACTTCCAGTAAGCCTCTCGCAGTCAAATGCATACTAATAAAATAAGCGTTCTCTGTTCTGGGTTGTTACGTGCGAGGCATGGATGATGTGGGATGTGCACACAGACACCGTGCTGTTAATGAAGCCTCCTGATTAGCATTTGTTAAAACTCAGTGAAGTTGCCGAAATGCTAAAGGTCATCCTGCTGTTCCGACATGGGGAGATGAAACTGTTTCCACTCTTTTTGAGGAGTGTGTGTATGTGTGTGTGTGTGTGGGGAGGGGAATGTCATGATTTGAATTAAGATTGTCAGATTGGCTGTGGGCTCGTATCGTCTTGTATGACCTTTTCAGGGAATTGTCATTTTCCAGCCCTGTGATGCCACCATGGCTCAGTGGTGGAGAGGCCGTGTAATTTGTCCTGGGTGTTACCGTTCACACTGCGCTACTCCCACCATGCCCCTCGCCTGCGTCCCAGTGTATCTGCGGAGCAGCAGGCTGCGACTGGAGAATAACGAGAAAAAGAACCTGGCTCCGGAGATACACTCTCATGCTCCGTGGCCAGCAGAAGAGGCCACTCCGCCAATGACTTTCGCTCTGATTTCTGGATGGGTTCATGGGGATGAGTTAGAACTGTACATTCCCACACGCTCAGCAAGACAGAGTCAAGTGGTTTCAGTGCTCAAATGCTCCAGCCACACAGTCGGAACGCTTATGACAAGATACAGTCACAGGAGGGTGACCCGAGAAATTGTGAACGACACTTTTGTACATCCTGAAGGTAAAAGTAGAACTTCTGCCACAGAGAAAGTCAAATGCATTTTATTTTTATCATGTGCTACAATGTTTTTTACATGTTTTTGGGATCATCCTTTTTATAATGTACCTGTACCATTGTAAAAATTAAGTTTACTTTTGGCCTGTTCAATGTTGTTTATTTAAGGGGTAAAGGCCAGGTTAAGCATTATCCTGTGACTATAGTAAGGATGAAGGCCACCAAGTAGTCGGCTAACGTCTGCAAAAATTGATGTAAAAGTCTATGTGTGATATACATTTTCTTATCATCTTTGACAGAGTCTTGAACAATTTTTAAAATGACTTATTCTACTTGGGGGCAGCTGTGGCCTCATAGTTAGAGAAGTGAGCTTAAGACCAGAAGGTCGCTGGTTGGATCCCCAAGACTAGTAGGAAAATTAGTGGGGGAAGGGGGTGGAAGTGATGGAACAGTGCTGCCACCCTCCCTTCATCCACGGCTGAGGTGCTCTTGAGCAAGACACCCAAACCCCAGACTGCTCCCTGGGTGCTTCCTGCTGCTTTGGTCGTGTGTTTACTGCCCCTGGTGCACTCAAGTGTTTGTGTGTGTTCACTGCCATGGATGGGTTAAATGTGTAAAATGAAAAAATGAATGAACAGTTGCGCTAATATTTAGCCTTTTTGCAGGCCTTATGGTGGCTTGTAGTCACATGTACACATTATCATGGTGATAATTTTAGCCTGATCCTTGCCTATCATCTGTTATTTTGCAATATTTCCAGTGCACCATTTTAAAATTCATTTGACACCATTTTGTAATAAATACATATTGATAATATTCCTTTTAGAGGAACGCTGTGTTACAAAAATTGTTACATGTGTTAGTGTTATCATATTTAGTATAGTCTTGATGTCAAAATAACACGGCATCTGCAAAATATTACGTTTTATATGAGAACGAAAATAAAAACTTAACATATAATTGAGGTCTGTGTAAAATAATTTTTACATAAAGTAAAATAAAAGTATTTTAAACCACAAAATGTAAAGGCACATGTTTCATTTAATCAATAATGGGGGATTTTCCGATCAGGGGCAGTGTTGTAGTGTACATAGTTTTGTATTCTGATTTGTACTGTGTCTTGTGTCTGCTTCCTGCTTGTTCCCTGGTCATGTGATACCCTTCCCTTGTGTTTCTAGTGTCACGTGTCTTAATTAGTGTGCAGGTGTTTCTTGTTTGGGTTGTCGTCTTATATTCCATGTCTGTGTTACCTGGTTGTGGGTTATGGTGTATGTGGTCAGTGCTTCTTGTCCTGGTTTCTGATTCCTGCTATGTTCTATGTTGCTCTCTGTTCAGTATTTATGTTGTAACCTTTGCTTTGTGTTTTGCCACTCTGCTCTGTGTTTTGTCACTCTGCTCTGTGTTTTGTTCTTGTTTGGTGTTTAGCCTCTGTGTTTAGCCACTTTGTTCTGTCTAGTTCTTGTTTTGTGTTTAGCATCTGTGTTTAGGGTCCTAGCCCTTGTGTTTAACGTCCTAGCCTTCGTGTTTATTGTTTAGCCCCTTGCTTTATCTTTTAATATTTCTGTTTCAAGGTCTTTGTATTGTTTTGTGCTCAGTGTGTTTATTAGTCATGCTTAGTTTATTAAGTAGTCTTTGTGTGTTTAGCCTCTCAGTCTATAACCCTGTTGTTGTCATTAAAAGTCTGTCTCCTGCAATTACCTCCTTCCTGTTCCTCGCTCCTTGACCACACCTACACCCACCATGTGACAAGTGTATTGGGGGGTGGCAATTTATGATGATGATGATGATTCTAAGGATCTGTATTTGTAACCCTTAAAACGGTTGGAGTTTGGGCCCAGAAAGTGATGGACAGAGGGCACAATGTTCATGATGCTGTTGCGCTGGTACAAGTTGATCAGACACAGCAGTTCTCCTGGAGTTTTTAAACATTATGCCCACTCACTGTCCATTCTATTAGACACACTTACCTTGCTGGTCCACCTTGTGGATGTAATGTCGGAGACAGTAGCTCATCTGTCGCTGGACAGTGCGTGTTGGTCATCTCCTAGACCTTCATCAGTGGACACAGAATGCTGTCAGCTAGATGTATTCTTAGTCCAGTAGTGACAGAGTGGTTTAAAAACCCCAGCAGAACAGATGTGTTTGATCCAGTGCACTCATACCAGCGCAACACACACTAACACACCTCCACTACATCAGTAACACTGCAGTGATGATCAACCATATCATATCTGCTCTGTGGTGGTCCTCTGGGGTCCTCACCACTGAAGAAGTGGCCAGCTCAACTACTTAATGTATTTCATGAGCTAATGAATATAGGCCACTGGCCACTAAACAGCCTAGTCCACATTCTCTGGTCATATCTATGTGGACAAGAACCTGGGTCATAAAGTCCAGTACCTAGCACATTAAACTGGCACATGTTTCAAACAAATGTCTGAATGACTTAGAACCTCCTTTAATTAATGAAATAGCTTTGATTCATATCTTTGGCTGTTACAGTGACACATCAATGCGCCTGGCTGCAGAAGTGATAGCAGGTCAAATCAGCATCAATGAGGTCAGATTATTTAATATTTCTCATTATGGGACGTGCGATTATTAGATGATTTTTCAGCCTTTGGCTTTGCATTTTTTCACATGCTTTAGGTATTTATCGAGTTAAATCATCTCAGTAAATTACCAGATAATTAGCAGACAATTTGTCAATATAAAACTAGAATAAACATGTTTGTTTCAAAGCTTAGTTCTTGAAAATAGCACAAATTATTCTGAATATATATATATATATATATATATATATATATATATATATATATATATATATATATATATATATAATGACTGGATAAATTAGCTTGACTAATATTTTCAAGACTATAGCTAAGGGTTCTAAATACATCCATTGCCTTTAATTGAAAGAAAGTTTTATTAAGGGAAAATTATATTAAGACTGTACACATATATTCCAATGGAATATAATAGTTACAAAAATATAGAGTACTTAACATCTTGTAGTGTCGCAGTCACACAGCTCCAGTGCCCTGGAAGTTGTGGGTTCGAGTCCTGCTCCGGGTGACTGTCTGTGAGGAGTTTGGTGTGTTCTCGGTGTCTGCGTGGGTTCCTCCTACAGTCCAAAAACACACGCTGTTAGGTGGATTGGGGACTCAAAAGTGTCCATAGGTTTGAGTGTGTGAGTGAATGTGTGAGTGTGTGTTGCCCTATGAAGGACTGGCGCCACCTCTAGAGTGTGTTCCCGCCTTGCGCCCAATGATTCTGGGTAGACTACGGACCCACCGCGACCCTGAACTGGATAAGCAGTTATAGACAATGTATGAATGAATGAACGTCTTGTAGAAGTGCAATAGAAGTTCTTAGAACATCCTGCGGAATGAACAGAGCTGAGTGAATTGTATGCTTCTTTACTCAGGTAGATGCAAAATGTAAAGGAAATCGATCAGTACCTTACTTAAATATATATGTGCAAACCCTTGCCTCTGAGTCTAAATATGATGTTACTGCACCTATAAAAAACTGGCAACCCAAAGTTTTTGTTCCAGATTGAGGGAATATATCTTTAAAGAGCAGCTGCCTGTTCCCCAGGTCCAGCAGCTCTGAGCCACACTCTGGTTATGCATTACCCTATCGCAACCCTTCAGAACTGGCTTGGCTCTCTGTCTTGTGGATGCACATCCCACCGAATAAATGAAGAGGTCGGCGCAGCAAACACAGATTAATTAGTCCCAGCACGATACTGAAGACAATTAAGCACTTTAAATGTGAGGAGATGAGAAGACCTGACAATGGGGATTTCATTATGGTGGGCAGGAGGACACAGTTCCATGGGGAGAGTGGGGTGAAGGTCAGAACGGCTGCGTGAAAGTACTGCGGCTCCCCTACCAACATGGCAACCTGCCGCCAAGCTGGCATAAGTCACATGAGACAATTTCAAAACTTTAGCCCACTTCAAAACTGTGGTACGTGTATCACCGGTGGTACTACTTAGTTAAGCAATTTATTAATAAATGAAATTCTAAAGTTTTAATGTGTAAATTACACAATGCTTCACAGGTTTCATAATTATAATTATAATAATTATCATAATTATGCTTTAATGATATTTATTTGTATTAAAAAGAAATACAACATGAGCTACGCATAAACTGTATTTCGTCTGTAGTGGAAGGGGGAGGGAATGTGATCCCCCATATTTTGTTAACTCCATGTAAAAAAAGCCATCTTTAGCTGCTTACAGCACATAAGCAAAGGCTCAAGACAGACGTCAGCAGTTTGGACTTTATTACAAAATAGGGCAAGGCATAAAATAATAAAATAATAACAACAGAAGACCAAGAAATACTGTGGAGCCTAGAGGGACTAAACCCAGAGGCAAAAATAGACAGAAACAAAGCGAGAATTCTGTACACGTGAAGACAAAATAGAAGAAGAGCTGAAAGAAAACATCGTAGCCAATCTTTACATCATTAGAGTCCTAAGACATAGTTTCACACTCACACACAATACATTCACTCACACCTACGGACACTTTTGAGTCACCAATCCACCTACCAGTGTGTGTTTTTGGACCGTGGGAGGAAACCGGAGCACCCAGAGGAAACCCACATGGCTATCTCAAGACTACTTTATAGCTAAACTGAAGCAATTCCAGGTATGATTTGTTTGATGTTACTTGTAGTAAAGCTAAGCATTTTTGTTCCATTTCGTAGATGTAGTGTATTGTACCTGTCAAACGACCTCATACCTCAAGGTTCAGACAGTAACAGAAACAACTTTATTTCCTCTAAATATGGAAACAAGCGCCGAAACTTCTTGACCAACTGATACGGTAGTGATGCAGTCACACAGCTCCAGGGACCTGGAGGTTGTGGGTTGAAGTCCTGCTCCGGGTGACTGTCTGTGAAGAGTTTGGTGTGTTCTCCCTGTGTCCGTGTGGGTTTCCTCCGGGTGCTCCGGTTTCCTCCTACAGTCCAAAAACACACGTTGGTAGGTGGATAGGCGACTCAAAATGTGAGTATGTGAGTGAATGTGTGAGTGTGTTCGTTGCCCTGTGAAGGACTGGCGCCCCCTCCAGGGTGTCAATCAATCAATCAAATTTTATTTATATAGCGCTTTTCACAACAAAAAGTTGTCACAAAGCAGCTTTACAGAGATCCGGGTCCAATCCTCCTATGAGCAAGCCAGGGGCAACAGTGGCAAGGAAAATCTCCCTCAGCACACGAGGAAGAAACCTTGGAGGGAACCAAGACTCATACAGGGAACCCATCCTCCTCGGGTCGACACCGGGGACACAACAGAGAACAGAACAGAAGTAAAAGTGAACTAATGAAGGGGTTATAGTAATGTGAATGTAGACTATTAGTGATATATGAGTCTGAGGAAGGAGGAGGTGATCAGTGGTTCTGTGTGAGTTAATCTGAGATAAAACAGCATGGCCAAGCATGATAGTGTAGATGAGACAAGGCCAGGATCTTGTACAGGACACACAGGGTCAGGGGCTGGATCAGGGCAACACCTGGAGAGCAGCAGGACATCTCAAAGCATTAGAGAGACAGGAGAAAGAAAGAAAACCAGACAAAGGGAACAAATAAAAATACAAAGGTTAGTAGGTTCAAGGTGAAGGACGGGCAAAATTGTCCTGCGAAAAAAGCTTCCACAGGCCAGGCAAGAGAACCCAGCAACAGACAGTGTGTTGGCGGTTACCAGAAAGCTCACTAAAAAAGCTGTAGCTATGGTAGTATGACAGGGTTAATACAAAGTAGTGATAATATGAAAACCAGCTCAAACACTAATAGAGAAGGAGTAACCTGAAAGTGAGTGATTAACCAAAAGCTTGTTTGAAAAGGTAGGTTTTTAATCTAGATTTAAACATCGAGAGTGTGTCTGAGCCCTGAACAGTAACCGGAGGCTATTCCAGAGTTGAGGAGCTTTGTGAGAAAATGCTCTTCCTCCTGCAGTGTTTTTCTTAACGCGAGGAACTAAGAGTAGACGGACATCCTGTGAACGAAGTGTACGTGGCGGGCAATAAAGTATGAGAAGTTCAGTAAGATACTGTGGGCCTAAACCATGTATAGATTTATAAGCTAAGAGGAGAATTTCATAGTCAATGCATAATTGTACGGGTAACCAGTGTAGGGACGAGAGAACTGGGGTTATATGGTCAAATTTAGACAGGTGTGTTCCTCTCTTGCGCCCAGTGATTCCAGGTAGGTTCTGGACCCACCGAGATCCTAAACTGGATAAGCAGTTACAGACAATGAATGAATGAATGAATGAATGAATGAATAATAGGTTGGATGCAACAAGTACAAAGGGAAAAGTCCCACTCTCCTGCTCACTGTGATTCTCCAAGTCACTAGAAGAAAATGAATGGATCGAGTTTGCTCCCTTTGTCCAATTCCAGAGCTATGGCTCTATATCTCCAGGTGATAATGTGGCCTGAAAATGGACGCCAGGACTTGGCTTGCTATCGATAGCCTCTGGTCAAACATTGTAACTGCCATTTCTGATGCCATGAGCATTCGTCTCACTGATTCGCATTCTCTTTCTTTTTAACGGTGACTCTCCACTGGAGCCTTCTGTATCTTCCAGCAGCCCCTAAAAAAAAAAGAAAAAAAAAAGCCCACACGCAGGAGAGGAGATGAGAGAGGCTTAATCTTCCTCATGTAATCTAAAATATCCCTTTAAAAGATGAAAGAACCCTGAAAGGTTGTCCAGTGGAGGTGGCCTTCATCACCGTAGCTTTATCTGCCTCTGCATTGGTCAGGAGAGGAACTGTATGTGTTCTCGTGTGTGCGTAAATGCTGTCATGTAGAACTACTGATTTTCCTCTTCAGTAAAACCACCAGCTGTAGAGAGAAACACATACAGCGGAATACATTTAACTCTTTGTGTCTGTGAAATACAAAGGCCCATCATTTAAAGTACTCATTACTTTTTTTTTGTTTTACATTTACAATTATACATGAAATTTTAAACAATCCCTGGTGAACGCCCGGTTTTATTTCAAAATAAAAGAAGTAAAAATAATTTAACCCTTTAAAGCCAAACGTATCAGATATGATACATGATTGTTGGAGGTGGCTCTTTCATCATCTAATGAAAAGAAATATTGAAATAAACTTCAGTCCTTTTGGAGCAAGTGTTCTGAGTTCTCTACTGAACTATTAATGAAGTGGAAGCATTTCCATGCATTTATCAAACCATTACATGGGTTGCCTCAGTTGTCGAAATAGATTTTGTGAGACAGATTCAGAGGAAGAAGATGATGATACAGATGAGTGTGGGATGACCTCATACCTGAAGCCAATGTTCAGACAGTAACAGAAACAGCTGTAGTTCCTCTTAATATGGAAACACGGTTGTGCAGATCAACAAAAAACATTACATTAGGATTTTTTTGTGTTTTTTGTGCTTTTATTACTATCAGTATATGAAATGTAAAAAGGTCAGGATGAAGAACAGAGTACTCTGGGACATCTGGAGCAGTGTTTGTCATCGGCTCAATGTTACGTTTTCCTGAAGAACAAAGACAATCATTTGCTATTCATTGTTTAATTGAAATTAATCAAAATTAAGAAAAAATTGTAAAGAGGTCTAAAGAACAATTTTAGCTGATGCAGTGAACTAAATGAAAGACAAGTTAAAGAAAAAATATATTGTTAAATGCCTAAATATGATGCATTAAAAATTTATATGATCCAAAATGTAAAAATTAACTACATTAGGATTTTTAGTTGAAGGTCCACGTAATGTGTAATTTTCCAAAAAAATGTATTGTATTATTATTTGATGTGTCAGGCTTTAAAGGGTTAACACATCCCCTTTAATATTGTTGCTTTCTTCAATGAAACAACAGGTATCTCCATTTTTGTCCATTTTTAGTTTAATACATCATTTGAACACAGCAGCTTTCCTTCATAGTGTGTAAAAATTGCATGATGATTGGACCAATAGAAATGCTCCAAAATTACTTGGAATAAACCCTATTTACATTGAATTCCACTAAAAGATAAGAAGGTTTATTCCTTCTTGTGTCTAGTTACTATTTTGGAGAAACGTATGTTTCATTTTACAGAGACGTTTTTTAATTCCGTGAATTTATCAATTTGCTGAGGGAAAAGAAAAAAAAAACATGACATAACCTATGAAACCTTCCCTGATGTTATAGTTAGAAAATAAATAATATTTCTGCTCCGAAATACAGAGAAGTGTGTTCTCTCTGGAGGTCATGTCAACTTATGCTGTCACCATGGTAACGTTGTGACCACGCAACTTTAAATTATACACTCACACGTGGAACACCACTTCTGTCAGTGCCATTGCGTCAATACAACATTATTCTGCTCAAATGATTCTCCAGACTGAGGGGAATTAGCCTTTAGCCACTCTGCTGTGTCAGCTGTGGTAGTGACATTGTAATTGAATGTGATGTCAGCATTTGTCTGTTGTGTGTAATATTTTTTAAATGAAATCCTAGGATAAACTTTGCTACAGTAGCTATAGTGACATTATTTAGCTACAAAAATACCTCACTAAGTATATTCTCTTGTAGGGAAGAGAATGTATTTTAATTTTATTACTTTTATTTGGAACGAGAAATAAATAAATAAATAAATAAACAGATTACAGTTCCATTCATCATTGTTTTATATTAATTTGCCAATCTTTCCATTTTCTTTTATGGTACAAGGTTTCAATCCTACAGCAGGTGGAATAAGAAATTCATATAAAAATATGTGGAAAATGTATCAGAATGTATTTGCTGCACCCTTTAAAGCAACACTAGGTAATGTTTTCACGTTAAAATTACAATTTCAAAAATCACTGAGATGCTTCACTGACCTGTAATAGAAAGATCCGACCCTCTGTCATTGATGCTCCAGGCTCAGCACTGCAGAAACTGCACTGTGTAAGTTTTGAAGGAGGGTAGGAAACCACACCTCTTCCCCTTTGACTTCAAGAACTTGCTGTAAAAATGAATTACAATCTGCAAGTGTATGTATATGTGGGTGTATATTTAAATATTCCCAGGAGCAAATACACCAAATCTTACCTAGCATTCCTTTAAAGTGGAATGGAAAATCAAACGGAAGGTCATTACTGCACCATTTAAGGTGGACTGAGGAATTAATGTAAACAGCTTGTTAATCATCATGAAAAATATTTGCATAAAATATAATAATAATAATAATAATAATGAATGTAGCTGTTCCGAAGAATATTTTGAAAGGTACATTTAAGTAAATGTTTTCTGATTAAGAATAAACATGCCAAATAAGGTGCCCTGTCTGGAGGAAACATAGATAAATATATACATTGTTTTTTTTTGAATAATCCTCCTGCAAAGTTCTCCTATCTAGCATATAGGGCAGCCTGAGTATTAGAAGTGCCTGAAAAGGGATATGCAGTAATTCCTGTCATTTGTCCGAGCCGTGAGCTGATCCAGGTGGAGTTAGGATGGGACACTTGATTTTTTTAATGATACTGAGCTGGAAGCGTTTGCTGCAAGCTGCTGCTGTAAGTAAAGCTCTCTCGCCCGCACGCAATCTCTCACCACAGAGGGGAGGGAAATCTTCACAAATTAATTACAGACAAATCCCTCCTCATCACTGAAGTGTGGCATTTACAGGCATTGTCCTCTGCAAGTGTAACAGCACCTTTCATCAGCTTCTTCTCCACCACACTCACACACACACACACACACACTCACACTCACACAGTAGTGAGGACTATGTGGGGCACATTTTTTTTAAAACTGGAATCAAACTACTTTTGATTCTCTTGGACTTTTTATTGTGTTAAAGAAACACTACAGAATATTTGATTCTCTTGCCCTCCCTACAGCGGTAGTGTGTAATTCACTTTAACCGCACTGTTCTGAAATCATGATGGGTCATTTTCTACAGATTCCTCCCCTCCTCCTAAAATTACATAGTACAGTTTCTGCAGTGCTGAGCCCAGAGTAGCAAAGTCAGAGGCTCTATTCTCTCTATTGTCTATTAAAGGTCAGTCAAGCATCAAAAAGCTGAAATTTTATGGTAAACAAATAATACCTACTGCTCCTTTAATGCTTTTTTTTTTTTAGCGTTAAGCGTAAACTTTGCCACTTAACCTTAAGGTCAAGTTATAGATACATTTTTAAACTTTTAAAAGGTTCTTCGCACACACACACAGCTCTTAAACAAACATGGCTCTTTATGGAACCAAAAGTGTGTGTGTTATTTTTGTTTGTGTTTGGGCTTTTGGCATTGCTCAGTGAACATTTTGTAGCACCTTTATTTATTTATTTATTTTAACTGAAGGAGTCACTGTAAAACTTAATAATACTGTTGCAAACTAAATACAACACATCTTGTACAAGCTTCAGTATGTTGCTGTCAGCCTATCACTCACATAGTACTGGAACTCTATAGGAGTGCTAGCAGATATTTGTGTTACTGATGATGTGTATTATGCATTGTTTTGACCATGTTTTGATATTTATGGCCTAAACCAAGGGTAGATACAAGGTATTGAATAATAAGGCAACTGTGTGTACACCCATTCACACACACTTAGTTCTATTAGTGACTCTCTCTCTCTCTCTCTCTCTCTCTCTCTCTCTCTCTCTCTCTCTCTCTCTCTCCCTCCCTCTCTCTCTCTCTCTCTCTCTCTCTCTCTCTCTCTCTCTGTAATACATCCTCTAATCCGAACAGGCTACAGCTCCATCCTCTGTTTTTCCAGCAGCTAGCAGCCGCCTTTCTAATTGCCTGCCATTATTAGCTACTTTACTTGTAAATTTGAAGAAGAGGAACTTCGCTCTTCTGCATCCAAGCAGTAAATTATCCAATTTCACCTCATCTGCAAGCACACACACACACACACATACACACACACACACACACACACACACACACACACACACACACACACTCTTTCTCTCTCTCGCTCTCGCTCTCTCTCTCTCACACACACACACAGAGACCAACACTCCCATACACTCTCCGCCCCACTGCCCTGTTACTTACAACACCCACCTTTCCATTTCTTCCTTCTGCTTCAAGGCCTGATTGGCACATTAAAAATTTACAATCAGAGTATATCTAGTTATTTATTAAAAAAAAGAAAAAAGAGAGAGAGAATCAATACTAACAGGACTGATGGTAAATATTCCATGACAACAGAAATACTGCATTTAACCTCTCTATAGGGCTGTGTGACTGAGGGGGTAGGGGCTATCAATAATGCACACTCATAGGATACATTACAGCCAACGGCCATTACCCCATTGGCTTTAAATACAAGAGGCCACTCAGACTGTAAACAGGGGAAGTTTATGCTGCATTAACTTGTGGAACAGAGAAAAACATTACCCAAAGTTACAGCATAAAGAAAAAGCTCCTGAAATATTCATCCCGGCTCAAACTCTTCTCCTCCTCCCCCTCCTCCTCTCTGGCAGCTCCACAAAAGCCAGTCTGTCCAAATAACACATGTCTGTGCCATTCCTCACAGTGGATACATATCAGATTGGGACTTTGTTTTCTTTTGGAAGAAGATACAAAACAAATATGTAAAGACAGATCAAGGACACGTCTGTTAGAAACGTGGGTCTGAACAATAGTTTAAACTTAGTTTATATAAAAAAACCCTCACAAAAATCACAAGAAACGGCTGAAATGATAAGGATGGGAAAACACACACACACACACACACACACACTGTCAGCTCTATCAAATAAGTTACTGGTGGCTTAAGACCTCACAGCCACCAGGGGGCACCTTAAAATTTAAGGGCATTTTTAAAATAAGCGAGTAAATGAGTGAAGAAATGAGTGACAAGTGAATACAAGTGGACGTGAGTGAATGGGTGAGTGAGTTTGTGAATGTGTGAGTGTTTAAATGTGAGCCAGTGAGTGAATGTATAAGTGTGTGAGTGAGTAAACGAGTGACTGTGTGTGTGAGTTATAATGAACGTGAGTGTGTAAATGAGTGGATGTGTGAGAGTGAATATATGAGTCAGCGAGCATGTGAGTGAATGAGTGAGTGAGTTACAAGTCAGGTCCTTTGCAAGTCACGTGTTTGTTGGTCATGTGACCGTCTTGGAAAGTGCCGAGGTCCTTAAATAGTTAAAACCAACCACACACACACTCACTCATTCAAACACACATACGTTTTGTACAGCTGATGTGTGTTTGTGTGTGTGTGTGTGTGTGTGAGCGAGAGAGAGCGAGAGGTTTCTGGTGGCTGCGGCTCGGCGGGAGTGAAAAGCGCGCGATCACTTCACTGATAGCAGACAAAACGTGTGGTGCGCGCTCCCGTTGCTTTTTGTCTCACCACGCGCCTCGGGCTGCGTTCAGAGGCGCGCGACACGCAACGCTCGTTAATTCTACACGTGTTACACTTGACACGAGAGAGAGAGAGAGAGTGAGAGAGAGAGAGAGAGAGAGAGAGAGAGAGAGAGGATCCATACCTCCATCCACTGCCCATGATCATCTCTATCACCTTATTTAAGTCTATTATCTGCTATCATTTATTTTCACTTTCTCTTAGTTGTATTTGAATGAGTGGATATAAGGAGACGTGTGTTTCGCATTTTGTTTATGTGTTTCACCAAATAATGGTTTAATAATTATGAACACATATGAACACTCACACCTGTGGACACTTTTACATCAGCATTCCACGTACCATCGTGTTGTGTTTTTATTTGTTTATTAATTTACTTTTGGACAGTGGGAAACCAAAGCAGACACAGAGAGAACATATCAAACTCTTCACAGTCAGTGACCCAAGGTGACAAACTGGATGTGTGTGTGTGTGTGTGTGTGTGTGAGAGAGAGAGAGAGAGAGAGAGAGAGAGAGAGAGATGGATACAGTGCTGACTGATGGTCATCTTTGACCTCATAGTGTACCAAAGGCCATTCCTGGAGTCTAACATTAGCTCAGTGCCATATTTACACTGAAAGCCTTCAGAGGGCTCACTAAATGGCTGATCAGAGCAAGGACCTGGGGCCACACACACCCTCACACATGCCCATAATTAGGAAACTGAAAAAGCATTAAGAGGAGAAAGCCAGAGCTTTGCAGAGATCAAAGATGTTCTTTATTCTCTCTTTTTGCTCCTGTTCCACCCTGTGACGCCTCTAATTTGCATAAGGTTTGGAGCAAGGGCATAGATTTGAGCTGAAAACTGGTGGGATTGTACAGGACCTTCTGCCATGTGTCTGAAAACGTTTTCTACACACTATTACTATTATAGGGAACCATAATCAGGAAGGTAGTAAACAATTTTGCACACTACCTCATGTACTTTATCTTTTCCTTTTTACCAAACAACACAATGAAACAAGGATAATCTTATGTATATTTTATGTATTTATGTTATGTATGTATATTTATGTATATTGTATTTTTTGTATAATCTTATATAATGTTATATATTGTACTTCTGGTTAGATGTTAACTACATTTCATTGGCCCTGTACTTGTACTCTGCACAATGACAATAAAGTTAAATCTAATCTAATCTAATAATCTGCTAGTGTACATGGGTTGCACACTTTATTTGTGGTGCATTGTGGGATTGTATGAGTGCACTGAAAATTGTCCACTTTATTTATTAATATTATTATTATTATTATTATTATTATTATTATTATTATTATTTTAGACACTACTACAAAATGACACAACCCCAAAAAAGTGCATTAGAGAGTGAACAGGGCACATTTTTGGACACAGCACTGGATTGCTGAGCAGAAATACAGAGCATGCCATACAAAGTCACTACAGGCACTACATTTCCCATAATGCCCCAGCATCTTCCCAAAACCTTCAGCTGCCAACTCTTAGTCAAAATTAATTTATTCATTTATTTAAAATAACTATATATATATATATTAGTTTATTTTATTTTTATACATTTTTAAATAATTAAAAGACGTTCAGCCACCCACCCAGCCACTTATGACCTACAAAAACTATGTATTACACCACTAAATTAGGTCACAAACGGGGCATTGAAAACACTCAGAAACTGAGGAGGTTTATATTATTTCTGCTTTTATTTCTCCAGAAAAGGTCACATAAACAAAAATGAATGTAATAACAAATGTCTTTAGTTTTAATTTGTTATTCATTTTGCATCAACAACAGAGTAAAGTCCACTTCAGTTTTTGAAACAAATGAATCTATTTAACAGGCATTTTACTAAATGCACATTTGTACCCGCACGACTGATTAAGAAGCAGATGGGCACAGCTGCCCCAGTGCAACAAATAGTCTCGAAAATGCCTTCCGTCATTAAACAGCTTTGAAAATCTCTTCTTTAGTGGTGCAGTAGAGTGCATTAAGTGGTGCTGTAGAGGGTGAGGGATTGGTTGACTGTGTGATGCCCTGCAATGGACAGACACCCTGTTTTGTGTGTTACAGATTGGATCTGGACCCACCACAACCCAGATAAGGATGAAGTGGAATGAATAAATGAATGAATAACTGACAGTTGCTCCAGTCCTGACAAGGCTTTAGAATGGTGCTGGATCACTGCTGTGAGGATTTGATTGCATTTGAGCAAAAGACCAGGGAAAAGGTCAGATACTGAAATTGGGTGATTGATTAGGAATCACAGGAGCACTTTCAAGGTGTGTCTGCAAACTGCTGCACATAGCTTAAGTGCAACGAAGGTCCATTATTTTTTACTGATTATTGACTGTTTCAGGACACACTGGACCCAGTCATGTTTCTCAAACCCATTGTTTAAAAAAAAAAGAAAAAGTAGATACTGTTAAGTTCACCTACAGAAAAGAGTTTTAAATTTTTTTTTTCATAGAAAAGCACAGACCAATACAATGGGATGTGTTAGAGCAGCCCCTAACTGTAGGTATCCACTTGTACCCGATCAAGTTAATTAAAATATGGAGTTCAATTCAATGTCGGTCTGCGGCTCACCAAATTCAGCCTTGCCATATGGTCAGAAATTCAGCAAAATTCAAATTTATGCAAATAAATGCAGCAGCAGCATAGGGTTTAGTCAATCAGGTTTGAGTAGAATGTACCACACCATGTTCTGATTGGTGCACAGCAGATTATTTGCATTTTTTCCATCACATGAACATAAAAAAACACCCACGCGGCAAGCAGAGCCATGCCATGTGCTGTAATATGGTGTAAAGTTCTGAAGTCACTGCATTTAATTTAGGCAGTCAATAAAGAACAGATCACAACCTGTTTTATGGATTATGTAATAATAAACTTCAGTTGTAGTAATTTGATAATACAGCATGATAGTGCTATGTAATGTATGTTAATGTAAACACATTAGTCTGTATCACTAATGGCCAAAAGCCAGCTGATGTTTCTTTGAAAAATTCATGGTATGACCCCACACCCTACCCTCTCAACCCTCATGGAAATTACAGGTATAGCTGACAGCAGGCCTTTGCATGGAAGGAAATGATGCTTTTGTCAACAACAATGCGGATAAATCAACATCACAGTCGGGCATAAGGAGAGAGGCATTTACAAATGTACACACTCACTGCTTGATATCACCTCAAAAAAAAAAAAAAGTGTTCCATTTTATTCATTCATTTTGAGTTTGATAACAGCAACAGCAGAGATACAAACCCAAGTGCCACGCTTTTACTGCGCTCCACACTCCAGATCAAAAGCAGCGATAATTCTAATAGCTTTGATTCACATTCGTATTGCAGCTACTTCAGAAACCTACAAATATCCCCCTCTCTCTGTTTTGTGTGTGCCACGCTTCTGTCCCTGAACTAGATATGAAAAGCTGAATTAATTGAACCAAGGTGCTCCTCCTATTTTTTCCTGCAGGGAACGGTAATAATATTTTACACATTCCCAATTAGCTCCAGGACTTCTCATATAACCTGGAATTAGGAACAGCTAATGATCAGTGACTCTCATCTTTCTTAGTATTGGGAGTCTTCCCTCAAAGAAGGCCAGCAGTGCAGTGAATTGTGCAGAATTCTGATTCTTACTGGTTGTGCAATGTTTCAAACCTCAGTTAGAATTTTTTTAAATGTATTTATTACATTAATATGTTTTTCTTTTCTTTCATTAATTATAGTTGTCTCCCATTGTACCCGTTAATGAGTCTCCTCCACCTCATACAGTGCTTTTACAGCGGCAAGCAAATGCTTTCTCTGAGACACATGAAGCCAGTCCACCACTTCTTTTCAAACTTCTACTAATGCAACAACATGGGAAAATCTTAGCTCTGTCACACTGTCAGACAGACACTAAGAGCTCTCTATTGGTGCTTTTCCTCTGCATGGTAAACTGTTAGAAAGATTGTCACTGTGGTGTTAGTTAGGGAACATAATTGTATTGTTTTCTATAATAATTGTATATTTTAAAATTGTGTTGTTTTCATATGCCCCAATTCATCTCCAGGACTCGTTTTTATGTTGTTTTACTTTAGCTTTCCATCCAAGAAACTTTTGAATCTCTTCAAAAACAATGATGTAATTTTAAAACATGTTGCAGTGACTAAAAATTTACCTGGTACCAAATTTCATTCATTCATTCATTATCTGTAACCGCTTATCCAGTTCAGGGTCGCGGTGGGTCCAGAGCCTACCTGGAATCATTGGGCGCAAAGCAGGAATACACCCTGGAGGGGGCCCCAGTCCTTCACAGGGCTGGTACCAAATTTCCCAAACAGAAAAGATAAACAACTGAGTTGAACCGAGTAGGTACCATGCAGTGGAAAGGTCCTGGTCTCATCAGGGGTGAAGCCAGCGATAGGTTGAATAATCTTATAATACTGTTACCTGTAGGGGCCTGAATGGGTCAGTGCACATGGGATGGTTCCTAGCATGCCGGGCAGCTTCCAGACTGTTTTAGGGGGTTATTTGTGCATTTAAAGGAACACTAGTAAGGATTTTCACCTTAAATTTACAGATTCAAAAACTAACCTAATACTCATTACTCAAGGCTCAGCACTGCAGAATCTGCACTATGGTACTTTTGGCAGAAGGTAGGATGCCTGCTCTATATTTTATTTTATTGCAGTGTATCTCTCCAGATGTCCGTTTTAGAGCCACTGTTCCTGGCTATAATATTTTATTCCTGTTAAGGCACTCCGGTCTGAAACACTTGGTGTTTATTTAAAAACTTGTCACAGAACAACATATGGCAGGCTGTCATAAACTTAAATAAAGCAAAGACACAGCAAAGACGCAGCAGACAAGACATACAACACATGGCAAGCACAAAATCAAATAAATAATTCTGCATTAGCACGAGATGCTGGAGGAAGGCCTCAGCCAGGAAACATGCAAAAGCTCTTTCAGTAAAACTGGCAGGAACGCTCCTGCTGAGGAGGAAAATACCACTCCAAATACATAAATGAATAAATAAATAAAAACGCAGAGTGGGCCCATTTTTCCTGGTATCAGTACTTAAAAGCAGTGTTGGGCTGTGTCACGCGCGCGTGTGTGTGTGTGTGTATAAAAGAGAGGTTTTTGATGGGGTTAGTGATGTGTATGTGTATGTCAGAGAGAGAGAGAGAGAGAGATTATATTGAAATGTTTACTCTAATGGATGCTGTAATGAGGGCCTGGCCAGCAGCTCTCTGGCTCCAACTCGAGACTCCTTGCTGGGCTTGAAAGGGCCCATATCATGGAAAAGCGGTGGTTGTTATTGTTTGTTGTTGAGTTTTTTTTTATTTTTTATTATTATTAATTTTTAACTTGATTATTTATAATATTTTAAATAAAGTACTTGGTTAATTATAAAATTTCAAAACAGCAATTATTATTGCTTCCATTCTTTTTAGAACACCTCTTTTCAGTTTTTCTAAGAAATCCACTACACCTCCTAAGTTCAATCCCAAACACATTCAGTGATGTCGAGGTCAGATCTCTAGGACGGACAGTCCAACAGCTTCTGCCTATGATTAATCTGGTGACTGTTTTTCTTTTTTCTGTTTACCAGCATCTTGACAGCGTCACATTCTTCCTCACCCACAGGATTGAGTTGTCTACTCACATTGGATTTTTTCAGATCTGAAGCAAGGATATAGCACTTTAAGATGAAATCTTTCATGAAAGCACTGTTTATCTGATGGGGAGAGTTTTGTGGCTCTGAACCCACTGCAACTGTGATCAACATGAAGTGGTTAAAATAAAAAATAATAATAATAATCAAAAGAATGAACGAATGTACCTAAGTACTGTAACACGAGCAAATTTAGTTTTAATATTCCATCATTTAATACCATATATTGTTAAATGAGAGACTTCAATTAAAAAAAAAAAAAAAAAAAAAAGTGGAATTCAAGAGGTTTCAAGGTCTTTACACAAAGGAGGTTGGGGAATAAAAAGTTTTTCTGATCTCTCTTCTCTGAGGTAACACACAGTAGAGTATTTGTGTAGAAATAAAAAACATATATAAGCTAGAATCAAATGTTGGATTCTCGTCAAGTATCTAATTGTTCGGCCATTTCCAAGAATAATTTAAAAGCCCTTATTCTGTGTTTGAAGTGACGAGTGCAGTGGCTGTTTCTGGGCATGGTTGTGTGTGTGTATATGCGTTGCAGGGTTTATTAAAATGAAGAGAGTTCAATTTGAATCATGCAGAGACTGTCAGTGGCTTCTCGGTTTGTGGGGCTTGATGAAATTGCTCTCGCCGTTATTTAAAAGCAGTTGTAATCCATCTGAGAGTCGGAGCACGATATAATCCATTTAATTTCTTCTTCCTTCTCGCAGCAATAACACAGAGTAACAAAAAATCTATCAAAGCTATGTAGCCTGGTGATTTTGTAATTATCTTTACTTTACACCAGCGCAATTCAGCACGGATTAATTGGGGCCTTATCAGCGCAGACCGGCAGGTCACTTACCTCAACGCGCCACAATGTGCTTTATCTCAATCATCTCCCCGTGCCACCTTAACTGTGACCTGCAAGATTATTTTCAGGTGCAGGAATACAAACAGCATGGAGAAATTTGCCATTATTACACTCGCTTTAATTGGTTCCACAAGATAAAACCTTACAGTGGGGCGATGGAGTGAAGAGCCAGAGCCAGAGGCCTTGACCAAACGAAGAAGAAAAGAAGAAAAGTGCCAGGAGGTGCTCTATAAGGTGTGTGGACATTGCTAAATGCCACTTAGCAATGAAAAGCTAAATGCTTCATGCTAGACATATCATGCACTACTCTAAGTGAAAGCCACAAATTACATAATGCACTAGACACAGAGGTGTTGCTGGAATACTTGTTATTATTGAGCCACACACAATATTTGCTCGTACAAGGCACAGCAGGTAGCGGAGGGAGGTGCAGCAGGTAGTGTCCGCATGGATTTCCTCCGGGTGCTCCTGTTTCCTCCCACGGTCCAAAAACACATGATGGTAGGTGGATTGGTGACTCAAAAGTGTCTGTAGGTGTGAGTGTTTGTCGACCTGTGAGGGCTGGCGCAGGGCCACGACCCTGGATGAGTGGTTACAGACAATGAATGAATGAACAAATAATACTAACGTAGGTTTTGCGCTGCCATTAATAAGAAATAATCAATTAACATTAAAGAAACATCACATTTTTTGTATATTCTCAAATAAATAAAAACAGAACTGTATAAATCTCCTCACTTTTGCTCCTTTTGCCAAAACTGCATTCACATTGACACACAAACACATGAGGTACCCTGAAAATATGAGAGAATTTTGTAATTAGATGTTTTATGGAGTACCTAGTTTAATATGATATTGCCTAGAATCGAAAGATTCATCAATGAGAGTGTTGAAAATGAAAATCTCTTTTGGGTGATGTTACATGCTCTTACTATTATTTTCTGTGGTATATTATGTATTTTTGGCAAATTATACTTATAGTTATAAATTGCTATAACCAAAATAAGTGTCACTATAAACTACTCTTACCTCATCAGTTGCGTGGCAGACTTATTTTTAAATATTTACGAATGTCCAGAAAAACGAACTAGCTAGTTCTGACTGAAAGCTTTTGGAAAGTCATTAGAGCATCATGGGAAACGTAGTGCCTGTAGTGAATTTGTAAGGTGTGTCCTGTAGTTCTTCTCATCAATCAAGGTTAAAATTTACTTTTTGACACTGTGATTAAAGTGGGGTACAGCAACAATTTAATGGGGCATATGCTCCTGTATAATGCATCTAATGATGCCCTGGTACTTATTAACTGCTTTAGTTAGGGAATAAACTCTATGGGGTGGTTTCCCAGACAGAGATTAAGCCTAGTCCTGGACTATATCCTTCTTTCAATGAAAAATCCCAATTCAAAATGCTGTGTAGGCTTAATCCCTGTCTGGGAAACCATCCTATGAAGTCAAATGTTTGTAGACACCCCTGGCACTCAGGAACTGCTTTGCGATGAGTTGGAGTGGTGTTTGGGATCCAAAACTAATCGTCCAACTTCAGTGCCTGACCTCAGTGCTGCGCTCATGGCTGAATGTTCAAATATGCATTTTCAACGTGCAAGCCTCAGAAGTGGTGACTGCAGCAAAGTGGGACAAAGAAGAAATGTTGGGTCAGCAGGTGTCCAGAAACTTTTGGCCATGTAGCGAAGCTGTAAAGTCCCATTCTTAACTTACTGCATGTGCATACTGGGTTGACTTGGAACACAAAAGAGTCTCTTACTGGGCTCATATGAACTGGAATATGATCGGTCACACCTCTTCTTCGCGGTCATTTTAAGTAGTATGCTACCATTAAAATTGCCTGGAAATTGATGTTAATTGTAAGTTTGGGAATGTCATTTGGTTTTCCAAAAGAGTCAGAGACTGACCAAACCCATTATAGGGAAGTGTGCGTGATGCATCTCGTTCTCATGTCTCACACTATCTCCTCTTCGTTTTGCACAGACTTCAAAATCCGCTCCACTTCCATTCCCTTGAGGTTGAGCGTTTGAAGTTAACTTGCTCTCATTAAAGGGATGGTAAGTGGTGCTAAGCCTTGCCAATCATAAGAGAAGCTGAAGAATCCCCCCCAAAGAGTTCTCTCTCTTCCTCTCTGGCCTCATCTACACGGGTCCAGGTTTTTCTGTCCACATGACCAATGCACTGTGTGTCCACTTTGGTGCATTGGTCTTGCTCATATAAATATAATATTTATGAAGTCTTTGAAAATACACCGTGTCCAAAAAGTTTATGTCAATGCTCCATTAATGATCACCTTCATGGATACAGCTTTATAAATTCCTAACAACAAGCATTAAAATTATTGGGAAGCTATCAAACAGCTGTATCTGTATAAACCATTTCATGAAGCTCTATATGCACTGTTCTTGAGCTAATCTGAAAGTAACACAAACTTTGGAGATTTGTAGCAATTGACTCTGCAAAACTTAGCAACCTCTGCGCACTATGAACCCACTCTGTAATTTTACATGGCCTACCACTTTGTGGCTGAGTTGCTGTCGTTCCCAATCGATTCCACTTATAATACTGCTGACAGTTGACTGTAGCAAGGAAATTACATGACTGGACTATCACTGTACCAAGCTGGAATTCACCGAGCTCCTTAAAACGACCCAGTCTGCGTGACATAGGTGGTTGGTTTTTTACACCTGTGGCCATGGAAGTGATTGGAACGACTGAATGCTATGATCTGGATGGGTAAGTGTATACTTTTGACAATTATTATAATTATAATTGTAGATTTTAAACTTTTGTTGTTTCCTTACCCCCCAATTAATCTCCAGATCTTATGTTCTTATATTTTACACAGTTTTATAATGAAATCTTACAAATATTCATTTCTGCCTGTGACCGTGCTGTTTGCAAATTCATATTAAACCTGCACTTGAATCCAAGCTAATTTCTATTGGAAGTTTGAAAGTTTGATTACTGATGATGCCACAGCCTTCTATGGCTGGGAGACCCTTGCTGTGGGTTGGATGCTGTTGGCTGTTTAGTACAGTGGTCAGTGCTCTCCTCTAAGCATGTTGGATCCAGTGATATTGTGTTGGTGGCAGTTCTAAAGTAAGCAGTGTGTTGGATACATGTTGTACTAGCTTTCACTCTCTTGGCTTGGCAGCATTTTATAACTGGGCAAGAGACAGCAAGGGGGGTGGGGGTGGGGATGTTTTAAAGCTGGGGTTTAAAGTTTTTTCCACACCCTGGCCTGAAAGACCCACAACTTCCTTAACTTCCCAGAATGCCATGCTCTGCTTTTGGCCCTGGTGAAGGAGGCAGGCTGGGGCAGTGGTGGGTGTTTCATCTGTCCGCCAGACTCTAATTTGAGGATATCTGCGTGAGCCGAGAAGGCCTGAGGCTGCCGGTCCCATGTTTTATTTTTATATATATTTTTTGGGTGGGAATTGAAGAGTGGGGCTCCTGGCCCTGGCGGGACTGCGGCAGGGGCCCAGATAAGATCGGACGGCGGGCCCCCGTTTGTTCTCCTCCGCCGTGTCTCATGTAGTGAGTCTGATTGGGAGGAAAAGGCTGAAATTGCTTTCACCGGGGCCAGCCGGCAGTACGGCAATGATAACTAACAATGCCCCCAGGACCTAGTTAAAGCTGCATCACACACGCCGCAAAAGCACTTTAATGTGGCGGCATTAAGAAGCTGTCAGCTGGCCGAGGCGGAAAGGCGAGAAAACACACTGAAAATGTATGGTGGGGTCTCAAATATCCCTGCAAAAAATTGTCGCAAAAGTGACATGTGAAGAAATCAAGCTCAAATTTTACTTGATTTCCAATAGCATGATAAACACGTACCTAATGTGACTGGAACAATCAGAAATGTGTTTGTGTTTTGTTCTCCCTCTTCTCCTCACTGTCTCTTATCACTCTGCTGAGGTTGACCTACATCTACAGTAGCTGAGTGGTGGATGAAGTGACTGGACTTCTTAAATGGTCAGCATTAAGCAAAAAGTGTGACAGCACTTAACTCCATAAGTGGGGAAGCTAGGGGGGAAAAGTGAAGGATTTACAAGTTGGGGCAGGTTTCATTTATTATTCATCGATATACTATATTCCCAAAGTTTGGAGACACCTCTACTAATGAGTGAAATGAAGTGCTACTTTAAGGGTCTGCCATTGCTGACACAGGCATTTAACTGTGCTCATATTATGTATATAATCTCTATAGAAAAGCATTAAACTAATGTCTAATTAAACTGATGTCTGATGTAGCATAAAGGAATATAAATGCCCCAAGCATTGGGCTGTGGGGCGGTGGAACTGCTTTCTCTGAAGTTGGGGATGAGTTTGTGGTAATTGTAATCCAAATCTTGAATGGAGAAGAATGGAAAGTAAAGCACAAAAAACAACTTTAACCCTTGCCATAAATTTGGAAAATATTTCAATTTACAAACATAACTTACACTACTTTTTAGGAAGAGCTTTTTTCCACTTGCCATCTCCATTTTGTAGGTATCAGGTAAGTATAAAATAAAGTGGACAGTTCTATAAAGAACCATTAAAAAATAAATGTAATGTCTTACAGTCTTTAAGCATCAGACTAGAATTGTAGATGCTCTTTGTTCACAATTCATTGTTTTAAGTTCATCTTCAATTTGTTTTTGAATTTCCTACAAAATCCAGCATACATTGTTCAAATACATTATTTGTCTCAAAGGCGCACATGAAATCATGTCTGCTAGATTAGCCACAGAGCTACAAGCTTATATATGTAGTAGTATATGTAGTACATTTTTTATCCAGAGAAATGAGCAATACGCTTTAAACAGAAGCCAGCCAATCAGTTCTTGGTCAAGATCACTAATGCTGTCATGTGTTGTTTTCTAAACTTTTTATGAAATACATTTTACTATGGACTGCACTAACAGGTTTATTTCTGTCACAGACTTTTTTTTTTGTGAAAAATCTGACCTTTCTTTTCTTCTGTCTTCCTTTATTATTATTCCTTTAATATTCTTGGTCAGATTTTTCTTCTGGAAACACGATGCTGTCGCACCATTCCTCACTTGCAATCAACTACTAGTAAGTACAGTTTGCACATAATTTCCCAACAGAAAGAAAAAAAAGCTTAAAGGAAAACAAGTAAATCTGTTATTTTTGCTCCTGGGCTCCCCCTACATTTACAGAATGCAGTACGTTTGTGTAGCATTGCTCTGAAATCAAGGAGGAGGAATAGGGTGTGTGGCTACTTTCCTACCCACTTCCAAATGTTACAAAGTGTATTTTCTGCAGTGCTGAGCCCAGAATAGCAATAGCAGTGGAGCGTCAATACGACTTTAAAGCTTTACAGTAAAAATGCTAGTTAGTGTTCCTTTAAAGTTCTAATAATAGTTTAGGGTTTCTGTCAGTCACAGAGTTAGGCATTTGGCATAATCCCAACTCCTCCCATACAGTGCCCTGGGCTGGTATACACAGGCTTAAGGTGGTTTATGCTGAACTATACTGATTTATGAAATTAAGTGTTAGTCTATGTTAATACTACTTATTTATGCTAGCCTTGGTCCAAGTTGGTTTATGTTGTTCTAAGCTGGTTTAAACTTGTCTGTGTTAATGTTAGTCTGTAAATTATGCTAGTTAATGTTTATGGTGTATACTAGTTTATGTTGGTCTAAGTTGGTATATTCCAGTCAGTGTTAATGCTAGTCTGTATTTACGCTAGTCTTTGTTGGTTTATATTTGTTTATGTTGATCTATATAGCTTTTTTACTGGTTTATGTTGTTGTAACCTGTTGTAACATTTTTGCTGGTCTATTAATGCTGGTTAATTCTGATCTATGTGTTTTTGTCTTTATGTTTTTTTCTGGCTGGGTATACTATAGTATGATTGCTAAATTATGTTAGCTATAAGGTTGCTGTTAGCTCAGCTCTGGGAGGTATCTTGATGTGTGTGAATCTTTTGAGTCATGGCACTGAAAAAATGAACTATCTTCTTGTTTCCCCCACAACCTGCGTGCATCCAGCATGTACCCGGCAGCTTGCAAAATGGAGAATGCTGGGTTCATTAGAAAACTCATCACTCACATGGCTAGCATGGGCTAATTAAAGCAGAATCCACTTTGCGCTGGCAGATTGTTTTTTGGGGAGAATGTAATGATAAAGCATGTTTACCCATTGTTGTGTAAAGCGGGGAAATAAGGTGATGCAGCATCTCATAAGAGCGCAAACTGCCACATTGATTGAGAAGTGTGCACTCTGTTCGTTCTACAAATGAGACGTGGCCTCCTGTTAAATGCCTACTCCTCCATCTCCGAGCAGCTTTGCCGAGGATCTGGAGTCCTTATCCATTTAATATATGCTCCGAGAGTGTCCTGACAAATATAGATTTGAATCGATACCGTTCTGGAGTGGCTCGTTAAACTTAAATCAGCTTGGAAGTGGTGCATGCCTGCCTCACAGCTGCTATCATTAGCCAGTGGCTGGGAGATTATTGGAGAAATGTCCTTGCATCTGTGTGTGTGTGTGTGTGCCCAACAGCTTTTACCTGGGACCGAAGCACCAGTGCCCCAATTATAGCACTCAGACGGTGGGAACAAGTTACTGTAAACACTAGCTGATCACAAACCCACAGCGAGAGCGTTTTTTATTTATTTTTTTTTTTTGAAGTTGCTCTTCAAAATCGCCATCTGAAAAATGTCTTGGGCCACCGACCAATGAGCCTTTGATTCATAAAAGATGGCCTTGTTATTTTTTTAATATATATTTATTTTTTATTAAATATATAACATTGAGGTTTCCTACAGGTTTTTTTTTTTCTTTTCATTCTTTTTAACTAACCTTATTAATCTCTCCTCTGAAGTGAGATGTATTTTTATGCTTCAAAAAAAAAAAAAGAAAAAAAAGAGATGAGAGTTCCAGCTAAAAGGCCTGTTAAGCGTTAGTGGATGATCGATCATATGAAGCCATGACAACCACAGCAGCTGTCCAGCAGTGTGGGGGGTGGGAGGGCTGTTTGTGTGTGTGTGTGTGTGTGTGTGTATAGGATTCCTGGAAGATTGGAAGTGGTTCACAAACAACAATATATAGAAATAACAGGCACCGAGACAAAAAAACATGAGTACTGATGTAAGATGATCTTAATGGACACTGTAAAAGGTTGTTTTACCAAACATGGCTTGTCCAGGACATACTGGCTTACTGAAAGAATAAGGAGGTTAAAAGGTAGCAATCAGAACAAATGCAGACACCTCTTAAAAAGAATGAATTCAACATTATTTTATTTATTAGGTGCTCCAATCTGTTACTGCAGCAAAAGCAGATAAACTCACTATGAATTATTTTGATTTGTAAACAAATGTAGGATGACGCATGTCCACAGGTGCCTAATAGAGTGGACAGTAAATGGATGCAGTGCATCTTCACCAATTCTGAAGTTTCTTTTCCTGTTTTACTCGTACAGTGTAAACTATGACACTGTGTTAGGGCTAGGGAGCCTTGACTGTCACTTTGACTGCACTGTCAGAAAAAAGGTACAGTACAGGTACATTATTATCACTAAAGATACAAACAGTGTACAGACAGTTTTTAAAGTCCAGTTTTGTTCCCTAAAGGTACATTACATTCTCTTCTCCAGAAAGAGAGCTGAATATTTTAATATTTCAATACAGAACTGTGTAAAATAAAACAATATATAAGTCCTGGAGGTTAAATGGGGCGTATGAAATCCACACAACTTTAACATCTATAATTATAATAGAACATGGTACAATTATGTTCCCTAACTAAAAGTACTGATTATATACCCTTGATTGTACCACCACAGTGACAGCAAACAGAAAGTGACAGCACAGTGAAAGTGATGGATGAATGGATGAATGAAGATTTTAAGATGGAAAACTGTGAAATATTATTTACATTAATATACACAGGATGGAAAATCATCTCCAAAATGACATTGCAGTGTTTGTCTTTATATATATATATATATATATATATATATATATATATATATATATATATATATGCATGATTAAAAGTTACAGGGCATGTATAGATATTAATTATTACAGTAAAATATATTACAATAATGATAGTAATTATAATAAAAGATAAAATTCATTATCTGTAACCGCTTATCAAATTCAGGGTCGCGGTGGGTCCAGAGCCTACCTGGAATCATTGGGCGCAAGGTGGGAATACACCCTGGAGGGGGCACCAGTCAACACAGACACCCACACATTCACTCACACCTACGGACACTTTTGAGTTGCCAATCCACCTACCCAAGTGTGTTTTTGGACTGTGGGAGGAAACCGGAGCACCTGGAGGAAACCCACGCAAACACAGGGAGAACACTAACTCCTCATAGACAGTCACCTGGAGCGGGAATCGAACCCACAACCTCCAGGTCCCTGGAGCTGTGTGACTGCGACACTACCTGCTGCACCACCATGCTGCCCAAAAGATAAAATTATTAAATATAAAGCATCACAAACCCAAATGGTTAAAAATTACATATAAAATACATTCAATTCATTCATTCATTATCTGTAACCGCTTATTCAGTTCAGGGTCGCAGTGGGTCCAGGGCCTACCTGGAATTATTGGGCGCAAGGCGGGAATACACCCTGGAGGGGGCGCCAGTCCTTCACAGGGCAACACAGACACACATTCACTCACACCTACAGACACTTTTGAGTTGCCAGTCCACCTACCAACATGTGTTTTTGGACTGTGGGAGGAAACCGGAGCACCCGGAGGAAACACATGCGGACACGGGGAGAACACACCAAACTCCTCACAGACAGTCACCTGGAGCGGGAATCGAACCCACAACCTCCAGGCCCCTGGAGCTGTGTGACTGCGACACTACCTGCTGCACCACCGTGCCACCCAATACATTAAATATTCTACCATTTACATACAGTGAATGTTACAAGTGTATTTTCTTGTATTTTAAAAAGAAGCATTTAGCAGATGTTCTTACGCAGAGTGACTTACAAACGTTAGTCGTGTTTTAAGTGATTAAGAGATACACACACACACACACACACAAAAAAAACACAGACCCAGGGCAGCAGGCAGCCATCCTCTGAACCCGGGGAGCATTTTAGGGGTTATGTTCCTTGCTCAAGGGAACTTGAGGTGTGGATTTTCCTGCGCATTGTACGAGTGACCTTTGCTTGTTTGGAGAATTCTTTTATACAAGTCTAGGTTTATCATTAAGCCGTAACGATAAATGTTTGATTAATCCACTAGATATAAGGAATAATTATATATTTTTTCTCCTTGCAATGTAGGTAGGCCCAATGGTGTGTGTGGTGGTGGCGAGAGGGTTAACTCTGACAGGAACAGTAATGAGAGCGCAGCCAGACGTGTGTGAGGTAATTAGTCAGTCCACACTCCAATATTTACGCAGTTAATTATTTGTGAGTTTTACTCTTGTCTTCCTCTCAGACTGCTGCCGCTGTTGTTTTTTCCACACCATTTGTCACAATCTAACTCTCCTGGGGTGAGCTCACCCTTTCATTCTCTCTCTCTCTCTCTCTCTCTCTCTCTCTCTCTGTCTTTCTTTATACAGTTTCACTCATTCATATTTTATTTCTATATATAAATATATATACTCTCTTTCTTCCTCATTCTCTTCATTTTTTGCAATTTCTCTCATTAATTACTTTTTCTTCTTTCCTCTCTTTCATTCTTTCCTACTCTTACTCTCTCTCCTTTTCCTGTCTTTTTCACTCACTCTTTCTCTCTCTCTCACTGTGGAGTGGCATATGGGTGAACTATGCCTGGGCAGGGTGTTAGACTGTGGTCTCTGGATGTGTGAGGTCAAAAGATTATTTATTCATCCCTGCATCCACTCACACAAATGAGAGAGAGAGAGAGAGAGAGAGAGAGAGAGAGAGAGAGAGAGAGAGAGAGAGAGAGAGAGAGAATATTTGAGAAGAGTAAGGGCTTGGTGCCAGGTGATGAGGAGCTCATGGAGGTAACAATGTATAACTTTTTCCTCCTCTCTCTAAGTGGTGTGCAGGTTGAACGAGAGAGAGAGAGAGAGAGAGAGAGAGAGAGAGAGAGAGAGAGAGAGAGAGAGACCAATCATGACTAACAGCAGAAGATGCATTTCCCGACAAGTAAAGGCAACCATGATGGTATCATTTTCCTGTGGCCACACCATGGAACGTGCAGTACAGAGTATATTGGGTGATATGTGACATACGCACACACACACACACACACACACACACACACACACACACACACACACACACACACACATCACAAGAGACTTAACCAGAGGTATATACACACAGAGAGATAAACAGACAGACACATTGCTGTTAGAAAGCCAAATATCTTAAAATCAATCAGTGGGAAAAAGGCCCAGTATTTGTACGTAGCCCTGGCTCTGTATAATGGGAAACAATCGAAGTGTCTTGGTTCAGACTGCCTCAGGAACTCTCTCCTTCTCTTTCCTGCTCAGGGTTAGGTTTGGGGTTAGATGAGAAATGGCATCTGGAGGTGTTTGGACGGTGGCGTGACCTCTGAATATTGAAAAGCATGGAAAGAGATAAGAATGCTGCTCCCTAGTTGGGTAATATTTTCTTATGTTTACTGCTATAGTTACATTACTTAAAGGCCACATAGATGATTCTGGAGAACCTATTGTTATCACAGCAAAACAAACAACCCCCATGTTTGTGTTTAGTCAGAAGTGCCGCATCTTTTAAGGTGGAACAGTATGTTAGAGTAAGAAACTGACGGTAGGTACGTTTTTATTCACTGTTTGAATTATGACAGAAACTCATTTGTAACTAAAATTGCTTAGTTTTGCAGCACTTTCCATCTGTGTTTACTTTCATGCACTTCCCGAATGTGGAGTCAACCCAATGATGTATCGCAGAATAGCACCAAGGCTCTAAGAATCCTGAACAGAATGGGTTCGAGAAGCCGAGTTTATTTGGTCAAAAAGAGTTAAGACTGAGCCAGTAAAGTATACCTACCTACTTTTGTACATGAATGGGTTAATCCGGCTTCAGTTCCTGGATGAGAATTGTGTGTGGGGGGTGCGCCAAGTATAAAACATTCTTCAGCCATTGTGATATGTCCATCCCCTGGGCGCCTGCTCCTCTTCAGAGCTGGCCGTGTGCTCGGGCCTGTTAGACACAATTTGCTGCTCATTCTAGAGGAACAATGCGGCCAGTGTGGACATTCTCGGGGCAGCTCGGCTTAATTAACGGCCCCACACGCAAAAACAAAGTAGGTTTGTTCCGTGTGGGGGGGGGGGGGGGGGGGGGGGGGGGGGCAGAGGGGATTGAAGTTGAGTGAGGGCGTGTATAAGTGTGTCTGTGTGTGTGTGTGTGGGAGGGAGAGAGAGTGTGTTTGTGTGAGTGCCGGCAAACCAGTAATTATTTCATTATGCCATGACAGCAATAATATTACAGTTGTGTATGTGTGTGTGTGTGTATATGTATGTGTGTGTGTGCAATGCTCTTATCTAGGGAACAAATGAGCTTCCTCCCTGGAGAGTGGGCTACAGAGCAGGCCTGGGGTCGGCCTGTATTACTCTTCCCTCGCTCAGCCGCCTTTTTAATATTCTCTCTCGCCGGCGCGTGCCGCAATTATTTTGGAAATAAATTTAGCACCGATAAAAATTGTGCCTCTTGGGTCAGGTAAATGACTTCCTTGTTTTTATTGAGAAGACAAGGTGTTTATTAGGGGCCTCGTTGGCTTATGGTGGGGAGGTTTTCTGAGTTTGAGTAATTGTCCAATTAGATGTAATTTGGTGGAGCTTGTGCTAACCCGGGCGATAGTACAGTAAAAGTGAACCCACCGCCGGGACGCGCATTAATGAATCCCACCGAGACCATGCCTACCTTTAAAAATAACAGGAACAAGAGCACCTCTGCCTCTTCTCCGCTTTCCCAAATCTTTTTAACGAGGCATTATAACTGGGATTTACAAGAAAGTCAAGCTCTCTCTGTCTCTCTCTCTCTTTCCTCTCTCTCTCTCTCTCTCTCTCTCTCTCTCTCTCTCTCTCTCTCTGTCTCTCTCTCTCTGTCTCTCTCTCTGTCTCTCTTGGCCCTTTTCCCCACTATCCCTCCTCTACCACCTCCTCCTGCTTATCTCAGCCCTCTTCTCTCCATCTCTGCTCTCCAGCCCCCCAAAATAATTCATCATTCATGTAATTTCTTTGGCGGCGAGAAATTGCCACTTATTCAAACAGAAAGGTTACCTTAATTGTTATGTAGCTCAGCTATTTATGCCCCGGCATAAAAATGCACGGGTACCGCTTTGCAGAAAGGTCACCTATTACGACCAACGTTGCTTTCTCTCTCTCTCTTTTAAAAAAAAAAAAAACTCTTTCTTGCTCCTGTCTTCTTCTCTTTCTTCTGCAGCGTATATGTCTGGTGTGTGTGTTTTGCTGTGATGAGTGTGTTGGCCACTTCACACCGAGAGATGGAACAAGGTGTCAGGGAGGAACTCAGGGGGATTGCAGTTGTAGTGTCCTTTCTGATGCTGCGACCTTGCTCTCCGTTCAGTTGCATGCTCCTGTTGGGTACGTTGTGGCCCCGAGGTGGGGCAGAGGAAGGCCGCTGCTGCAATGGAGCAATTGAGAGCACCTTAGCTTGGTTTTATAGAGCACTTTGTAGTTCTACAATCACAGACTGCTGTCCAACTGTTTCTCTGCATACTTTCTTATCCCAATTTCACTCTGCTCTTCAATGGTCAGGATCCCCACAGGACCACCACAGAGCACATAGTTTTAGTGTGTGTTGCGCAGTTCTGTATGGAACAGACACAGCAGTGATGCTTGAGTTTTTAAACTCACTGTCCACTCTGTTAGACACTCCTACCTCAGTGGTCCACCTTTTTGGATGTAAAGTCAGAGACAGTAGCTCATCTGTTGCTGCACAGTTTGTGTTGATTGTCCTCTTGTCCTTCATCGGTGGACACAGGACGTCGCCCACAGGACGCTGTTGATTGGATTTTTTTGGTTGGTGGACTATTCTCAGTCCAGCAGTGACACAGGGGTTTAAAAACTCCAGCAGCACTGCTGTGTCTGATCCACTCGTACCAGCACAACACATACTAACACACCACCAACACATCAGTGTCACTGCAGTGCTGAGAATGATGGCTTGCCTGCATTCCAGACCATTCCAGACCATGATCCACCACCCAAATCATACCTGATCTGTGGTGGTCCATATTATAATAGAGTCTGCTGGTGCACTCAGATGATGACATCTTGTATATTCCCAATAGAAAAGCATCAAGCATTATCTGTACAACTGTAATGTGCCTTTGGGATGAGGTGAAGTGTCTTTAATGAACATAATAACTGGCTTAAGCATGTGTCATAAAACCTGTCCAGTTCATTTTTACCTTACATTCACTGTAATTGTAATAATAATAAAAAAACACTTTTTCCATATTCAAGGCTTTCTCTCTCTCTGCTCATGGCAGAGGCATCTGGAGATTTTTAGACAATGGAGAGAACTCCAAACGTTGAAAAGAGGGTAATATTGAGGTATTGTTTCTGTTTCTGATCACGTTGAAAACTAACTGTTTTCAAACTCAGGAAACATCTAACGGAACTAAACAACTTTAGCTAAAAAAAATTTCTGTGATAAATCAGACAGTGAGTGAAAACTTACAGACATGTCAAACTTCACATACAAACAACAGTAATTTTTTCAACTCAAACACACTGTTCCACCTTAAAAGATGCAGATATTTTTAATCTACACAACCAGAGAGAACTGCGTTTCCCCACCATCATAGACGTTCGCTTTAACCGTAAATCCGAGGTCTTTCTTGTCACTGACCCTGAATGCTTATTCACCATGTTTGACTGCCTCCATTGTAACTGATAAAAGCTCTGGGATACTTCATCAAGAACTACAGTTGACCGTTAGCCACAGGGTGTACTCACATTTGACAATCCCTACCCTTCCTGGGAAAGTTTGACCCCCAAAGTCCAGTTTGTTTCTGTAAGTCTCATCATATGCGACTTTTAAAGTCTATATTTTACTTTCTGCTTAAAATTTTAATGTGCAACAAGATTAGCTTGGTCAACAACATGCTATGAGAATTGCCATTGAGATACTAAAAGAAATTAGCATTGTTTTTGAGGTTTTATTATTTCTTTTTCAACAATCATAGCCTAGTTCTTAGTCACAGCTATGGATTTAAAAGCTACACTCACGAATTTTCCCCAAAATTCTCAACATTTGCTAGCTCTCCAGTCTGTTCGTGTGCTCTAAACCGGTCTAGGGTTCTTTACATAGCCCCAGTGTCTCTAAATGTGTTTTTAAAAAAAAGGGTCTTGATCCAGTATGCTAGGCTTTCTCTCTCTCTGCTCATGGCAGAAAAAATGCATTTTAAAAATGAAGAGACCTCTGAACGTTGAAAAACACAAACCGAGATGGGGAAATGTCGCAGTCACACAGCTCCAGGGGCCTGGAGGTTGTGGGTTCATGTCCCGCTCCGGGTGACTGTCTGTGAGGAGTTTGATGTGTTCTCCCTGTGTCCGCGTGGGTTTCCTCCGGGTGCTCCGTTTTTCCTCCCACAGTCCAAAAACACACATTGGCAGGTGGACTGGCAACTCAAAAGTGACCGTAGGTGTGAGTGAATGTGAGTGTTGCCCTGTGAAGGACTAGTGCCCCCTCCAGGGTGTAATCCTGCCTTGCACCAAATGATTCCAGGTAGGCTCTGGACCCACCGTGACCCTGAATTGGATAAGCGGTTACAGATAATGGATGGATGGATAGAGATGGGGAAATTGATTTATTCCTGCTGAATAGGTAGGTAATATTGACTTACTTTTGCTGTTGATGGAACTGACCCTAAATTCAGAAGAGCACTGACTGCATGAAAGTAAACACAGAGCCAAAGTGCTATTATGTTATTTGGTCATAAAAACTTTATTCAAGTTAAACTTCAGCCATGTACAAACATACCATTCCACATTAGAAGACATGGAGCTTCTGAATGTAAACAATCCAAAGAACAGTGTTTCCCCACAATCTTAGACGTTGCCTTTGAGCCACCATTGCACCGTTAACAATGACATAACATTAGACTAATGGCCTGAATATTGAAAAAAGGGGCAAATGCAATATTCCCATTATAGTACTGATACTTTTCCACTCCAGTCATTGGTCTCCAATAAGCTTTGATCCTGTAGTCTGCAGATTGTTGTGGCTAGGTCCTGGCTGGTGATTAATCAGCAGCAGTGTGTGCTGGAGAAGGGAAAGGGTAACTGGATCTGGCAGCCTGAGAGGCAGTGCATTGTTTGGTGAGAAGCGGTAATTACTAAAGGCGTGTTGCAGATGAAGAATTAATGATGGCCGCGTCTGTAACACTTAAACCCCTGGACGACACGCTCTTTTATTTACAGGTCTTTTCTTTTCCAGGCAAATAATTGGACTTGTGCTGTTCCTTTAAAATATTCACATCACTGCATAATGCACAATGGCTGCTGTACAACAATCCAGGCCATTACAGAGTGCTTTGTTAAATTCCAGAAAATCCGTAACTCTGAATCAAAAAATTACTTTATTCCAGGAACCAGTTCCACCTAACAAACATATCAATTTAATAATTCAAAATAAATAAATAAATAAACCAGGTTCTTCTTGCATGTGCTCATTAGATATCCAAAAACCCTTTAGGATGCGTGATTTCAGCCATTGTAAGGTGACCCGACTCTGGTCACTGATCTTCTGGAGTATCTGCCCATAAACCTAAGTCCACCGTGCCCAGTGCCATGTGTGGGCTATATAGGCCACCAGCTATGTGGATCCGTGGAACATTGGAACTATGTTCTTGGGAGTCATGGAACACCATCCAGCTCTATTTGGGTGGAGTAGTCAGTAGATTGTGATCAAGATAGCCATCCAACCTCAGCACCTGGCCTTACTAGTGCCCTTATGAATGCTCACAGCAGTAGTCCCTACGTCTAGTCCAAGGCCTAGAGTAGAACTTGTTGCTGAAGCAAAGGGAGACAAACTCCATATTAGTACCATTGATATTTGAGTATTTGATATTTGATCCTGAAAAAGAAAATGGCACATCATTTCCTGAAAACTCTTCATATTTGAAATGGGGAAACTGAATACGTTATTACATTATACACAAATACAACAACATTAAAACAAAATATGCAGGATTTAAGAAAGCAGTGTGTAATATAACTAGTTATGGTTGAGTGAAATAGAAATAATTAAAAATAAAGCAGGAGCCACTCAAACACAAGGTCTCACACAGAGCGGACAGTTTTGCAACGAGCCAAGCAGTGTTTTTGGATTATTGGAGGAAATAGTAACAGGCGGAGGACACCTGTGTGTACACAGGGAAAACACCACACTCTTCACAGACAATGATAATGAGGATTAAACCTAAGACCCCAGGACCTGTGTGGCACTGACTGCCTGCCAGGCTACAAATATTAAATATTAATATAAAATACTGAACAGTACAATACTGTGTATTAGTAGTACTCTACACTCTGAGTAAGTTATTGCACATATCACAGAAAATTTCTTACAGTGATGGCATAGCTTCCTCAGCCCCTTCAACTCACTTTCACACCCCTTCTTTATCCATCCACACAAAACCAACCCCCAAACCACGTCCTTCACCCAGGCTTAACAACCACGCTTCACTCCAAACAAACTAAGCCATTCCAGAAGATTAATGAACTCAGAAGCGCGACCATCACAGAGACACGGGCCTGATAGGGGCCGACGTCAACATAAGAGAGTGAGGAACTCGGAATAAAACATTCTCTTGATCCGCCATAAAAAACGTGTCATGTGACATTAGGGAAAGGAGGCGGCTCAAATTCCTGATGAATATGGATGCCGGTGTTTATGCCTGTTGAAAAATAATCAAGCGTGTTCAGCGCTTCGTATTTTTCTGAAGGCTTATTTATTTATTTATTTATTTATTTAGCAGTAAATACACCCCTGGAATGTCACACACAAAAAATTATTTTTTCCCCCCCTTAGATCCACAGGCCCCCGGACCTTCCATTTTTCAGAGTTGGTACTGTCTTAAAAAGGATTATCTGTGAGCACCTAGGTCTGATTTAAATTTGAATAGGTGGGAATTTATTTTGTGGTGCTCTGTAACCCCCCATACAAAATAAGCCCCCCTCTCCCCCACCCCTCCTTTTATAATCCAATTCCGGGAGAGGGGAGGGGGTGATAGAGATGAAGTCAAATCTCATTATATTGTCTCCTTTATGTCGGCTTGTCCCCCTCGCACGTAAACAATCTTCTGGATTCGACGTTTGATTGTTTACTTACCACTTGCGGATGAAGAGAGGAAGTGAGTGAAGTGCCTATAGATGTTTCATTAATATCCAAATATGGAAAGAAAAAAAAAAAGAAAAAAGTGAATTCATCTCTGGAAATTCATTCATTTGAACTCCCCCAACCTCCCCCTCCCACCCTTCATCCAGTGCCTTATTTGTGGCACCTGGAACACAGAATCATTGAATTCCACCGCGATTGAATAATATTGTGCTGTGAAATTAGATTGCATTGTGCGTCTGCGGCTAATAATTCCAGACAGAATAGCACCTCGCACAAAAGCCTTCTCCCACAAACGCGGCAGCAAAAGGAAAGTTTGCATCACTTACGCTCCATACAGTTTTCCTGACGCACAATAGAGACACCAAAGCTAATCTGGAGCAAACACAATCACCAGGAGGGCTTTGTTAATAACAGACAGACTCTCAGTGCTTTTTTTCCGCCTGTGTGCATGTGCGTGTGTGCGTGTGTGTGTGTGTGCATGTGTGTGTGTGTGTGTGTGTGTGTGTGTGTGGTGCGTGTTATTAACAATGATACAATTCAAAAGTTTAGAATCTTCAGTCATGTTAATGCTAAATTATTAATACGTACACATTGTACATTCTATACACAATACACTGCACAACAAAAGCTTTCAAGTAATTTTGTTAAGAGTGGCCGCTAATTTGAGGGACAGTTTGCAGTTTGTGAGCTCATTTCCTTCACTGGTGGGCACACATTCCGTTCCCATAATACACAGATCACTCTTTATATCATATCCATGTGATTATTGTAATTTGTGGCCAGAAATTCCTAATACACTCCCACAGTTTACAGTTTATTCCTTTGTTTCTTTCCTCAAAGCTCTGCATTGTGCCGACATTTTCTTGCAACTGAAGCTAAACGACAAGTATTGCTGCAAAAAAATATTTAAAAAATAAATAAATAATACTTACAGTTAAAAAAAAAGATTAAATAAATAAATAAAAGTGCTCATGATTTAAAGAGAGTACAAGTGTGTGGTAAATTGTATCCACAAATAAAGTCTGGGCACAATTTAAAGCAAACAATAGAATGGTTTTTAAAGTGTGGGAAAGAAATAAGAAACCGTTCACTGAAATTATTACAATTTTCTTTCCCAGAATCCTCCAGGGCTCCATAATTTGAGAATAATAAATAATAAGAAGCAAGTGGCCTGTGCGATATTAGTTCCCTAAGGAACCCCGTTTGTCAATGATGTGTGACATCTGTGAGTGTAAAAAAACCCTTTAAAAATCTAATGAGTTTTCCCACAATAAAAGATAAATAGTCAGATTCTGGCATTTTCATAAAACATTTTAATAAAACCAATGACCTCATGGTGTTCTAAGTGTTAAATAAAGTAATGACACGTCACATATTTGTGTTCTACTCATAAAGTCTTGCGAAAGTAGATTTGCGATGGAAACAAAAGAAGGGCCTAAAAGGATTTTATAAAAGTTAAACAAAAATATCTATATATATTTTGTTAATGTGGCACATTTCCCAACAGACTCAAAATTTCAGCAGAACAATCGCATGTAAAAAATTAACCTATGTCAAAATGGCATTACATTAACCCTTTAATTGGTCAGAATAATAATAATTAAAAAAATAAGTCAATTATAATGGGAGCATTTTCCATAATTTTAATGTTGAATTGTTTTTTGCAGAAAGAAGAGTTAACTCTATGTTGATAGCTTCAGACAAGATTTTTAAATTTGTTCATGTTTAATGTGAGGCCAGATATTGTCTATGAAATTTAAATATAGACTTTAATCAGGACAAACCTGACCGGATCCTGAGAGACTTATTCTCAAGCCACTTTTTGATGGTCATTGTAATGTGAGCATTGTGTTGTTGAGAAAGTACAACTCTACAGTAGTGAGAAGAAAGCCTTTCTGGAATATTCTCCTGTACGTCAAAGGCTTTCTGCAATATTCCCATGTAATGCAACAGTTTTTGTTGTTTATAACTTTTACCATTAAATGCTTTGTGTCTTGCTATTTTGGCCCTGGCCTTTTATGATGAATATAAAACACTCCCAAATGTAAACCTGAAAGGTCCCTAATTGAAGAAAACTACACTTTTCACTTGTAATTTTTCTGTTCATAGACTTAATGTAACTAACTTTCTCACCAACAAAACAACTCTAGAGACAGAAAACTCAAGTGGATGCATCAATTTGTTGTTAAACATGAAAAAGTGGGGAGGTCCACAGCACCCCCTAAAACATCATCCTATTAAATAGCTGGTGTTTGTAAGCTGGACCTCCTAAGGCTCGGTTCCCAGGCTTGGAGGCAGAAACGGAGGCAGAAATGGACATACCCTATTGATTTTCTTTCAAGGAGGATTGCATTGATTCCTGTGAGGACAGCAGACAGATCCAGCTGGCAGGGTCCGCTGGGAGAGAGCTGAGGGGAGACATTAGGGGGTCCGCCACAGCAGGCCTGTGGGCCTCATTACGTCAAATTGGGGTCTCTCTCCCTCTACTTTAGCCCCAAATTAAATGGAGAGCATTTTAATTATTTATCAATACGCCGAGTGGGGGGCGGATCAATCGGTGTGAATGGTTTTTGAACATAATGGGGCCGGTCAGGCCGATGGACTTGCGCGACAATCGATCGCAGAAATCTTAAGTATTTTGATGTGCGCCTTAAGACACCCAATTATTTTTTCTGGGCCGGGGTTGGAGTGACAGTGGCTGGGTTAATTTGGGCACGCGGGGGCCTGGAGAAGGAGGGGGTGGAGAATAGTGCCCCCCAGGAGAATAGCTGACCTACTGAAGTGTGCCTGACTTCAAGGTTTTGTCATCCATTGCCATGAATCAACCCCTTAACCAGCACAACTCAACATCAGCACGTGTCAGGGGAGTCCAACGGCCAACCGCGTTCACAGATGATCCAACCCAGCAGTGTCTCAACCACGCAAAAGTTTGCCAAGTATATCGTCGCTGTCATATCCCTAACTCTTCGCTTGTAATTGCTGAATCTGGAGTAACGTGGAGAGCAGGGTGTCTTTTTTTTGTCATTCCCGAATATAACTTATGTGCAGATTTACCAAATATATGTACATTCTCTCAGCTCTATTGACCAGACAGCAGCACTTTATAGGTCTACAATTACAGACATTAATCCATGTGTTGCTCTGCATACTTTGCTTAAGCACTTTCACCCTGTTCCTCAATGGTTAGGACCCCCACAGAGCAGGTGTGATTTAGGTGGTGGATTCAGGAGTTTTTAAACACTGTGTCAACTCACTGTCCAGTCTGTTAAACACAGCTACCCTGCTGGTCAACCTTGTAGAGGTAAAGTCAGAGTCAGTATGTTGGTCCTTGTCTAGTCCTTCATCAGTGGCCGAAGGACGCTTTTGTTTGGTGGACTATTCTTAGTTCACCTATGACATTGAGTGATTTAAAAACTCCATTAGCACTGCTGTGTCTGATACACTTGTACCAGCACATCACACAATAACACACCACCTGTGTCCCTGCAGTGCTCTGAATGATCCACCACCCATTCCTGCTGTGTGGTGGTCCTGACCATTGATGGACAGTGTGAAAGGAGGCGAACAATGTATGCAGAGCAGTTCTACTGTAACTGTAGAACCACAGAGTGATCGAAGATGTCAGTGGAGCTGAGAGTTTAGACTCAAGGAGGTGGTCATAATGTTATATATAGAGGAGGAGAAAGAGCTTGTAGCTCTGTGGTGGTGATAATACTGTGTGAGTGTACAGTTACCTGGTGTGTGCTAAGCAGTGCTTCGGTATCTGGTATTGTGTGACACTGAGACACGTGTGGGACTGCTGGACACATTGAGGCGAGAGTTAATCAGATCGTGTGTCCTGTAGCACAAGGAATGACATGCAGCCCGACACGGTCATACCCAATCCCCCAGCTGCCCGACTCGGTCACTTAACACCACTGGCCTAGGTCACAACCCACCTCAGCCCGGGCGAGACGCCTCAGATGTGTGATACTGTCTAATGCGCACCATCTAATAATGTGTTATAGCACTCACGGCACTCGTACACTAACACCTCCTGCTGAGAACGAGGAGGACTGTGAGGAGACAGCGAAGGTCGTCCTTGAAAGCATCAGGTGCGACTATCCAAAGACGACACTAACTTTAGCCTGAGAGGAATGTGAGGAATAACTAAACTTTCGCTGCCAGATGCAAACACAGCACTTTGCAAAAACGTCTTGAATTAATGTTTAATGCACTAAGCCTGTCATCATCTGAAGTGTTAATCAGTGCTACTGTCTCACGACCCAGTTTACACACCTCTCATAGACTCTTGGCTTAAATGTTTTATTTTTATTGTTTTTGCCAATATCTAGTAGCCTTTATTTAGATGTTAAAATGAAAGAAATATAAGTATGGATCACTGACCCTTTTATCTGGGTCTTGTAAACAGCACTGTTCATCTGTGTCAGTCAGTAGAGGAGATTGGGTGCATCCCAAAGTAGCACCATACTCCCTACATAGTGCACATCACAGATAATAAAACTAATAACACAGACAGCAATAGGATGCTCATTCAGCAGGGAAACATGAACCTTAGAAATCACAAAAAATTGTTAGTCCCACTTTATAGTAAGTGTCTCTAATGACTGTGTAGTTACACATGAACAACATATGCAACAACAATGTAATTACTGATAGTAGTTTAGTACCTGTTGCAGATGGATTACAGTAGTAAAGCTTATGTAATTACGTATGTGTATCAACTTCAGTTTTGCCTTTTGTAATTACACAAGTGGATAATCATAGTTGTAACAACAAATCCTCTCTCATGTAATTAAACACATGTTATAACATGTTATGTGTAATTACATTAGTAATCAGACTTATCTTGTTCCAGAAGCCTTTACTGACAGGTATGTAATAACTTACATTAAGACATTAAACTGGATTTGTCATAACATTTAGCTTATATTTATTAGTGTTGAGACAGTAACCAGTTTCAGTGTTAAAAAATTCTTCAGTGTGATAGTACAGCGGATGTCCATTATTTCACAATGTAACATTCATGAAATTATTGTATATTGTATATGTTAATTATTGTTAGATTGTTAATAAATGTTAGAGAGAGAATAACCTGTTATAACTATGAAGATCCACTAGTGTAATTACAGAAGGCAAAACTGAAGTTGATACACATATGCACTTACTTAAGCTTTACTACTGTAATCCATCTGTAACAGGCATTAATGCATCAGTTGTTACGTTGTTGTTGCATATATTGTTCATGAGTAACTACACGTTATTTAGTGGGACCAAATTGTTTTCTACATATAACACATTACTTGAGTGATTAAACTGTTATTTTATGACTTACTGGGCCCTACTGAGGGTACAGGGAGACATATGGGATTTGGCCTCGGCATGGAAACTTCTCTCACTGATCACTCACACATTGTGACAAGGAGAACTAAACTTTAAGCCAAACCAGAGGAATAATTTAGACAGACACTCACAATAAAACATGGTTATCCTCCAGTTCCACCTTAAAGTTGAAGTATCCACAAGCACCTGAACATAATTGCTTCACCATTTAAGGTGGTGTAGCATATTGCTAGCATTGTTTTATGCTTTTTATGATGTAAAGAGTCATAATACATTGGAACTACATTAAACTAAGATAATTCAATGGTTATCAAACTTTAAAAGTAGAAAATACTTACAGCTGTGACTTTCTTTGTTTGTGTACAGTCACCTTGCTGGTGATTTGCACAGCATTCATAGCCCATATTTTGAAGTGTGCCCCTGGAAAAATCTCCATTTCAAGGGGTATATCGTCCTCCCTTCAGCCAGGATTTGAGACCACCCTACCCTTAGGCAAAACAGAGGGGTAGAGTTAATTGGTAAGGCTAAGGTATGAAATGGGATTCACCCTTTAAAAGTCTTTTATTTTAAACTCTAGGCCTTGTGGAAGTTCTTCAAATATCACTAGTAACATTACACATTTATATAGTATTTGGTACTTTATGTTATTATTGTATTGACTTCCATCTTTGTATTTTGCAGCTTCAGACATCATATCAGCGTCACCTTATTGTCTTGTAAAGGTGTTAGCAAAAATTAGCATTGGCTTTTTTCCCCTATGGCCAAGTTTTGACATCTATGCTTTAGCTGTAATAGTCAAAATTTCACTTTTTGTCCATGTATGTTTTTTTTTTAAGCAGCATGTTTCTTTTTTTGTGAAAACTGGCGCTAAAAAGTTACAACACATCGCCCTCAGTGCTGCTGTACTCTTTTTTCCTCTGCCTCGCTGAAGCCAGGGAAATATTGCGCTGCGTCACACTTTTTTAATGTTGATATCCGTCTAATTGATGACTTTGTGTCACATCAATCCATTATGCATAATTTAGCATGGATCAACTGACACATTAACATAATCACCCATTGGATTTTCTGCTCACTATGACACTCCGGTGAGTGTGTGTGTGAGTGTGTGTGTGTGTGGGAGAGAGAGAGTGAGAGAGAGAGAATCACTCATACTCAAACACATTGCCTAGCTAACACATCACCTCTTACAGGACCCCTCTACCAAGTGTCTGATGTTAAGATGTCAGCTTCTAGCTGATATCTGCAGTTGGGAGTGTGTGAGTACACACACACACACACACACACACACACACACACACACACACACTGGATCTGGCTGGCACAGAATGGGTTAGACGAGCCACTCGCTCAAATGCTGCCGTTTGCAATCACTAAGCAGCTTTAGTGTCTCCTACCACAGCCCTGATTTAAAATTCATAAATGCTAATCCTTCATAATTTACAGTTTAAAAAGCAGCCCTGCACGCGGGCCCTGTGGCCACGGCTCAGTCAGAGTAATTATGCCAAGGAGCCGGGAATGGACTACTCGTCCAGACTTTCAACAGTCAAGGAAATCCCCTTCACTGGCACCCGACCCAATTACTCCAAATAACTAAACAGATTAGCAAGTCATTTTCCGCCGTGGCCTGGACACAGGCGCCAAATCGCAGCCTAGCAAAGAGGCAGGTGGGTAAACACTTTTAAAGTCAAGTCCTGCCTGCTTCTCGCCGAGTGAATGAGCTGCCGGGTAATTTTATTAGGCATTTCATTTCATTCGGGACGGGAGGGGACTATTGACTATTGTCTTTTACAAGGTTAAACAGCCTCTCGCTGGCGTCAGAAAGCGGCTTCTTACGAGGGTGACATCATCATCTGGCGCTGTGTGTGGCAGCGTGTAGCGGCGCAGTGGTTCTTCAAAGCTTTTTCAAAGCCAAGAACAGACTTAGGAAAAAGACAAGAAGGGTTTAAGATGTGTCACATACTTAATAAAACACACCAGGTAAGATTTGGTTGGTACTTTGGCTTCTGGGCTCCCCCTTGCCATTGCCTTAATAAGTTGTGAAGAGTGGGGCTGGTGGGTGGGGGGTGTTTTGCTACCCTCCTCCTCAGGTTACATAGTGTGGTTTCTGCAGTTCTAAGCATAGAGTAGCAACCACAGAGGCTCTATTTTGCCTATTTGGGTTTTAGTCCTGCGCTCCCTCCAGTCTAATTCATTTTTACAGCACTGTACTGAAATCAGTGGAGAGAAGCAGGTAATGTGGGTGGTATCCTACCATCCTCTAAAAGTTACATAGTGCACTGCTGAGCCTGGAGTAGTAATATCAGAAGCCCTATTCTCCCTATTACAGGTCAGTGGAGCATCACCGTAATCCTCAAACTGTAATTCTAAAGGTAAAATATTACATATTGTTCCTTTAAGTCCAGCGACAGAGATGGAGAAACATTATTCATGAAATGAATTAATTATTATTATTAATCACTGAAGGGGCAGGGTTATGTTCAGTTCATGTTTATCATATGAACATCATTATTATTATTATTATTATTATTATTATTATTATTATTATTATTATTATTTCATTTACCATACTAAATAAAAGATGAGAAAGAAAGGCCAAGCCGAAATGATTAAAGGCACCGAAGAAACACAGAAAAGATAACAATCATTGTCTGAACTTTAGAATATGAAGCGCTTCACAACTTCAAAGGATGGATCGGCAGAACTAGCCATAGGATATGTGCCAATGCATACGATTAAATATTAAAGCGGTACATTTAAGCAGAAATGCCAGACAAAAGCCATTAGAAATGATGTCAAACTGAGTGTGGTTGGGAGTTAAAAGCTCTGTGGGGAGTATGTCACGGAGGAATCAGTGTTTGGATATGAACGCTGCTATAGTTGCGGACAGAAACTGATTGTGAGCATGAGAAACTAAGCAAAGTGTAATGACGGTGTAAAAAGATGAAAGAAGCCTTTATTTTCCAGTGCTGCTGCTCATGGGCCCTCAAAGGAAGACATGTCAATTTTCATCTTCAGTTTTTTTAAACTTTGTGATAAATGCACCAATAGAAATGGCCCAATATTATCTATTACATTAAACATGTAACATTAAAGGAGCATATAGTCATTTTCATTACATTAATTGCTGGGTGCCAGTCCAGTCCAACACAGGGCCCCACACCTAACTGGACCTAACTGCACCTACCAACATGTTTGTTGGACTAGGGCATGAAACTGAAACACCTGGAGGAAACCCACATGGACATTAGGGGAACACAACAAATTTCACAAAAAGACTAGATGTGAAGTTTGAACCCAGGACCCCAGGATCCCAGAGCTGTGTGACAACAACACTGATTGTAGTGCCCCCTTGCTGATAAACCTGGCAGCAGAAGTTCTGAATTCAATAAGATGGCCAGCCCCATGGTCCCTTCATTCAGGGAGAAAGAGGCAGTTAGATTTTTCATCTTTGTTCACAAGAATTTCACTTAAAAACATATATTAAATAATCATTCATTCATTGTCTGTAACCACTTATCCAGGGTCGCGGTGGGTCTGGAGCCTACCTAGAATCACTGGGCACAAGGCAGGGACACACCCTGGAGGGGGCACCAGTCCTTCACAGGGCGACACACACACTCACAGCTACAGACACTTTTGAATCGCCAGTCCACCTACTAGCGTGTTTTTTTGTTTCGTGGGACGAAACCGGAGCACCCGGAGGAAACCCACGTGGACACGGGGAGAACACACCAACTCCTCACAGACAGTCACCCAGAGTGGGACCTGAAGTCACAATCTCCAGGTCCCTGGGGCTGTGTGACTGCGACACTACCTGCTGTACCACCGTGCCACTGTCTGTTAAATAATCAGTTTCAGAAATAATATCTGCAATATTTTGGTGGTACAAATATTTAATAAGTATCCTAGAGGTTAGAAAATACTTCTGAAAAGTTACCATTTTGGAGATACATGGAGTTGCTTTTGGGACAGTAAAAAAGTCTCTGGACACCACTTTGGATGCTTGAAGCAAATCATTTAATGATGATAATGGGATGTTACTATACATAATCATCAATTATATTATCTAATGTCACGCCATCTGGATGAATCAGGAATTCTGTACTACTCATAATATGCACGCCCAGGTTGGGGGGCTCACTCTGGAAAATATAAGCTAGTTCATTTAGGGACTTTATTGAAAAATAAATAATAAATTAGTTTGGTTTTAAAAAATATTGATTGCTACATTTTTGTGATGAAAATTTTTTACTGCTCCCTCAAGTTAATTCATTTGTTAATGTTTTCTGTTTGTTTTATTTATCAGTTTACTGCACACCCTCAATGTCAACCTTCTACCAACATCACAGAGAGTTGAGAAATCACTGAACTTCACTGTTTGCCCCAGCACATTTTACTGGTCTCTTTTTCACTGCTCATCACACTAATGAAATCAAACATATCCAATCTCTCATCCCCCAAACAAGACACATTCAGCCATTCCACATTCATAAACACGCTCTCGTCTCGTCTCGTGTCTCAATGAGGGCGATGACAGGCCAGCATTAGCAAGCAGTCGGGGGATATTACGTAGTTGGTTTTGAACTAGACTAATGAGGAGAAATTCAAGGCTATGGAGAGAATACTGAAAGTCCATCTGTCAGCTGGGTCTCAGTGACACAACACTGCTGCCAGAAAATGTACATAGCATTAAGCCTGGACTTGTGGAATAAGTGCAGTCTGATGCTTCCGATCTACGTTTACGCATTCCTAGCTGAAAGGCATCAGAAAGTTATTCATTTTTTCCTCAGGTTTGTGGCTGTAAATTAGTTTGACTTCGTGTATATTTATAAGGAGTGGAAAGGATGTGTCTATACCTCAGAACTGCTGCTGCCAAATACCTGATCATTTCACCTGACAGGCCAGAAGGCATGCATTTGAGAAAGAACCGGGCTGAAATTCCTCCTTAAAGGAACGATAAGTCATTTTAAGACCAAAAAAGTAGCAATATTTATTTATTCATTCATTCATTATCTGTAAGCGCTTATCCAGTTCAGGGTCGCGGTGGGTCCAGAGCCTACCTGGAAACATTGGGCACAAGGCAGGAACACACCAGTCCTTCACTCCCACACACACTCTCACATTCAGCAATACTTATGATTATTTATTATTTAAAATTATTTTTTTTTTTTGTAAATTACAACTCACCTGCTCCGTAGTCCCTGAAGAAATTTATACTCCATAGATGGGGACACCCCAGTCTGGTTTAAAATATGTTTAGTAAATAATCTCATACATTCAGGCCAATAAGTGTCAGTATAATGGCTGTTTCATAACGTGAAAAATAACCAGTGGTTTAAAAAGACTGATTGCACCTTTAAAGCATCCAATCTCCTATTCCTTCTGAACCCAGGCCTTCCCCTTCTTTTCCTTGCGGACACTGGGTGAGTTAATGCAATTATGAGAAATGAAAATCAAAATTAAAGCAATAACTTACAGTATTATGCCCTGCTGTCTCAGGCCTGGAATTCCAGTTTGAGGAATAGTTCCATGTTAAGACTTCTTTGGAAGCCTCCAGTCGTGCAAAAAGTTCATATCTATTCCTAGCACTCAACACTGTTTAAGGAGCGAAAGGCTAAGCGAGATTTATGGGCAGAATGTAGGTATTATATTGTCTGTGGGTTGCTAGAGAAACTAGGGCTGAGATGTTGGTGTTTGAAACACAGCGAGGATCACATTTCCTTCAGTTCATCCAGAGCGCCAGTGTGTGTGAATACATTCGTCAACTCAACAGATCTGTGGTCTCCAAGCTGTCTTCAGCCATAAAAAGAGGCCTGGAGGGATGCTTGCATTAAAATATATTTCCAAATATGTATGCAACAACAAGCCGAGCCGAGACTAATCAAGTGTTGGGGAGCAGAAAGGTCTGACTTAGACACTGAGAAACAAAAAAGATCTGAGTGATTTTATGACTATACTCATCATGTTCAATGCCAAGAGTAGATTCAAAGGGTTAAGATTTTGTTAGTCTGCTGCTTGTTGATTTGTCTGTAGACTTAAAGCAACACTACCTAATATTTGCTATTTTGCCTCCTGAGCGCCCCCTATAGTTGTAGAGTGTAATTTACAACACTGTCCTGAAATCAAGGGGGAGGTTGAGGGTGGTTTCCTATACCACCTCCAAAAAATACATATTGCAGTTTCTGCAGTGCTGAGCCCAGAGTAGCAACCAAACAAGGCTCCATTTTCCCTATTAACAGTCAGTGAAGCATTTTTAAAAAATGTATACGCTGTAATATTAAGCTAAATATATACTACCTTGTGTTGCTTTGACCTGTAAGCATAACCTAGTGTAGCCTGCTGAAGTTACTGAAGATTTAGTGACAATCATGGCTTTTTATTTAGCAGTATAAATAACAATGACTTAACAGCTTTAGCCCTATTACAGTCAGCTGTGGCCTGGTGGTTAGGGAACTGGGCGTGTAACCTGAAGGCTGCCGGTTCGATCCCTAGGCGGCAAGTCATGACTGAAGTGGCCTTGAGTAAGGCACCTAACCCCCAACTGTTTCCAGGGCACCGTGGCTAGGGCTACCCATCGCTTCAGGCATGTGTGCTCACTGCCCCCAAGTGTGGGTGTAAATGTGTCTTGCACTGCACAGATTGGGTTAAATACAGAAAACGAATTCCTCTGTGTGCAAGCACAGTGGCCAATAAAGTGATTCTAATTCTAATTCTAAATTCTTGTGTCTGTTGTATGAATAGGTTGAAACTCAGGATGTTAATTTATCATCTTGCTATGACTCACTCCTCCTTCAGCGCTCCATAATGCTTTTAAACTGAGAACTACCAGACTTCCCCTCAGCTTGCGTGTCTTTTATTTCTTTAGTAATTGTTCATTTGTTTGTTTAGATAAATATTCCTGGGAACAAATAGGTTTTAAAGTGTTTTGTGTAATATAAATTTGTAATTCAAAATGAAAACATTCTCCCACATATTCGCCTGTTTATGGTAACTGTAGTATTCATTCATTCATTCATTATCTGTAACCGCTTATCCAATTCAGGGTCGCGGTGGGTCCAGAGCCTACCTGGAAACATTGGGCGCAAGGCGGGAATACACCCTGGAGGGGGCGCCAGTCCTTCACAGGGCAACACAGACACACTTCCATTCACTCACACCTACGGACACTTTTGAGTTGCCAATCCACCTACCAACGTGTGTTTTTGGACTGTGGGAGGAAACCGGAGCACCCGGAGGAAACCCACGCGGACACAGGAAGAACACACCAACTCCTCACAGACAGTCACCCGGAGCGGGAATCGAACCCACAACCTCCAGGTCCCTGGAGCTGTGTGACTGTGACACTACCTGCTGCACCACCGTGCCACCCAACTGTAGTATTTACAATGATAAAAAATATTAAACAAACCTAGAAATAATTTATTAATATACTAAGTTTAAAATCACTTACAGTGAAAGCACCAGCTTTAAATTGTCTAAACCAAAACCTACGTACTTTTGGATACAGTATTATCACCAAGAACAGGACAGATAGATGCACATGTTTTTCAGTATGAATGCAGTGATGAATAAAATCTTCTCTAAACTAATTAATATTTAAGTTATTATTTGTTGAATAAAATGACAATTGTTACTTTTAAAACTATGCAGCAGTTACCATAAAATAGCAAAAGTATATGTAAGGATATGTATATGTAAAAAATGTTGTATCTTTTCTGCATGAAGTTCTGAAATATACATATTACCAATTCCAAACTGTGAAGGAGAAACTGGGCACATGCTTTCTCCAAGAAATATGAAGACAACCTTTGCTTCTTTTCAAACCGATCCTAACACAGAATTGCAGAACAGCTCCAACACACTTGGAGGAGAACAGTAACGACCCACATGTGCAGTTAAGAGTGATAATTTCCTACTTTCCCCAAAAGATTACATAGTGCAATTTCTGCAGTGCTGAGCCCAGTACATCAAAGATTCTCTGGGAGTTCCTTGTCCATTTTTGCTAGCATGTATTTGCATGTAATGTAGGAGGGAGATGTATAAGTGCCTTGGAGACTCCATCATGACAGAGACATCAGCAGGTCACTAGAGTGGAGTGTACTGCAGTGAGGGATGCTGGGTAATGAAGACAGAGCCCAAGCACCCCACCCCTCCTCCCCCCATTTACTGCCTCTCTCAGTGAATCCTTAATGGAGCCCTCACTATTAGAAAAGGGAAATTGAGACGCATTTCAATAAAAGTGATTGGTTCTTGTTGTGTAGACAATGCGAGCCTGCATGTGCTCCACTACACATATGCTCACACTCATACACTCACTCACACACACACACACATGCACACATACATGCATGCATACACTCCTCTCACCTCCTCAGATGAATGCAATGTAATTACGGCGTATGAGGCCCGCTCCATTCCCTCCCTTCTTTTTCTACTTCTGATTATTCTTTCTGTCAGTGTTATCTGTGAAGGATGTGCTTGGCAGTGCTGGCTCAGGCTGACAATTGAGGCACGATGAGCCAGACTGCGTGTAACATGGAAGGCTGGACCTAGCCACTTGGATATGTGCATGCTGCAAACGTAAGTGTTCAGTTCTAATTTACTGCTTTTACTTCTACATTATTTCATTAGATGGCTGGTTTTTCAATATGGCCTGAGACTGACACTCCCAAAAAAAAAGTCAGTGTGTATTTTTTCTTCTTTCTTCAATGGATAATTCGTAAATAAATTTTTGAAGTCATGGTTCGATCCCAATCACAAAGACAGCAGGTTTTCCATACAGGAGTATGAGGGCTGCCATGTAATGTTCAATAAGTTGAGAACTTCCTTCAAATTTGTGAACAGGTAAATATCACTCAAGGATAAGTACAGGCTGTAGGGTGGTGCAGCACACAAATTTCATCATCATACTTGTATTACTCATAATTGTTTAGTTTCAGTAGCTTTATATATCCACAGAAAGTGTCACTTCCTAGAACCATTCTAAAATTACCTGCAGAATTAGTAGATAATATCCATACAGAGGAACGCCCCTCATATTTTCAAGATGGATATATGCTACCAAGGCTGCAAGGCTTGAACAGCTGAAAATGCTTGGAAGAAAACATTAACCGCCAACCGTCTTATAGCTAACAGACTCACATTATCTAACATCACGCTGAGGGATGGAGTGAGATTGAGGATCATCCTACAAACCCAGAGAGCTGGGAGGGTAAAGCTTAGCAAATTTTCCCAATAACTACACATCTTTTCAATAGCTGATAATGCAATATCAATAGAGCTTAATGCACTTGGAAGAGAACATTAAGTGCTGAACAGTGCTGTTTCTTAACTTCCCTGCTCTGGTCCCAAGTCAGAATTCGTAAGCACTAGGCCACAACTACCTCTTGACTGTGTTGTTTCACATTTGCTTTTTTGTCACGCATGCATTTTTTTAACTCTTTTCGCTAATACAACATCATTGGATATCAACACACTTTGAGAAGGTCATTAACTGCCAGGTCTTACATCAGCTAAACTCTATTAGCCAGCATTGTGTAGCGTATTCATTTGATAGAACGTGAGGTATATTCTCACTCTCAAGGCCAATGTATGCCTTTGTGTTGACTCAAGGCAGACTACATCGTAGCCTGTGCAAGTGCCCTATGCCTTTGCGAGCATTTATACTTGTGTGTTGGTGTCTGCATCACTATTCAATTACACCACCAAACCACTAGGGCTGAATCCCAAATATGATCATCAACCCTATATAGTACACAATGTAGTGGTGTAGTAGTATTAGGATAATAAATCTGTAAATTGCCCTATTTAGATAGTAGGGTGCTGGTTGGGACAGAGCGTAGTTGACATGCAATGCCAGGCAAGCAACAATTCATCATCCAATTAAAAACATGCATCTATATTTTTGTTGAATATTTAGTTTACTACATCGTTTAAACACCGCAGCTATCCTTCACATCTTGTGAAAATTTCATGATGAAAGAACAAATAGAAATGCTCCAAAATTACTTTTTCAGTTAAGAAGGTTTTCTCTTTCTCCTGTAAAGTTGCTACTTTGGGAGAAACATGTTTTAATTGGACAGCGCGGAAGCATAAATTGACCTTGAGTTTACTTGTTTTTCATAGTTTGCTGGTTCCTTCTGCTTAGTTTTTCCTAGATTTCCATATACTTGCAATACCTACTTGCTCTCTAGTGAACTTATTCTATTAAATATACATCTTGCTTCCACAACTGCCATAAATATTTTTTGCAAACAAATTTTGTTACAGAAAAAAGACTACGGGCTCAATATGGGCCTCTGTTGCCTGCAGTGTTGATTTTGCCATTGAGGCACAAGGTGAGCGGCATGCTGGTTAATGTAGTATCTAGTTGATAGTCTAATGGAGGCAATTTGAATGCAATTTTTGTCACCTGCTTTTGGTGGACACCAAGCCAGATAGGGCTTAGTGTGTGATGATCAAGAGCGCAGTCAGTACCTTATATCAGGTAGCTGGCTTTTTTGCCACTGCCCTATTACGAGCTATACCTCCCCTCTGCACTAAAGTACAGCTTCCTTGATGATAAGAGCGGGAGAGCGAGAGCTGCTGATAACGGACTGCAGTGGACCACGTGTGGCCGGCCTTCCTGAGCAGCGGAGGTTTAATTGGATGGTGGAACCCTGTAGAAGGAGGCATCTCTTGTCCAAGAGAATGGGAACATATTATGGAAAACCTCCAGGAATGCTTCCAGTTGATTAGATTAATATATTTCCACTGTTAAGTGACAGGAATGCAGACTGTATTCCAATGAAAGGCGCGAGGCCATTTTTAGCATTTTCTTTTTGCCTACCCAGTCCCAGGGGCAATAGTGGATGAGGTTTTACTGTAGAATATGGCAAAAACTATGTGGTTACCTGCTTTCCAACATTTCTTATGAAATTAAGGGCATCAATAAGTGTTCTGGATCTCAAACTCTTCTCTATTTCAATCTAAATGTATTGGATGGAGCGCTATCACTCCAGAGAATGCAGCTTACCTGCTATGAAACCTAGTTTTGGGGTGGGCTTACAACACTCTAGACCTTATTTGACCCAAGACTCATGTTCAGCTGTTCCAGTGTTCTATTTCATTTCATTTCATACTTTTCTATAGAGATTATACAAACCGCGAGCACAACTGTATATCTGTATCCATAATTGCTCCACGTTAAAGAAGTTAAAATGACTACAATAGATGTCTTCAAATAAAATTTGCTGATGTCACCAAACACTAGCGTGTGGGGAGAATAACATTAACCATGAACTGTTTCAGATTCTCCTCCTACCACATTAACTTATAATTCATAATCTCAAAAGACTCCAAATGCAGTACTAGGGAAATTGTGTTTTCTGATTTGTCATGAACTATATAATATTATTTTAATGAAATACATGAAATAATTTAAACATGTGTTGAAAAAACAATGAAAGATATAAACATCATTCATTTGGTATCTCCAATTGAACTGTAGAGTAAAATACAATAATAGCTATTGATTCATAGAATATTAGCTCGAACTTTAATGGTGCTTTTCCACCGCATAGGCCCGGCTCTACATGACTCGACTCGACATGGCTCGGCTTGGCATGTTTTCCACTGGCAGGGCCCCCCAGCAAAATGGTGCAGGTGACGTCACAAAAACTAACAAGAATCGCTGGCTTTGAAAACAACAACAACAGCAGTGGTATAAAGTTAGGCGCTGTTTACTTTGTGCTAAAGCAATACATTGTGTTAGTTTTTTTGGACTAAACACAGCTCCGCGCTCAGTTCTAACAGATCAGTTTTATAAATGTTCGGCTTTCACTGTAAATTTTTGGCAACTATCGACCCAAAACACCTCGAGGTAAAGTTACGAGCTGCCTTTATGAATCAGATAAAAATAAACATGAAAGCTGCTGTAATTTAAGAGATTTTACAAGCAGCGGTTTGTGCTGGATATGAACGAGCGCTGCATTTCGTGGTGATTGACAGGGCTCTGACCAATCAGCGCTCTGCAGGGTTTACACGTCACCATTTAGTACATACTCGGCATGATTGGAACCCCGAGGAAGCTGGGACTGAAACCAGTTCCAGGGACCAGGTAACACATTTGGCCAGTGGAAAAGCAAAAGAGCCATGCCGAATCGAGTAGAGTCGTGTAGGTCCTATGCAGTGGAAAAGTGCCATAAGATTGCAGTGTAACTACTGGATAACTTACTAGTTCTCCAGAGTTACAAAGTTATTCATAATAGCTGCAAAGTATATCAGAAGAATTAGTATCACAAGCAATTAATGCTGCTGAGTAATAAGTCTCAAGATTAATACCATGTTTAGACCTAGTAATTCACAGTACTTACCAAGTAAGTGTCAAGATTAATCCCAAGGAACAGTAATAGTAATCTCAAGATAAATACCAAGTCAATCTAACAATTAATATCAAATAATTGATAGAATTTACAGAGTAAATCTCCAGATTAATGCCAAGTAATTCATAGTATCTACCAAGTAAGAAGATAAGATTAATGACTTCAGGGATTATGTCACTACTCATGCTCTTTTGTATGGGCCTGTCTGATCATTTATTGCAGGCTAAAGCATTTGACCACCTGTGAGACCACAGCTGAACTTTACATGCAGAAACTTAGACATGGCTGTGTGTCAGGTGCTTGCACCACATGAAATAAAGTGTAGAAGTGGGCTGTAGTAACGCCCTCTTTGTGTGAGGCCCTAATCAGTTGGAAACATAGGGGAGGTGGGGGTGCAGCATTCATTCCTGTAACTAATCATTTGTGGCTTCCCAATGCAGTCTAGTGCCAAAGGCAGAGCCTAATAAACTAGCAGATTTATAAATGATTAATTAAGGGGTGTCCTAAGGGAGCAGCCGCAGCTATAAGCAAAAATATTAATTAGTTGAGATGAGAGTTAAACTAACAGCAAAAACAAGCTGCTGCCAAGGCATGGGAGCAAAGGAGAGGTGACTTATGCATAGTCTGTTCTTCAACTCTTCTCTAAATCTGTTTTAAACTTGTTTAAAACTTTTTTATTTATTAAATTTATTTTTAATAAACTATACTCAAGTATTGGAATCTCAGTATATTAGCAGATACTTTAGCACATTTTAAGATATGTGCTTGAAATAACCAACATATTCTCACAAAATAATGAAATATTTTGACATTATACATTTCGATTCCCGCTCCGGGTGACTGTCTGTGAGGAGTTGGTGTGTTCTCCCCGTGTCCGCGTGGGTTTCCTCCGGGTGCTCCGGTTTCCTCCCACAGTCCAAAAACACACGTTGCAGGTGGATTGGCGACTCAAAAGTGTCCGTAGGTGTGAATGTGTGTGTGTGTGTGTCTGTGTTGCCCTGTGAAGGACTGGCGTCCCCTCCAGGGTGTATTCCCGCCTTGCGCCCAATGATTCCAGGTAGGCTCTGGACCCCCCGCGACCCTAAATTGGATAAGCGGTTACAGATAATGGATGGATGGACATTTCTTCAAAAAGGTAAAGAATGTCTTAAGCACACTGTAATCCTGATTAATTTTGCAGAACTCAAAAATATTAAAGCAATCTCTTGCCATCAAATTATTAAGTTTATAAACTCGATTATCAGAAGTATGCATACACATTTTTCTTTAAATGTCTACAACTCAAAAAATACTATTACATACTATTAACTAATTTAACCATAAATTAATTCATTGTCTGCACACTCTCACACGGTCAGTCCAACTAGCAACGTATGTTTTTGCACTGTGAGAGAACACACCAAACTCTTGACCCGATGTGGGTCTCGGACCCACAACCTCAAGACTCTGGAACTGTGTGACAGTGATTCTACTTGTTGCACCAACAGCCCTTGCACTGAAATAAACACATTAACCTCTCCAAATTCACTAAAAGCAGTGAACTCCAGACCATCTTGGTTGAAAATTTTTGCACTGGTCTCTGCTAAATCAACAGGACCCTGCTAAATGAAAATTATACAGTTTCACAAAATCAAAAAGAAGAAATTGCTGAAAATAATAGAATTGTTAAATTGAGTGAAACATTTTAAGATATTTAATAGAATCACTCAATTCTGTTAGTTACTTTGAACATTAGGGTTTACAGTGATGTCAAAAATGAGTAATTGTATCCACTACATATAATTTATTTATTTTTCCCGCAGTGTGGCATCATTACTGAGAAATACACTCAATAGCTTGTGTGCTCACTACATAGACAGCATTTGACACCATCAAATGGCATTTTTTGGATTTATTTTTGGTATGTATTTTATCATTTTTCAGAATTTGAGGGTATTTTTAGATTACCCTATTAGCTAGCTCTGTCAACCCAAGCTATTGTTTCAACTAACCAATATACCTTGAGTTATATTAGCATGCTACCAATGCATGCTACCAACCACATTTAGCAGGATGCTATTTTATAGCCACATTATCTAGACAAAATAGTCTCAAACTAATCTCAGTGTTTTTAATGGATTTAGCTTTTTAACAGTAAAATATGACCACATTTTAATAAAAAAACATTATACCTAACATGCCAGATCCTTTTGATAGCAGTATGTTTTCTTCTATTATTAGCATTGTTAGCATGTTAACGCAATATTTAAATAAAGAATAATTTATAATGCTAACGGAGAATGAAAATTACCACCAGCCAGCATGAAGCTAACAGGTTGCAGTTAGATTTCAGTAGCCTAATGTCAGTGTAAACATTAACATTTGTCTAAATAGAAAAAATTCAAATGCTAAGCTGTATTAAACCATGTACTGCACTGTAAATGCCTAAACAATGCTTATGAAATTGATTATCTATTGCATCTAAAAATGTTATTTATTTTTTATTTTTACAAAACTCAACTACAAGAAAAATGAGGAATTAAACTGCTGTTCATGCTTAATACCATGGATCTTGCACATGAAGCGGCCATGTTTAAAATATGTTTAGTGCACAATTCCTGATACATCCAAGCCACTGGATGTCAGTAAAATGGCTCCTACACAACATGAAAAAGAATCATTTGTGAAAAGGGCTGACTGCTCCTTTAGACAAATGATCCGGGTAGCTCTAAAAAAAAGTGACCTAAACAGTCAGCAAAAAGAAGAGGAAAAGTGAAGAGTTGGAGACGATCCGTAAAAACTCATCCCACTTTGAGGAGTGATCCTGCCTCACTACAGCTGAGCTCTTTAGACAGGGCCCTAAGCCTTGATCCTTTTGCTCTTTATATGAATGTCAAGATGCCGAGGGAAAATTCGCACAGATTAGATGAGACGGGTTTCGAGTATTTTCAGCTTAATCCAGCCAATTAAAACTGATACCTCGCCATAACGAGACACACATCATCTGTGGGTGTATTACACAAGAGTGATACCACCTGTCAGTTCATATTAGGTCTGCTGCATTATGTTTCTGTTAGAACTTAAGTAATTAGCCTGTGCCTTTTGGCTCACTAGTGATCTATGAAATCCAGCCTCCAGAATTCCAGAATTAACCATCATATATGATTGTAACTTTGTTATACATTGATATATATATATATATATATATATATATATATATATATATATATATATATATATAGCACAAAAAGTAAGGACATTTCGTGTTTGGTATTCATTTTTTGATGTAACAATGCTTCTTGGCAATAAATCTTATACCTCAAATTATTCCTTTTGTTATTATTTAGAATAAATAATAAATGATTTTTATTTTTCATGTTATGTAGGAGCCATCCAGTGGTTTGGATGTATCAGAAATTCTGTACAAAACATATTTTAAACATGGCTGCTTCTATGTGCAAGATCTACGGTATGAAGCATGAACAGCAGTTTGATTCCTCATTTTTATTGTAGTTGATCTTTGTAATTTTTTTTTAATGCAATAAATAATCAACTTCATAAGCATACGTTTTGTGCTATATATATTTTGGTGTTGGTTCCAAGTGTAAAGTCACCTATTCCCAATGATTATTTCTGAATGAGGACTAATTAAGAAAAATGTGATACAAAGTGTTTAATGCACATGTACCATATATGATAGACTGATGAGGTTTAAGAAACATATTAAATGACTATTTTTCATTTTTTGAATACTCTTATCAACTAATTCATTCTTCTCGCAGACTTCAAAAAGACTGGGGAAACTTAAACATGCCGCCCTTGTAAAGTTAATGAAGAAATCACTTTGGAGCTATTAGTTGTACGTTTATAAACAGCATCTAAAATTGAAGGGTGGGGGAATGCAATAAAATGGTAACCAGCCTGACGCGGTGCAACAAGCATGAAACACAATTACAGAAATATGAAATCATTTGAAAAGGTCACGCATCTCTTAGATAGCCCTACTGATGCGAGCCAGCAGTCATTGGGAGCGTATAAATGTTAATGCCAACTCAAATATTATCCCAGTAAGTGAGAAATTGGACCAGGCTTAGAGGACAGAGAAACGGGTTTTATGAGATCAGGGATTATCGGAAACCTCACTGTTCTTTTGCTAAAACTTGAAGTGCCCTCCCCAGGTCTCTCCCAGACAGCGTGACGAAGGTGAAATTGAGAAAAAAATGAGGCAACTGGATGGTAATCATTAGTTTCTGCCTTTCTTCTCACTGAGCGAGGGAGTTTCTGACCCTTTCCTGTTGTTAATATGCTGATATTTCACCTAGGATTGATTGGTCACAAGGAGCAAAATCATAAGTGCACAATAGATGAAAAGCGATGGGAATGAAAAATTAGGCCCAGGCAGGAGCTGAAAGGAATGGGAAGGGTGGGGTGTTGGGGGGGTGGCACCAACATTTCCAAGCCTAATTGACTCACTGGAGGGCTGAGTGAGGTGCTTCAGAAGTCAATGTTCCCAGTAACTAGTGCCGAGGAGAGAATATATGTTTTTAGATACTGAAAATAAATATTTTATTTAACTGTCAGCGGTGCAGGGCGAGCACCAGGGCCTTTCATGTGGTGGCAGTTTTGGGGTGGGGGTGAGCAGCGTCGAGCTGAAAGAGGGTGTTCTTTTTCGCACAGCGAGAGCCAAGACGAAGCCCCTTTTCATCAGGGTGGGCCGCCATTGCCAACCGGTCGAGATCAGGCTCCACTTGACAACAATTAGTGGAGAGAACTTGAGCCATGATAGGCAGCTAGTAGCAAACCCTGTCAGAGCAAGGCTGGAATCTGTTCATGATCTGGACTCATCACTTCAGTCCAAACCGTGCCGTCACCTTCCCAAAGTAGGGAAATGTGATCCAGCCCTATGACAAAATATTCACACTTTCACGCATAGGGCATTGCTTTATGGATGGGTCCTTTTGCTGGGCCTGGGAGGCAAATATATCAATGTTGTAAACTCACTTTCATATTTATTCATTGTTGCTAGTGCCATGAAAAACATTGCATGTAAGACAATGTGATCAGATTTTGGTCAAATTCTTTACACCCAGTTGTCACACAGATTTGAAACAGTGCAAAAAAACAAGACTAATGTTTTCAAATGATAAAGTTTGACATTTTCAAAAAAGAAAGGTAAAGGTTTTCTTCAATCAGAGTCACCCAGCAATGCAAGAAGGATTTTATATATTTAATGGCTAACTAGCCATTGCCAACAGTTAACTCTATACTCTGCAGTGTGGGGGAAAACATACCATTTATGAAGAATTGAACATTTTTGGTTAAAGTTATTAACTTAAAAAAGTATGTGCATTTATTTGTTATTGTACAATGTATAACGAATACGCTTTATGTGCTTTTGACATTTAATCCACCAGTGAAAATTCAGATGTGGATGTTGAGAATAGAGTCAGCTCTGTTCTTTCATTCCCCTTCCCCAATTTTTCTTATGGTTGTGGGGATCCAACTGGCAAAATTCCAGTCCCAAGCCCATTTCTCTAACAATTAGACCCTGTGCGCTCCCCCTATAGGGGAAGGGAATTTAGCTAGAGGCAACTAAAAACTAGCTATACCAGCCAAACCTAAAACAGATGGAAAAAAATTGCTCCAAGATTAGACTTAATACTAATGGCTAATATACAAGAACAGAGCTAGTGTTCCTGCACATTCTGCTGCATGGTTAGCTAAAAAATGTTATCTACTGCAAGCTAGATTAGCCACTTGTCTTGATGTGTGAAAATGAAGAGCATAAAATAAAATAAAGGTAAAGTAAAAACATATAAAACGTTCATTGCTTGAGAGGCATTATTGCCAGTATCTTCCAGTAATAGCAAGCCATTGGGCAAGTATCAGGTCATGCTTTTCACCTGTAAGCTATAGTTACAACAAGCCACTTTTCCAAACATTAAAACAGACACAATAATAGTTACATATATGCCAAATATAAAGTGTAGTGTAGACATTTTCCAAATAACTTCATGCCCTGCACTGCAAAAAGTGATGTCTCTGTAATTGAAATCATTTTAAACTTGTGTCATTTTGACTTATATATCCCTATACAGTTTGTGTCTAAAATTAGCAAAGGTATTCTACAACTTTCCACAAGTTATCAAAGTTCTGAGGTCTAAATAAAAAGTGTGTATAACACAAGGACCAAACACTGCATTCTCACCCTGTCTAAGCAGCCCTATTTAGATTGACCAGTTTCAGCGCCTGTTCTTTAAAATGCGAATAAGCTACAGCTCACCTCAGCATGAAAACTCTGAAGATCTAAAATCTCTGGATTTTAGCTGTGTTCACTCTCCATTTAACCTCCTCCTGCGCTCTTTCATAAATGTGGGTCCAGCACCATGATTGGAGAAACACAGATGAGGAGGCGGGGCAATTCTATAGTGCCGGCCCTCTTTTCAAAATGCACCACAAAATCAGAATGATTTGGTTCACCCAATGTTATGCAGACCACAGAAAACTGACTGGGTATTATTGTTTCACAGTGTGTGAATTTGTAGTTGATCCATGTGCTTAAAAATTGATTGACTATTAGTACGAAGGCAAAGGAATGATTAACCTGAAATAACATGTTAATATACCATGACTGGTAAGGGAGTATCCCACTTCTGGCACCAGTGTGACATCACAGAAGATTAGACTTTACTTCAAAAACCAACCTTTATTTAGTATCCTAACAAGGGCATTAGGCAGAAAGGAACAAGTGAACAAGCAGAAATTTGGGCTTGCCATGTAGCGAGACGCAGGGGCACCACATGTCTGGAGACCCCCTGAAGACTACACACCAAGTAACAGCACTCACAACACAGAGCAACAACTTTATCTCCTAAAATAACCACTTAAACAATAACAGTGCAGACTCCATGCATGAAGGGAAGTCTCCCATGAGGTCCCCAGCTCCTCCTACCTACTTTGTAATGCCACAACACTTCCTGAGACTTGTCTTCTAAATAAGCTCAAAAATATGGAATATAACTGCACTCTCTTGTATTATTACCTAACTTGCACATACTCAGTACAAAACTACATCAGGACCAATAGTATCTGCCAGTCATATTATAGCAGACAAGTCTTTTAGGCTAACAATGACAGGTCAGGCCTACCATACATCATATTATTATCAGTTATTAAGATGTTTGCAAGTGAAACATGTAGTCGCTCTGAAAGTATTTAAAGAAAATTTCAGGAATGAGAATGAGTTTGGCCTCTCTCTCTCTCTCTCTCTCTCTCTCTCGCTCCCTCTGACTGCCTCTTTCTGTCTCTCTTTTTCTCTGTCTCTAGCTCAGCCAGCCTATAAGCGGCTGCTAAATTAAACAGGGGACACAGCACTCGCAAACATAATCCTATTAATCCTTTACAACATTGACACACTATTGAGTTCCCATGGGTTACAGGAAAAAAAAACTCATTGCAGGAGCAGGAGAGACTGATGAGATTCCGAGGCCCTTGTTCTAATTACCTGTGTACATTTTTACAACTGGTTTTTGTTCAATCCCCCACACCCCAACCAACCTCACCCATCCTCACATAATGTGGAAATGGTGTGAGGGGAAAATAACGTAAAAAAACAACAAAAAACTAAATTAAAAACCCAATATACAATAAAAAAAACACAGCATTTTCTAATTTTCTAATCTTCCAAACACTGGAGCTAATAGATCAACACGCAGACGGACAGATGGAACATGGCGTGTCCTCTGCCGCATTGATATGGAAGGATTATCACATCATATCAATATTTGTGTTAGTTATCTGGCCTGTGCTTTTGGACTGGACTTCTTGATATGCGCCCCCCCCCCCCCAAACCCTAACCCCCCACCTCACATACCCCAGTTTATTATTGCGCATACTTGCTCGAGTGTAGAAGGATGGGGTTAATATTTTCCACAAACAAATTTCTATCTGGGTATCGACAGCAATGAAAACCGATGCCTCTCCATCCTCTCTGTTTCCAAAGGGAGGGGAAAAAAAGTCCAACAATAATTAGACAAGGAGTCAGCGCATTCTCTGCCGTTATATTGGACCCGGCCTCTGGGCGCAGCTCGGCCGTCTAGCTGCGATTGCTAAGTTGCGTAAGGCTGGTGTGAAGCGTTGGCTGTGGGTTGCTAAATTGGTCCCTTCGCTGACTCTGTAATAAGAGAATGGGTTAAATGCACTGCTTCAGCATTAATTGACCTCAGCAATCTCCACTTGTGTATTTCATTATCCAAATGCTGGATGCAGTAAGTCAGAAGCAACTCTTTCCTGGGCCTCGTACGATTATAAATTTCCTCTCGCAGGTCGATTCGCAGGTAGGCGCAACAGCTTGAGGAGCTAAAAACAAATCTCGGCAATAATTGAAATGTAGCATGAAATTACCCCTGTAAATAACCAACAGCCATTACGAGAACACATTCTTTCTCCTTTCCAATAACACCGACCTGGATCCGCCTGCAAGCCCAGACACACACACACACACACACACACACACACACTCTATGTAGGTGGGAGAGAGCTTTGAAGGGTTACACAATTGCACATTTATCCTCAAAATTAAAAATGGTGATTGATCCGTGGAATATTAACGGTCAACAGTGTTTTTCATTAAGTTGTGAAGGCGAGCGAGGAAGGCCTTGCGAAAGAACAAAAAAAAAGTAGTGGGGGAAAAAAACAGAGGAAAAACACACACACACACACACACACACACACACACACACACACACAAAGGCAGGAGGCCTCTCTATTTAATGTTGATCCCATATTGTGAATAACCCCTGGGAGAAATGTAAATACTCCACTCCAATAACAGGACAGCACACTAATCATATTTACAAACTATATTAAATCTGTCCATTGTGTTTGCCCCGCACTAAGGATTGGCTCCCCATGTAATTGTCATTGTAACCAATGTTGGCTTATATGAGGGAGGGAGAGAGAGAGAGAGAGAGAGAGAGAGAGAGAGAGAGAGAGAGAGAGAGAGAGAGAGAGAGAGAGAGAGAGAGAGAGGGAATTTAACTGCAGTGATATAAGGTGACTGGTAGGCTTATTATTACTTTATTATTACCCGGTATATGTTTATTAAAACAATTTGTCATGCAGAACAGAACTGGGGGAATGGAAACATTAAATCCCGGCGTACTCTGGCCGCAGAAATGAGTTACAATAAAATTAATGGCAGCGAGGCCTGGACTGACACCGCCGCGGCGCGTAATAACCCGCCGCTTCGTTTCATTTGCTGATCATTTCCTGTCGAGGCCCCTGCCATTAAACATACATGTTGAAGATTATTGAAATAGCACGGTGAAAAAGTCATCATATATCCAGAGGGGAACAGGCACCCAGGAGCCATGGGGCTCTGGGGCTTGTTCTGAAGAAGTTTGCAACTATTGGAGGCTCAGTGCCATACCAGTGGGGGCTGGTTTTGGTCGATGTTCAGGTTCTTTTGATTTTCAATGCCACGTGGATAAGGGACATAACTATCAGTCCATTAAAACGTAAAAAAAAACAGGACACATTTTATGAAATGTGTACATAATTCATGATACTTAAGACCATATTAAGCCTCACTAAATGGTTAGGTTAAATCACAATTAATCTTTGAGAGATGATAATAAACAAGAACTATAAATATACTTTTATGATTTGCTAAAATCATAAACTAATTGTAATTCTTGATTCTGTCATCAGTTAATTAATGATTAATTGTGACTTTCCTTTATCATTTAGTAATGTTTATTTCTGCCTTATTACTTAATAATGTCTTAATATACCTTTATTGTAAAGTGTTACCAGCTAAGGTTCTTCTAGTTATTATTATGATTTCAAAGAAGATCCTGTAGTGTGGGGTATTCCACAATGCAGATTGTATCTGTTTAGCCAGATAAAGGCAATCTATTCGATTTAAATTCATAAAATGTTTTAAACATTTCAGAGAATGTTTCCACAACATTTGCTAGCTTTCTGAATTGTTGGCACACTTTAAAAAAAGATCCGGTGTTTACACGAGGCCATGGCTCTGTAAATGGGAAAGACACTAATGTCTCAGCCCATCTGGAGCATCTGGAGGCATTTGGATGGTGGAGAGACCTCTGAAAGTTAAAAAGCATGAAAAGGGTTGAGGATGTTGCTCTATTCCTGCTCCATATGTGGGTAGCATTGATTTATATTTTTGTTGTTCCACGTGTGTTGGAACGGCGGCGCAGCAGGTAGTCTCACAGTCAAACAGCTCCAGGATCGAGGTTGTGGGTTCAAGTCCTGCTCCGGGTGACTGTCTGTGAGGATTTTGGTGTGTTCTTCCTGTGGGTTTCCACCGGGTGCTCCGGTTTCCTCCCACGGTCCAAAAACACACCTTAGTATATGGACTGGTGACTCAAAAGTGTCTGTAGGTGTGTGCCGCCCTGTGAAGGACTGGCGCCACCTCCAGGGTGTGTTCCTGCCTTGCGCCCAGTGATTCCGGGTAGGCTCCAAACCCACTGTGACCCTCTACTGGATAAGCGGTTACTTACAATGAATGTTCCGGATGTATACTTAAGATGGAACGGCCTCTGACTGCTAACAGCATGAAAGTAGACACAGACTGAAAGTGCTATGGAACTAAACAGCTCAAGTAACACGAGTTGCTGTGGTAATGCAAACATTGAATAAAAAACTTTCAGCAAACTTCAAACACAAACAAGCTACATTTAGCTTCTTACTCAAACATATTGTTCCACCCTAAAAGATGCAGAGCTTCTGTGTCAACACAAACAACAAGGGGAGTTAGTTTTGCTGTGAAAGCAGTAGTCATCCAGATTCTTCTACGTTGCTTTTAGTCAAGTCTGTCCAATGGAAACATAGCTGAGAGAACTTTGAGCTTAAGTTATCTGGCTCACTGAGAAATCCTGCTTTGTGTAATACACCCCATTTTCTCTTTAGTGGTCTAACCACACCATGTGGACAGACAGCCAGAGCTAATTTCCAGCCTCACACCGGATGGGCATGATCATGTTGAAAGTAAAACAACATGACTCTTAACAGCACAAATGAGGGAATACAAGCAAAAACACTTCATTAATCCCCTAAAAACAAAGCGAGAGGGCATGTCATATATCATGGGAGTCATAATTCAACCCACTGCTCTCTTGCCTTCTCTTTTCTCACACACATACAGTACACACTCATACATATGCAGTGTGTGCTGTGCAGCATGAACAACAAAACCAGAATACTGTACTGCACAATATATTGAGCTACTAACATTCTATGTCCACACAAACTCAGTGTGACTCTGACATCATACACACCACCACCACCACCACATCGGTGACACTGTGGCGTTGATAATGATCTACCACATAGATCACACCTGCTTTGCGGTGGTCCTGTGGTTCAACTGTTCATTGAAGAATAGTTTAAATGTGAGCTAATAAAGTATGCAGAGCAACAGGTGAACTACACTCTGCAACTGTAGAATCACAAAGTGCACCTCTCTGATCACTGGAGCTGATAAAGAGGACGATGAATGTGGAAACAAAGAGTTTAATTTATAGCTGATCTATGTATACCGGAACATTGATGTGAGGATTTGATAGCTTTGGAGGGAGGAACTGTGTTGTAATAGTAAATTATTCCCTCTGTACATAAATGTAGGCGGAGCCCAGAAGTAAAACCTAGGGCTAGTGATGCTTTAAAAGCACAGTAGCATAAACAGCCATTTTAAAATGTAAATAAAGCAGGTTGGAAAATCCAAATTGTGAAAGTGTTAGGTCATAAAAAAACAAAAGTGGACTTCAGGGGGATACGTAGGCTGTATCGGAACAGAAGGTGCCTTGCTGCACATGCAAGAGGCATGTCATGAGTCAATGACATAGAAGGCAGCATTTTGACATGAAGATACCTGTAAGTGAATCAGATTTGAGACACACTTTGAAGTCTGCAGAATGTCATGATGTTGCCAGGATACAGATGGCTGACTGCAACTTGGTGAAGTAGGTTTAGGTTAAGAAAACGACAAATTGCATATTCTCTGCACTTGAAGCCAATTTAAGCTGAGACAAATACAGCTTTAGACCACAAGCTAATTTAAATGAACTATAGAACATGCTAAAATTCAACATTTTGTCAATATTGGAATGAAAATTCTGTGATTTCTCTGGCTTACCCTTTATGATCATTGTACAGCCTCTGCATTTAACCCATCTGTGACAGTGAACACACACCCAGAACAGCAAGCAGAGATCCCCAGCCCCTGGGGAGTAGTTTGAGTGTTAGGTGTCTTGCCCAAGGGCACTTTAGCCACAGATATTCCTGGCGCCTTCTTCACTCATTATGGCCCTTTGGCATTTATGATGTTTTGATGTGAAGTGCTGAATAACACCACCTTGTGGGCCAGTTCTCAAACATAATTGAGTGTGTATGTAAGTCAATGATTGAATAATGAGTGAGTGAGTGAGTGAGCTAGTTACAAACCAGTACCATTAGATGCTTCATGCCTAAAAAAGACACATTCTCATTAATACTACTGCTTCAGCACGGTATATCTCCTACATTAGGCCATTGTACTGTTTCCCAAATATAAAAAAAAACAGTCACTCTTATCCATCTGTCATGCTACCTGCACTTGTTTGGTTAATGGAGATGCATGGCAGTGTCTGATTGGACAGTGGGATTAATTCACTGCTAGGTTATGGCTATCAGTTATTCCCAAAAAAAGGGAAAAAAACCCAAAACAAAACTGCTGCCCTTCTGTTCAGCATTGAAGCTCCAAGGAATTATCTCCATCTTTCAAATTGCTCCATCTGTGCAGAATGCATGCTTTAACGGTAAAATGATACCAGGAAAAAAAAACTGCAAAGCCCTCTGTTATGTATGTTTATGCCTGAGCCACCCGCGGATGTTGTTATTGTAGCTTTTAGGGAACAGATTGGTAGTAGGTTAGATTGAAGACCGGACTCCATTTTGTAAACTAACCCCCCCCCCCCCCCCCCCCCCCTCTCTCTCTCTCTCTCTCTCTCTCTCTCTGGAAGTTGGTGCCTCTGTTGTCTCTCTTGTGTAAAGGCAAGATTTGGTCACCGTAGAGAAGGTGGCTCCAGAAATGTGGCAGAGGAATTGTTTATCTGTTTCTAAACTGGTAGTAATAAGATGGGAGGTCTGTACATGTGAGAGGATTATGTCCGTTTTCTCCATGTCTCTAACCTAGTCCAAAACTGGGCCGGGCCTAAGCTTTCTCAGATCAGCTTCCTGATTACACAGGACACACAAATAAACTGACGCTACCAACTAATTCCACCATAATTAAAAAGTAAGCGCAGGGGTATTTGCTAGAAATTGCGACTGGTGGCATGACCCTACTTCTCCCTCTCACAGTTTAACATACACCCCTTGTTTATCTTTTCTTCCAGTCAAACAGAAATTAAGCACAAGTTGTTCATTTTTCAGCATTTATAGCATAATTTTCCTCCAAAGTTCAAGATTAAAAAGTTTGTTTAACGTATTTTGCCTTTCACAATTCATTTAATTTCAAACCCATTCTGTAATGTTGAAGAGTGGTTCTAGTCTAATATCCTGAGAAGATCTGCAACACCTTGCCTTGATTTAGGAGACTGTGTGTTCTCCCTGTGTCTGCATGGGTTTCCTCCAGGTGCTCCAGTTCCTCCCAAAGTCACAGTTGTGAGTTTGTGAATAAAGGAGTGAATGTGAAGCCCTGCGATGGACTGGTGCACTGTCTAGGGTCCGGTTGACCGCCTGTGAGTTTGGGGTGCTCCGGTTCCCCCCACGGTCCAAATATACATGTTGGTAGGTTACTCAGAATGTGTTCATAGGTGCAAGTGTATGAGTGAATGTGTGAGTGCGTGTGTCGCCCCCTCCAGTATGTGTTCCCACCTTGCGCCCAGTAGACTCTGGACCCACCACAACCATGAATTGGAAAAGCAGTAACAGACAATGAATGAATGAATGAATGTTCCTATTTACAGACACAATATTTAGAAGTTCTCCAAATTATGGGAGCTATCAAACATCTTTTTCTATCCCATTAATATATGAAATTATGGCCATTATACTGATGCCTAGTGGCCTGGATGTGAGTGAGACTATATACTAAATATATTTTAGACATGGCCGCCCACATGTGGAAGATCTGCTCCATTGGATCTTATATTAGATCATTCAGGGACTACAAAGCAGTTTGATTCTTCAACTCAAGAGTTGTACTTTGTGAAAAAATAAAAAAATATATTGAACATAAACCCTAAGCACAAATAATAAAACACTCAGTTTTCCTACTTGTCGGTGTAAAAAATGACAGCTGTTTTTATGAAAATTAGATTACTGCCAGCAGTGACTGTATCTTAATCTGTTCTGTTTAAATTAGCCAGTGAGCTCAGAGCATCATCGTGTGTGTAATCCGACGCTGGTGTACCTATACGAGTGCGATTAGAATCAGAAAAGGCAATTATATGTAAGTGAGGTCACTGCGAGTTGGCCCCTCCCTCCCCACACCCCTGAGGCCGGAGTGCGGCCCCTCCTCCCAGTTCAAAGCCTCTTAGTGCCACATTAATACGACTAATTACCATGTCAATCACAAGTAATGCTTATTAATTACCCCGGCAGAAAAAGGGCCCATTTCAAACAGCGAGCAGTCCCCCTTAAAAGCTCGGCTAAAAGAGTGACTGTGGGGAAGGCGGACTGGCGCGAGGCAGAGTGGGAGTGAGCCATGTTTTCGGGGCGCACTTATGGCATTAGTCAATCTGCTGTCCAGATGTCTTACACAGGTGACAGCTGCAATAGCCTAACAAGCAAATTAATCATGGGGCTTTTGTGGCGCTTCCTTCTCGGGGAACTCATTTTGCTTCATAAAAGGCTTCATCTCGTGTGAAAAATGACAAATTGCAAGTGCCTTGTGAAAAGGGAAAAGGCCTGAACTCTCTCTCCCTTTCTCTCCACTCTCTCACACTGTGTGTGTTTGTGTGTGTGTGTGTGTGTGTGTGTGTGTGAGAGAGAGAGAGAGTGAGAGAGAGAGAGAGAGAGAGAGAGAGAGAGAGAGCATCTCTGTAAAAAAAAAGAAACAAATTTTTCCTCAGGTTTACAAAATATTTTATTCCATATCAACATCACTTTTTAAACTCTCTCCATCCACACACAGGACCTCAAGAATGACACTAAGATGCTCAGCACTAGTGGATTAGGAGGCAACATTACTTGTATTTTTATATTTAAAATGGTTCAATAAGAACTATTAAGCATACTTTCCAAAATATAAGTTTAAAGCTGAAATATGATATAATATATATAGTCGATGGTGGAACAGGGCTATTTAATGTAGAGAATTGTGTACCAGCTCTACCTCTGTACAACCCAAGTTGTGGTCTCATACACATTAAGAAGGCCAGCATTTCTACAAATTTATTCTTGACAATGCCATAGCTGTTCACTGAAAACCATTCCAGGTGACGACCTCTTGAAGCCAAGAAAAGCTGTCATCAAAACAGATGGCTACTTCGAAGAATCTAAAGTATAAAACATATTCTGGTTTGTTTAACACTTTTTTGTTTACTACATAATTTCACATGAATTCCTCCATAGTTCTTATGCCTTCCATATTTATTTACAATGTAGAAAATAATAATAATAAAAAAAAAATAAGAAAATATACTAGGGTGGGTTACTACTGTTGCACAAACCCCACTGGTACCGTTAATGCATTCTCAGTGCTACCAGTTCCATGTGAGTTTTACCTGATACACTACCAACAAACAAAATAACATGACAACACCCCCCCACCTGCTCTGTCCTCCATGTACCTACAACACCCCGCAGCTCCGCCATTCCACATTTGCAATCCATTTCCCCAACTAATCTGTGCTCTCAATCACTGTGCTCTCAAACACAACCACTGAATAGCCTTTTCAGCTATTTCTGATAACTCTTTTGTAGCTGCCCTTAGTTTTTGGTTCTGCTGGATGTAAAAAAAAAATGAAAGTAGTTTGATGTCTACATTTTGCCTGTCCATACAAAATCATTGAAAACTGAACACTGAGTTTTCAAAAATCTCCACCCTGGAAAGCAGTGAAACAAAACTACTCAATTATCAGTGACAAAAAAACATCATATTCATTTGGACTGGAGGCCCCAGTGCTGAGAACAAACAACCCTGTGGACAGAACCAGAGTCAGGCTGTATGAAGGCTGGGTTGAAGCATAATGAAGCACCACTGCTCATGCCATGCCAAGCGCAACTTCTGATGTCCCTCACAGGTGGCGTGCCCAGATTAAAAGGCACCCTCTGCCTCTGAAGCCATCCTCATGGCCAAGCCCTTTGAAGCCTGGGCCCAGGCGACCGCCTGTGTGCTAATCAGTCATTGTCTCGGACTTACGAGGCCACGTGAATATGAAAGGCTTTGCCCCTCCACCCTCACCTCCAACCCCCCCACCCCCCGGCAAAAAAGACCCCCAGGAATCTGCTGGAGCAAGGATCAGATTCTGATAACAAGGCCAGCGGCCAACATTCACATGCATTTGACCCTCAGTAGGCATCGCAGCAGCTTGCGTAGGAAGTTTTGACACAACATGGGTTTTTCAGAAGGGAAGAAAAGGCCTGTTTCATTCTCGCAAACCCAAATGAGCTTTCTGTAAATTGAGCTATGCCATTTCATGCATGATTTAAGAGCTCCAGTGAAAGAGGAAACAGTGGAAAAGTAAAAGTTCTTTCGACTGAGCCTTAATAGAAAAGAAGGAGCTTCAATGGGCAGAAGGAAAAAAAGAAGAGGAGAGAGGGAGGGGGGACATAATGGCTTTATATTTCAAAAAGGAAATATGGCCAATTGAAAATGAACAATGACAATAGAAGTAGCAAAGCAGAAAAACTTTGGGATTTAGCAGGAAGCAAGGAAAGTTAATCATACAAAAAGTAGGAGATAAGTCCTTGAATGTCGTCCAACACAAAACTGCAATTATCATCGTTACAATACGAGAAGAAAGGTTTTGCGAGACGAAGTGTATTCTTAAAGAGGATTACACTACTTCATAAGAGAGGGAACATTCTCTGTTTATTCCTCTTCATTTTCTGAAAGGCGCTCCGAGGTGACAGATGTCAAAATTGGTTTATTACTTAAGCGTAATTATTGCATTCTCCTCGCAATAGTGCATTGTGCTTCACATCCTTTTCTTTAAATCCTTTCACCAAACTGTCATCATTGTGCGAAATGTAGATTCTCAGGCTATTACATTTTTCACTCTACAAGGACAGAGTGCAGCACTTTCAGGCAATTCCATTTCACAGACGCACATAATGTCTAAACGATATGAAAATCTAGAATGCTGCACACATGTTACTGCATAAGAAAGGGATTTCTTGAATTCGAGTACAGGTACATGCGTCCCTATGAGTGAAATGACACAATGTAAGGTCTCTATACAGCGTTCAGTAAAAGCACTCCAGTCACGGCTATAGCACTGAGATACAGTGAATTGAACTCTTTGACATAAACACAGTAGCTCAGACACAGTAGCTCATAGGTTGCTGAACATATTGTGCTGTTCGTCCTCTAGTCCTTCATCAGTGGACACAGGACACCTCCCACAGGACGCTGTTGGCTTGATACTTTTGGTTAGTGGAGTATTCTCAGTCCAGAAGTGACACTGAGGGGTTTCAAAACTCCAGCAGCCCTGCTGTGTCTGATCCACTCATCAGAACAACACACAATAACACACCATCGCCACGTCAGTGTCACCTCAGCGTTGAGCATGATCTACCAGCCAAATTATATCTGTGCTCTGGTGGCCCTGACCACAGAAAAAATAGGATGAAAGGGGGCAAACAATGTATGCAGAGCAACAGATGGACTACATTTTTTAATTGTAGAACTACAGAGTGCCACTGTATTGTAAACAGTACGACACAGTAGAACAGTGCACCATCTTGTGTCAGCTAAAACTTCCTATGCCTCCTTTGGTACCTCCTTTGGTCAGCATATTTGAGCAGTTGTAGGTGAGATATTTTCCTAGTATTCCAGTTCTTGACTTCCAAGTCGCCATTACCTTCCATTTCCAAGTATTAGTGGAAATTACAAGTTTTAAGTGCTTTAAAATATGATAGCCTTCTTTCAGTTACCTTCATTTTCATAGCAACAGTATAGATACATGGAGAAGCCAATTGGAGCTGAGTGTTGGAACAACATTTGAAGAAACATGATTAATATCAACAGTGCTTGTACACAAACTTGCACATCGCACCGGTCTGTGATGCAATTCTGGGTGACAAACTTGAGTGATTACTTGGATTTCTGCTGGTGGGGCCATCAGCAGAAAGGCAGGCACGGCTGGCAAGGCCTCTGCCTCTTCAGTCTCCAAGATAGAGCCAACCTCTGCCTCTCAGGGGCGTCCCCGCTGCCAGACAGGGCCTTATCACGACAGCGTGTACAATACATCTTCCAGAGCCGCCGCCGTGCCAGCAAACGGCTGCCTCAGTCACTCCCTCATCCTAACGTCTGCTTTACATGTTTTAATGAGTTACGAGCAGACTGCTGAACAGCCTATTACTGCAGCAGGCAGTTAGTGACAGCTATTTGCCCATGCATCACCGGGGATGGGCTGCAGGGGAGAGGCAGTGACATATGAGTCAGAGAGGGGGATTCCAGGTAAGCCGTTTGTCTGCTATTTGCTGGGTGTTCTCCAGTGGTGAGTGGGAGGAAGGGATCTAGCAACTGAAGAAGAAGGGAGCACCTGAGGACATGGATGTAGAAGACCCACCCACAATTCAGCTTCTTTTTTAAGTTTACTTTACTAGGCGGTCATTTGTGCTCAATAATAGCTAAGCTACAATTAGCTAATGACCAAATTGCCCTGGTATTATGACAAGCTACGTATTATGTTACCTTAGCTTACCCTGTGAGATAACACTACTCAAGTAAACATTACTCTGCTGAAAGAAGCTGGCCTTCCAGTATGGTCATGCTGGTAGAGCTGCATATTAGCATTCACAACTCAATAATACTGGTGTAAGTTTTTTATTCTAGCAGATGTTAGAATAGTTCAAATATGTGCTTTAGTGAATTAATTTAAAAGACCTTAAACACTTGTAAACACGCACTGTGTCTGAAACTATGCCCTATTCATGATTTAGTACACTATTTTGAGGTTCTACCATTTTATAGTAGGGTCCGCAAACAAAGAGGACAATTTTAAGTGCACTGAAACAATCCAACATCAAAAAGTAGTGAGTGTGCGGCCCATGTACACTAGCAGACAGCAGATTACCCATAATACCCATAAAATTGACCATGGCTGGTAAAATACCTGTATGATGTGTAGCTAATTAATTTCCTATTCCTATTCCTAAATTCCTATTAATTTCCCTATAATCATACATTATATAGTGAGTAATATAGGGAATTGTGCACAGGGAGCCATTTTGGACACAGGGATTGTTAAATGACACTATTGCGGCTTTTCCACTGCATGGTGCCTACTCTTCTTGACTTGGTCTACTTCCTATTTAGTACCTGGTACCTAATTTGTCTTCCTCCGAAATGTACCTGGTGACATCACAACACGCTGTCACTAATCAGAACCACAGCCTTTGGAAACCATAACAAAGGTGTTAAACCTAGGTTACTCATTGTGTATTCACATGTTTTTCAGGACTGAACATGGATTAGTCGTGCATCATTCATTCGTTCAATGTCTGTAACTGCTTATCCAATTCATGGTCACGGTGGGTCTGGAGCCTACCCAGAATCACTGGGCAAGGCGGGAACACAGTCTGGCACAAATCCTTCACAGGGCGACACACACTCACACCTATGGATACTTTCAAGTCGCCAATCCACCTACCAGGTCCCTGGAGCTGTGTGGCTGTGACACTACCTGCTGCTGCCACCATGCCACCCAGCTGTGCATCATTTCATACAAATCAGTATAGTTCCTTTTAAGTCCTCATTGCCCCACTCAGCTCTCGTTGGCTTCATTTCATCAGCCACCAATCCGATGAGCATTTGTCCCTGTTCAAAATACCATACTTGGCTCGCTTGGAACCATGAGCGAGCAGGTACTTAAAAGTACCTGGTTCCAGGTATCAAATTCACCTAATAGAAAAGCAAGTAGAGACAAGAAGAATAGTGTATGTGATACTGAGGTGGGAATGCACCATATGACCCTATAGGTAACTAACTTCACTAATCTTGAAAACAACTAAGCTACACATAGCAGATTTTCAGATCACCCTGTTATCAGAGCTAACATTAGTTAATGTGACCTAGCATTGGCTTGATTACCAAGAGATTATGGCCTACGTAAATCAAGACAAACACTCATGGCTGTCTATTATTAATTAAAAACACAAGTGCTCACTTGTTGAAAGAAGTGTAGGGTGCAGTAAGTTTAAAAATAAAATGCTGTAACACAGCCCTGTGAAGGACTGGCGCCCCCTCCAGGGTGTATTCCCGCCTTGCGCCCGATGATTCCAGGTAGGCTCTGGACCCCCCGCGACCCTAAATTGGATAAGCGGTTACAGATAATGGATGGATGGATGCTGTAACACAATCAGCATAAGCTCAGACCTGTTATCACAAGAAGCTAAGCTAAGCTAACATTAGTTATAACCAAACATTTGCTTGAGGTTCAAGATATTATGGCTATTATTATTATTAGTTATACTAACTGAAAGTTTGTAACTTATGAGGCTGGGTGGTGTTCAGAGCTATGATATATAAACTCAAGAGTCTGAGAGGTTGTTTCTAAACTGAGTTTCAGAATGAAAAACCCACTACTGAACCCGGTGCACTACTGAGACAGAGTCTTTTGGACACCAGTCTGATGCTTTGAGAAAGGATAGAGTTCATGTCAAACAGATGTCCATTATTTTCTTCTAAGAAATAATAATCACCAGAAATGTGTTGGCCAGTGAAGCACAAAGCAGCTGCTCAAGCTTTTTCTGCCATGAGTTGAACTCTGAACCGTTACATTTCGCTTCACTTAAATCCAAGGTGAAACTGCATTAGATACAGATATCATATTAGAAGCCATGATGTTTGAAACTGAGTCTAGTGAATGAGACATATTGACCATTGCTCAACTCTCAAATGTACATTGCACACAATCTGTTGAACAACAGAGATCAAGAAAATGTCTAGAATAGCAGAATAACTACTAAAACATTCCACAGTCTGTTTGTGAAAAGAACATTTCTTTTCAGTGCCCTCACCAAGAAAGATTTTTGTCATTGCCCTTGATATGGGAATGGTTTCTATTGATGCAAGTTTTTGTAATATTATATTGATTCTCTATGATACATATATTGCTGTTGTTGAATGAAAAACATGTATCACACATTTTGTTGATTTTATTTGAACACAGCATCTGTCATTTGCAATTCATGATGAAAGGACCAATAGAAATTATCCCAAAATACTTGGAAAACATTTTACATTTACTTCCATTGACAGTTAAAGAGATACATGTTTTTCATTGGACTGTCCTGAGTACAGGGTTTGGGTAATTCTTTATACAGTCTCCTTAGACAAACACAGGTAGAAGAATGGGATATACAAAGTCTGTGACATTCAACATTGCACTGTCACAGGATGCCACCTTTCCAGCACCTCAGTTTCTCATGTCTGTGCCTTGTTAGAACTGCCCTAGCCAACTGTGAGTTGATCAGTGTAATACTTCTACCAGTTCCAAACTGCTGCTGAATGTTACACAGGCACAACTGTTCTTTGGTAGCACCTTGGATTGAGTTTGATGGATGCCAACAGAAAAATATAATGGCGACTGTAAACCTTCGTAGAGGGTTTATTGTTTTATTTTTAGTGGTGTTCAGCAAGGGTCAACATGCAAATGTTCATTCATTCATTCATTATCTGTAACCCTTATCCAGTTCAGGGTCGCGGTGCATGCAATCATTGGGCGCCAGGCAGGAATACACCCTGGAGGGGGCATCAGTCCTTCACAGGGCAACACAGACACACACACTCATTAACTCACACACTCACACCTACGGACACTTTTGAGTCGCCAATCCACCTACCCACGTGTGTTTTTGGACTGTAGGAGGAAAACCGGAGCACCCGGAGGAAACCCACGCAGACACGGGGAGAACACACCTCACACAAGAACTCCTCACAGACAGTCACCCGGAGACAGGGACCCACAACCTCCAGGTGCTTGCTGCGCCAGTGGAGGGTATGAAGTGAGTGCTGGACATTGCACCCAAACACATACAATCTGATATCAAAGGTTTTTAATATTTTAAAAGCTCTGCATAGATTGGATGGTGTATTTAGTTCTCTTATTGGCTACCAAGTGATGACAAAAACAACAACAAATGAAATAACCTTTCTATTCTATTCTAAAGGAACCTGACTATTCACTATTTTTTTAACAACTTAGAATAGGGGTTTACTACTTTAAGCTGCCACATGTCACTAAGCCACAGCAAAGACTGGGTCACAAGTCAGGTCACATGGCACTGTCTCGTAGTAGTGGCTCCACCCACTGTGAAGCTGTTTTGGGCCACAGCTCAGTACCACTGTGTAACTGTGTTGAACATTTGAGGAATGCTTGTGGATCTGTCTGTTGAAACAAAAAAAAAAACAATAATTTTTGCAAATATGTTCAAATAATCTTAAATTTATTTCTTAGACCTGCTTTTAAAAATTATAAACCACTTCTTCATTTTTAAACTGTGTGGTGGAAAACATAGTGGGTGGTAGAGCTGGATCACGATAAGGTTTTCTATATTGATCAATCTTGATATTTATCACAATATTAATATTTTGTCATCACTGTGACAAAGGACATCTTTCATATATATATATATATATACATACACTCAAATTCACAAGAAATATTTCACTGGAACAATATTATAAATTCCTTATGACAAAAAAAAATATTACAGTGGAACCTCTACCTACGAACTTGATCCGTTCCGTGACGTGGAAAAGTAAGTGGAAAAGTTCATTTCTCGAGTCAATTTTCCCCATTTAAAATAATGGAAAAGCAATTAATGCGTTCCAGCCCCCACCCCGAAAGTCATCTTTTTGCACTGATATATGTTTACAAAACTCTCAAATTAGTAAAAAAAAAATACATGTAGCATTACTAAAAATAAAAGAGAAATACAGTGGAAACAGTAATAAAAAAAAAAAAAAAAACGTTTTAAGTGGTTACACATCGCTACCTTGAAGACGTGACGACTGGCTGGAGGAGTAACACAGGCACTGGCTGTATGACGGGAGGTGGGGGTGGGTGGAATAACGGAGAGTAGGTGGGTGAATGTGGGGAGATGAAGCGTAGATACGCTTAACTTAGCACGAATTTTGATGTCTGCTATTTACACTAATGCTAAATTGCTAAAACTACAATGTGCTAATCTTAAACGCTCACTCAAGTCTGGGCGCTGGGAGACTCTCCTATTGGGGTCAGTGGTCATTTCCAGCCGCTGGTTCGGCGGAGGCTCAGGTTCGTTTCTACATTCATGGTTCGTTGGTGGAGGCAAAAAATATTCAAATGCCTGGTTCGTATCTTGGAAAGTTCGTTAGTATAGGCGTTCGTCAGTAGAGGTTCCACTGTATATCTATGCCTTTGGTCATGGAAACCTACCACATCAAGCGTTTTTAAGAAGCATAAAGTTAAAAAATAGAGTAAGAGTTTAAAATAATAAATGAATAAATAAATTAATTAATTAATAAACACATACTCCCAAGTTTAGTGAACTATAAACATATTGCACTTAACCCATTAGAACAATGCCTGTAACAGGCGGAAAGCTAGGCGGGGAGCCAACCCAGAATCACTGGGCGCAAGATGGGAACAGTTCCGAACTTGGGAGTGTTTATTTATTATTTATATAATATAAAAATAATTTATATTTGTTATTTAAGAGAAGCAGCCTGATCTGTGGCGTCGGATCCAACTGAAAATTTGTGAGTTGAGAAAGTAATTTTGTGTGAGGAAAACAACAAATACTGCTCTCGCAAACGGGAAAACATTTCCCAGGAGGAAAATACACTTTGAGTGAAGAAAGCTCTCCTTGTGTGAGAACAGTCAAGACAGGCAAACTCACTGCTCTTGGCTTCTCCCTGCACGCAAGGGAAAATTTCTGTGCTTGTGTTCTGACAGGAGTCACCATACCAGAAAAATACACCCCAAAACACAGAGTGAATAGGAGACTAACATATTTAATATATATTTATTTAATACATACACACAAGCACTTGAATTAAACATATCATAGTCTTGTTTACATCCTAATGTTCATGTAGTCACATATGTTCATTTACCGTAACAGCATGAGTATATATGCCGGCTAGCGTGTGCTGGCTGTGCAGAATAGAAATGAAGGTTTATGAGCTTTAATACCCAAAGCTTATCATCATTACTGAGCAAAAACTAATCACAAAATGAAATCGAGATCTTTTTATCGTCCAACACTAGTGGGAGGGGTTAGTGCATGTTCCAACATCTAGTGTATAATCTTCCTAAGATCAGAGGCTGTTACTGCAGCAAAGGAGGTGACAATCAGCACCCTACATTTCAGAAGAAACATCTGGCTACATTTTGGATAGTGACCCAGTTCACCAAGTAGAGGCGTACATGTTTCTAGATGTTACTTGAAGCTTCTCTATAGCTGCTCTAGCATTTAGGAAGAGAGCAGCTGTGCTGGGTCAGGGATGGGCTCATTTAGGCCGTTGCTGCCACTGGACACAGACGGACACCCCACCGCTCCTCCCTCAGGGCCAAAGCACTAATTAGTTTCCAAAGCATTTTATTTATCATAGATAAACTGTCAAACAATCTTACTGGCATGTCCCCACCGGAGGAAGAAAACCAAAGTCTCATTAGGTTGTTCAATTAAGCTTTCCTCTCCCACTATCCCTTGTCCCTGAAATGCACACACACACACACACACACACACACACACACACACACACACACACACACACACACACACACAAACACACACACACACACACACACACAGTTTATACTCTTGTGTCATTTTTGAAGTTGCCTCAAGTAAACACTCAGAGATTAACTATGAAGTTCTGTAATGCGCTTGTTAGAATGATGAAGTGGGAAATAGTCTATGCATTGAAATGACAATAACAGTGGATTCACAAACTGCAATTACACAATCAACACAAACAACAAACACTCATCCCTTGGCAACTCTAATCCACATAGATTTTGACAGCACAAAGATTTTGCTACACTGCAAAGTATGATGTCACTAAGTAAAATATCTCAAATAAGATATATCTCATTTGTCACTTTACGAGACTTTGTGACCTTGTAAGAATATGGTTAAACCCATCCATCCATCCATGGAATCATACAGCATAAATGGAATCCTGAGACTGCAAAACCAGGCACCTTCCTCCACATGACTACACCAAGAAAAGTTATGAACAGAATCGGTGACAAGAGGCAGCCCTGACGGAGCCCAACCCCAACTAGAAAACTGTCTGACTTATTGCTGGCAATGTGCACCAACCACCTGCTCTGTTTATATTGGTACTGGATAGCTCAAAGCAATGAGCCCATTACCACCGTAGCACCCCCAACCGAATACCCTGAGGTACAAGGTCGAATGCCTTCTCTAAATCCACAAAGCACGCATGGAGTGGTTGGGCAAACTCCCATGCTCTCTCCAGCACTCTACTGTACCCCTTTTCCACAAGTTAAAACAAGTTTGGGGTCTTAATGGAACATCTGTAATAGGCTTTGGTCAAAATACTACAATGAGCACACACCACAGCAGCTTTAAATGCGAACGTGCCTCAGCTCTGTTCAGCGTGAAAGTCCAGGAGTGAGGAGTCAAAGCTCAGGTTTTTACTTATGTTTGCTTGGTTTGACTTCTCTGTTTTAGATTTCTCCATATTTAATCAGTAAAACATATTTCTCCACTCTTGTTTTCTTTGCTTTGCTCTTTTTAACCTCGGGCAGTGCAGTGTAGTGTCAAACAGTCAAACAGCTCCAGGGACCTGAAGGTTGTGGATTCCAGTCCTGCTCTGGGTGATTATCTATGAGGAGTTTGATGTGTTCTCCCCGTGTCCGCGTGGGTTTCCTCCGGGTGGTCTGGTTCCCTCCCACAGTCCAAAAACACACATTGGTAGGTGTGTGTGTGTGTGTCACAGTTCAGGGTGTGTTCCTGCCTTGCGCCCATTGATTCCGGGTAGGCTCCAGCCCCACTGCAACCCTGAACTGGATAAATGGATACAGACAATGAATGAATGAATGTTTAACCTCGTCTTGGCGATGTCACATAAACGCAGATCCAGCACTGTGACTGGAGAGGCTCAGAGCAGTAGGCGGGTGCTCTTTAAAGATTTATTCCATGTTTAATGACATAGACAGACCACAAAACAATGACCTGGTTGTTGTTTTTTTTTTATGTTTGTGGGTTGCTACACTCTCCAGATACGCAAAACCATGTGCACAGGGTCAGAACAAGTGATGTTTCTATACTATGTCCCCTTTAAAAAAACCAACAAACAGATATAGAATTAGGACATAATTTACTGATGAAAAAATAAGTACATTTAAGGTGATTTCACTTTGTATGCCATTGTTAGAGCGTGTAAACAAATAAGTTTCTTTAGATCAACTTTGCTTCCTATCCATCCGTCAGTCCCTCTACATATTGACAAACTTTTTGAAGAAAGTCCAGCCGGACTCTTTAGATTCCATTATGTATCAAGCTGTTGATGTATGGCTCTGGCATTCTGCTTAGCTCACAGTATCGGTATTGGTGATGATACATAACACAACTGTCAAACGATTTAATGACATTGCTCTTCAGCGACATTGTTCATTACTGAGAAGTCATTAAAAGCACATTACAGGCCTTTCGCTCCTGCAGCCTTCTGAGTTTCACAGACAAAACAATGTATGGCCGCTTTCTGTAGCACTCTTCCGAAGTTATTCCACACCTTTTTAGGGTCCGTTCATAAATGAACAGTTAAGTCTCAGGACAGATCATCTGTTCTTTCTTTGCAGAGATAGACTATTGTTTTCCTGTTCCATCAATAGTGTGAGGGTTTTGCTACTGAATCAAAATGATTGGTATTAATGCAAATGCAATTAAAGCAAAAGATTGTTTCCATCCAGTCATATCCCTTCATTAGGAAAGTTATATTTATTGTAGAAATATGCCATGCAAAATATCCAGAACCAGTCTTTACAGATCTGTGAACCCACCCATTACATTAATGCTGCGTCAAATAAAACTGAAACGTTATTTATTAACTATTAAAACGTAAGTAATTTTATTTATAGAGTGGTTTCCTCAAACCCAATGACACTTTACTATTATACAACACACACACACAAACACACACCCCACACACACAGTTTCGCAGCTGGCAGGGAGACTTCTTTTTCTATTTCTTTATGTATGGTTTCACTTAGTCTCAGCCAGAGACACTCCACCCACAAGCTGACAGAGAGTCTGATACCAGTGCACTAACATGGCTTCAGTGTCAGGATTCTGCCAGTTGCATTCTGACTGGCTGTCTGCACATCTTTGTATACGCACTTCTGTGTATTGTTTTTTTACTGTCTTTACTGTACTGTACTGATCCAACCTGAAAGACCAAATTAGCAGACTGTGGTGAAAGTTACCAGATTCGTCACCTTTTGTTGAGAACACTCTGCCCCAGCCAATCAGCATGAAGCCAATACTTTTGTAATACTTTTGCCTTTGTTAGTGTTCTCCTCCAAGAGTGTTAAACAGACCAATGATCCTTGTATTCACAGAAGTTTGCAAAGAAGTCATGGCTTGCTGAAGTTTGCATGTAATCTTCTCTAAAATGATCATTTCAGGGGAGCCATACTAAGCTCTTAAATAATTTAGTTTACAATCTCAAAAAAATATCGGTAAGATAAGGTGACCCCATGTCCTCTTTTTCCAGTATATGTCCACTTTTTGGGATGTGAAAACTGTGTCCTGTCACAATTGACACATATTCAATGTATGTATTTGTACAGCTTTGAGCACATGTGTAGTCCCACCTTCTCACCACCACTATTGGTATAAATATAACTTATATATATGTATATAAGTCAACCTTTGGCCAAAATGCTTTCCATCACAGTCAACAGACCACAGCCTAAAAATCCTTAAATACAAATGTTATAAACACAAATCAGTTACTCAATATTACCCAACGTTTGTTTTTACATTTCCATGAAAATAAAAAAAACATGTTAAAGTTGGTAAACGTTAAATATATATATATATATATATATTTTTTTTATATTTTGTTTATATTATAATATAATATATATTACTTATTCATTATGTTACTTAAAGACATAAGTTGAAATAAAAGGAGATGATTTGGTACATTTGTAAATGTATATGTATTAAATATTCATGTTTTAGAGATATTTACCTGCCCCCTGTCCTCACACACCCTGCCACAGTCTTACATCTAAGTGTCTTGCAACATGTTCCACATTGCCACTCTGCAGATTGTCCCAGAACCCAAAGACTCTCCCCATCAAGGCCCTCATCAGTGCTGGATGAGGAGCAAACTTCTCCTCTGCTGAGCTGATAAATGGAGCTGGGCTTTGGAAATGGCTCTGGTTTCCATGGGCCCGAGCGCCTACGCCCCCCCGACAATATCGCCCAGGCGCCAGCAAGGCAATATTGAGCCTGTTCCATCACTCTAATTCACTCCCTACACATCCATATTTCATCCAGCCTCGGCCTTAATGAAAGTCATGGCAACTTTGCCGCCATGTCTCTGAAAACGAAGTGAAACGGAGAATTAATAAATAAAAATACATTGGCCTTGGTACAAAACAATATGAGAGGAAAAGGGGACAGTGGCCCAGAAGCTGGGCATGATGAGCAGGAAAAGAGAGGCAGAGGGAGAAGAAGAGAAAACAGGGGGAAAGAGCCATGTCCCAATTGATCTATCCATTTGTTTTTTATATATCTCTTGTATTTATCTATCTGTAGCGCACACATTTTTATGACAAAATACCCAAATTCAGAGTGTGTTAAATTCATTCCTTCATTCATTTTCTGTACCCACGTCACCAAAGTCTGAGTGGATCCAGAGCCCACCTGGAATCAAAAGCAGGAACCCACCCGAGGCAGCAGGCCAGGGCATCACTCCAGGATCTCAGGCTCCTGGGTGTGACCCCCACCTTGGCTCCACAATCAGTGAGGCGTTTGGTGTGTTCTCCCTGTGTCTGTGTGGGTTTCCTGCAGCATTGTCCATAGGTTGCGTGTGTGAGTGTGTGAGATGCCTCCCCCTACAGCTGTAGAGTTTAATTTACTTTGACAACATGGTGCTGAAATCGAGGGGGTGGTTTCCTACCCTCCTTCAAAAAGTTACACAGTGTATCGTCTGCTGTGCTGAGCTCAAAGTAGCAATGACAAAGGCTCTTTTCTCTGTATTACAGGTCAGTGAAGCATCAGAATGATTTTAAAGCTGCAATTTGAAGGTAAAAATGCTACCTGATGTTGCTTTAAAGAACTTGAGGTTTCTATAAAAGGTAGAGGAGGGATGTCGTGATTGAGGAAGTGCTCTGTATTTGTAGTGTTTTTTTTCCTGTCTGAATATCTCCCCAAACACCCACAACCCTAAGTCCCAGTACATCTCTTTACAAACAGACAAGTACCTGCTTATACCAGTGCCCTTAAGTTGACATTTGTGTATGTCTCATGTGCAGAAGAGTTATCTTCCCCAGGCCTGAATATGTGCTGCTTTGTAAGTAATGTTAACCCAAGCCCAAGTGCCATTTTCTGTTCTCCCTTAGATGGCTTCTCTAAAAGGCTGCTGGTTTTTTTTTTTTTTGTTGTTTTTTTTTTTTTTTTTTTTTGTCTGTGTGCATTAAGGGCGGATGTTTAGAGGGAATTGTTACCGTGGTTTTACCTGTAAACATGTGCTTTGCAGACCTCGGGTGCCCCACTCTCATGCCTCCCTCGACCCTCCCCTGCCGAAGAGGAAGGAAGAGCAGCACGTTGTTTCCCACAGGACTCGGCAGGACACTGCTCAAGTTATTGAAAATCGGTGTACCGCCGTTTTCCCATTTGTTTCACTAAAAGTGCGAGGGCTCATAGCTCGGGCCTCAACAATAATCCCTTATAGTCAGAGGCCCTCCAATATTAAACCACAACCTACAGGGAACCTGGCAGAAAATTACAGCCTCTGAAGTTCTTGCCCGCTCTCTTTTGTTTTCAGCACAACACAAAAGACACCACTAACACACACACACACACACCAGAGCCCCTGGAGTACACAACTTATACACTCTATTACATTCCACTAAAATAGCAAGTAAAACTATTAATTCTAGTAGATGTAGATCAAACTTTTCATCCTGAGATTGTTGTAAATATATATTGATTATTATAATATGTCTATCATTTATTATATTTAAATGTTGTTTAAATTGTTTCAAGCTTAAAGGCAACATCTACATTTCTGGAACTGATGTGCTCTCTGGTTTGTTTACATTCAGAAGCTCTGTGTCTTCTAATGTGGATGAAAAACGACCATTGTTTGTATGTGGCTGAATTGTTTACTTTCATGGAGTTAGCGCTTTCCAGAATTTAGAGTCAGTTCCTCCTTAATTAATCTGAAACAGCAAAAATGAGTGAGTGTTATCCACATACAAAGCAGGAATAGGGCAACATCTTCTTCTTGATTCATGCTTTTCAACATTTGGAGGTCTCTTTGCTGTCTAAACACCTCCAGATGCCATTTCTCTGCCATGAGCAAAGTGTGAGAAAGCCTAGCATACCATGCATTTTTTAAAACAATTTACAGACTCTTCATAAACACATTAGACAGGTTCTGAGCATGCACACAGACTGAAGAGTTGCAACTGGTGAGGAAACATCCTCAGATTAAAGTTATGACCATTGCCTTTAAAATGAACATCAATTTGTTTACAGGGAGTGGTTAGTCATTTTTTCTGCACCATACATCTCACATAAAATGATTTCTCTGAAATATCAGTTTATGCTCTATAGGGCGGATCCCCATGGGTAGGCCATGTTTAAAATAGGTCTGATAAAGAATCTCTGAATCCAGTCCACTCATTGTCAGTATAATTTTTAAAAACTTAGAAGAAATACAATAGCACCCCACCCCTCCTTAATCAGTTCTCATTATGTCTGCAGAAATAGGCTAATGAGAATATAATGGATAGACAAGAGATATGAGAATTAAACACTGCATATTCATTCATTCATTCATTCATTATCTGTAACTGCTTATCCACTTCAGGGTCATGGTGGGTCCGGAGCCTACACGGAATCATTGGGCGCAAGGCAGGAACGCATCTTGGAGGGAGCACACTACATATTTATGTAATGCAATTTGTCTACAAAGAGAGTTGTGCAAAAGTCTGAGGTCACCCTTAAATTATATAACTCTCAGTAAAATGTAGGCAACATGAAATATATACCTTCAAAAAAGTGTAGGGAGTTTTAGTATTTCAAGAAAACAATATATTTTAAGAATAAAGAAAATAAGGGGAGAGTAACAGTCAAATAAAAACATTTGGAGAAAAGTCAATACTGAAGGTAATAGCTAAGATAATAAAGTGGTAATTTTTGCATAAAGTCATAGTATTTTAAGAATAATGTCATTTTTAGAGAACAAATTTGTCAAATTTGGAGAAAATCATCCAATTCCACGAGTAAAATCAGAATATGGTGGTGAATGATGTGCGTTCGTAAGTGTGGATAAGACACAACAGTGCTTCTGGAGTTTTTAAACCCCACTGTCACTAGCTCCTGGCCTGTAACATGGATCAAAAGTTCAGATTGGAAGCATTTGAGGATGATCAACACAACCTGTGCAGCAACAGATGAGCAAATGTTCCTGACTTTGCGTCAGTGTGTCTAACAGAGTGAACAGTGACCTTACACAGTGTTTAAAAACTCCAGCAGCATTGCTGTGTCTGATCCATTCTACCAGCACCACACACACCACCACACCACTTGCTGGTGTGGTGTTTGTGATCCAGAGCTAATTGTGACAGTGGCTAAATGCAATCAGATCCTCACAGAATCCTCATGAATCATTACATCACATTAGATGAGCAGGTGTCCACACAATTTTGGCCACGGCGGTGAGTGTAATTAGAGAATGCGGTGGTGACTGTAGATTAGGAGTTTAATAGAACATGAGTCTAATGTGGTTTGTATATAGACCTCTCTCTCTCTCTCTCTCTCTCTCTCTCTCTCTCTCTCTCTCTCTCTCTCTCTTACACACACACACACACACACACCCTCATTTCACATGCATACATTTGCAGTATCCAGACTGGAGCAGGGTACTGATTAACACACCCAGTCAGCGGATTAATGAGAGCCCTAAATTACACCATCATTAGTCAATTGATTATTTCTAAATAATTACACCCAAACGTGTGGCACAGGGCGGGGACAGGGCTGTAAATTCAGGGCACTCTCTCTCACTCTTTCATTTTATCTTTTTCTTACTCTTTTTTTTTCTTTCAACCCAGCAACTCTCCTTCGTTCTTCTCTCTCTCTCTCTCTCTCTCTCTCTCTCTCTCTCTCTCTCTCTCTCTCTCTCTCTCTCACTCTCTCTCTCTCCCTCTCTCTCTATTTGTCTTTGTACCACTGTTGCCACTAGTGAAAGAGAGGGAAATAAGGTGGGAAAAGAGAGTAAGGAAGAAAATGAGAGATGGGATAAAAATAGAATGAGAACAAAGGAAGAAATGATTTGTTTCCTGGTTTACGTATAGACAGAGAAAAAAAGATTTTTTGAGCTTTTAACTGGACTTATTTCTGCCAATATTTTAATAAATATCACAGAATCATGTAAAAATACTGTTAAACCTGAAGGCAATATTCAATATTTTAATCCAATACTAATTTTTCTTTAAAATTCAGAGAATGTTTCCTCACCATTTGCTAGCTCTACCCTGGCTTGGAAAATGGGAACAAAATGGTTCGATCTAAAATGGTTTTTTTCTCTGTGCATCGCTAATTGAGCTATGGCTGAGGAATGGCATCTGAAGGCATCTGGGCAGTGGAATACTAAAATGCATGAAAAGGGTTGAGGATGTTGCTCTATTCCTGCTCCATATGTGATATTGGGTGATATTGACTTATTTTTTCTCAACTTAAGGTGGACCTGACTCTGACCGCTAACTTTCAGCAAAAAAAAGTAAACATAGAGTGCTACAAAACTCGAGTTACGAGTCTGTGGTAGTTCAAACAAATTCAGCCACATACTAACAACAGTTGGCTATTTACATACAGTTCCGCATTTAAAATGTGGAGCTTCAGAATGAACACAAACCTTGTTATGCTGTGAGAACAGTAGTTATCCAGAACCTTCTGTGTTGCTTTTAAACTGCAATTTAAATAAATGAACAAAGCAATACAGAAAGAGGGAGAGAAAAGAAAAAGGGAATAAAAAATGAGAAAAAGGGCAAAGCAAAAGGAACAAATGTCTGTTTCACAGACAAGGTAGTAAAGAGAGAGAGGGAGAGAGAGCGAGGGAGAGAAAGTGGAAAAAGACTCCTATTTTTGCATAATGAGGAAATGGAGGAGAGAGTGAAAGGCCAAAGCCAAAGCCGTCAGAGTCGGGAAAGAGAGAAAACACGGCTCAGCTGTGGCTCCTATTTCTCGGCAGTAATGGCTCTATTTGCGCTGCATTATGTTACACACTCCGCGAGTCATGACACACTGTACCAGCGGCTGCTGCTCGGCTTCAATTGAGACACGTTGCACAATTTTTCTCCACCCCTTCCTGCAGTTTGTGGGTTAAACTTGTTGTATTGGCACTTTCTGGAAAAAAAGCAAAACACAAACATACCCACTAACACTATCCACACCATTCCCAAATCCTACTGTCGAGTTATAACCAAGATCCTGAGTCATTCTGATATTACGCTACCTTTTACATAGAGTACAGGAACTTTACAATGGTCCCGCCTCCTCGTCTGAGTCTCTCCAATCACAGCACTGGACCCATGTTTATGTGACAGGACAAAGGCATGGGCAAATATGTGTAGCAACAAAACAGAGAACCAATAAAAAATCAGTCCTGTGTGCTCAGACTGGGGTGAACAGTGGCTCATTCTCATTTAAAGGAACAGGCGCTGAAACCAGTCAATTTTGAAGATGGTCATTACCTACACGACTCGGCTTGGCTTGGGTCTTTTGCTTTTCCACTGGTCAAACATCAAACCTGGTCCCTGGAACTGGGTACTTTTTTTTTTTACTTTTTTGGACCAGAGAGACCTGTCAATCACCAAGATCCAGCACAAAGTAGCTGGAGTGTGGTGCTGTGTTGTTTGATCCCTGTGGTATTTTGACGAAAGCATGTCACGGCCATTTAATTAAGATCAGAATTGTGTTAAATATCAGAAAATGGGGTTTAATGTGTGCCCTTTAAGCCTTCTGGGCCATTAGAAAGACATTTGAAAAGTAACTTCTTTCTCTGCACAAGATTCAAAAGTTTGGACAACATGGAGTATCACCAGGCCTGTATACACACTCTGAGAGTGGAACTAACTATCCACAGGAATGCATATACACCCAAAGCCTTAGGTTTGTGGGTTTATGAACTGCAAACAGACATAATTCATCTTTTACATGTCCATTGTCTTTAAACCTTTAGACATAAATATGCAACTTGTGTTTGTTACTGTGGCTGATATAGGAACACTACAAACCTACCTCTCCGCCCACTGCTTGTGTGATCTCCATAGAAATGTACCAATCACCACAAAACGGGCTGTGGGAGGAAACCGGAGCACATGGAGGAAACCCACACAAACACAGGGAGAATACTCCAAAGACAGTGACTTGAAGTGAGAGTTGAACCAAGGATCCCAGGACCTTGGAGCTGTGTGGCAGTGGCACTGTCTGTAGCCCCACGGTGCTGACCTAAATTATATTTGTGCTCCTAAAGTAAAGCTCATTTTGATATTTTTCACTTATTTTCACAGGTGTGTTCAAAATTCATACATGCATCTGTATGTATAAACACAACTGTGTCACAGAGGGAAAAATCTGCACATTAACCAGCATTTCTGAGGGAAACAGTTCATATTAAATCACGCTATTCTTTCAGTGCTGTCAGCGGAGAGTAGATTTATGCACAGTGCAGTCAAATAAAACCCGAATCCCAGGCTTATGATTCCTTTCAGGCTCATTATCCCACAACTCTTATGAATTAATCGTAGACTACTATGAAAATAATAAATAACAAAGCCAAATAATGGCTCGGGATACAAAAAGCTTCCGAAATTCACTTGAAATCCATCGCTTTTCAGCCGAGGCCTGGCAGGAGATTCGCCTTGGAATTGAATAAATAAACCACTAGAGAAAAGCAAGGGGGAGGGCGACGTTTTTAAATTATTATTATTATTATTATTATTATTTTTATTATTATTATTATTATGGTGTGTGCATGGTGGAATTAAATATAACAAAATGCCTCAAAGCACGAACAAATTATTCTTTCAGAATTAAAAAGAAATATTTAGATCTGGGTGGTTATTAAATGCAAATATTACCAAAGTTTGACATTTGAAAAAGGTTTTTTTTTTCTTCTTTCTCCTGCTCTCTCTCTCTCTCTCTCTCTCTCTCTCTCTCTCTCCCTCTCTTCATCAAAAGGTCTTGATGTGGTTTTTGAGCATCCCAAGGCAACAGGATTTTCTGGCTTGACACCAGCATTCACAACTTCACAGGCAGATGGAGTGCTGTGTGTAGAAGCAAGCAGACGCAGATTAGGGCCAATCCCTGCCACTGTACCATTCAACACACACACACACACACACACACACACACACACACACATTATATACCAAAATGTATTTGGGCTTCTTTTTGTTCACCTTCGTTTTGTTGTTTACTATTATTATTATTATTATTATTAATAATAATAACAATAATAATAATAATAATAATAATAATGTTTTATTTTCTAGCCTCTTTTTGAAGTTCAAGGTCACTTTAAAATCAAAAAGTTGCACCCAAGCACACACACACTCAAACACACACACACAAACACACACACTCAAACACACATGCACACACACCCACACACACGCCCACACACCATAACGCATCAACCCCCCAAAACAACAACATCAAACCCATTAACTGAAATGCTGGCCCCCTCTAATACTCAGCACAGTCACAGTATTAAATAAATGTACACCTCTGCGTATATAATGATGTAAACATGTCAAAAAAGTACATAATATGAATAGAACAGTATACAATTACTTTTACTGATTCTTAAATATTGTTTTATCTTACTGCCTCTTTGGGGCTCCATACATTTCAAACAACAACATATCCAGCTCCTCAAACTGTAACAAATAATATCTAATAATATATCTTTAACATCTCTATCATGTTCAGGGTCACGATGGGTCTGGAGTTTACCTGAAACCATTGGTTGCAAACCAGGAACATCCTCTGGACATCTGTCCATCACAGGGGATCACACACTCACTCATTCACTCACACCTATGGGCAACTTCACACATGCCATCCACCTACAAAAATGTTTTTGGACTGTGGGAGGAAACCAGAGCACCCAGTGGAGACCTACACTGACACAGAAAAAACACACTAAACTGTGTCACCCTCACTGCCCACCTGATGTTGTTTATTCTCCATACATCGGGTTCCCTACGTGGGGGTGGCCATTTTAAAACAGATTAACTACAGAATCGCTGACACATCCAGGCCACTAGCTTTTGGTATCAGGAAAATATGATTGCAGAAAATGACTGACTGCTGCTTTATTAAATCAGCCAGTCAGAGTGAACATTCTTTTCTTGGTGGAGAGGAAGAGTGCGTAGCCGAGGCTGCTGTCTGAGTGATGTATGAGAGAGGGTTCGGTGGGCTATGTAATGTTGATATACTGTAATTGTGTGTGATGATTAGAGGTATAAAACCTTCTGTAAATGCTCTGTTGGGATTGGTAACATTAGCTGGTCGGTTCAAATGCACGCCCTCCGCTTTGTGAGGCCGAGTGTTGGCGGCGGACAGGTCGTTTCTGAAGGAGGTTTACGTATTGATAAAGACTTGCTTCATAAACCTTCATAAATCCTGACTTTAGAGCGGAAGGAGGGGGGGGAGATAACTGTGTGTGTGTGTGTGTGTGTGTGAGCATGAATTAGGGCTCCTGCTAATGTGCAAGTGTGTAAACTCTGCAGTGGTTCTTTTTTTTGTGGAGAGCAGCTTGGGGCGGTGAAAGCAATTAAGAAAAACTTAAAAATAATTTGAACTAATTCTTTTCTCGTTATCTGCAGAAAATAAAGCATTCTTAGTTGATTACGAGTGGAAGAAGGAGGCCTTTATCAGCAGCGAGAATACCTTATGCTGAGGCGGCTGCTTTCAAGAGGCCGCTTCAGGGGATAACACGAGTGGAATTCTCTCTTTTCTCTCTTTCCCTCTCTCACTCCCTCTGTCATTTCTCTTTTTTTCTGTCTTTTTCTCTGCCTCTGACTTTTCCCTCTCTCTCTGAAATGTCTTTTTCTCTGTCATTTCTCCTTCTCTCTTTTTGTTTTCTCCCTCTCTGTGATTTTCTGTCATTTCATTTTCTCTATATCTTTTCTCCCTCTCTCCTTTTCTGTCTTTTATCTCTCTCTCCCTCTCTCTCTTTCTCCATCTTTTCTCACTCCTCTCATCTCTTCTGTCCTCTTTCTATTCTGTCTTTTCTCTCTCTCTCACTCTCTCTCTTTCTCTCTCCCCCTATTTGCAAGCTTAGCTTTTTCTTCTCCGACACTCACTCCACTTTCTTCTCTCTCCCTCACTTTGTGCGTTTCAGAACCGTTAAACACAGTGTCATCGCGTATTAGTTTTCACCTGTCCAGCGCGGCCACTCCTGCCCTGTCCAGTAACTTTCAGAAGCAGTTTGCTGGGGTTCAGTGGGAGAATAATTAAGTAGATTTGCCATTACAGCCCCTACTCTTCTGGGAAGGATTTACACCACGTGCCTAATCTAATCTGTTGGATGAGCAAATGGCCAAATAATTTTAGGTATATTGTGTTTATGTGTGTGTGTGTGTGTGTGTGTGTGTGTGTGTGTGTGTGTGTGTGTGTGTATGTGTGTGTGTGTGTGTGTGTGTGTGTGTTTGTGTGTGTGTTATCGGGCTTCGTGGGCAGTATCTTAGTGAGGGTTTTGGGGCGCATGGACACTATGGAGAAGATTGTCTCATTGTGTGTGTTGCCCCTCGATCTTGCTACACACCAAGCACAAATCACTGCTGGGTCCCATCGCCTCCTTTACCCTTGTGCCCTTTTAAGGGCTCAGTAAAAGTTGATTAAAATGAAGTAATGGTTTAGTCTTGTTATCCCGCCTCTGGTGATGTTACAATACAAAATAAGCACGAAGAAGACAAAAAAGAGCAGGAAACAAACAACTACAGCAAATACAACATCAGCTACAACTGTACAAATACATAAACTAAAGAGTTGGTCTATTGGTCCACAAAAATGGAGATGCATGCTTTTCTTTGGACAGCGACAATATACTTGTTAATCACTTGGTATAAACAACCTTCCTATGAGCACCCAAACACAGCATTGTAAAATGGGGCAAAACAGGTGTGTCATGTGTCAAGGCTCACAGGTGTCTCCTATATTGTTACCCACAAGGTGTGGCTAGGGAACTGGGCAAGACAAAAGGCACACGGCTATGAAAATGAAACGCGTTGACAAAACATAACAGAAACCAATTCTACCTGTTATCCACATGTAAGCCACATCTGAAGCCATCTTGTGTCGAATTTAACCCCTGGACACCTCAACACACTTGCAGGAGAATGCTACTTCTCCAAATGTGTTATGTCAGGCTGCTCTGGCTAATAGAGTGGTGGGAGAGTGCATGGGACACCTACCCAGAAAAGGCAAAGCAACTGGCTTGGGCTTGGGATGGCAATAGGGAACAGGCCATAGGGACTTTAAAAAAATGTATACAAATAAAACAAGCTGTTTACTCTGTTTAAAATAACATAAACAGGAAACAGTTGTGCACAATTTAAAGTAAAGAACAACTTGTAAGTCCTCGGAATGGATAATGAAATTGTTTCTGCAAATTAAAGAAATGCCACACAAACTGCCATTGTTCTCTTAAAAAATGATTTTTCTTTTTTTTTGTTCTCACTCCCTCCAGGCCTCCATAGTAATACACTTACAATGATTTAGGATGGACGTGGCTCCATTAGAAGCAGGGAGTCCTTAGGAGAACATAGCTGAGGGGTACTTTCAGTTGAAGTCGATGTGCCGGACCGAGGCATTTCCAGTTTATTGTGGATATAATTCCAAGTCGGAGTGAGTGTGGCCATTCATGGATAATTAGCAGTTGTGTAAAAATCTGATGCATTTTTAATGTGAAAGCTTCTCATTTCCCTCCTGCTTGAATTCAAACAGAACAAGATTGATCAGTGTTTGGCTTTGAGAGTGTACGGTTGGGGGAAAAAAAGAAAAAAGAAAAGCTGTGGCTCCAGCATTGAATGAATGGTGGGTTTGTTGGAATCTGGGAGATTTCAGTGTTTAGACTGGCTGGATTTATGATGAAGGGAAATCATATGCATGGCCTTGAATTACTTGGATGGTAGAGCTCCTCTTCTAAGAGCTAAATCTAATCCAATTCAATTCAGATTTCTTTTGTACATGGCATTATTTGCACAATGCCCATTCTCAAATGCATCTTCATGATCAGACAGTAAACAAGAAACTCATGGGCCAAAGCAGAGACCAGTTGAGAAACCTTGAGAATAGCCAAGACTCTGTAAGGGCGAAGTTATAGCCAAGCTCCTCTTAGGACTGATTGCTAAGGAAAATAAAGGGGACATATTTAGAAAAATAAATGATGAGTGCATTAGCAGATAAATGTGAGGATTTGGAGCTCCTATCAACCCACAAAATCTAAAAACACTGAAAAAAAAGTAAGATTTTTGTCCCTGATTTTGTACCACCTCCTCAACTGAGACTCAAAGTTCACAGCACTGGACCCATTTGAGTCCCTTCAATCATGGCACTGGATTGTGTACACAGCTTAAAGAAGCTTAAAATCAATGAAGATGAATCTGGAGAACTACTGTTATCACAGCAAAACAAACAGCCTCTCGTGTTTGTGTTTGTTAAGAAGCTCCGCACCGAACAGCAGGTTTGAGTAAGAAGCCGACTGTAGCTTTTTTGTTGTTGAAGTTTAATTTGTCATTTGTATTCACTGTTTGACTACCAGAGAAACTTTTACTTTTTGTTTCAACATATGTCTACTTTCATGGAAAGCTAACAGTCATCTGAATTTGGAGTCAGTTCCACCTTAAGTGATCTGAAACAGCAAAAATAAGCCAACATTATCCAACTTATGGAGCAGAAATAGAACAACCTCAACCCTTTTCATGCTTTTCAACATTCTGAGGTCTCTCCACTGTCTCAAACACTTGCAGATGCGGTTTCTTGGCCATGGCTTGGCAAGTGATGCACAAAAGGCTGAGCCATTTCAGACAGAGACATTTAGCCTGTTTCTAATGGATGTTGTAAAAAAAAAACATCCTCAGAATATTTAAAAATTGTATTGGATTAAAACCCTCAATATCACTTTAAATGGCATGATGGTGACACAACAAGTAGTGCCACTGTCAAAACAGCTCCAGGGTCCTGGAGGTTGTGGGTTCGAGTCCCGCTCAGGGTGACTGTCTGTGAGGAGTTTAGTGTGTTCTCCCAGTGTCCGTGTGGGTTTCCTCCCACAATCCAATGATACACATTGTTAAGTGGATTGCCGACTCGAAAGTGTCCACAGGTGTGAGTAAATGTGTGAGTGTGTGTCACCCTGGCCATGTTCCAGCCTTTCTTTCAGTTATTCCAGGTAGGCTACAGACCCACCGCAATCCTGAACTGGCTATTGCTATATTACAATACACATAACAGTATGATTCATACAACAATGTCAAAGCTGCATTGGACAATGTAGACAGTACATTACTGACTGATATTAATATTTCTGCTATGTATAAATATGAATAAGCGCGGTCCTCATTGGTTTCTAAACTGGCAACTCAGTGCTCATGAAGACCACAGGGCTCAGATCAGCACGTTCCACCTTTCTAACCGCATCGGTGCAGATGTCTGAGCCAAACGCTGACCTGAGTGCAGCACTTGCACCGCTGGAAACCTTATTCAGTCTGACCTGGACTCCTGTGATAAACGGCCTCTGCCTCTCACTGCTAACAAAGCTGTTAATGTGCTGGTAAGAATGTGCAAATGTGTGGGAGCAGGAGTGCTGAGAAATGGCCCCAGAATGAAGAAGAAGGAAAAAAAAACACTTCTGGTGCTTAGAACCAGCGATGGAACAAATTTGGTCAAATTGGTAAAGTGCCCAAAAGGAGGAGGAGGGAGATGTTCCACAGAAAACCAATTCCAAGCTTGGGTGAACTCGGGATTGTTTGGAAATTCTCCAATCTGAGCGGCCGCCGCAATGAAGAATTGAGCGTCGGGGTAGAGACTGTTAAATAAGATTAGAATAAGGGCCTTGCCTCGACAAACCCCGGTTCTACACAGAGGAGGATTTCTGTCACAATGTACCAGAGTCTCCGGCCGTGCCTTATTCACCTGCCGTCCTGGGAAGGTTTGCGTGGACAGCGGCCAGTGGTATAAGCCCATGATTGTGGAGGTTTGTTGTTTAGGTATGTGTGTGTGTGTGTGTGTGTGTGTATGTGTGTGTGTGTGTGTGTGTATGTGTGTGTGTGTGTGTGTGTTTGTGTGTGTATGTTTGTGTGTGTATGTGGCATCCGGTTTTTACCGCTTTGATATATTCCTAGTAGCACCAATTAAGCACAGCCCATTTCTGTGAGAGATGAAGAGAGTTCTGATGGATCTGTCATGGGATTGCATGATCAAAGCAGAGAGAGAGAGAGAGAGATAGGGAGAGAGAGAGAGAGAGAGAGAGAGAGAGAGAGAGAGAGATAGGGAGAGAGAGAGAGAGAGAGAGAGAGAGAGAGAGAGAGATAGGGAGAGAGAGAGAGAGAGAGAGAGAAAGAGAGAGAGAGAGAGAGAGAGAGAGAGAGAGAGAGAGAGAGAGAGAGAGAGAGAGGAAAAAACACATCACATGCAATTTCATATTTATTAGGGATTTTAGGAGACTTGTACTACACGCTGTATCTTCGGTGAAAAAAGTAAATGAAATAAAAAACAGTGCTGTTTTAAATCAGAGGGAAAACAGCATAATGGAGACCTTAGAGCAACACGCAGCAAAACATTAAGGACAGGCTATGTATGCTTTCCCAAGATAATGGCAGAGAAAAGCCTTCAAGCCTGCCAAACTACCCATGAGTCCACCTCTCTAACACCCCCCATTCTCCCCCCACCACACACACACACACACACACACACACACACACACACACACAGCCTATCTCAGTCCATCTCCTGAGAGCCACTGAGAGAAGCTTCTGATTCATAAAATCATTAAATTCCCGGGCTGTGTCATTTGCCTGCGGCTTTTAAAGGATGCGTTTTTAAGCGCTGATAAGCCAAAGGACCCTCTCTCACTGAGTCAAAATTGAGAGCATGTAAATTATTTGGCCACATGTCATGGTTATTTCATAAGCTCCAGCAGAGGCCTACACACTCTAACACACTCGGATGTTAGAACGAGGGAAGCTGTGTGGCTCTGTGTGTTTATTCCTGCATTCACACATCGCTGACACATATCGTGTCCACATTACGACTTTTCATACACCCATCAGCCTTTACCTTATAATGACCCACTTGTTTCTACACTCTTCTCCATTTATCAGAACCATGTAGCTGCGCTTTGTTGTTCTACAATTACAGACTGTGGCTCTGCATACTTCGGAAGTCCCCTTTCCCTCCTGTTCTTCGATGATCAGGACCAACCCAGAGCAGGTATGATGTGGTGCTGGATCATTCTCAGCGCTGTAGTGACGCAGACGTGGTGGTGGTGTGTTAGTGTGTGTTGTGCTGGTACGAGTGGATCAGACACAGCAGTGCTGCTGGAGTTTTTTTTTAATTGATTAAACCAAAACTCACACATACTTTTGGATACAATATTATCCCCAAGAAAAGGAGAAATACAGGTGGGACATATTTGGTTGGATATATTTTAAAATATATGTTTTTTTTTTCACCTACAAAATCATTCATGTTTAAGTTATCTTTGTGACATAGGCTTTCTTGCTCTGAATATTCAGAATGTCCTTTTCTTTCTAATGCCTCAAATTAATTGACTGTGGACATTTAAGTCCATGGTAAGACAAAAACTACGCCAATGGGTAAAGTGCTGAGAGCGGAGTGTAAGGCGATATAGCCTTAAAGTGCCAGTGTAGCATTTTATAGCTTATAATGACATCTTTCACTGAGATTGGACCTGTCAAGCACTCATCCATCTAGCTGGATTGTACTTAATGGCCATTGGTTAGAGTTCAGACACAGGGCTAAAATGCCCCAAGTGTTGCTTGGAAAGGCTTCAAAGTTGAGAGCTGTTTTTTTTTTTTTTTTTTTGTGACCAGCATGCCAACAGTTACACCTTTTATTGAATCCCATAATACTCTATCCCTTTTGTGCATGGTGAAAATATTTACAACAGACATTATGTAATAATACTACATAAATATACATGTAAAATAAAGAGGCTGTCAGTCATTTTCTTCAGTGTCATGAAAGAGCCATTATACTGACTCCAGGTTGAATGGAGTTATCAGAGATTCTACACCAAACCTATATTCCACACGACCATCTCCATGTGAAAGACCTACCCTACGGAGCATAAAAGGTTTCATTCTTTCATTCATTCATTGTCTGTAACCGCTTATTCAATTCAGGGCCACAGTGGGTCCAGAGTCTACCCAAAATTACTGGGCACAAGGTGGGAACACACCCTGGAGGAAGCGCCAGTCTTTTGCAGGGTGACACACACTCACACCTATGAACAGTTTTGAGTCGCCAACCCACCTCCCAAAGTGTTTATGGACCTCCTAACAGACAGTCACCCGGAGCGGGAATCGAACCCACAACCTCCAGGTCCCTGGAGCTGTGTGACTGCGACTCTACCTGCTGCGCCACCGTGTCACCAGGCTTATGATTTTGCATAATTAATTTAGGTTATTTTAATTTTAAACAATCTTCATGCATGTTGCTTTCAGACTCTTGGAATTTTGTAGTAGTCCTCATGTCCAGGCCCCATTACTCAGGCCACACACATACTCTCAGCTACTGTATACGTATGAATGTGATAAGTATGGCCTTTATATTAAGCCAAAACCAAATGCTCTCCATAATTGCCCACTCATTAATTACCAGCTCATTTACATAGTGTGTTCTGTCCCGAAACTTTTTCTTCCTCCTCCACATGTGCAGGTGCTGCAGAGTGAAATGAAATATGTTTTGCATTTAGTGCTGAAATTACTGTAGCTAATGTATAATAAATGGTTAAAAATATAAATAAATAAAATTGTTATGTCTCAGTTGGAATGAGAAGGATTAAATCTTGAAATCCACAGGAAAACGATCCAGTCAGGATTCTTCCATTACCCCATTCCAGGTTTTTCCTCCCTGGAGTCGGCACATTCCCGTTGTTAGGATTTCAGAAGCTGAACGGAAGGCCTTTTTAATGGAGGTTTTAATGGAAGTCACTGTAAAAAGATTTTATTCCAAGTAATTACGGTGCATTACTATTGGTCCATTCGTAATGAAATGTTCACAGGATGTGAAGGACAGCTGCCGGTGTTACTACGACGTAGTAAACTAAAAATCTACAAAATAGAGGTAGGTGATTTTTCATAGGACAGCGACAATATTTTAATGTGTAATGATACAAGCTTTACTAAACCATTTAATTAGCTTTATTAGGCTAACATTTTATATTAAAAGAGCCAGGACCGTGCAAGTTTAACACTTTTAGCTTTGTGCTAACATACTAATAGAATCCCATAGGACTTCTAGCAAGATTAGCATTATTATACAGGTGTTTCCATTTATGTCCCAAACTGAAGGCCTGGCTGTAATGGACATAATCCCCCATTGTTGAGCTCCCAGTACAACTGCAGCAGCTCAGTGCTCAAGGTGAGTGGAGATGGAGTTAAAAAAATATGGATCATCTGGGGGTTCCTTAAGAAGGCCTGGGAAACACAGCTTTGGAGGAAGTGTATAAAAGCCTGTGATCTCATTCGTCTCAGTTGTTCCAAGCAGAGACTCTCCGACCAATCTCCTGAGACCCTGTGTCTGCCCTGAAACATAGGGATTTGTGCTGCTGGAACCATTTGCATTTTTAATTCCTTAATGATGATCCCAAGCCCAATCTGAAAGCATTACACACGGATCTAGTAAATTTTTTAGCATTTAAAACGCTCGCTTTGAAAAACAGCCCATTTGCCCACTGTCACGGCCCCCCCACCAAACAAATTGGAGGAGAACAACAAAGTTCAATCTGTGTCGGAACACTTCTTTGTTCTCCCACTCCGGCATGCACTTACCCGGGCGCTCTTTTGCATCCTGGATAAGGTAGCTGTCCGCAGTGGGATGCGAGTGAAAGTGGGGAAATCAGCCTCCTACAGCTTTTAAGCACCTCTGGGTCGGACTAAACAGTGGGCACTGCCATCTACACACCAGGCTAAATGGAAGAGTGAGGTAGGGAAACAACTCTGAGATCCGTCTAATGGCAGAGGCCTGTGGATCTGTAAACATGTTCCCTTTACCGGTGAGGGGGTCTCTTCCATTCATTAAAGATGGAGATGGAGATGGAGGCAGAGTGGAGTAAGTTCTCATCCACGTCATGAAGGCTTTGTGAGAAGAGAGGCGGTGTCCAAAACACTGCAGGAACTACTCATGGCTTCAGCTCATAGGTTTACTGCTGTGTTCCATTATAATACAGAGTTCATGAGTGAAGAGAAGGATCGTGAGATTGACCACCGGTAAGGTGCAGTACATTCTTATCCCCGTTTCAACATGTTCTTTAGTGTTCAGGACCCTCAGGAGACCACCGCAGAGCAGGAATGATTTAGGTGATGGATCATTCCCAGCGCTACGGTAACACTAACATTGTGGTGTCTGTTGTGCTGGTAGAGTGGATCAGACACAGCAGTGCTGCTCGAGTTTTTAAACACTGTGTCCAATCACGGTCTGCTCTGTTGGACATACCTACTTTGTTGGTCCATCTTGTTGGTGAGGAACATCAGAGGCTTGTGGTGGAATATGGGCGATTACCTTCCTATACTCGCTGGGCTCATGAAATGGGTATAGGGCAAAGGTGCAAGGATGAGTAAAACTCAGAGTAGAGCTTCTGCTTCTATGTGTTCAGAGAAGCCAGTTGAAGTGTGCAGGTACCAAACTCCCACTGGAGGTATACAAGGCATGTCTAACATGGAGGAGGCCCTGTGGTAAAAAATGTCTGTACATTTTATGGTGGAAAAAGCATGACAGTTAATAACTGTACACTCTAATAAGATCGAATACCATTTCTGTAACAGTGAAACATTTTGTCACTGTTAAATACACAAACCATGGGCGACACAAGTGGCCAAAGACTGGGAGGAGCTGAGACTCTTGTTTTTTTATTAAATACTATGTTTTTTATAGTGTATATCTGTAACATACATCTAACAGAAACATATTGTAAACAAAAAGGTCTTGAATAATAAAATTTACAATTACCAAAATAATACTATATTGTCGCATACATTTCGACCATATATTTTACAGTGAAATTCTGGCAACCAAAACTGCCAGTTTTTTACCGTACATTTGGCAGATTTTATGCTACAGGGCTTGTATATCCCAGCTGGCCTGGGAACACCTGGGGATCCCACCAAAGGAGCTGCGGGATGTTGCAGGGGACAGAGATGTCAGAGCTTATTTACTTTCCTTGTTGGCACCGTGACCCCGAAATGGACTTGGTGGAAAAGAAGGCAATGATGATGATGAAAATGATGAGATGAAAGATTTGTTTGCTTGAGATCTTCAAGGATGGATTCATGCAAGTTGAAGTCTAGTCACAAGTCACTGGGATGTGTCAAGATTAAGCACCAAAAAATAAGCCATTACCGAGCAATCATTCCCTGCGATGTGAATCCATGTCAACTCATGAGTCACTGGGATGTGAGTCCATGTTAAAGGAACAATCTGTAATACTAAAAATTGTAACTATAATACGGTTTCAAAAAAGTGGAGAGAGCTGTCTGCCTCCTCCTCCTCCACAGTTTTTGGACTGTGGGAGGGAACTGGAGCACCCGGAGGGAACCCACGCGGACACGGGGAGAACACACCAACTCCTCACAGACAGTCACCGGGAGCGGGAATCGAACCCACAACCTCCAGGCCCCTGGAGCTGTGTGACTGCGACACTACCTGCTGCGTGCATTTACAAGAATGTACTGCCTAATCCACATTAAAATTTTAGACAAGACAATGCTGGTGTTTTCCCTTCAACCATAAATGTCATTTTAGGAGGCAGATCTTTGCTACTTATTCATAATTTGTGAATTCAAGCATTTAGTTACAACTTAAAAGGGTCAGTTTAAGAGTCTTAATTGAAACCTTTCCACCTTAAACAGACAAAAACAATGCTCCACTCCACCCATATTTACAATCTCCAGAGATAAAACTGGCACAGTGCTCAGCTCTGCTCCACCCATATTCAGGCTTGTCAACGTAAAAGTCCTTGTATGGCCTTGAGTAGAATGAAGGCCATGATGTTTAAACTGTTAAAATAATTAAAGCAAATTCAAATATAAGTAAAGCACTTAAGAGCTATCAATCCACACTTATAATCAAACTACCTGTTGTGAACAAGTGATTAACACTTTTTGAGCGAAATAAATCAGGATGCACACACAAGTCAAACTCCTTATGCTACAAGTGTTTCCTGCTGAACAGCCAGTCTCCCAGCATCCTTTGCTACTGGCTGTAAGTTACTGTACTTAGGAAATGCTCACATGGGGGAGATATAATTACAGGGAAGATACCCATAATGCTTTTCAGTCCACAGTAATGTTCTGTATTTAAATTAAAAAGTAGTTTACGGTAAGAGTTTCCCTGTAAAATTACATCAATTGTTTTTTACAGTGGCTGCTTTTCGATCCATAGATTTTGTGATATCAGGCTTGAGCCTAGTTCATCACAGCTCTGAATAAAATTAACATTCCCTAATACATCAAATTGAGCCACGACCTACCAACGGAGTAGAAGCTGCAGTACAAACACCCCTCCACACCTCTCCAACTCCCCCCCCCGCAGCCCCCTACCTTCACCCACAGTGCCCTCGTCTCTCCTCTAGAACACTGTATCACTCAGACCTTATCTCTGACAGCTAGGCCCTGGAGCTTCACTATATTGATGAATAAAATAGTACCTTTTCCCAATTAGGTTTCCTAGTGTTGGCAAGAAAACGCACTGGCTGTAGCGAGAGAGAGAGGGGTGGGGGGTGGTGGGTGAAGAACAAGATGGCCCATATATTTGACGGTCTGCAAAGGCAGCATAAAAGTTGCTCCAGCTCTTAATGATGGGACCGAGGATGATGATGTGGAAGACTGACACTTTGTCAGAAGCTTTTATGAAGCGGGGGGCCGAAAGTGCAAAGTGTGAGTGTGTGTGGATTTGTGGGTGAGGTGGAGGGGGGTGTTTCTGCCACGACACTTCACCTCATTGTCCTTTCTGGTTGAGGAAGAGGGGATGAGGAGTTGGAGGGGGGGAGGGGGGGGTTACATGTGGGGAGGTTTGGAGCAAATGACCCTCCCCATTCCACACCCCCCCAACACACACACACACACATAGTGCCTGTCATCTTCAGAGCACTGGAGCCACACTGCACTTAGGCCCCATTTGCTTTTAAGGGTGTGTGACAGGACAGTGTGTGTGTGTGTGTGTGTATGTGTGTGTGTGTGTGTGTGTGTGTGTGTGCGTGTGTGAGAGAGAGCGAGTGATCAAACTCCCTCCACTCCCCCACCCCCCCACATGCTGCTGACAGTCGGCTGGGAGAGAGCCCTAATGCACTGTCACCAGTGCTCTCCGCTCAGCTGCTCAGATTTACACTACCATCTGCCCTAGCCCTAGCAGGAGGGCGGGTCTCCAAACACAGGACAAGTGGAGGGATTTGGGACGGACCCTTGTCACTGGAAAAAAGTGATGTCTCTAAATGACTTGACTCAATAGGCCACACCTTTCCTATATGACTTGAACAATGCACATTGATCGCTTTTTTTCAATGACTGTCACGCTGGTCCTTCTGAAATGGGCAAAAGTCTTTGGACATTTCTTATGAAATCAAGGGTATCATCAGTTTGTCTTCATTTGCTTTAGGCTTTTCAATAGCAGCTACTTACATAATTCAGGAAAAATAACAAATTCACTCATACACAAATATCTGATAATTACCAGTGTGATATAACTGTGGGTTATGGTTGTGGGCGGGGCATTGGTATGCTCAGGAAGAGTTCCCAACATGCAAAAGGGGCCCACCTTTTTTCATTTTTTTTGAGGTTTTATTTTCATTGATGTGTGCTGTGAGGGTGGGAGTAATATACATGATGCTTTTAGGTCTTTACTGGTGTTTGGACCTATTAGGTCATCACAAATAATTAAATGTAAAAACGTAATGCCAATACTTTAATGTAAATACGTAAGTTGGAATGAGTTGTGTAGTTAAGTTGAAACAACAAGCATTTTAAAGTCATATCAACTTGCAGAAAGTAATTCAAAGCTAAACATGACTTGAGTTGAAATAGTAGTCCTAATCAGATTTAACTTAAAACTTTAAGCTTTTGAACTCACGTTTTTGAGTTGAAGTTGGTGAAATGTTTTACAGTTTAGTTAGACAGGCAAATAAGCCATCCAATCATTATGTTCATTCATTATCTGTAACCGCTTATCCAATTCAGGGTCGCGGTGGGAATACACCCTGGAGGGGTCACCAGTCCTTCACAAGGCAACACAGACACACACTCACTCACACCTACGGACACTTTTGAGTCGCCAATCCACCTACAAACGTGTGTTTTAGGACTGTGGGAGGAAACCGGAGCACCCGGAGGAAACCCACGCGGACACAGGGAGAACACACCACACTCCTCACAGACAGTCAACCGGAGCAGGATGTACTCATTGTGCACTTAAAACTACTTCTGAATATTGTTAAAAGTGTTGTAGAGAAACAAATAAGCCACTATCAAATATATTTTGCTTTATATTTGCAGTAAACCTTGAGAGTTTGTGCTGTCTGTGTCAAAATTCAGGTCGCTTGAAAAACAGATTCAGAAAAATCCTGCTTTAGATTGATGAACAATGTGTTTGATAGGGTCCTAAAAGGATACTTCTCTTGAAATGATGTAGTTTGAAAGTCCCAGCGTTAGTGGAAGTACCACTGATTTGACAGGTATCCTCTCTAGAACTTTCTTCTCCAGAACATTCTTAAACAGCTTCAAACCTGCTTCAGCTGCCTCTTGACTCTAGACAAGTGCACACACCTGCAGCTTCTCAACAACTTATTAAGAATATTCCTTATCCCCCTTTGTTTGTTCACTGCTTCTGGAAATCTCAGCGTCAACCTCTGTTTATGTTTCCTGATTTTTGAACACTGTCCTTGTGCTGACTCTTTTTTTAAACCTTTGTTTTTGTCTTTTTTCGTTTTGGACTTTCGCTATGGACTCTCCTATGTTTTGACCCCTACCTGACCTGTCTACTGTTTCCAGCTAAACTTTAATAACAGAACTCTGCATGTGCAGCCTGTCTTCACACATTTACTCCTTCATCACATAGTACAGTGATTCCCAAATATTTTCTGCAGTGTCATCCCCCCCCCACACACACATACTCCAAACCACACATACACACCCTTTTCTTCTTAACCCCACAGTAATATTTTTTAACATTGTAGTTCGTTCAAAACTGCAACCTCTTGTTTCACAACACCGAATCGCTTTCTGAATGGAATTATTACAAGTGACATGCATGTATTAATTTAATATCCTACTTTAGGAACCACTGACATAGCTGACGATGTAATAACAATTAAATATTTGCAGGATAAAAGTAATGTTTTGGTATAAGGCCTTATGCACATTAACATTTGTGGAATTTCATACCCCTTAGAAAGTATGGTTCTTCAAGGGTACTTCATTCAAGGGTTATTTGTATCATGAAGGGGTTCTTCATATTGATGGAGAATGTGCTTTATAGATGCTTCTATATAGCACCATTAAAGATGGGTTATATATAGCACCTTTAAAGGCTCTATATGGCACCAAAAAGGGTTCAATAGAAGAACCTCTATTGGTGCCATATATATATTTATATATATTAGGGTTGGCACTGTCCAAAAAACATACGCTAGGAAGTGGCTTGGCGACCCAAAAATGTCCGTATGTGTGAGAGTTTGAGTGAATGTGTGAGTGTGTGTCACCCTGTGAAGGACTTCTGCCCCTTCCAGGGTGTGTTCCCGCCTTGCGCCCAGTGATTCCAGCTAGGCTCCGGACCCACCGCGAGCCCTGAACTGGATAAGCGCTTACAGACAGTGAATGGATTAATATATGGGAAAGAAAGAAATAATGAATATCAGACAGAATTATATTACATTTTTGTTTACAAATTAGAATGACTAATTTCGATTGACACTGTGACAAGTGGAATTCTGATATGTAATTGCAGATGTAATCACATTGTGTATTATGTATTAATTCACTACCCTGAATCAATTAATTACTCTTTATTCAGTAGTAAATAATTGTAATTACAATGTTGATATACTGTAATACGCACACTGGGAGGTAACGTGCCACAAAGTGCTATAGTACATATTCCGAGGTTCCTAGTCCTGCTTCTCTGAGTTCTCTCAGATATCAGTAACTGGGGATATGCTCAAAGACATTTTTCAAACATTTTTTAAGTTTCATCACTGAGGCAGCAATTACAGCAGCAGTAGGTTTAATCATGCTCGTGTGCTCGATGTCAACACCGAGTCCTGTCAGAAAATAAAAACTCTTTTCTTATTCAGCTCTAGATAAGCAGGCTCCAGTGCACCAAGCTTGTTGGAAATAGAGTAAAAAAAAAAAAAACTTGCCCGTCACAAGGCAGCGACTTGCATGTTTTCCTATTTTGCCCCCCCCACAATCCCCACCCCCCCACCACCACCTCTCTCTCACTTTCTCTCTCTCTGCCTCTCCCTCCCCCCTTTTTTTCCTGAAAGCCACCCAAGAAGAGATTAATCATGAAGGGAAAACTCAACTTCACCCTCTAGCTGCAGGTCACAGTTCTTATTTCGTGTGGAATTGGCTTTCGGAAGGCAGAAGGCCTGCCCGGGGGCCAGGGACCTGATATGAGAGGAATTTGAGAATGAGGCAGAGGGGATTGATTAGCCCACTTCATATCCCCACACTCGCTAAGCACACTCCAGCTGCAATCTAACACACCGCTGAGCTGAATAGACAAGAGAAATTGGATTCCTTCCTAATATTTAACCTTCAAGTCAGCTCTAACAGCTGTTGATGGGTTGCTTTCCCAGGTAGTTACAGAGCAGACTCCTTTTTTTTGCTTTCCTTTTCCCCTAGTCTTTCTCTCTCTCTCTCTCTCTCTCTCTCTCTCTCTCTCTCTCTCTCTCTCTCTCTCTCTCTCTCTCTCTCTCTCTCTCTCTCAGTCTGTACTGCTCTGTATGTTTGGGTGAGTTATTCACTAATGGCATAGCAAAAAGCGCAATAATGACTTAGTTAGATTAGTTGAACTGCAGTTCAGCAGGTAACACGGGAGTAGATAGAATGGCCAGAATAACACACACACACACCAGGTGATGACCCTGGTTACCTCAAGCACTGTAGGGTGGCCCAGAGAGGCAAACCACAACCTCATTTGTGAGGCAAACAAAAACACAGAAAGGCAGAACAATCAGACTGAAAGAGAGAAAGTTATGTCATTAAAGCCGCACTAGGTAGTTTTTTATTATCTTATAAAATTACAGCCGCCAAAATCAGTGTGAACTTTTAGTGACCTGTAGTAGGGGGAAAAGAGCCTCTGCACTGCAGAAACTGCATTATGTAACATCCGGAGGAGTGTAGGAAACAATCAGACCTTACTCCCTTGATTTCAGGGCAGTGTTGAAAAAGTGAATTAAACTCTGCAACAGTAGGGGGAGCCCAGGAGCAAAAATATCTAATCTTACTTATTGTTCTTTTAAGGCTTTAAGATAAACCCTGGTGCCATTTGCTTTAATCGATCTGTGTTCTCTGTACAGAGCAATAAAAACATTTTTTTGACCAAAACCAGATCAAAAATTCATTACAGATTTGGCACAAAGCAAATATGAAAGACGAAAAACGCTGCCAAATTATAACAGCAGAAAATACATTAAATACATATTTGAAAGTTATTAGAGTACAGTGCCACTAAATACATCATCCTCAACCAAGATTTTTCATCCAAGGCAATAAATATTCATTCTAACAAAGTTGAAGTAATAATTAGAGGATTCAGTTGATTTAAGGTGAGCACAGTTTGAATAATCTCTATAAATAAAATGTAAAAAATGGAATAAATGGAAAGCTTTGGAGCAGCTGCACATGAGCTGACCTACAATATTAAGCCTTTACCCAAGAGTTAAATGTCTTACTGCAGCAAAAAGGGCCTAGTGCGCTTCCCCACAGAAGAAAAGTGAGGTGAACTTCGGACTCGAATGTGTTTTGTTCTCAACGTTTGTCTGCATCCCAAATGTTTTGTTGTTTTTGACTCTCTGGGCCACCATAGAGCTCCAAAAACGGCTAATAAAGTCACATTCCAGCTCATGGCTTGTTGTTGACAGATGTCAGAACAAAGGCGGCTGGAAGCAAAGCCCTTCCCACACTCTGTGTAGTGTTCCGAGTGCATCCATCCAGGCTTCCGTTCTCCAAGCGCCTTTTCTAAAGCCAAGTGAATTAGCCCAATCAGGGCCGCAATGAGAGAGGGAGCACGTTGGTGTAAGGTGGAGGAGAGGACTCCATTCACAGCCCTGGCAGGAACTTCACCGTTCTCTGAGCAGAAATAGGAGCCCTCTATTCACATGCCCATCATTGGACGAGCGCAGGCCTTTTGAATGTGTTGACAGCGGTGGCGGGAAGTAATCACCAGCCTTCATCAACTCATTAATTGAGAAAAGGGAAGAGTTTATTCCCCGGCAAGGCGTTGCTCATTTGAACGGACTAAATTGCGAACATCTTTATGATAATTTAATGCTTAGAACGGCAGAATATTAAACAGGCTTCATTAGTGCAGTCACGCATTTTACATTAACACACCTATTTCTGTTCCCTTCCTCCAGGCCTTCCCTTCCTCCAGACGCTCGCCAAATTTGGGCGCTTCCGATCCAGGGCAAGTGAAGCAAATAGCGTCGTAATATATATACTTCTTTTCTCTGATTGGAGGCTGACACAGAATCCAAAAACTTTTCTCTAAAAAAAGTTGAGAAAGCAATAGAGCAGAGCAGTCAGGCAGGGATCTATACCCAAATGTAGCTTCCCGCTCAATTCCGGTTTAGGGATTATCTGAACTCCTTTCCCCCTGCTATACCCCAATTAATCACGGCAAGTTGCTCCAGTCCTTCATGTGGATTTTTCTGCCTCTTTCCAGACATTGATTTGTGTCTTGGTGGTGTTAAAGTGAAACCACTTCCCACTATGTGCTTGTTTCCCTCTTCCCCTCAGTTGCTCTTCTCCCGTTGCAGGCCCTCGGATTACCGTCTTCCAGGAACCTTGGCTGGAGGCCGGATTTCAGAGGAGAAAACCTTCCCGTCGCCCCAGATCCAGCATCAACGGGATGAAAGGCATGAGCCAAACTTGTCCCACTGATTGAAAGCTTCTCGTCAAAGCAACAACAAAACCGAACTGTCCTCTTTTGTTGACTCTGTGCAAGATAGTTGCCCAAAGTTGTCCATTACAGAAGCACTGCTTCCATAGCTTCTGGGAATGGTTGGGGATTTTTGATGCTCTTCCTATTAAACAGCAGGAAAAATCCAAGGAAGGAACCCTTTGTTTTTCCTCCTTTTTTCACTGCATTGCCTCTTTTGAACAGCGAGGAATCTATCCGGCATAACCCGCAAATATCAACCCACCAGGGACCTGGGTGACAACTCAACATTCCTCGGAACACGTATTAATTGGGAAAAATAAATAACTAATTCCACACTTCCCCGAAGAGGGCCTTTCATCTTATAAATAGTGGCTGCACAGGCGTTTTCAGACCCCGATGCTTCCCTCCCTCCCACCCCATTCCCCCACCACTTTCAGTGCTTAAACAACACAGCTCTGGATGATATGAGTCGTCGGAGAAAGTCTCGTGGGAGCGTCCCGTTCTGTACGAGGGTCCCAACACGAAGCGCGACTGTGGCACACCTCACCTAGAAACCTCTTCCATTTACATTCCCTGTCTCTCTGCGATGTTTTCCTGAGCGGAGAAACGTGCAAATTAGCCTTCGTCACGCTTTCTCCTCCTCTTTCCCTCCCTCTTCTGTCCTGTGGCTCTGGGAGACTTGGGTTCACGCTGAGGAGAAACCTGCGCTCAAACTTTTAAGTTGTCCCCACACTTCCCCCCCTTTTTAATTACTATCCGAGTTTGCTTTCCTTTCCTGGGGGCTGATGGGCAGCAAAAAACACAGTCCTGTTTTTTTCTTTACATTGGGATCGACTCCATGCGTCTGAAGAAACAAAAACAGTGTAAAATCAAGTTCATGCTGCCCCCCTGTTGACAAAAGACAGGGGCTTTGTGAGTTTATCATACAGCTGTTTTCTCTTTGGTGGTCCCCACCTGGGGCATCTGAAGTGTTGATCAAAGATTCCTCTTCTCACTCAAGTACTGTTTATCCATAAGTTTGTAGCCTCTTCTACTAATAAGGACTGGATTTTAGGTGCAGTCATTTATTTTCACTGGCATTAGCACATATCTCCTCAGAAAAGCATCGATAAGAACAGTTGGCTGCTTCAGAGCAGCTGCATATGAACCTAAAACCACCAAGTCAAATGCCAAGCATGTGCTAGAGGGCTGTAGTGCACATTTGAGATGAGTCACCTTATATTTGTTCATGTTGAGTCATGGATAAATGCAATCAAATCCTTGCAGCAATCTTTCAGTATCTGGTATATATCTTCTTTGAAGAGTAGCACTGTAAATCTGAGAACAAACTATTTTAGCATTCTTAATTTCATATGAATAGTTTCACATAACTACAAAGTTGGGTAATAATATTGTAATTACATTTGTAAAAAGTTTAGTGGAACGTTTCACAAATTTCACATAAATAAATTTCACATAATTACAGCGTAGTAATTTTGTAATTACTTTTGTAATTACATAGTAATAGATGTACTTAGACAATTCACATACATTTCACATAATTACATATTTTGGTAGTGACACTGTAATTCCACTTGTAATTAAATAGTAATATGTTTATCGAACATTTAAGTATATTATTGAGTAAAGGACTCTGTTTTTCCAGTTCAGCGGTTTATATTTAGTCACTGTGCCACTCTCTGATTGGACACTCAAACTGTCTTTCTATTTATTCCTAAAGAATCATGTGTTGATACGGTTTGGACATTTAAAGAAGTTCTACTGAAGTTCTAAAAGTCATAAGCAGGTCAAGGTGTTTTGTCAACTACACTGCTGTATTTAGTTTGCCTTATTCAAGGCACTTATTCAAGGATGGATTTCACATATTCTACCCATTGCTGCCTGTTGACAAGATCTTTCCAACAATACTATTCATAACTTCCAGGTCAAACAATGCCCCCCAAACCTGGTTGTGAGATTCTGACAGAGTTCCCCACACTGCAACCCTTTAAACATCCTCACTCTCTCTCTCCATGTGTCTGTCCAATGCCGTTCGCCCTCTATCTGGCACATTGCCTGCTATCTCTCCCTCCAGCACCATCCCTCACCCTCCCCTGTGTAACCGCCTACACCAATCACCTCTCTCTCTCTCTCTCTCTCTCTCTGTGTGTGTGTGTGTCTCTCGCTCTCTCATCCTCTTTTTTTTACAATTTTCTAATTAAATATAATTTCGAAGCTCTTTAAAATCCGACCTCATCCAAACACACAATCTAATTTTTCATTTGCTTTTGTACATGATATAAGACATCAACTCAATAAATTATTAAATTACTTTTCCCATTCATTTCCAGCTATCTATAATTGATCTCTTCAGTTGAAATTTCTGTTGTTCCTCTCGGCCCGGGCTGTAGAGGGCCTGCGTGACACCGCTGGGGGAAGGCCAAGCAGTCTGTGTGCGTGTCTGTGTGTGTGTATGTGTGTGTGTGTGTGTGTGTGTGTGTGTGTGTGTGTGTGTATGGACACCACCCCCCACCACCACCTCCACTCACCCACCTTTTAAAGGAGGGGGCTTTTCCAATGCCCTCCAGGCCTCCCACATTGACATGCAGGTGTATTTCTGGCCAATCGCTCTGATAAGAGAGCGCCTCAGACAGCGATGTGGGAGGATAGTCCCTCAGAGACCACCTTAAGCCCACTGCACCCTACAAATGGTGCAGATCATTTCGTAATTACATTAAACAACTGTTTAGTTTCACATCTAACATTGACATGTATGCCATTTTGACAGGCACTAAATATGTAGATGCATATTTAGTTTTGCTCTCACAAACTTGAGGGCAGTGGTCCTTATCCAAGCAGTGTGTAGAAGACGGTGGTGTTATCCACTATGCTATACCAAATAGTACTGACTGATAAGGCTGAGGTTTGTTCCCTTTTCAGAAGCTATACTTAGTCAAATGATCCAGTCCACCATATGGAAAAAGAGCTATATTCTAGTAGCTCGAGTCCACACAGCATTGTACTGCAGTTAAATTCTAGTGCCTCCAGTCCACCTTAAATGCAGCATCTGTTATATTCCACAGTTTACTGGAATACAACTTGCTTAATTTAAGGTGTAAAGGCAAAATGGAATAAGGAGTCCACACAGCATACTGTGTGTTGTTGTATGGTGCTATGAACTCTGGGAGCTGAAGTCCATTCAAGGCATAAGTTACCCTTCACTGTCACTGCTGGACTAATAATAGCGCAACAACCAAAATATCCAGTCAATGTCCAATGTCCACTGATGAAAGACAAGAGGACAACCAACACAAACTCTGCAGCAACAGATGAGCTACTGTGTCTGACTCTACAGGTAGACCTGCAATGTAAGAGTGGACAGTGAGTGAACACAGTGTGTATAAACTGTAGCATTACTGCTGTATCTGATCTATCTAAAATGCTGGTTCTTCAAGGGTTCTTAGGTAAAATAAATAATTATACACTGAAACGTGAATACATGAAATGCCTTTTGCATTATTATAGGTTTTTTGCATCATGAAAGGTTCAGATTGAATGTGCTATAGATGGTTCTATACAGCACCAGAAACAGTTAATTTAATGTTACGGTGTCAAGCTTGATGTGAGGCTTGATGTCAAGATGTCTCCATCAATATGAAGAACGCTTGCAAAGAACCTAATGTTCTTCAATAGACCTTTTCCACCAAAGGAAATCTGGTTCCTGGACTGGTTCCCCCCGGGCTTTTAAAAACCTTGGTGCTTTTCAGTGAACCAGCCTGCATTTACATCAGTTTTAGTGGAACTGAAGATATGTCACAGAATACAGCATCAACAGAGGGAGTAAACAGTGGCACAGTGGCAGTAAACAGAAGTAAGAATGTGGCGGACTGTATAGATGACCTGCACATTTGTGCTGTTGTTACAGACGGTTGTTTTTATTAAAAAGGCCATGAATCAACTTTTGGCAAAAAGAAGACTACACAGCACGCTCCTCATGGGTGTCACCATTGCTCCTGTACAACTAGACACTAACCCTAACTTACTACTCTTTGATTCCGGCTGTGAACAAACTTTTCGGATTCCGGAACCTATTTTTGTTGGTGGAAATGCACCAAACAGTTCAAAATTATGATCGCGAACCAGAACAGAGCCCGTTCCATGTTGGTGGAAAAGCACTATAAGTGTTCAGGTTTCTATACTGAACCATTTTCTTTAATAAAGAACCCTTATAGAACCATCATTTTTAAGAGTGTAGATTAATTTTATGTTAGTAATCATGTTTGGAGTGAGTGTGAATAATCTCTTACCTTGTACAACATTTAAAAGATTTATAAATTGAGTGATTCTTAAAAAATATATGTAATTACAAAAACATAAAATGTAATTCTTTCCTTTTAAGTGATGGCAAAGCTTATATCTATTCGTAAACAAGATGCAAACTCTAATCCTAACCCTACCACCTGGCCCTAACCCTAATCCAAACACTAACCCTGATCTTCACCTCAAGCCTAACCCTGTCACTGGAACTAATTGGATTACTAGCCCTCATCCTGATACTAGTCTTAATTCTAATTCTACTCTGGTTGTTATCCTTAATTCTCAACCTAAGCGAATAACCCTATAACCCTGGTGTGAACCTTAAGCCTAACCCAAACCCTGGTGCTAATCTTAATCCTAACCCAAACTCTGGGGCAGCTATGAAGCCTAGCCCTAAGGCTAACTGTGACCATAAAACTAACCGTATTATTACTATGTCTCAAACTACCCCAAAGCTAATCTTAATCCTAACACTAATATCACTAGGCTGTAAACAGTCTGAGAGTGAGAGTGACTGTGTTTTAGATTGGATATAAATGAATGCATTATATAAAGGAGTATCAGATGCTGCTTTGTGATTTGAGGCTAGTGCTCCACGTCTGAACTCTCCACCTTCTTCTTCTTCTTCTTTTGAGCACATTATTATTGCTCTCCTGGAGGCATGACTAAAGCTCGTACGCATGTTTGCTATTCTGCATTCGCCATTAAACCTATGAAGTGTCTTTTAAATTACGTATAATTTGGAGACGAGTAGACCTTTCCTGGGTAGGCCTCGTTGAGTGTTCATTGTGTAGAAATGAACATTATTGTGAAGTGAAAAAAAAAAAAGGGGGGGGGCAAAGCAGCAAATGGAGGTCCACACACACACACACACACACACACACAAACAGCCCTGTTGCTGCAAAGTCGAGACCTTGAGTGCTTGAATGCAGTGTGTGACTATAATGAAAAGTATATTATAAAATAATCACTGCATTTGTGAACAAGAGTGAGGGGAATTAAGCTCTGCCCTGATCCCCTCTGCTTTTCAGCCTCTTGCTCTGAACAGCTGAGGAGCAGAGGAGAGAATTACAATACATCTCTGTGTGTGTGTGTGTATGTGTGTGTGTGAGAGAGAGAATAGAGAGAGGGAGAGAAAAAGAGAGAAAAAACCCAACAGTTTCAGTAAATTGGGGCGTAATTAAATGCTTACAAAATTCCATGCTTAGCTCATTTTGAAATCAAGTGCTTCTTTGAGGCAATTTCCTTTCTTTAATTACAATTTCCTGTCTGCTTTGACATTTACAATGCAATCTTCAGGGAGGACATGGCTGTGATTTATTATTCGCGCCTCCCTCCCACTGTCAGTCGGCAGAAATGAGTTTATAAAATAAGAGCTCAAAATGATTATGGCCTTTGACCAATAAAGCTGGCTCATTATTGCAGGCCACAGAAAAGATTAACATTTCTGACAACCCCTGCACACACACCCTCCCCCCACAATTCCAAAAAATGAAGGAGATCAGGAGGAGGGAAAGAAAAGAGATTGTTTCAATTCCCGTCAAATGAAAGGGCCGTTCCAGTTCAAAAAACGGCAAAAGAAAAGGAAATTATCTTCTCACAGTGATCTGGAGAAAACACAGACAAAAAAAAAGTTAGTGCCCCCCCAACACCCTTTTCAAGCTGTCTTAAGCTTTGTGGACACTCTGAATGGCACGTGCTAGCCATGTTAGAAAGTAGTCATTTTTCTTATTGCTGGGGTATTGAGAAAACTTAGCAGCAAGGCAAGAACCAATCAGATTTCATTGTTCATCCAATATTTGACCAACACAAAATCAAGACAATTAAATATACACCACTCAGACATAACATGCTGATCATCTCCTTGATTCTACATTCACTGTCCAGGTTCACAGCGCCACCAATCATACAGGGGCACTTTGTAGTCATATAATAACAGACTATAGTTTATCTGTTGCTCGAGTAGCTCTGCTGTGTCTGATCCACTCATTCCAGCACAACACACACTAACAGGGCACTACATCAGAGTCATTGCAGTGCTGGGAATGATCCACCATCCAACTAATTCCTGCTCTGTGGTGGTCCTGTAGGCGTCCAGAGCATTGAAGAAAAGTGTAAAGCATGCAAAAGTGTGCAGAGCAACATGTGGACTACACTCTGTAATGGAAGAGCTACAAAGTGCACTTGTATGGTCAGTGGAGCTGAGAGAATGAACATGAACATGAACCAAACATAAACCTTTTGTAATATAAACACAAAATTATTGAGACATATAACAGTTATTGAGACATGGTGTACGTTCAATAGAAAAAGGCAGAAGTAATATAACCCTTGAGGTTTTTACATTCATTGCTCATCCAATCACATCATGCTGTAGTGAAAAGTCTCTCTGAGAATGGCATGTTTCCACTGCAAGGTCCCTACTCTGCTTAGGCTTTATTGCTTTTCCATTAGGAAAATTGGGTACCTGGCACCTGAAACTGTACTTTTTAGAACCTGCTCACTTGTGGTTCCAAGTAACCAAGTAGGGACTAAACATGATGTGTAAACCTTGCAGAGTGATGATTGGCCAGAGAGACTTGTCAATCATGACAAATTGCTGACAACCAGCACAAACTAGGTGTTTGTAAGTTAAACAAACTAGAGTAGCAACCACATTTGTTTTATCCAACTCAGAACCACAGCTTATAATAGTACGCCATGGTCTTCTGAAGAAGGATAAACTCTCCTTGTATTTGTTGATGATGAAAGACACCAGCGGAGCTGGGTAGTGCAACGACCGGTCTAAACTGGATTGCAGAGCTCTGTTCCGTCACAGAAAGCAACATAAACATGCCAATGCACAATGAGCAAACAATGCTTAACGTTACCTTCAGTTTTTGTGGTTTTCAAAAGCCCACGATTGCTGTTAATGATGGCCTTTTGTGACATCACTGGCTAAATTTGGGGCTGGGGTTATGCTAGTGGAAAAGTTACCAGGGACCATGGACAAAGAAAGTGAGTTGAGTTGAGAAGAGTAGGTCATTTGCAGTGAAAAAAATAGTTTTGTAGTTTCGCTGAGTAAATTTATGCGAACCCAGCAAGTATTACAGTACTATTTCTAATGTATTGTCAGGTTTAGGGTGAAAACAAAAAGGTTAAATTCTTGACACACTCAACAGAAACTTGCCCACACAGGAACTGTTTTTCCTCCATGGGGCCTATAGCCAATGGAATTCTTCCATTGGTTAGGACTTCAGGAGCTGAACAGAAGACTTATTGTTTTAGATTAACTATCAATATAATTAGAATACCAGTGGAAATGTTACAGGGGCCATGGATCAAAAAAACGAGTAGGGCTGAGTGGACAAGAGCCATTAGTTACCTCTGGCACATAGCTTAACTGGAGGTCGCTCTTGACAAGAAAGTCTGTATTTAATTGGTTGCCTAATGCTTAATACAATAGAAATCTGAGCTGGCATTATGTGGGGTTAGGGGGCAGTACTGCGTAGCAAGGCAATGAGTGTCATCTGCTCTCATCGCCAGTGAGACTAAAGGAGAGCTTGTGGGAACAAAGCATCTTCCAGTCCCCAAGGAGCCATTTCACTTGAACAAATATTTACCATAGGTCAAGCCTTCAGACAAGACCTTTTGTATGAGATGGTGTCAGCAGTGTACTTGCAGAAAAGCCTAGAATCAATAGAAGAGTAACATCTCAATGGTGGTCTTAAAGTCAACAAAAAATAGAGGTTCGTATGTTAGCACCCTGTCTCACTATAGCACTTTTGGCATAGATGCATCTGTTTGCATAGAATTTTCTATGAAGTAGTGTTAATTCCAGTCAGTCTTCATAATCTATTCTTAGAAAACTGTGGAAGTAAAACCTTAGGAGTTAGGACTCTTTAAAAACCCCAGAATTTCATATTTAATTTAGTTGAGTAAATATATACGAACCCAGCAAGCATTACATGACTTTTCCTATATTTTATTGTCAAGTCTAGAGTGGAAAAAAAGGGGTTAAGTTCTTAATACACTCAACAGAAACATGTTCCATTCAGAATTTATTTTTCCTCCATGTGAACTACAGTCAATGGAATTCTCCCATTGAGTAGGACTTCAGCAGCTGAACAGAAGGCCTATTGTTTAAATTAACTACCAACATAATTAGAAACTGACTGTAGATCCACACAGTTACTTTATAATGTACAATGTCTAAGACCACTTTCAGAAGACAAACGGTTACTCCAGAAGGTTTTGGGTTTAGCCATTTATATTCATTATATTACTGGAATTCTGGGAAGCTGCTTTGTGACAGCATCAGTTGTAAAAAGTGCTATACAAATAAATTTGATTTGTTTTTATTTGAAAGGAAAACAGCTGAGGCAGCTTTATGCCAGCCGTTGCTAAAACTGTTACATGCTAAATTAGCATAAAACATAAGCTTAAACACACTATGGAAATATAGAATTTCTTTTACTGGCTCTTTAAAAGTCTGTGTTTAATCTGGGATGACCAAACAATGGTTCCTCAAACACCATTAGCTTTGTGCTAACACACACCTAGAATCCTAGTAAGGCACTAGTAGAAATTATCATAGAGGCTGGTTTTAGACATTGCCTTGGTTTCTTCTATAAGAAGAGCATTAATGGACTGTTTGCCCACATTTGTTACAGGAAAAGCTTTAAATTAGCTATAGAAACATTGCTGTCAGGATTTGATAGCATTTAACCATGAGATTATTCTGGACCACAAAAGCAATTCCACTTAATTTCAAACACACTCTATTGCCAAACGTATGAACTTGAGTGACATCCCATTCTTAATCCATAGGGTTTAGTATGATATCTGGCCACCTTTGTAGCTATAAAAGCTTCAACTTCTATCTGAAGGCTTTCCACATGCTTTAGGAGTGTTAATGGGAATTTTTGACCATTCTTCGAGAAGCACATTTGTTGGTCACCCCAAAAGTGTTTAATTGGGTTGAGGTCAGGACTGGGTTCCTTTCACTGGAATTAAGGGGATGAGCCCAACTCTTGAAAAACAAAGTCACACCATAATCCACCTCTCTACCAAACTTTACACTTGGCACAATGCAGTCAGTCGTTATCCTTGCAACCGCCAAAACCCAGACTCGTCCATCAGACCGCCAGACGGATAAGCCTGATTTGTTACTCCAGAAAACATGTCTCCACTGCTGTAAAGCAAGTGATGTAATGCTTGGATGCAGTGCTCGGTCATGGAAACCCATTCTATGAAGCTCTCTACTCACTGTTCTTGAACTAATCTGAAGGCTACATGAAGTTTGCAGATCTGTAGCAATTGACTCTGCAGAATGTTGGCAACCTCTGCACAATATGTGCCTCAGCATCAGATGGCCCCGCTCTGTCATATTGCATGGCCTACCACTTCGTTGCTGAGGTGCTTTCGTTCCCAATCACTTCCACTTTGTTATAATACCACTGACATTTGACTGTGGGATATTTAGTAGCGAGGATATTTCATGACTGGACTTGTACAAGTGGCATCTTATCACAGTACCATGATGGAATTCACTGAGCTCCTGAGAGTGACACATTCTTCCACAAATGTTTGTAGAAGCAGTCTGCATGCCTAGGTGCATGTGGGCAGAGTGATTTTAAGCCATTCTTCTTGCAGGATAGTGGCCAGGTCTCTACGTGATGCTGGTGGAGGAAAAGGTTTCCTGACTCGCTCCTCCAAAACACCCCAAAGTGGCTCAATAATATTTAGATCGGGTGACTGTGCAGGCCATGGGAGATGTTCAACTTCACTTTCATGTTCATCAAACCAATCTTTCACCAGTCTTGCTGTGTGTATTGGTGCATTGTCATCCTGATACACGGCACCGCCTTCAGGATACAATGTTTGAACCATTGGATGCACATGGTCTTCCAGAATGGTTCAGTAGTCCTTGGCAGTGATACGCCCATCTAGCACAAGTATTGGGCCAAGGGAATGCCATGATATGGCAGCCCAAACCATCACTGATCCACCCCCATGCTTCACTCTGGGCATGCAACAGTCTGGGTGGTACGCTTCTTTTGGGGCTTCTCCACACCGTAACTCTCTCGGATGTGGGGAAAACAGTAAAGGTGGACTCATCAGAGAACAATACATGTTTCACATTGTCCACAACCCAAGATTTGCGCTCCTTGCACCATTGAAACCAATGTTTGGCATTGGCATGAATGACCAAAGGTTTGACTACAGCAGCCCAGCCGTGTATATTGACCCTGTGGAGCTCCTGACGGACAGTTCTGGTGGAAACAGGAGAGTTGAGGTGCACATTTAATTCTGCCGTGATTTGGGCAGGTGTGTTTTTTTTTTTTGGATAAAATCTGGGTCAGCACCCGAACATCCCTTTCAGACAGCTTCCTCTTGTGTCCATAGTTAATCCTGTTGGATGTGTTTCGTCATTCTTGGTGGTACGCTGACATTACCCTGGATACCGTGGCTCTTGATACATCACAAAGACTTGCTGTCTTGGTCACAGATGCACCAGCAAGACGTGCACCAACATTTTATCCTCTTTTGAACTCTGGTATATCACCCATAATGTTGTGTGCGTTGCAATATTTTGAGCAAAACTGTGCTCTTACCCTCTGCTAATTGAACCTTCACACTCTGCTCTTACTGGTGCATTGTGCAATTAATGAAGATTGGCCACCAGGCTGGTCCAGTTTAGCCATTAAACCTCCCACACTAAAATGACAGGTGTTTCAGTTTCATTGTCCAACCCCTGTATATTCCATACCTTTGCCAAAAGTTAAGACGGTTCTAGGGTCTTAATGAAACGTCTGTGAAATGCTTTGGCCAAAATACCATAAGGATCAAATAACACAGCACCAGTCTCCCCTTGTCTAAACAGCCCTATTCGGAACAACCAGTTTCAAAGCCTGTTCCTTTAAATGAGAATGAGCACCTGCTCAGTTCAGTGCTAGAGTGATGAATACATAACCATTTTCACTTTGTTTTCTTTCTTCTCAGTTCTATTTTCCAATATATTTTATAAGATTTTTACCTGTTTCCAAATTTACTGAAAGAACTCTGTGGAAAGTGCTTTTTTGATGATAGCAAAAAATTAGCGGTTTTCCAGTAAAAACCAACCCCCCCCCCCCCCCCCCCAGGGAATTAAAAAGCTAATTGCTAGATCTAAAAATGTACAGACATTATAAGTGATTGCTTAGAAAAATATATATATATTTTATAAAATATATATATATTTTATAAAATATATATTATATACATTTATAATTTAAATTTCATATTTGATTTACTTCATAAATATACTGAGATCTCATTATAATTGGAGAGTCTCAGACAAGGAGGTGGGGCAATCTTAAAACATGTGCACTCTACATAAGATGCAGCACAAAATCAGAAGTTCTTGTTGTATTTCCTATTTCCCAACTACAGCAGACAGCAGTGACCTTTGATCCTAGAATGAATGTGTTAATGCATTTAAAAAGTGTTTCTTCCCCCTAATATCTCAATTAAAATGTATTGTTAGCTGTTCAGGTATCAACATCCCTGTGCAAAATTTATCCATGGTGAGCCTTGCTTTTTTATTGTTATTCAATGTTATTTGAGCAATCTTTGTCATGTGTCCAACTCACTCAAAGCAAATGACCAAACTGAGAGGAAGGCAATTGCTGGACAAGCTCTCATGAGGTACTTCCCTGCGATCCCTTCTTTGTCAATGGATCATGTTTTAACACCACTCTCGATCCATCACCAAGCTAAGAGTCATATCAATACTCGGCCATTTTCCCATTTGTGGGAAGATGAGTAGATCAATTCATTTAAAGCGAGTCAGGGCCAGACATCCGTTTGAGAGATTAGAACATATATTGGCTGCTTGTCTGATGGAAGGCAGAGGGTCCATTAAGTCAATGGAATCCTTAATCAATGGGCAAACTTCAAGTAGCTTTCTGAAAGTGGGCCGGGATGCTGTTATAGGTCCGTACACTCCGCACGGCTAAACATAGCAGCTCTTAAACAACGCACAATGTCTTTAGAATGGACGCACTGCATTAGCTTTGAGGACTATTCACCTCTGCTGCATAGCAACTAAATATGGCCTTCCAAATCTAACAAGGCCAATGGACTTTGCTATTCCATAAAACACAATTCAAAAAGAAGCCTAGTTTTGTCGGAGCGCCATAAGCCATACAGCCATTGTCACAGAGTTATTTCTGGCATTTTAAAAACAGGAAATGCCCAAAATACATACTCTTGCCATTGGAAGTTCTGGAGAAGCTTTGGTGCTTCATATCAATGTCTTTGTTTACATGAGGTTTTTATTATATGATTGTGTTTTACAGAAAATATGGAAGGCATATTAAAATAAAAACTAGATGATCTACCACCAAAGAACAAAGAAGACCAAGAACATTTTGTTGATTTTAAGAATTACAATTATTTATTTAAAGCATGTGAAGTTTAAGGAGGCGTAGCTATGTGGAGATTTATAAACACACTAACACAACAAAATTTCACTTCCCTTCACACTCACATGAATTAAGACAAATTGAGTAGTCCTCCTCTCACTGTGAGATATACTACGTGTGTAAATGTACTGTGTTGCTGAGCTTGTGAACTAACTATGTGAATGGTGTCGCGCCAAACACAGCCCCAGAAACACACACAAACAGAGCATGTTCCTGTATTATTTCCTATTATTCAGCCATGATTTACGCTGAAGAACATACTCTTCTTTGGTTCCAGCTGGGAACAAATTTTTCTGTTGCGCCAACCAGTTTATGTCAGTGGAAACGTACTGAAGGGTTCCAAATTTTGTTCCCAAACCAGAATGTGAAATATGGCTGAACAAACAGTTCCTACTCGCACGTTTCAACATTAGCAGTAAGTTAGTCAGTCAGTCAGTCAGTAAGAGAAAATGCCTCCTCTGGGCTGGCAAAAAAAAAAAAACTTTGGTGAAGCAGATCTTGCTTGAAAAAACATCATGTTTATAAATGGTTCCATCAATAATTCAGGTCAGCTACAGGGCACAAGGGCACGCCAGCCATGCCCTTGCTGAAGGAGGAGACAGTTTCTTCACTCCTTTGCCCACTTTTTTGAACTATTGGACCATGCAGTGGAAAAGAGGCTAAAGTCATACACAGTTCTTATAGAGAAACAGTGGAATAGAAACATGGCACTCAATACTTGACACCAATCTCATACTACAAGGACAACCATTGGCTCATGAGCTGCTGAATACTCTCTTTGTGAAACATCCTCATGTTTCACCAAACAAATTGGCCACTCATTTCCACTATTGTCTAGTGTGTAGTATACTTAGCAGAAAAAAAATCCATACTTATAGTTTAAATTGTGGTCACTTTAAATTATTTTCTCTTTAAATTATTTTCAGCACTGTGAATGTGCTGCCTGGCTTTCCTTTCTGATTGTAGTGCTTTGTTTTTGATGCACATTTAAATTGGTGGCGGGTGGGAGACATAGGAAACGCCTGCCAATCTCTAAGACAAGCCCTCCTCATCATACGCCAGCTGACCGCTTGAAGGTCATGCTCTTGAAAGCCATTCAAAACAAAATATCAACTTTCATATCTCTGCCCATTAGAAATAATGACCACAAACGGAAGCCAATCGGCAGACTGCGTGCGAATAACACAATTACGCGCAAATCCCCCGCCGCTGAAGCACCTCTCATGGCACACTTGGATCCAGATAGGACTGCTCCTCCTGATGATTCTTGAGGGTTTCGCGTGTGTCCACCTGAACAGTTGTTTGCGTTTGGGGTGTGTAGGAAGGGAACAGGCCTGCCGTTCGCTGATTGATCGTTAAGTGTCGTCCAGGAGCCCATCACTGGACTCCCACTTAACAACCTCCTCCCGCACAAAGCAATCAGTGCCTGTTACTAAGAGTCCCGTGGGGAGCGGCCCTGGAGGATCGATCTCCAGCCGAGCTCCAGCAGGACACCACACTGGACAACTCCAGCCCAGAGCCAAGGTTTTACAGTGGACAAACAGCCCCTAGACATCCTGACACTCTTATGTTTACATGCAGAAGTCCTTATCTACAGTGATTTACAATGTAATTGAATCATGTTACAGATCAATGGTAGTGGTGGTGGTGTTTTGGTGTGTATTTTATGCTGGTATGAGTGGATCAGACACAGCAGTGCTGCTCGATTTTTTAAACATAGTGTCTCTCACTGCCCACACTGTTACACACTCCTCCACTTTGTAGATGTAAAATCAGAGACAGTATATTATATATATATATATATATATATATATATATATATATATATATATATATATATATATATATATATATATAACACTACTGTCCTAGCACAAAAAGAAGACAGAACGGATCACATAAACAGTTCTCTGTGGTAGCTGGGTGAAGCCTTCAATCCCTGACAGACTGTGGCAGAATCTAATGGAGGGTCCTGTAGCCATTTCAGATTCAAATTGATTCCCGGATACCTGCCCGGCTCATAAAACCCATTTTCAATTGGATAAAACAGTGGCACAACATCGCAGATCAGCTATTTTTCCTTTCTGTCTCATCTCCTCAGCTTATGGGAAGATACAGCGAGGAATATGGGGTGAAATTGTGGTCAGCGTGCCGCAAACGCCCGCACCAGCGCTCTATACACAAGAGCAGCGTGCTATCATTCAGATGGATTAGCAAGTCCTGAAATAGGACAGAGATGGAAGGTTAAACTCTTCTCATTATCCTTTCTTTTACTTTACATTCTACCAGCAATCCTATTACCGAGAGCTGTACCAATGGCTGGCTCGACACAACAAAGCAAACACTCCTTTTCTCTTCCTCTACACAGCAGCAACTACTCTCTAAAAAAAGAATGGAGACAAATGGAACCAGAAAGCATTCTTTGGAGTGGTGCCATACAAGCAGCGTGTCCCTCGAGAATCAAATGAAATGGCTCATGGTTGCTTTGGCAGACTTCAACTGGTCGCAGGCAGACTGTAAGTTTGATAGGACTGTGATCATGCACACCTGCTCAACACTCCTTCTCAAATGAAGGGGATTAATAGTGGGCTGCTGTAGTGACTGCTTATAGTCTTCTTGGAAGTGTTAACAATGAGCTGTGGAACATTTCTCTAAGAATTGATGGCAGTCTACCACCAGAGGTCAGATATTGTTGGATGATCTGTCCTTGATCACAATCCCCATTCTAACTTACCCCAAAGTTTGGGGTGAATTTCACCCTTTTGGTGATCAGTAATATACCTGTACCATATCTTATTTGTTTGCAAGTGCATTGACCAGGTGCCAGTCCATCACAGGGCCTCACACACTCACTCATTCACCCAAACAATGGGTGAATTATGAGCAATTATACACAGTCAATTTATCTACCAATATGTGTTTGATAAACCAGTATGGATTGTGGATTGTGAAGAAACCAGCACCCAGAGGAAACTCATGCAAGCACAGGGAGAACTCACAGACAATGACATGAATTTTGACATGAGTCAAAACCCAGAACCCCAGAACCCTGAAGCTGTGGCAGTGACATAACTGTGTGTACCACTGTGCGATCCTTTTCCAGTTTGTTAAGCACAGCAAAACAATAAAAAATAAATAAAAATTCTTTACCAAATTATATACATTAATGTACATTTATTGTAGCTATATAAATACATTTTACTAAAATACCATTCCCAACATTCATACAACGTACATGACATATAGCTTGCCTTTCAAGGATGTATATATTAATTTCTGACACCTACACAGCATGAGAAATCAAAACTGCAGTTCTCTCTGGTCTTAAAAGTGTCTTTTAAGGTGGAACATTATGTTTGAGGAGAAAAACAAGGTGGCTGAAGTTGAACTTGTCCATAAGTTTTATTTTACTCTTTGAATTACCACAGAAACATGTTTGTAACTTGAGTTGTTTAGGTTTGTAGCACTTTCAGTCTGTGTTTACTTACATGCCGTTAGTGGTCTCCTGATTTTAGGGTCTGTTCCTACTTAAATAATCTGAAACAGCAAAAATAAGTCAATATTACCCATCTATGGAGCAGGAATAACACAATATCTTCTTATTTTATTCATGATTTTTAATGTTTTTGAGGTCTCTGCCATGGAAGCCTAGCATGTCTGACTGAGACACTTTGTTTTTTAATGGTTTACTGATTTTGTAAACACATTACACTGGTTTCCAGAATGCAAACAGACCGGGGAGCTAGCAAATGGTGAGGGAACATCTGAATTTTATTAAAAAAAAGGTGTTTTATGATTAAAACAATGAACATCACATTTTCATCACATTCCCTGACCTTTCTCCCTACCATAAACTTAACATAACCATAACCCCAACTAAAGGGTGGCATGGTGGTGCAGCAGGTAGTGTCGCAGTCAAGGACCTGGAGGTTGTGGGTTCGATTCCCGCTCCAGGTAACTGTCTGTGAGGAGTTTGGTGTGTTGGTGACTCAAAGTGACCGTAGGTGTGAGTGTGTGAGTGTGTGTGATGTCCTGTGAAGGACTGGCGCCCCTGGTGTATTCCTGCCTTGCGCCCATTGATTCTCGGTAGGCTCTGGACCCACTGCGACCCTGAACTGGATAAGTGGTTATAGATAATGAATGAATAACCCTAACTATAACCCATGCCCTAGTAGTTTCCTGTCTCCTGAAGTTACATAGTACAGTTTCTGCAGTGCTGAGCCCAGAGTAGCAAAGCCAAAGACTCTATACTCTCTAGTACATGTCAGTGACATGTCACAGTGTTGAAGCTTTAAATGAGAATAAGCCACAGCTCAGTTCAGCGCAAGAGCCCAGCAGTGAGGAGCAGAAGGTCTAGATTTGACCTCTTTTTGCATCATGTTTTCACTCTTTCCCATTCTTGATTTTGTTTTGCTCCATTTAACCTCATTCTCACATAAACATGGGTCTAGCGCTTGATTGCAGATACTCAGGAGACAGAAAAGACTAGGGACAATGCAGAAGCATATGCACTCTACGTAATAGGAAGTTCAAAATCAGAAGAACTCATTTTATCCCATTTTTCTGACTTGGGCCAACCATAAGAAACAGACCATGCTGAGTTATTTCACAGTTTGTGGGCTGGTAGGCACTCTAAATACACACATTAATGTGCACATACACTGAATTTTTTCATAATATGTCCCCTTTAAAAGATATTCCTAGAGTGATACATCTAAGTCATGAACCATTCAGGAAGCTTTTATGCGTGTAGTAGTAGCCTAGTGTTCACAAAAAACCCAACTCTATTCAAACTGCTTCCATTTGCCATCTCGACCAAGTAGGACTGCAGCGAATTCAGAAAACAGTGGCACTAATGACGATGGCGATCATAATAGCAATAATCTCCTAAACGAGCACGCGGACGAAAATCGCGTTCATCCCATTAATGTCCTCTCACTGCTTCTCTTGGATATCACCAGCTGTTCCCCACTCTGTCGGCCCGTTCTTCAAGTAAGAGAGAGTGGGGGGAAAAAGGGGTGCAACCTAGATGAGAATTTTGTGCTTCACTGGCTATTGAAAGATGAGGCAATAAACTGCTAAACTTGAGTAATCACACTCTCCCCAAGGAATGCCTTAAATGGGGATGGTCAAAAACCTTGAAATTTGAGCCGCTCGCACGCGGCCCCTGCTGCAGCTTTTGATGAGATTCATTATTGTAGGGGAGCTGAATACAAGTGTCTTCTGATTACAGGGTCCCTCCATTAAAAGTTCCCACCAGTGTGCATTTCCACGGCGGAACGTCAATGGGATTAAAATCTCAATTCAGGCCCAGTCAATTCTCCAGTAACAAGATTTCATTAAATGCAGGCAGGGAGGCAAATGGACTCGAAAGCACTGAAACAGCTGGCGTATAAATTATAGAAATGTGCTCTCTGCTAACTGAACACACCTTCGGCTTGCAGACACATTATTATTTAATGTTCAGAGGAGCTGATTTTATGTAAATTGGAGTCTTCCTTTCTCTCTCTCGAGCGCCCTTCTCGGTGCCAGGTACTCTGAAACCAGGCGCGGGGAAAGATTATGCAAACCAATTAACATATGAAAATAACGTATTAATATACTGTCTGTGAACTGTATCCAATCAGTTCCCTTTCACTGGCGTGTGTACAAAACAATTAAAATTAAATTTATACCGCTTCTTCTCTTAACGTATTCCGCCTGGCAGAATGAAATCAGCCGGCAAGCGCTGACAAAAGTTTTACAGGGCTGCGTTCTTCCCTTAAAGGCACACCGACTTTTTTTTTTCACCCCGCAATATTTACGCAGGGCCTATTGCTAATAAATTCCTGCCTTTTGTTTGACCCTAATGGCGCGTGTGTGCCGGAAACAAAGGCGTGAAATCTATACTGGTGCCCAGGTACTAATGAACAACGTGCATTATGCTGGCCACTAATTACAGGCCTTCCATAAATAAAACAGGAGACAATCAATTAGCTGAGAACTCGTCTTTGTTAGTCATGGGCAGCGGGTTGCTGTGAGCTCGGCAGCACCGCAGGCTCTTCAGGGTGCAATTTGGAAATGGGCAAGAGGAGTTCAGATAAATCACATTTCGAATGTTGCTACTAAAAGCTCTTCAGGCAATCCGCTTTGACTCACTGGGATTACAAGTAAATTAATACCTATGCAATTTTCCGACCGCCAGCACCGAAATATTAATGCGGAGAGACCCAAATGTCTTTCTCCATGAGCAAGTCCTAGACAAAGAGGAGTGAGAGAGAGAAAAAAAACCTCAATGTGTCATTATCGCAGCCTTTTAGAGGAGCTCTGCTAAAACTCCCCCCACCCCCCCCCCCCCCCCCCTCCCCGGCCAGAGGGCCTCTCTCTCATGACGTTGTGGACATTGGTGGACTGACGTGTGGAGTATGATGTTGGCCAGGCCTGCTTGTCTCCATTAACACCAAATCTCAGAGATTCGAAGCAAATGATAAGAACATTATGCATCCTATGGGCCAGGCCTTGCTAGCTTGATGCATAATTTGAGCATTAATGCAATTTACATTTTAACGCAGACCCCGGAGTAAACTGATTAGTCGATGGTTATCTGCTAATGCGACAGTGACAGGAGACTAGGCAGTATTATGTTCAACCAAAGCTGTGCTGGACAACAGCAACCACAGCCAATCTGTAGGCTTTGGACACCTTAAAAACAAGGCTAGTAGAGACCCTAAGTCTAGGGCTACGTCCCAATTGTGTACTACACGATATATCGTACTATGTTCTGAACTTAATAGTATGACTTTGATAGGTTAGAGCACATACTGCATTCTTTCTAACTAACAGAAATTGACTAATTGTTGCTATGAAAACACACATCATGCCAAACTGCATAGCTGTCATTTTGTTTCAAAGACTGAAACTCAAATATCTCCCCCCACAGCACGTAGTGCACAATGTATGTCATTTAATAATGGTTCATTCATTCATTCATTATCTGTAACCGCTTATCCAGTTCAGGGTCGCGGTGGGTCCAGAGCCTACCTGGAATCATTGGGCGCAAGGTGGGAATACACCCTGGAGGGGGCACCAGTCCTTCACAGGGCAACACAGACACACATTCACTCACACACTCACACCTACGGGCACTTTTGAGTCGCCAAGCCACCTACCAATGTGTGTTTTTGGACGGTGGGAGGAAACCGGAGCACCCGGAGGAAACCCACATGTACACAGGGAGAACACACCAACTCCTCACAGACAGTCACCCGGAGCGGGAATCGAACCCACAACCTCCAGGCCCCCAGAGCTGTGTGACTGCAACACTACCTGCTGCACCACCGTGCTGCCTTTATAATGGTTTCTGCCCTAAAATAGTATGGCATTGTAAAACATTAGAACTGTTTATATTTCATATAAGCTTCACCTCCCTCTGTGCACTCTATGGGTGTAGTGATATTAGTTTTATTTTCTGTGAATTGTAAGGAGCATGCACTATTTGGTTCTGATATTTCCAAATTTTTCCAGATATGAGATGCTCCACTGTTTCCGTTTCCCATTGAATTCTGGGACAATAGTGTCTATCACTACCACACTAAAAATCGACTGGTTTTAAGTATGCATTGTGGATATCTTAGTATACTCAATATTGACACTACATACTCAACAACCAGTTAGACTATTAGTACTAAGTGTGCCTGTGTGTTTCTAATTACAAAAACAACACAATGGCCTTGGTTCATGAGATAATCTTTCCAAGGACAAGCACGTATACACACATGGCTTGATTGTCAAGAAATTAGGTTGGATGTTTATGTAGTGCAGTGTCACAATATTTTGTGAATTATGGCTGCCCAGCTTAGGGGTCATGGGGGCTTGGGTTCAAGCTTCACGTCAGGACATTATATGTGTTGAGCTTAGTTTACTCTCCTGCTTATGTTACCCAGCCAAAGGAGCTGCCCTTGTGTTCTCCTGGTGCCAGTCTCAATCCTGGGGTAATGCACATTGTGTTAGGAAGGGTCCCGTTTTACATCTGTACCAAGTGCAGATGATTGACCAGGTTGGCAGGTGACTCCTTGCCGCAGAATGTAGGACAAGAAACAACACCAACATGATAATTTGTATTTTTAGATCATCTTCAGTGTTCTACATGAAACGCAGGCACTTGCTCATAAAATTAATGTATAAACCGAGTCTGATTTACTTGTCAGCAGGTAGTGTCGCAGTCACACAGCTCCAGGGGCCTGGAGGTTGTGGGTTCGATTCCCGCTCCAGGTGACTGTCTGTGTGGAGTTTGGTGTGTTCTCCCCGTGTCCGCGTGGGTTTCCTCCGGGTGCTCCGGTTTCCTCCCACAGTGCGTTTCCTCCCACAGATTCCCGCTCCTGGTGACTGTCTGTGTGGAGTTTGGTGTGTTCCCCCCGTGTCCGCGTGGGTTTCCTCCGGGTGCTCCGGTTTCCTCCCACAGTGCGTTTCCTCCCACAGATTCCCGCTCCAGGTGACTGTCTGTGTGGAGTTTGGTGTGTTCTCCCCGTGTCCGCGTGGGTTTCCTCCGGGTGCTCCAGTTTCCTCCCACAGTCCAAAAACACACGTTGGTAGGTGGATTGGCGGCTCAAAAGTGTCCGTAGGTGTGAGTGTGTGAGTGAATGTGTGTGTGTCTGTGTTGCCCTGTGAAGGACTGGCACCCCATCCAGGGTGTATTCCCGCCTTGCGCCCAATGATTCCAGGTAGGCTCTGGAACCACTGAGACCCTGAACTTGATAAGCGGTTACAGAGAATGAATGAATGATTTACTTGTTATCATTATGTTAATGGATGTATTGTTTTTCTTTTGTTTTTATTTATTTATTTGTTTTATTTTTTTAGAGGTCCACCAGTAAAATTGGGATGGCCTCATCCAGCAAAAACAGACACAGTCTAACCACTAATAATTATGTATGATGATGTAAGATGTATGTGAATGACCTCTGTTCGGATTGGCTGCAATGGGTTGCACATTATTAAAAAAGTATTCAGAGCAGAAACACTGCTAAAAACTAGGATGGACCTAAACATTATGCAGGAATATATATGTGTGTAGAAATGTAAATGATTCGCTTCGTGTGACCTCACAATAAATATGAATGTAAACAGGCTGTTTTGCTCTGGAGTGTCTATAAATACTAAATAGCCATAACAACAATATCACCTCCTTTCTTCTGCATTCACTGTCCGCTCCCTCAGCTTCACTGACCATGTAGGAGTACTTTGTGGTTCTATAGTTAAAGACTGTAGTCCACTTGTAGCTCTGCATACATTGTTTATCCGCTTTCACCCAGTTTTTCATTGCTCAGTAACCACATTTTGCTCAATCACTGTCCAGTCTATTAGACACAACGTATGTGTCCACCTTGTAGATGTAAAGTCAGAGACAGTAGCTCATCTGTTGCTGCAGAGTTTCTGTTGGTTATCTTCTAGTCTTTCATAAAACATCACTGGGTGCTACCCACAGCATGCTGTTGGTGGACTATTCTCTGTCTAACAGTGACACTGAGGTGATCAAAAGCTCCAGCAGCTCTGCGTTGTCTGATCCACTGTTATAGCACAACACACACAAACACACCACCACATCAGTGTCACTGCAGCGCTGTGAATGATCCACAACACAATGGAGAGCAACAGACGGAGTACAATCTGTAATTGTAGAACTACAGGAGGATAACTTAGAATTTATATTGTTAGCCCAGTAGTAGCAGCACGGCATTTATTTGCATGAATTCAGTAACACAGTCACTTGTACACAACTAGATGTCATTTGATGTCAAGTAAATCCTGTAATTGCCTTATCCATATAGCACCTTCACAAGCCAGGGTCATAATATGCTGCAACAAGAATTAATTATTGCTGGCAGACAACCAGGAATCTGTCTGGATCAGACAATACAGAAATTCCGTTCTTGGTCTTAAATATTTTTTCAGTGGACAGTGCAGCATGGCAAAAGTAAAACCTATAATTGCATATGCTGCTGTCATTTCCACAGCTGAGTAAACTGTATCAATTCTGTACTGAATTTAGTTACACGTTTGGGTAAGGGACATCAATCTATTGCTGCTTTTCCACTGCATGATTCCTACTCTGCTTGACTTGGCTCTACTCCGCATCTTTGCTTTTCCATTGAGAAAGTTTGGAATCTGGAACTTTATAAGCTTGCTCATGCCTCTAAGCAAGCAGAGTAGGGACTAAACGTGACCTGTAAACCTTGCAGAGCTCTGATTGGCCAGAGAGATTTGAGAATCATGATTAGCCATCTGTAAAATCTCCAGGCTACAATACAAATTTGACTTACAATGCCACATGGTAAACTTACGCCTTGGACTTCAGCTGCTGTTGTTGTGGATTCCAAAGCCCATGGTTCCCATTTGAGACAGTGTTTTGCAATGTCATTGGCAGGAGCTGTGTTAGTAGAAAGCTAACCAGGTATCAGGGACCAAAAAGCAAGTAGAGTCAAGTAGAATAGGTACCATGTAATTAAGCACATATGGGTGGAGCTAGAAACAGCAAAATGCTGTTGGTCAAACACAATCATGTTTTGGTGTCACTAGAGTCAGATGATCAAAAAACTACTGGGCAGAAATTTATCTGGGCTTCTCTTTTGTTGGATTATGGGTAACATGGCTGCACATTGTATAAAAGACTAGGGCTGTTTCTTTGTGAGCGTTCTTGTGTGTTCTTGTCCACTGGCCAAGTTATATTCCAATATCCCGGAACACAAACAGGTTCTTGTTCTTGATCCAGACCAAGTAACGGGGCTACACCTTTTCATGGCTTGAGAAGGCCAACATTCACTGGGGAATCATGACTTGTCATGAAGGTTCTTTTGAAGAACACCCCACAAAGTACACAAGTCTGTTTTTTGGGTTCTGGGTTTAAGAAACAGCCTTGGGATTGATTCCTGACCCACTCTTCTTGCTACACCAGTAAGTCCATTTTCAAGACTGCTTTTGCAACATTGGCCTAATGCCAAATGTCATAAATGTAAATTGTGGTATTCCCTGCTACTTGAAAACCACATGACCACACAAGCTAAAGGGTTCCGTTC